>NW_024037067.1:6773711-7973711 GCF_015706575.1 Patiria miniata
TGAAACCTAGAAACCTATGATCCACAAGTTGTATGACTGTCAGAAGCAGCTTTTGATTGACTTTCTCACTTGCTCCATCCAGAGGCAACTAAAAGTACAAAAACTCATCAATTAAAAGTACAGGTCATCAATCAAAGACACACGAGTCATGAGAGGCGTAGATGTGGGAGAGATCTACAACTTGTAAGAACACAGGCAAAGCTGAAACTGAAAAGAAAACAGAGCACTTCTAAACCGAGAACAAAATATGACGTTAACAACTGCAAAAAAACAATCAATCAAGAACCAATTCCAGTTGGAACTTAGGAATAACATTGCAGTACTTGAAGCTGTACCAGATGAAAATTTACATTACAACAAATGGAGCAAAATCAACAAGATATTCAACCAAACTGCCAAGGAGGTGCTTGGACCCAAGAAAACACAACAAAAGCCTTGGATAGGTACGGAATCCTGGAAGAAAGTTGAAGAAAGAAAACATCTCAAACTCAAGATTGAAAATGCAAAATCTAAGACAAAGGACCAAGAATCGAAGTCAAGCATGAGGACCGACAAAAGGAAGTGGGTGGAAAGCCTAGCAAAACTGATGCCCAAAGGGCTGCTGAAAATGGACAGATGAAGACTCTCTATGTAATAACCACAACTATTTGCAATGACAAACCTTGTCACGCAACTGCAGTGAAGGACAAACAAGAAATATTATACTGATGATGGGGGGATAAGATCACATTGGAAGAACATTTTGAGGAAATCCTCAATTGGAATGTCCCAACAAATCCAGTGATAATCGAAGCTGAGGACTTCCCAGAAGCTGAAATTATAAACACAACCAATCAGCAAGGTAGAAGTGAGAAGCTGTCAAGCAGTTGAAGAATGGGAAAGGAGGAGGAATAGACATGATTACACCTGAGTTGTTAAAAGCAGACTAAGGATGTGACTTTGTGTTTAATTGTGTAAATGTTTAGCAAACATTTAAAGAACCATTTAAACGTTTAGCCATTTCACAATGGCTGATGCCTGCCCATCGTGGTTTTTCCAGTGCACAATGTCAATGGAGGCCATCACAAAATCCAAGATGGCGGCGCCCATAAGAAAACAAAAGTGACGAAAGGTTAATACTGAGTAAAAGCTTCCCCAACATTTTTTTTACAGCTTGGCACCGCTGGCTCACTGACATCAACAGATTGGCAATAATCTGATGACCAGGCCATACCAAATCCACTAAAGAATTTGGAACAACTCAGCTTGTTTCTGTGGCTGATGAACTTGGCAATGGACTTGCCTTTCCAGCTCATTCCACAACTTCTCCAGCGGATTCAGGTCGGGGCTTGGAGCTGCAATGGCCATTCCATTGCCTGCAAACTCCCAACTGCCCCCATTTCTCGAATGAAATCTGGGGTTGGGTCAGCCAGATATTCCTATGTAATCAATGCAATATGTGGCGGTGCATTGTCCTGCTGAAACGGGAATTCTATGCTGATCAGAAGAGATCTATTTTCGCGAACAACATCAACGAACCTACGTGTTACCAGGCGTAGGTCACCAACGCCTACTACGCTGATGAGCTGAAGCAGCCCCAGACCATTGTTCAAGAGCCCCCGTGCTTCACAGACAGTACTACACAGTCATTATATCCCTTGAACACACACCTCTCCATTCCAGCCACGGATCATTCCTTTTTGGTGATCATTGATCTGACTTTTTAAGTGGAATTGTGGAGCTTTCAGAAAGCATTCACATGCAAATTAACCATCCCTTATAAGGCCAGGGATTCTAGTTTTAGTATTTATGAATGGATGACGGCATTTGACCTGCTAAATATTCATTAAATGGCCTGAAAAACTGGGCGCCTTTTTCCCCCATTGATTTTTGCCAGTTTAATAATATTCATGATCTCATGAATACATAATTAGGCAATTCAAGGTGGCGGTTTAATGTTGTCACGAAGTGGTGTCGCGAAGCGCATTTTTTTTTTCATGAAGGAAAGGATGTTTAGTGTTGGAATCTTGAATATTACTGACTAAAATGATGACACAAGACACAGGTTTGGACATTTATTGACCATTTATGATATTGTGAAGTCACAGTTGAAGTTGAAAATCATACAGCTGGTGCATAAATACTTTTGCACGCCTGTAGAGGGATAGCATTGGAGAGGGACAGCATTGTTACCAATAGCTAGTAAAGTGCTGGGAAGAATCATCATTAACAGGGTTAAGACAGGTAGGCCTATTGATAAGAATCCCAGACCCGAACAAGCAGGTTTTTGAGAAGAAAAGAGACCACAACAGAGCAGATCTTCATCTTGAGAAACATAATTGAACAATCCATTAAGTGGCAATCTTCACCTGATGTCAATGTCATCGACTTCAAAAAAAACTTTTGATTCAATACATAGGGACAGTTTATGGAAGATAATGAGGCAGTGTGGAATACCAAGGAAATAATTAACACAGTCAAACGCATGTACATGTGCAGAGTTTGTGCAGTCATAGATGAGGGAGAGGTTACAGAAAGTGAAAACAGGAGTTAAACAAGGGTGCGTCATGTCTGGATTTTTGTTCCTTCTTGTAATTGAATGGGTTATGAATAAGACAACCAAGGACAACAACACTTGAATTAGATGGCGAATGATGTCCAAGTGAAGATCTAGATTTGCAGATGACATCGCCATGTTGTCAACAAACCACTTACAAAATGATGCAAAGGAAAACAACAAATTGTCTGACATGTCAAAAAGAGTTGGATTAAAGATCAACAAAAAGAAGACAAAGATCTTGAGAATGAATAGTAAAAAGATGGATGCTGTGCAGCTTGAGGAAATTCACCTACCTGGGTGCAATTGTAAACAAATGACATGAGTGATTACGTTGAAGTGCCCCCCCCCCATCTGCCAGATGAAACCCAGTGTTTGTTTAGCTTTCCCTATTATAGCATTTACATTATCATTTCAGTTTGGACTAATGTTGAGAGCTATTCCAAGATACTTGTATGTTGAGGTGACTGCTATTGGTCTGTCCAGAAAGAGTATAGTGGGGAAGATCTATTTGCCACTTGCTCCGTGTCATATGCATTATTTTACATTTTCCTATATTAAGCTTCATTCCATTTGATTCACTCCAGTTGCCAATATGTTGAGATCTGCTAATACGGTGGTTCAAGTGCTGCAGGTTGCAGGTGCGATTCCATAGGGCTGTGCCGAATATTCGAATATTCGGTTATTCGATCGATAATCGAATATTCGAATATTTACTTTCGAATAAGAATATTCGGTGGTGATATGCAACAAAATAAAAAGGTGGAAAAAACTTTTTTTTAACAACAAAAGTGTATTCTCAAAGTTAAGTTTGAAGTTGCTGCCAAAAAAACCCCATAAAAGTAGCTTGTATATATGCCAAGCAATAATGCCATACATATATTACTTCTGCTTTGGGAGTGCTTGCAGTAAAGCCAACCCATTTTTTTAACGCCGGACTGCAACACCAATCGCTGATGCTTCCGCCAAGATAAACAAGACATTTTGTCTTTCATGTCTTCACAAAACACTTCCTGACACCTTTTCATATCAAACTTCTAGCATGAGTAGTAATGTTTCCGTTGTCCGTATTTTTGTTTGTTGTTGTCCTACTTACAATCCCTACTTTCAAAAGAAAACCGCCGCTGTTTTCCCCGATGCGATCCTGGCAAGTTGGTGTTACATGTACATGTGTGCAGCATAGGAAAATGCAGCGTGGCATTGGAGAGGAGCACGTGTTAATTTGCCCACGTGCACAGTGGGAGGGGCTTACTGGATCGGCTATTGACATCGCGAAAATGGCATGCCAACATCGATGTAGAAGACCTCTGCAATCTCATGCAAAGAACTTGATTTCTTTTTTCTGTTTGGGCCTTTGTATTTTCCGTTTTCATGTACTTATTTTGAGGACGTTCTGCTCGCACAGGGTCGCACAAGAAGCGGTACATTACACTGATACAGCGAAGCCAATTCCCCCCAAGTTTTCCATTGCCTGTTCAATCGTGTCGAATGCACGTGGTTATAGGGAATCGCCTTGCACGCAGTATGCTGCCCACAGCACGTGGCGGTGTTGTAGAAAACTTGTCATGAACCCAACATTACATTAAAACGTTTTGAAAACCTTGGTTCATTTACGTTACGGACTCTGGGATTTTTTTTAAAGAATTTCTTGTTTACTTTTAGGGGTAAATTTATTATGGCTGTTAGATGTTCGCCTCAATGCCTCCGTAATACGTGTACAAAATATTCTAGTTCTCTCAACTGATCAGAGCACCCTTTTATCGAACACATTTTCGTTCGCTGTCCGTCAGCTTTGTTCGCTGGGTTAGTCTGCTAATTGCACCCAATATTTGCACAAATAAAACATACATAAACACTTCAAAAACTAGTTCAGCAATTATACTTTCAGTAATAATAGCGGGAACCTCTGGCTTATGTCCTCCAAGTCGAGCAAAACGCAAGAAAAAGGGCAGACAACAGAGAGGATTTCAAACTCAAAAGAGCTCTCATTTTATTTCGCCAGACAGACTTTGCGGTCAACTCACCGCACCGTACCCCTGATTCCCAGCATAGAAAACCACAGCTAGACAAAATGTATCAAAATGTTGCAAGTTGGAATTTCCAAACCTTTTAGTGGCCTATTTGTTAGAAAGTTATCTCCAGAGCACGCACTTAGCCAGACAAAAGAACCGGGTCAGCGCACCTGTGCCCTAATTAGCCCGCCAACAATGCGCCCGCCGGAGCTCGGCTGGCGATTTTTTTTTTTTTTTTTTGCTGAAATGTCACCCTTCGTGTTTTGGGTACACAGCTTATAATACATCCCCTGTGGGCAAACAAGGAAATACTGCTTTGCACGTGTCAAGCTGGGGCGTGTGTATGCCGCGCCCACGCCCATTATTTGCATAAACTTAAATATGCATTTACAATTCAAAGACCCATATTCATTGAATAAAGACATTATAATATAGGTTTTTTCTTGGAGTTTTTGGTTGTTGAGAATAAGTTTTATTAAAATGATATAAAATCATTTCCTCAATTCTTGGTGACAAAAGTGGGATTTATCATTATAAAAGTGATTTTTTATCCTCAATACTGTGACTAGGAAGTACACCCGTTTTGTAGACTTCAAGAAGCTTCCAGTAATAGATATGCTCGGTTCCTGTTTACGAGTTAAGGGTCGGAGAGTCACAATAGCTGACACCACCCGCCGTGTTTGGGGTTCACGGCTTAATACGTCCCCCATGCAAACAAGGAATCCTTCACTCTAGCTTCTCTGGTTATTGTTAATCTTTAAATTACTGACGACAGAAGAACAACTGATTGTTGTCAAATACCTGACTTACCTGTGAAGAAATCATACATGGCATGCTGACGTGTGCACGTACGTTGACTACATGTACATGTATGGCATATTTTTGCTTTTGAGGGAATTTGGAATGGCCAAATAACCGAATATTCGATCGATTGGAAGGTCGAATATTCGAATATTCAATTATTCGAATTGACTGAGCCCTACGAATCCACCAAAAAAGCCAACAAGATTAAACCCACTAAAAAAAACCAGAGGAATCGGCTGTTACCATAATTGGGCAAGCGTCACTGGTCGGTACTGCGGCGGGCGGACCAGCGGAGGAGAACCGGATCCGGTTGCGCTGCTGGGGCAGTAGGGAGGGCTGCATGACGGTTCTGTCGTCAGCTTGCAGCACGTCCCTGAAATAACAGGAGGTGAAGGAGTTGGAGGATTTCTAACATGCCGCTTGCATGATATCTGCAAGGGCAATCCTTTGAAAGAGGGCCCAAGAAGTCACCATGATGCGAACTTTGTGGGCTTGTACTCTGTTCAGGATAGGCCAGTCAGACGATTAAAGTCGTGTGGCCGTCACGACCCAGCGAGCAATTGTATCGTGGGATGCTGGATGATGTGGAAAAACCATGGTTATGGACAGAGCTTAGTGGTCACTGCTAAGCGGTGCAGTCTGATGGAGGTACCACTTGAGGGTCCGATAGGACACCAGAGCTTGTCCAGAGGGACAGAGGAAAAGGACTGTAAGTTAGGAACGAAGATGTCAGGCGGGAAGAACGTCGCCGACTGGTTCTTCGTGAGGAAAGAGCCATGGGGGATCAGGCAGTGGCGTATCCAGTGGGGGGCAGGGGGGGGGGGGGACACTTTGCCCCCCCCTGGCGGATTTTTTTGACAATTTTTTTGTCAGCAATGATTTAAAGTGTTTATAGAGTTCTTCTGACATCAATCCCACCAAAGAAAACCCGCTCAACAACCATTACAATGCGCCGTGAAATTGTCCATATAATAATATAGTATACATAATAATGGTAAGTTTTGAAGAGCGCCCCCCCCCCCCCCCCCCCCCCCCCCCCCCCCGGCTTCGATGACGCACTGGTATGGAATACAAACGCAGATATGCAAATAGCCGTACAAAAGCCGTACAAAATTTCGAGTTTTCCATAGGTTTGTGCACAAACATGGATGTGCCCATCAGGCATTACTTTGTACATCAAGTTAGCGCTCTAGTAATTTAATATAGCTCTATGGGCGGACCCCACTGGGCTCCCAATGCAAATGTCCTTGACCTATGGTCAGGGCGTGGAGTTCACTCATGCGGCGCACTGTGGCTGCCGTCAGGAGGAAAACTATTTTCAAGGAAACGTTAAGAACAGTAACCTGGTCCAGAGTTCAAGCAAGGACCACGCAATAGCTTGAAAGACCCACCCATGATCCCACACCGGTAGGAGTGTCCGTTGGGAGGGTTGTGAAACATACATGCCTCGGAGGAGGTGTGTGAGGACGGTGCAATCGGAAATCGAAGAACCATCCCGAAAACCTGAATGCAATTGCAGAACGATAGTTCTAGACAATGAGAACCGTAAGACCCGATTGGTAGAGGTGGAGAAGAATCGCCAACTTCGGTTGAAATTGTAGCGAAGGGATCCCACTGTACGCCGTACAGACCATTTATAGGGAAATGCCGTAATCGGCTGTGGCAAACAATTCGGGTTGACTGACGACGACTATGGGCTGCGATGGCGGCAGCCTCTTGAGAAGGCGGAGGAATGTAGACAAGGCAGACAAGTCGTGGAAACCACGTTGTGTCCCGTTGTATGGCACCGAAATAGGTGGGCCAGGGGGTTGGGATTGGCTGGGATTTGGACTCGTTGATGAGAAACCCAGGCTCTTGGAGACTCAGCGGGTCTGACAGACTGCGCAAGCCGTTGATATCCACTATTCACTGATGATGAAACCATCGTCGAGGTTTATCAACATCTATAGACCTTGACGATGGAGGGTACTGGCTAGTGTCTTCATATTTCTGGTGAAGACTCCGAGTCTGGCAGGCGTGTGTGTCCGATGAGGGGCACTCGTGAACCCGAGGCAGTAGCTGAGTGAGACGATGTCGAGTACCCACCGGGCTGAAGTGATTTGGTCCAAGGAACCGGTCGAAATGGGTCAAACGGGTTCTCACAGATTCTGTGATGGGTGGCCCATTGTCTGTGGGCATATATTATTTACTTCCGCCAGCCGAACCATGGCTGAAAGGCGGTGGTAGAGGCTGAAGGACAGAAGTTGGCCCGTGGATTTGCAGGGCATTGAGCAGTGGAATGAAAACCACTGCTTGGCGGCTGTGGACGACTGGGAAGACAGTTTTGGATGAACCTTCGTCAAAGTGATCTTCTTCGTAGTAGTCTGAAACTGGTTGGTAAAGAGGGGTCGCCCTTGGAAAGGAAGGGACTCGAGACATTTGGAGGGCTGAAATTTGACATCAAAATATTTATCATGCACGTCGTCAGCAACGATAGGTTGTTTCGTCTGCCGGGAAGGAGTACAAACTCGATCGAAAAGGAGGCCGACACAGTTTGGATTGGTCGAACACCAACTGGATGAACAAACCCGATCGAAAGAAACCACTGGGGTGGGATCGGGTGTGACTAGTGAGTCAGGAGCTGTTGTCATTTAAATGATCTCGGTTGTGTAGTAGGTGTAGGGTTCACAGAACCCCAATACGTGCGCCATGTCTCGTTGTACCAGGCAATAAAGCGTGGTCATTTATTTATTTATTTATTTATTTCGTGTTATTTTACCAGGGTAGCCCCATCAGTTGTCAATGAACTGTTCTCCCTGGGGGCCCTGGTCATGGAGGCTGGCATAGTTGTGTCCTATTGTTCGGCCTAACGAGGTGACAGGGAAGAGAAAAACATCTTAGTCGTGGGCCGGAGTTTCAGACGGCAAGTCCGTAGGAGCGCCGAGAGAACTAGGGGCAAATACTAACACGACTGGAGCATCCGGAGGACGGAAAACGTGTGGGGTATGTTAGAGTTTTGGGCCAGTCGAGGCTGAGAAGGAGACAGGCCTTCTACTTCTGAGAAGAATCAGTGTCAGATTGTGGAGGGACCCCAGAGGCAGCAGGGAACTCTGTTGTATAATGAACCACTCAAGCCCGGTTCATACTCTGCGCGAAAACGAAAGCGAACGCGAATTTGTGACGTCGTGGCAAGTATTCGCACTGCGAATTCGTAAAAGTTGAACATATTGCAACTCAATATTTCAATTTCGCTTCGCATTCGCTTTCGCATGAAGTATGAACCGGGCTTCAGAGAAACCAAGGGCTGGGGTGAGCAAAGTTGAATCACCGCCCGGGCAGGCGGGGCCCTGGCACCGGGGATTGCCGGGCCATAGATATGGCCGACGATGCTGGTGGAGTAGCGGTGGACACGGTCGCTTGGCCGTCGGTCTCCCCACGGACGGCACCTGGCCGAGTCTTTGAGGTGTTACTGAGTTTGGAAATCACCGAAGAGTATTGCTTTGGGGGCCCAGTGGATGACATAATTTCAGAACGGGGGAAAAGCCCTTATAAACTGATTGGTAAAAAAACAGACGTTACCCTCAGTAGTCATGACGTCCGGAACGATAGTGTGGGGGCCGGTACAATCTTGGAGCGGCCAGAAAACTAGTTTGTAAAAGAGCGATAGGCCTATCAAATGGAGGATGTATCGCTCTAGTGCTCTAGTATAAATTAACAGAACAGAATAAGATGCTTGAAGCGTCACACCATGTAAATGTGAGATAACAAAATCGCCGGTTAAATACATGTAACGGCTTTTGTTTTGAAGGTGAAGCACCAAGTTTTCGGTGCAGCGTGAGGGATTTGCTGGCCGTGAAATATCATGCTAACTGTTAAAGGCAAAAGCACCGAATAATCAGTGCAGCATGAGGGATTTGCTAAAAGAAAAAAATCATGCTGACTGGTCCGTAAGGCGTGCGTTGGAGTTAACAACTTGCAGTCAATGTTGAGAAGTCTCACACATTGGTCAACACAGCCATGAGATGAAACTGCCGGTAAAAATAACGGCATTCGTTTTGAAGATGAAAGCACCGAAAATTTGGTGCAGCGTGAGGGATTTGCTAAGTAGCGAAATATCACGCTGACTGGTCGGCAAGTTGTGGAGTCAGATTTCACAACTTGCAGTCAAATTTTGCGAAGTCTTGCACGTTGGTTCAAAAATCACGGCGTTTGTTTTGAAGGCAAAAGTACCGAAAATTGGGTGCGGCGTGAGGGATTTGCTAAGTAGCGAAATATTACGCTGACTGGTCAGTAAGTTGTGGCATAGGAGGTAACAACTTGCAGTCGATTGTGTGAAGTCTCGCATGTTGGTCAATACAGCTATGAATGAGATAACGAAACTGCCGGTAAAAATAACAGCGTTCGTTCTGATGGCAAAAACACTGAAAATTTGGTGCAGCGTGAGGGATTTGCTAACAGCGAAATATCATGCTGACTGGTCGGTAAGTTGTGGTGTAGCAGTTAACAACTTTTCGTCAATGCGAAGTCTCGCGCGTTGATCAATATACGGCTATGAGAAAATGAAACTGCCGGTTAAATAACAGTGTTTGTTTTGAAGGTGAAAGCACTGAACGTGTTCGGTGCAGCGTGAGGGAGTTGCTTAGTAGCGAAATATCACGCTGATGGGTCGGTAACTTAGTAGCGTAGCTAAGGGGTGAGCGGCTTGCAACTAGTGTGACACTCGCCCCATGCAAACTCTCACTCTATCGGTACAGCAACACAGATGTGAGACAATGAAAGCTGCCGGATAAATAACAGCGAATCGCTGGTGAATAGCGGCGTTCGTGTGGAAGATGAAAACAACGAGTAGTTGGTGCAGCGTGAGGGATTTGCTAAAAGTGAAATATCACGCTGATGGGTCAGTAACTTGTAGGGTAGGTAAGGGGTGAGTGGGTTGCAACTCGTTCGACACTTGCCCTGTGTAAAGTCTCACTCGTTTGGTACAGCAACACTGTTGTGAGATAACAAAAACTCCCAGTTAAATAACAGGGTATTGCTGGGTAAATAACGGCATTCATTTTGGAGACGAAGACACCAAACATTCGGTGGAACATGAGGGATTGGCTTAAGAGCGAAAATCACGCTGATGGGTCGGTATGTTGATGTGTAGATTCGGGTGAGCGGCTTGCAATGCGTGCGTTGCTCCCCCATGCAAAGCCTTGTCCGTTCGGTACGGCGTGATTGACTTTTAGCCCGAAAGCCTCACGGTCGATTAGTCGTGCCGTACAAGCGTATACTAGTGACACATATGTTCATCCCTTCCACTTAGTTTGTGCGCATGCGCCAAAATCTCGGCTAATGCCAGTGACTGTCGAAATGGCAGCGCCGCGGAGAGGAAAGACACACCAATTTTCATCTGAAAACATCCTGCTCATTTTGCTAGATTAAGTGAAATACATGATACCAGATGAAATTCAATGAGTTTATTTTAATTTTATTCACCTTATCTTTGTGATAAAACATCGACATTTTCAAGAAAATGTTGTTTTAGATCATTGTTTGCTTTCCAATTCCATGCAATCATCGGCAAAAAGGGCCAACTTAAGTTGGGATTTTAAAATTTTTCTTCACTTTCCCCAAACATGCCACTTATCACAGCATTTGAATGAGATATTAAAACATATTATTACATGATTTGCGAGTTATTGCGAATAGGTTTGCATTCCTTAGGTGGGTATTGTTTTTGTAGTTTCCGACTGTGCGTTTACATGTACGAACCGCGCGCCATCAAAAACGATGTCACCGTGCATGGACGGCCAATTTTTTTAAAAATTGGATTGTTTCTCGCAGGGTTTGAAGAATTTTCTCTTAAAATCTTTTTTCAGACTTATTTTTATATTGGACAATCTCAGCTCATAACATGATTGTAAAATTCATATTAAATGTTCTCAGAAATTTTCACGAGTTTAGGTCACCTGTAACTTGTGAAAATTATGTGATATTGTTTTCGGCTGATCAACGGGTGCGGAATGGTGCCATCTGTACGATTTCAGAATCTTTTGGTCCTGTATGCATGCGCGAAAAAAAAAAAAATTGCAATGTACTGTGGGTAATAAATCTTAGCGAATGGCTAGCGCCCTCTAGGGAATAATGAATTATGTAGTAATACTCTACAGGTAAGTAGAGCGCAGTAGAATTGATACACCAATGAAGCACGTATTAAACAAGCATGTTCTTCCACTCATCTGATGAAAACAAGAGTTACTAAAATTGATCCTTTCTATCAAAAGTTATGCATATTTTACCAACACAGAACCTAGTTTTGTCGTTTTCCTCAGCAGGTTTTTGTTAATTGTATTAAAAGGGTATTCATCAATGCATATCGATAAATGATCAGTGGTGGACAGCTGAGTTTTGTAGTATCAGAGATGAAACTGGCACTAGCAAAAAGAATCGGAAATTTCGCCGAACCAAAATTTAGCATAAAGGTAAATGAACAACAAGACCATATTAATAAAAAAAAATTAATTCAAAATATTTTTAAAAATTGATAAATCAAAAAGCATTTTACCTGTCTGCTGGCTTGTGACTTGAGCACTTTAAGTAAGTCTTGTGAGAATCGTTTGATCTGTGTACGGTGGGTCAGGGTCAGTAGTTTATTCTCAGTCATCCCAAGTACCTGTATATGTATATATGTAAGGTCATTCCAGTCATTATTCTTTAAAGTACTAACTGTAATGCCAATAAGAAATTAGTGAGTTCAATCCATATTTAACTACAAATGTGAAAGTGCAAAATATACCACACAGTAGGGAACATTTTGACTGTGTGCTATCTAACAGCTGTATGGTGGGTACCCTAACTTCCTTAAATTCTGTTTGTAAAATTAAATGCACATCAAAAAAGGGAATTTCAAAGAATCAATAACCTAAAAGCAACAAGACCAACTGCAGAGAAATTCTGGGTTGTGTTCACTGTATTCTATTTACTCACAAGGCATTAAGCAGGCACAAACCATTCCTAAACATGGGGATCCAAGGGTGTGATTGGGATGGCTAACCACCCCTCCACACCAATGCTAATTATCAATCTAATTGAAAAAAATCCAAAATGTCCTTATGTTCCCTGAAAAACATCATCACTCAATGTTGCAAATCTTTATGCATTGCTCAAGGCCTTTGGTCTTTTTATACACTGACTGTAATGCCTCACCAATCCCTCCCCCTTTAACCACCTTGAAACAGCTTGGAGTTTAAGACCCCAGCCACCTGCCTAAGCAATACAAATCCTGGATGCACCACTGCTAAGAGCCTCACTTAGATACCTGAAGCAACTATGCTGCCTGTTCCTTTACAACAGATACAGCCATTAGAGGCTATCATCTGTTAAAAAAAAAGTCCAATGAAATAAACTAGAGGTTCGCGTTTGTTCAGTTACAAACGCAGAGTGGTCGGGCAGACAACTATTTCATTAGACACTGCCCATTTAAGTTATGAATATGTTATGTCAGAACAAAGGATCACGAACTTTAACCTTTCCAGTACAACCAATTATTTTGTAAAAAAAAAAAACATCTTTTGATGTCATCATGACGTCAGAGTAATATGCACCACTAGGGATGAGGGTCGATATATGTTGAAAGTTACAAGTTCATACCATATACCGTTTAGGAGAAAACCCGCCAAGAATTATTGTCCGGAAAAACAAAAAGAAGAAAAGAAAGAAAGATTTATCAGAACAATTCTAAACAGTGGTCGGGTTGTGCCCGACCACTCAATGAAAAGATATCATTCCGTGTCAATTCAACACAATTTTCAGTCAAATCGGGCATGTTTTCAGAAAAGTGGGGGTAGTATTCAAAATCGTGGCTAAGGTATTGTTGAGAAGAATAATTAGTCTTCCAAATGCTTTTTAGTTGGTTTCATTACGATGTTTTGTTCAAAAGATACAGCAATCACAATACGGGACTTGAAAAACCACTTGGGTCACTTTTTTTATTTATCAAATTTACGGATCGAGGCCGGTAGAATAAGTCACACTTTACTCCTGAACAAAGGAAATCAATCCTTTGTGTGTTTCTCTAACTGCGCTTTCTCACTTTCAAGAAAAGTGGCCCAAGAAAATGTTTTTTCAACCCTTAAGTTCGATGAAGCATAGCGTTTGTTCCAATGGATCGATTTTAATGAAATAAAGTTGGTATGGTAGATTGGTTATCCAATTTTTAAGAGGTTAACTTGAAAATATTCCAAAACCCACATGCAATATACCTTTATTAATTGGTTTTCGACTGTTAGTTTTTTGTGGGACAACCTGTATTTGGTGTAGTGATTGGCCTAAAGAAACCTGCAGAACTGATTTTCTTTTGTAATTTAACTGGTTAGTTTTTGAGATACGGGTCAACCGACCTTTGACTAATTAGCATGACCTCTACACTTAAATACATGCATCTCCACAAGTAAGCACCTGCAGAGCCAAGTTTTATATAATTTTAAAGCTCTTTGAATGGCCTCCATTTCATAAAATAAAACAAAAATCATAGCATGATACACAGAGAAAACACATAATGAAATAATCTCTGACCTTGAATGACCAAAATAAGTATGCTTCACATTTCCTATTTTTTAACTTCCAAATGCTATTTATTATTTTTTTTAAAAAGGGGCCACCGGGCCACCAGCTACAGGGTTAACCTGACTTTTGCCTGACCATGGGCATGGGTTGACATCTTGATTCCCCATAGTATTGTCATGAACAGCCCAAAACATGGGCATGTTGACCATTTTTCACTCCCGATGGACAGCTGGGTTCCCTGGTCTAACGTTAAAGATCAGACGGCCAAAGTGGATGACATCAACAAGGCTCAAAGCAATTGTTGTTCCTCCCACACCAATTAATATTGGCATTCTTTAGACATGGCCGTTACACTACCCTGATAATGTGGCTGAAAAATTTTCTCCTGGATAATTTTTCTCACTGTTTTGAACTGAGTTACGACGGTCCACGTGTAAGTAGGGATGCAGGCTGATTATCTTCAGCTTTGCAGTGGCCACTTGTGGTTAAAGAGATCTTGCACAAAGAAATCAACTTAGGCAGGATTGACCGCACCTTTGCTCCCACACTCAAATTTTCAATGTTCGCATATTGGTTTTGTACCAAAACATGAGCCTAATTCCTTTAGATTAATCTAACATTTATCCTTTCCATCAAGAGGCTCAATCAATGATTTTATTGACAGAGATAAATAAGCCATTCACTACTTCCCATTTGATAAGGCTTTTGAATTGGTTGAGGGGGCCAGGCCAGGGGCTTGGATGGCAAAATCAACATCAAATCTGTATTTTGCTTACTTTCCGTGTCCCCGTCGGATTATATACTTCTCGGTTTTCGGTTTAACAACTGATATTATGATAAATGCCTTCCAATGGGATGTTCAATTGCTTGTTCCCTTTTTGAGACTTTAAGTACTTCTTTTTGTTTCATGGTTGTTGTATGTCGCAGTCACATTTTATTACACACTATTTGGATGATTTTTCTATTTTTAGGTTGGACAGATCAGAATTGTAATTTCTTGCTTCAGACAATCAAGGAGTGTTTGGAGGTGCTAACTGCAGAAGAGACAAGAGGTTTGCGGACCGCATGTGTCGCCTTTTTCCGTGGTCAATCCCTATATGTTTTGTGTTTTAAAAAAACAAACATCTCAAATGGCCCCTAGATGACCTTTGACAACCAATTGGGAAGATTTGTGATGAACCCCCACCCAAGGTCACTGCATCCAAGTTTCATCAAAATCCATGAAAGCATGTAGAACTTATAAAAAAAAATCTAAACTTTAACTTATGGGTCTACGGTCATACAGAATTTAGGACTGGTAAGTGTCTCACAAAAACTACAAGCCAAAGTCGGTCGATTGTTTCCTGGGAGTAGAAATAGACTCATAGGCAGGTTAGGGTACTAGATGGGAAAGTACAAGCACTGCGTGAAAAGATCACACAAGCACTGCGTGAAAAGATCACACAAACATTGTACAAGTCGAAGGTGTCCTTGCGGGCACTTCAATCATTGCTATAATCCCTTAATTTTGTGTGCCAGGCTATTGCTCCAGGTAGGGCACTTACTTGGAGGCTTATTGCACTATTTATAGTGGAAGGAAATATTACTATAAAATCCGTATTTTGACTGGGGCAAAATTTAA
The DNA here is from genome assembly GCF_015706575.1 of Patiria miniata. Classification (NCBI taxonomy): domain Eukaryota; kingdom Metazoa; phylum Echinodermata; class Asteroidea; order Valvatida; family Asterinidae; genus Patiria; species Patiria miniata. Next base: position 6,789,214 of record NW_024037067.1, read on the forward strand.
CCTAATGATATGGTTTGAAATGACCATTTCAACAGAGTGTCCCAATTCCGAAATGGTAATTGGGATGACAACAAATCACTTAAGCTGTTTATAGATGCAGCAGCGAGCATTGGATTAGGTGGTTTCTTTGTGGGCAAGTTGTTTCAGGGGAGATGGCCACAGACAATTACCCTCCCTCCATATGCCTTTCTGGAATTTTTTCCAAAAGTGGTGGCTGTCCATTGCTTGGGCCCATTTCTGGCCAACCGAAACGTTTGATTCCGTACAGATAATAGCACCGTAGTGCATATTGTTAATAACCAGACCTCCAGCTGTTACAAGATCATGCAGTTAAAGCAGAGCTTTGTGTGTCAGTGCCTCATGCACTATGTGGTGTTTAAGGCAGTTCATGTGTCAGGCATTTGTAGCAACATTGCGGATTCCCTATTCCCTATTTGACAACATTTCAGGTCATCTGTGGCCCCCCAGGCGGATCTCGCTATGACCACCATTCTGGAACAGCCAGTGGCGCACCCAGGATTTGGCTTTGGGGGGAGGGCTCACAATTTTGTTTTGGTCAATTTATTTTAAATTTAGTTAACTGAGAACAGCACTTCATATTCTAACAGGTGAGATAGGCCGGCTCTTGTCAGTAGCCTTGACCAGTATCTCCAACACTAACAATCCAAATTACCAAACAAAAATCAGTTCTGGGGTTTCTCATATACGCCAATCATCAAACCAAACATTGTTTCAATTTGTGAGGGTCGGGTGAAAAATTGTGTTAAAAAGACACGGAATGACCCTAACTTCTCTAACCAATTAGCACTTGTATTAGATAGTACTACATTGTATTTTCTTGATGAAATCGCAAACCATAGTTTGCTGGGGCAGTTTTGGGTGGTATAAGGAGTAACAGGCAGGGCAGTACTGGGACTAATGGGTATGGTACCTGCATCACGTGTGATATTGCATCAAAAAGTTCTATGAGCTTAAGAAAGCCATAGTCTGCTACACGGCACTGACGACCAAAGTGATGATGGTAGCTGGGAATGAACTTTGAGAAGGCCAGTCTGCATCTTGGAGTGTGTTTGAGAAGCTCAACTGCCTCCTTACTAAACTGGAATAACTGTGGAGGTAGCAAAGGAGTGCTGCTTCTGCTTCCTATTTTAAACAAATAAAGATCTCTACATTATATTTATGTTACATTAAATTTGAGTGCAAAAATCTAATACATTACAAAAGTAAGGGTTCCTGTCATTTTGATTTTGAACCCTGTAACTTTTGTTTGTATGTTTCAGGTCAGTCAACAGAAGTACACATTAATGTGATTTTGGTTAATTTAATCGGCAATCTCTTAAAATCAAGCATAATCTGTGGGTGTGGTGTTCTAATACAATCGACTGAACTAATGGTGTAGTAAAACTAGCCTCCCCCGGTGACCATGGAGCATTCACTTTCCCTTAGTTATGCCTTGGGAAAACATAATGACCCAGGAAACAAGCAACGACCGCACAAGCATACAAACACAAGCCCCAAGCAAGATAAACAAACAAACAAACAAGCACATAAAACGAGAACAAAACGGGGAAAAAAACAAGATTAAAAGAAGGGCCAACTGGATTGTGGATAAGGTTTAGCAAAGTCCCATCTGTACAACACTTAGGGTGATGTAGTTCACACCAGGAGTCAGCCAGTGTAACCTCAGTTTAGCCTCATGAAAGCGTTCAGACCAAAGATCAGGCTATCCACAACGTCTGCGGGCAGGGTGTCCCATAAACAGGGGAATCTGACAGAAAAATTCCTTTTCTGTCAAAATTTTTCGGTCAAAGATTCAAAACAAGTCAAAAATTGCGTTTTGAAGTTAGGACTATGAAATACTGAATCACTGGTAGTATTGCGCATGCCTACTTGAGGATTGTAAATGTTCAACCAATAAAACGGTAAAAAGGCACTGGATTTCATAGGAGCCCAATTTCATGTGGCACTGGAAAGTGTTTAAGACCAGCCAGCCGGTCTTTATCATCCGCTTAAGACCGGCCATGTGATGGGCTCTCAACCAATAGGAATGGGTAAACTGTCTTGGGTACTTATGAATTGTGCATAATGCACAGACACATATTGTATCGATGTTAAGTCAAGAGCATTTTTTATAAAGATACAGGAGGTTTATGAAAGCTTAAAATTTTGGTTAAATAGTGTGCATGTGTAAAGACTCCACGTTGAACTAGTGGTTGATTTGTGACGTAACTTACGCCTGTGTACTAATAGCAATGTGCGAACGTCTCTAGTCAAAGGTCTGGTCAAAATGTCATCGCAAAACTTCGGGTCCGGGCTCCCTGCTGTACGTTATGAATGCCCGCGGCTATTGGTAACCAGCGATGCAACCAGGCCCAGTAGGCTGGTTCCAAATAGTTGACTAGCGTAGTCAACCATCGTCGACCAGACAGAGTTTGGGCTAATTTTAGTCGAACTATGGTTAACCATTGGTCAACAATAGTTCTTGCGCGAACTTTCCCAGTGTTTACAAAGGGAGAGTTGATAGAGACCACTGGGAGGGACTCTTGAATGCTTTGCAGATGATGATGACGCCTGTGCAAATTCAGCACAAAATAAGTTGTGTGTACTTCTTGCCATATGCATACCAACCTCCCAATGAATTGCCATCTACTGTTCCTGCAGAGTTCATAAAATGACATTGCATAAATGATCATCACTGATCATGATCACAATAATGATCAATCAATGCACTACAGGAAAATCCAACAGTGCATCCTGCAAGGAAACTAGAGGTCTGTATCATAAATATAGCAGACATATATATATGACATAGTGACATTTTGTAGCCAATGATTCACAAAATGACTGTAAGTGGCCTGAATGTACATGTCAATGTCAAACAAACGGTCTGCCAGAAAAAACTCCACCAACCATGACATTGTGCTTTTTTTTCAAAGTGTGCTTTCACATGATGTTGTAAGCGTATGCCTGGCTAGAAAATATCGGTGGTAGGAAGTGCTCAAGGTTAAAAAATTGTAAGAAAAAGAGGGAGCAACAGCTTTTGGCCGGGGACAAAATTAGTACCAGTGCACTGAAGAGTGACTGTGAAAGTGTCTCTGAGTAAAAAATGTACCACAGTTTTGTGCTTCATGTTTGTGATTATAACCCTCTGCAACAAAATGGAACATACGTAGATATAATAAAAACTCTTTGAGTTTGTGATGTCACCATCTTTGCGTGGAAACTCAGCTATCAAATATTTGCACTATTCCATACCAGTTTCTGGCTGTGGTTTACTCTGTTCCCAACACACAGTTTTGAAGCCGTCTCGACTCACTCCTACTCGTACACCTTGGATACAGGTCAACAAGTGTTCCAAAGGTACTCCATTTTCAAAGTCCTCTGTTAATGTTGAGAATTCAGCAGCATAACAAACCATAAAACTGTGAAGACAAAAAATACACATACGAAATCAAGTACATGTATGTCAATTCTTGCAAAAGCTAATTTCACAACAACAGAGCAATTGTTCATACTCAAATCTGTAGCAAACGGAGTAGAGTCTTTGGCATGGGCTCTGGATAGCTACAAAATGTATACCTTATTTACTTTACAGTGTAATTGTTATTGCTTACATCCATCAGGGATAGCTGGCATTCTCCTTGTTTTCTTCGAAACTCATGGAGTACAGCAATATCAGCAACGCCTATCTTAGCATCCCATTTTTCTATTTGCTTGACCCAAATTATCAAAACTTGCACCATAAATATATCAACATTTTCCTTTCCATTAATGATGGGAAATTTAAGCCCTATACATGCATTGTCATGAGAGAGAAGATTTGTGCACCCAGTGTCAGCATGCTTGGGTGGAATTAGTGACCAGCCACCTTGTACATGCACCAGTGGAGGGCATTCAGAAATTCTTGCTGTGCAAATATAACAAATCTGAGTGTCTAATACTTGAAATGAATACATAAAAACGGAAAAATACACATCATCATCATGGCCCATCCCATCGTGAACGACAATGAAGACGGCGACTCTCACAGTCATCTAAGTACAGCTGTGTTGAGGTAGAGCAACCATTGTAGATAGCAGAGCGCCAATGGGAACGGTTGCTGGCAGTTGACTCCCAAGTAATGTTTGGTATCCCAAAAGCGGCGAGATCACATTTCAGGACATCTTTGTATCGCAGTCTGGGTCGGCACGTTTCACTGCATCCAGAGTTATATTGCTATCAAGCTCATGCAGGATTGGAAGTTGTGGCAGAGAGGTTAATGCATCAGGGCTCACTTCAGCTTCACTAGCATACAGAGAGCTGTAGTGCTCTGCCCACCGGTCAAGCCGTGCTGATGGATCAGTGAGGGTAACGCCAGAAGCAGACAGCAGTGGAGCACTCTTCTTTGGGGTAGGGCCGACGGCCTCTTTAATACCGTTGTAGAGGCCATAAAGGTCCCCTGAGTCAGCACAATGTTGGATGCGAGCACTGAGACCAGACCAGTAGTGACATAGGGCAGTTTGAGTAAGGCCTTGGACGTTACTCTTAGCAGCACGGAGTGCAGATGACGAGGAGCGGGTATGAAGCATGGTGACTTTCATTCTGGCTGCACGTTTGGCCTCAAGAGCTGGGAGCAGGATGTCAGCTCTATCACAAAACTAGTCGGGTTGTGTTCAAGTACGCCGACCAAAGGCAGTGAGAATGCAGTCCATGACTGTAAGCCTGGACCATGCGGGACTGGGATTGTTGGGTGTAGGGGATGAACTGACATGATCGGTGAGGAGCTCTTGGAACTTGGTGACGCGTGTGATGTCCCAAGTAGCGGAGGTATCAACTGCATTGGTTGGCTTCGGATGAGCTTGATGAAACTTTTTCGGTTGCATTCTGAGCTTGCAGCAGATAAAGGCCTGGTCAGTGTTGCAGTCTGAAGAGTGCATGCTACGGCTTTGATGAACATCTCGCAATTGCCCCTTCCTTACAATGATGTGGTCGAGTTGATGCCATCAGTGTGAGTGAGGATGCATCCAGGTGGCCTTGGAGCGAGGTGAACCTGCGAAGAATGTGCTTGTAAGACACAGGTCATGGCCGGCACAGCACTCAAGGAGACGTTGCCCATTATCGTTCATTTTGCCCAGGCCGTGAGGACCAATGACACCACTCTAAGACCTGAAATCAGATCCGATGCATGCATTGAAGTCTCCAGCGAGCACAATGCTATCCCCAGGTGGTATGCTACGCAAAATATTGTCAAGCAGTTGATAGAATTACTCCTTTTCCACAGAATCAGCCATCAGAGTTGAAGCGTATGCAGAGATGACAGTGACAAGGCCGCTACTGAGGCGAATCCGCATGGACATGAGTCGGGGAGAATGGGAAACAGGTTGTTGGATGCATGAGAGCAAAGAGTTCTGAATTGCAAGGCCAACTCCATGCATAGGTCTTGCATTGTCTGGGTAACCGCTCCAGAAGGAGAAGTTAGGGGCAGTTTCACGGGAAAGGTTGCAAAAAGTCTCACGGGGGGTCAAAAATGAAACTTGTTGTATGGATACAACATGTTTATTTGTTGAAAGTACATACATAAAGGTACTAGAAAATGTTAAAGTCAAGGCTTAAACATTTTTTCGTTTCAATTTTAAGGCACTTTACACTTTACAGACCATAAAATTTGTCAAATAAAGGTAGGTATCATAAACTGCTAATTCCACATCTCAAACATGCTTAGAGTTGCTTTAAAATGATTGATAGTCATCACAGTAGTCATGTCTTGAATATTAATGCACTCTAGGCTATGAAAAATACCATGTTTTTTCATATACTGACGGAAAATTCAATTTTATAGCTCTCTTTTCCTTGAAACACAAACTTTCATTTCTGATTTACGGAAAACCATGCAGCCTGCTGATTATTTGCACTTTTGTCCAAAGGCTGTGTACATGGTAGAACAATTGGCAAAACAATTTGTGTATATAGTGTGCTGCGTTACAGAGTTACCATGGTCTTTATCATTGCTATGAAAAGGGTTTACTATGTTCAGGAAAGGACAACAATTTTAACAATTACTACATTCAGTCAAGTTTGATCTTATGAAGCAACATAATACAAGAAATATAACCATAAAACTAGAGTTGGGAGGCTATACATGTGTGAGGCAGATCAGTTTGTACCTTGTTATTGCTCCACCTAACTAAATTTACGTTCAGGAAAGGACAAAATATTTAACAATGCTTAGCATACCGGTACTGGTAGCACCATGCATTTCCTGAATGACAATAAAGTTAGTCTAGCTCTATGGTCTGAAGTAATGTCCATTCAAATGATTATAATTACTGCTGGTGAAAACATAACTTTGTATTGAGACACTGATACCGGTATACATGTATACATGTACATGTGCATGCCCCACAAAGAAATGCCTAGATAATTAAACTGTACCATCCAGTGAAAAAAAATTCAGTCAGCATGGTGCTTTTTACAAAATGGGATCTAAGGAATAGGCACATCAAGCCCAAAACAGTTTAAAGAATTTGTACACACGTACAGTACATGTTTGCACGGAGGAAGGTTCATGTGTATCTGTACTTGTTCCTTGTTAAATGTTTCAAACATGTTCAGGAAAGGACACACATTTTAACAAGGATCAACATACAAGTTGTGCATGATCAGTGCATAAGCTTGACTGTTCCATTTTTCATAGCAATTAAACTAATGAAATGGCTGCACACAGAAAGAATTGTTAAAACAGTGCGGTACAATGTATAACAGATGTTGTTAAACTTGTTTAAAAAAGTGTCCTATCCTGAACACTTGAATACACAGAAACTAGACTAAAACAGTAATTTTTTATTACATTTACTCAAACTAATGTGTGTATTTTGTGGAAGGGATGGTTTGAAACTGTAAATTAGCCAATTCCTGACAAATATTGGATTTAAGTGTGACTTGTAAAGATAAATGTATATGCACATGTTTACTCATTGTGTGTGTAATCATGAGTGAGTAAATGACCTGTAAGAACAAAACGTTAACACTTTCTTGCCATTTAGTTGGTTTTAATTTTAGAACATAAACTTTACAGACAATATAAGCATAAACTTCATCAAATTTCTGCAACAATGGTTTTGCCAAGTACTCTGTTAAACTATATGTTCAGGAAAGGACAATGCAGTTTAACGACAATGTCATGACAGCAAGCAAGGTTCGAGTCTGATTCTTTTTGTAGTCTGTTAAATCTAGTAAGTACACCCCTAGGTACATGTTTATGTCAAAAAAGTTTTATCTCTGAATTCCTGTAAAAAAAGGGGGGCCATGTTCAGGAAAGGACATTTTTAACAAACATTTGCATGGCATATGCGACTGCTGCTGTATCAAATTTACTTGTGATTATCCAATTCCCATCTTTTTATACTTGAATACTGGAGTGTGTAGCATCATTTTGACAGGAAATAAGTTGTGTATTCTTTCTTTTAATTCTGGAAAAAAATACCATGTTCAGGAAAGGACATTTAAAAAAAAACATTTAACAAACATATCAATGTCTCACTCAAAACGGCATTACAAAAGAACGAGTTGGCCAATCCTAATGAAATTTGGTGTACATATTTTTGGGACATACTTCAATGTCCTTGCAAGTCTGGGTGGTTCCCATGGCATTTATTTTTAATTCTCATCAATTGCAGTTTCTAGAAAATGTGAATGAGACTCCAAATCTTGTGCTTTAGCACCCATGTGAGCTTATAATTTGAAAACCATAATGCGCAGAGCTGTAATTTTTTTCTGGAGATTGCTACAACATTACAGTCCTTGTGAGACAAAAACCAGCAAATTCCAACAAAGTCTTCCTATGAAATAAAGCATCGATTTCCTATTTTTCATTTTGCAACCTTTCCCGTAAAACTGCCCTTAGCCTCGCGAGTCGAGCCACTACTGGTAAGCCAGGTCTCACTGAGAGCACAGACACTTATGCCCAGATGAGTAAGAGGTCGACCACCGCAGACTTTCTTGGGGAAGAAGTTTAGCGATATGTATGAATACTCAGGGAGTGAACATTCCAACAAGCTAACACAAGGGAGGCAGTAGCAGGATATCAACCCAGACGCGCCTGCCTGGAACACAACCCTTGCCGGGCATCGAAAGTCCCCAAAAAGGATGACATCCGATTTGCCAGTCGCTTATTCTAATTTAGACGTACAATCATGACTGTGAGGCGCCAAGCGCTGAGGCAAAAGTTATTGAGAGCGAATGCTTGCCCGGGACAATGAATGCCCGAGACCTTGCATTCATCTGAACCAGCAGAACGCACGGCATGACGGCTGGGATGAAAGAAGGCTGCCCCGCAGTGGCGAACTAACTACGCCTTATGACCAACAACCGTTGACTCCGAAGCAAGTTCCTCCACTTGACTGTCTGCTACAACATACCGGAGACACTTGCATGAAGAAAGTGACCATGCTGTGATTGCAGCTGCCAGCCCCTGAATCCACCTTACAGGTTCACTCATGTAGTTCAGCAGACCAGCCAAGGTCAGTATACTGGGGTGTGGCCACTGTCGTACATGAGCAGTTCCGTGGAGCCATACATGAGCTAGGATGCACTGTTGGAAGCAGAGGTTAGAGCCCCCATAAACATGGGGCGGCTGCCCATCGCCAAAGGTATTATCCATCCAGAAAACCCCAACACACACACACACACACACACACAAAAGCATCCAAAACAATTGCGGTTCACATTTCTTTATGCTGTTGATGATAAACAAGGTGGTTCCATGTACGTAACTCAACTCAACTCGACAATCAGTTGAAATTTTACAAATTGAGTGTGTCAAATAGAGCACTTTCAGCCGTGTGGTTGCAAAGGGCGATTTCTAAAGGTTACGTAACACTTTATATTGAATGAAACTACATGCACACAGACATGTTCACATTGGCGGGTGAAATCTTTGAACCTTAATTTCTCCCGTTTGGAAGACCATATCTCCAGGTGCGGATCGGGGGGTGAAGGGGGGGGGGGGGGGTGGGGGGGGTCGTTAAAAAGAAAAACCTAGCTCTGTCAACATTTTTTTTTTCATAGAAATTCATAAAAACAATTATGTGAACCCCCCCCCCCCTCTCACACCCAAAACAAAATTTACTGGTATAATGTCCGCCTGTGCACAAAATACTGACAGAGCCAGCTTAATAGGGGGTATTTGTACACTATTCTGTAATATAGTGTTAATAATTGTCGAATTTGAAAAAAAACACAAAAAAAAACACCATTATTTTATTTTACGGAGGCCAAGTGAAAAAAAGCTGTCTACATTTCAGATTTTTTTTTCTGATGAAACCCCTCCCCCCCCCCCCTTATTTCCCTTATAATGATCCAAGTATGTGCTAAAAATCGTTGTGATATGTTCATTACTTTTTGTTGAAATTGGAAAAATAGGCCTGGCTACGTGCACATTTTAAAGTTGTAACACTGGTGTTTGCAATATCTGTCAAACTTTTCAAGCCTCACGAATATTAATAAGGTTCCTATCCATTATCATCATCATCATCATTGGGCGGCCGCAGCCGAGATGGATGAAACCAAACTCCTCCAGACTCTCTTGTCCACCATGGCCGTGGTGATGTCATCAACGTGCTGGCTCACATCATTGCATACAGTGTCGACGTAGTTGAGGGGTCTCCTCCCTCTGTTGGGGCAAGGCAATCTCCAGCAGATGAGGTCAGAGACAACTTTGGCTCTGTAGCAGTGGCCGGCAGGCGGGCTTTGCGTTGTGCCACTGGTGTGCAGTAAAAATTTGCAGAAAAGCCTCCTTCACGAGTTATTACTTAATAAATATCACCCTTTCTGCCGGCTTCCGTTGGTCGATACCAAAACCAACGCCAAGTCACGCCAAGTGATGCTAATGAATATGCGCTTCTTCAGTGTGTTGCCGGGCCGAAATCAGTCAATCATAGTGCCTACGGTGCTATTGAATCTTTGCTGAAAACCATGCATGTGGTTTGGAAATTTTCCTTGGAGATAGTTCAAGGTGTAACACTAGCGTTTGCAACAACAGATTAAGCTGAAATTTGGAACATACTTAGATGATATAAAGTGTTCAACTACTCGTGAAATAACAACTTTCGGAAATTCCTAGAAACTGATATGAATACATAGATTTGGGGATGTTTTCGAACAATGTCTTCCTGACTTGAAGGTCAGCTTTACTAGTAACCAGTATTGAGGTTTCAGCATCGATGACGGCGATTTTTTTCACTGACATGAAGTTTAGAATTTCTTCTTCTGTTATAATTTAACTTTTCAATCATACTGAGCATATTTTCTGAGAAACAAAACATTTAAAAGGCCATGTTTTTTTCAGGTGCATGAATTTCACTGCTCTGTTATAGCGTCTAAGTAGGTAATTTGATTAACTTTGCTTATCAACGGGCCATGCTTCACCTTCGCAACCATGTGGCTGCTTTGGCATGGCTTGGCTGAATTTTGGAATAGGACACTGGGTCCTGCAATTTCTTATGCTTGCTGATAGTTAAAGATGTACGTCGCTTTGACATACCGATTGCTCCTGAACCTGATATGAAACATTGTTTGGAAAACAATTTCTAACCTTGCTGAACCAAACCTGAAACCCAACTCAAGGGTTAACTTGAAGCATTCAATGATAATCTGGTTAAAACAATCTGGTTATGTCATTAATTGAGGGGTAAATGCACAATTCAGTGTGAGTGATTGCAACATTAACTATGAAGGCATACAATTTGCCAAAAAAGTTGGGAAATTTAGCTGACTTGGATGAGTTTTTGAGAAACGACATGGTGACAACTAAAAATGGGCTGAGAGGATTGAGTTTTGATCAACGTAAATGTAAAGTTCGCTCTTCTTGGATTAGGAATTACTTTGAGTTTGATGCCATCACCAAAAATCCATTTTAATGCCTCTATTTTATATCTCACTTTTGCATTTCATAGTAATTTTTATATCAAATTACTTTTTTCTGTCGCACTGTACCTCTGTTGGAAATTGATAATGCTTATCATATTTTATTTTTGTTTACCAAATAAACGCGAGTTTCTAAAGTAACGTCTCCGCTCAGTAGAGCCCAGACTGTTTTAGGTCTTGTTTACACCCCAATTATCTTTTTTAGTCTTTGATACTGTAGGGTGGAACCCCTTGCTGCTTTGGTGGCCCACTTTTAGCCAACCAAAGTTCACAGTATTTTATAACAGTGCAGATTTATAAACAAAATCAAATACTTTGAATGTGTTGGAAGTTGAATATGTTAGTGTCATGGACTGGAAAAGGATACAGTATCCAATTGTATTTTGGCAATCCATAGGGCATGTAGTGTGGTGAGCAATGTAATAGTCTTATGTTAATGATAGCATAATTTTTCTCTGCATAAGTTTTCTCTGCCATATGTGAAGGGCTATATCTTCTACAAATGTGAATATATGTAACACACGGAACTACAAATTCAATCTCTCAGCTAAACTGTAAACCCTTTGGTGCAGAGAATATTTTGATAAGATGCAAAGATTATAATGTTCTTGAGTGGTTGCTATAGCGACCGCCTTGTACACTAGAAGTCTTAGTATTAATATCTGAATTGACAATCAAAAGTAAATGTGAATGTACTAAACTATAAGTACGGTACCTGATTAGTGGTATCTTTCCATTGTGCATTAGCAGCAGAGTGTGAACCTGAGAAGAAAATGTCCGGATGGACACGATGACAAATGGGTCTTGTGTCACATGTCTGTATTGCAGAGTGTCTTGACAATCATGGATGGAACAAAATGGTTCACATGGCTCTGGTAAAGGCTCCCTGTATAAATGAAAAGAATCACACCAGCTTCAGATGCAATAACCATATCTCACCAAATAATTTAAAATTTACTTCAATATGTTTGATTTTTGTTATTTAAAAAAAGAGACAACATATTTAATTTGATAACCACTGCTATATAATAAGGCAAGTTTTCTGTGTGCGCATGTAAGAACATGTTTTAATATACATTTGAGAACAACAAGAGAGAGAACAGATTTGCCGTCCTCTGAGATTTTTTTGTTAACTTACGTTTGTGTGCTTATATTACAGGACAGTGTTATAGTTTTGGAACAAAAAAAAATTAGTCACTGCTTTCATGACAAGGCAAAGTCCCTTCCCACAGCAAAATGCATGTTTCCAGAAAATCATGTTTGAAGTGGGTCATTTTTACATAAATTAAAGGCTGTAGACAACATTTGTATTTGCTGTACTTTCTTCGTAAATGAACATGTTTTGGGGGGCTAGTAATTTATATCACATGTTCCAACTGTTCTGTGTAATGTTTGGTTTCCACAGGTGCCAGGTTAACAACAACAAAAAAAGCTGTTCACTTTAACCACTGAGGTGTAGTTCACAAAATAGTGCATACAACCCATCGGTCACAGGCTGTGTCATGGGAAAGAAATTACACACATGTGCCTGCGTAACTGGGCGTATGCATGAGGACAAGAGCAGCTACTTTGTTTCTGCTATTGAGTCAAACAAAAGCAACTCATCTACTTTTTAGAGTGTAGTGACCTCTATCACTTCCCAATGTGAAGAGCAACTGAATGATCTGGTCGATGTGGCTGATGTATTCAATGACAACTTCTCGACACATGGTCAGCGCATGGCCGAGAATATTCAGTCAAGTGTTGCTTTATGGGGATGATAAGTACCAATGTTCATGCTGCGGCTCACTACAACTTGGAGGAGTTTGTTTTTCCTGACATTACTGACGAATTTGTTAAGAAACAGATTAGTTCAAAGCCTATCAGGAAAGCAACCCGTCTCTTTTTGAAAACAGTCTTTTTGACCCTGTACAGTGTTATCCTCTGCTTTAGTAACATGATTCATGTAGTTTGCCTGTTTTGCACTCCATCAAGTGACCAGTGCAATATGGAATCCTTTGTTGTTTTTTAGCCATGTTTATGTCCTGTTTACTTGGATTTTTTTCATAAGTTGTGAAACGTCAGTAAGGAAGTATTCTACTAGGCTAAAAAATCATAGGGGTACTATCAAAAGGGATAATCTCAAAAGTTAATTAAATAAAAAATGGATGCCTGGTTAATGATGATGACACCAAGTAAACCTTATATATATTCAGTCAAATACAAAGTTTCAAGTACTAATTCTAAACACTGCAATTGAGTCCATTGATCTAATTCTGAATAACTCTACATGTAATTTTGTATATTATTATAGAAAATCATGCTAGGGAGTTCAGGTTTATGTGTGCTGTACATGTATGTGTACTTGTAAACTGTCATTTTGTACAGTTAGTACAAACCAACTTCACACATTTCATACACAAAGCGGCTGAAATCTTTACAGTCCAGTGCACATGGGAATATGTGGTTTAAGGTCCAGGACCCCGCCACAGTATCCATGCAACAAATCCTTTGTAAGTCAATTCAGCCACACAATGGAGACTACAACAGTACACAGATGTTATTGCCTACAGTCATTAACAAGGAGCGATTTTTGTAGATGTTGAAAAAAAAACATTTGATGACACATCAGAGCCGGAATGGATCATAGGTTACAGTCGAGTCGAGTCGAGTCATTTTAAAGAAGTGACTCGAGTCGAGTCGAGTCATTTTAAAGAAGTGACTCGAGTCGAGTCGAGTCATTAGGTCCAAAGGTTGAGTCGAGTCGAGTCAAGTCAAATATTTAGCTCGAGTCAATTCGAGTCGCGAATATTTGAACACTATATACCAACATTTATAAAAGGAGGCCATAAGTTTAGCCAGTGTTCGAATCCAAGAGCTTTATAAGAAATCGCCCAAAGCCAACGATGAAACAGCGAATTAGAAATTTGTTTAAAAATCTGGTTCCTAGATAGCATTTTGTGCGTTCTAGAACCATGAGGTGGGAGTCTGTGACACGTTATATGTGTACATGACTGCTATTCACAAATCGAAGCAAGCACAAAATTTGCACCGTAAGTCATTGCAAATACTTTTCGCAAAGTTGTGCTTTTATTTTTGAGACTAGAGTCTTATTAGCATTCGCTCGAGTCGAGTCGAGTCTTTTGATGAGGGACTCGAGTCGAGTCGAGTCGAGTCATTAGCTCGCAGTGACTCGAGTCGAGTCGAGTCATTTACCCTTAGGGACTCGAGTCGAGTCGAGTCACCAAAAATTGTGACTCGAGTCGAGTCAATGACTCAAGTCATTACAACTCTGCCTCTAGAAAGCAAAAAGACACAAACAAAGTTATTGATCCCACATGACTTATCTCTCCCATGTATATTGCAGGAGCAATTGTAACAATTTTGCTCAAATGAATACAGCCAGATGAGTCCTTTTAAATGTAAATTAAGGGTGTTCTTCCTGTATTTTTTTAAGAGGATTTCTTTTATCGGGGAGGAGAGGGGTATAGTCCAGCGGATATATGAAAAAATTGTGTGCACTTTTGCATGGAAGCATAAAACTTGGCACAGATGTTTATATTCATGCGAGAAAATGTTGTAGATGTAGAGCCATCACAAATGTACCCTTTTAGGGGCGTGGCATCCATTTAAAAAAAGGGGGGTGGGACTTGTCGTGCCTGCAGTGAAAACGGTTGTTCCCACTTGTCACAAAAGCAGGAAACTTCACAAAGACATAATTATATAGATTATAAGTGTTTTCCACATTTGGAGCCACCACAAAAGTACCTTTTTGGGGGTGTGGCAGCCATTTTAAAAAAGGGGGGTAATTATAATGCCCACATTGGAAAAAATTGTTTCCATATTTCATGAAAAAATTAAACGTCCCACAGACAATTATATTCATTAAAACAAAAAATCCAGATCTGGAGCCATCTCGAACGCACCCTTTTAGGGGCGTGGCAACCATATTAGAAAAAAAGGGGGCGGGGTTTTCATTATGCCCACCATGGAAATATTGTTCCCACATTCATAGAGAAATGGAACTTTGCACAGACATTGACATTCATGAGGAAAAATATTCAAGACGTGCAGCCATATTCAAAAAAAGGGGGCGGGGTTCTCATTATGCCCACCATGGGAAAAAATGTGCCCACATCTCATAAACGAATGAAGCTAATTCCCACAGACATTAATATTCAAGAGAAAAAATTCAGACGTGGAGCCATCGCAAACACACCCTTTTAGGGGCGTGGCAACCATAGTAAAATGGGGGGGGGTAGTCATGATGCCCCTATAAAAAAAAATGTGCCTACCTTTTATAAATGGATGAAACTCCACACGGACAATACATTCATGAAAATCTTTCTTTTTTCGAATGTGAAGCCATCACAAACTTACCCGTTTAGAGGCGCGGCATCCATTTTCAAAATGGGGGGGGGGAGGACTCCATATGCCCACAGTATTTCATTAAAAACAGTATTTCATTAAAAACATAAAATCTTAACTAAGGGCCAAAAATGTACATCTTGCTGAGTAAATCCAAACAGATTGAGGTACAAGATTTTCCTGGTCATTTTTTTGGGGGGGAGGGGGGCGTGGAGAGTAGGTTGGCTTGGTGACAAGTTCATTTCACATTTCTCTTAACTGGTTACATCAATGAATTGCTGTGATGCCGATTGTTTACAAATGTCTAAACATTATACTCATGTGAAATATACAACCAAATCCTTGTGCCCCCACACTCCTCCAAAAATAATACTCAACTAGACTTATGTTTGTAGGCAAACACAGGGCTGTTTCGGTTACTTTTTGTGACATGTGACATGTAAAGTTTCAACTAGTTCCATCCAGGCAGGATGTGTAGTTCTGTTTATAATAAATTGTGTCATATAATATGTGATTTCATTCTCATTGGGCTTTGAATTATGATGTCACATTTCATGTGATGATGTCATAATGACGTCACATCAATTTGCATCTATAACTATAATTTATTTGGAAATAACAACTTAGCCAGAGCATACATCGTTGAAAGCAAGTTCACACCTTTGTCCAATTTTAAATTACAAGGCACTTCCGGTTTCAACCGGAAGGAAGTGTCACATGATTTTGCACATAATATCAAAAATGAAGACCTTGGATTATTATATCAATTCCCGCAAAAGTCATGTTCAGGTCTCTCACAGTTGATTTTAAAGTGATTTTCAAAGATTAAATCTATTCATCTTTAACGTGACGTCATGTGACCCATGATGACGTCATCATGACGTCACTTCATTTTTTTTATTATCTATAACACATCCCGGTCTAGGTAACTACCAACTTTTAACCCAATCGGGCATGTTGTTCTGTAGATATAGGCCTTCAAAGTATGCACTTTTAATATGACGTCACTTGTCACGTGATGACGTCATCATAACGTCATTTAAATTTCATCTATAACACATCCCGGTTTACGTACGTACCAAGTTTTAACCCAATCGGACCTGTTGTCATGGCAATATGCACCTATATTGTGACGTCACGTGACTCGTGATGACGTCACGATGACTTCAATGTTCGGCACACATCTGTGGATGGTGGTCTAAGTGTGTGCCAGGTATAAAGGCAATCGGATTGATTTTAGTGCCCAAAGCAGTGGCAGATCCAGGAATTTTCGCAGGGGGGAGGGGGTTTCATCAGCCAAAAAATCTGAAAATGTACACACGTTTTTTTTCCCGGACACTTGGCCTCCGTAAAATCAAAAACTGGGGGGGGGGGGGGGCTGTTCAAATTCGACGATTATTAACACTCATTACAGAATGGTGTACCGTATTTTGAACAGGCGGACATTAGACCAGTATAATTTTTGGGGGGTGTCACAACAGGGGGGGGGGGGGGGGGGGGGTTTCGACTTATTTTTTAGGAATTTGTATGAGAATTTTTTTTTGGGGGGGGACACATAGTGAAAAGTTTGGGGCCCAAACGCGCAAAAGATCACTGTGTGTGAGAAAGCTCCACAGCTTGTCCAAATGACCTTGCGGTTTGCATACCACACACAACACACTGGCCAGTACCACATAGGATCCCCCACAGGTACATCATGCAAACTGAGGGACACGTCCATCCGTCCTCCATGCATATAGCAAGCAGCCTTAATGTATATTTTTTGGCATTTCAACGATCCGTTCACACATTTTGTCACAAACCACGAGTGTTCAAACACAGAGTATGCATAAAATGACATTGTTAAATGAACAAGAAAACAAAATAGACTAAGCTAGGTAAACAGGTTATAAAAACAAAACATTCTGTGCCAATGGCAAGTTGGTGCATTAAGTATATAGCTTCGACAAGTCCACGAACATGTCACAAAAGTGAACATTAAGGCCTGAAAAATACACGTCAAACTTAAACGAAATCAGTGGTCATCATGTGCACGTACATGTAACATAGAGCTGTGTGATACAGCTCTATGACAAGTACACGTACATACTGCACGATGATCCACTGCAAACATTGTAATACCCCCCCCCCGAGTCAGTGGAACGGCCCAACACAACAATGCGGGCTTAGGTCACGTGCACTCACAAGACTGACCTCTGCAACAAATCCAGTCATTTGGGGAAAAACTTTGATGAAAAAATTATCAGTGGTTTCTTAACCAATAAAATCGAGTTTTATATGAATAGAAAGAGAACTTCATCTTCTTTACAAAACCGCTACCCCCAGTGTGCTGTGACATGATTCTCGAGATACGTTGAGATAAACAACCAAAGGTCTGTCACAAACGGTCATTTTCTGGTCCGCTCCATAGGAAAATGCCTCATGCCCCACATTTTCAAGAAAAAAATGATCAGTGGTTTTTCTGCTTTTCCAAGCCAGACTTAGTTAGACTTAAAGCCAGAAGAATGAATTTTTATAATCTGCATTGAGTGTGGCAAACTTCGCGCGTAAAATTCAGTGCAGAAACATAAGATTGTCATTCTTTACTGACGTGCTATTGCAACTCTGTCGCTCTCATTGCTTGTCTTCTATTAGTGTAAATCAAAAAGAATGATTTACTTAATATTTCAATCATGCTGGTCCCCCGATTTTTGTTGTAATCTTCATCAGTCCGCCACACATTGTCCATCATGACGTGATGTAGAAGCCGTGACTTGCGAAGTTCCGAACGACGAAGTGAACTTGCTTTTCGGAGGACTTTATGCAGTATTTAGCGGTATTTAACAAAAAGAAAATTACGTGAATTTACTGGGAATATGAAAAGATCTAGCGAATCAAACCACAAATCTAAAACAACATAGATTTGGCATAAACAGAACTAGATAAAAGATCGGATTTGGGAACTCGTTGTGGGCAGCAATTTCATCGTTAATGGCGAATGTGGAGTTTCGGGCCCCATTCCTAGTAAAGAGAACATAAACCGGCTATCCAGGCTATTGGAGTCACCCAACTAGTAATAGATTTTTAAAACCAACCAGGGTTTGAATTTTTTAAGAAATCTGTTTTGGGGTAAAGTAGTGATGAAGACGACAAAACGCAGCACTGAAAATAAGCACCGCGGTCACAGCAGCGATGCATAGGCCTAGTGTTGCTAAACCGCATTCGTACTATGGCATCAACTGAAAAATGCGTGAGAAAATCGCATTTTCTACCTAATGATAATGTTAGAATTTACAAAAACTATGTTTCATAGAATTAAAAAAAAAAAGCTCAGTGCTGCAGAAATCATTTTGGAACAACCAAAACACTTTCGGACTAACACAAAAGACGGGCCCGTCACTACACAGTCACCGATTTCATGCACGTGGCCATGGTGGACGCCGAGTACCAACCACCTTTATGTACTGTGCACAGAACCGTTGGGAACCATCACAGCATACACGTCCGTCCCTCGACTGCTCAATAAAAAAATCGGATCCCGCAATTGCGGGGATCCTTCCCGAAAGGGGGATCGAGAAAGGGGGGATTCAATCCGGCTAAAGGCTCGATCCACCTCGCGTTTACACTTGCAGTCAAGCAGACTTCGATCCTCCTTGCCGGATCGGATCCCCCTTCAATCCCCTGCGGGATCTAGTGTAAACGCGATGTTAGGATTACATTGAAAAAATGGCCACACCGCCCACTTTTACAGGGAAATTAATTCTCTACACTGTGAACATTTCTGATAAGATATGTAGGCATCAAACCATCCTGCTTATTGAATCCAATTGAATGTTGACATAATTTGTGTTTAATTTTCATTTCGTTTGCAGGGGCAAGCTGGATCTCCATTATTTCCACCCAAGCATTTTATTCTGAAGTTTTGAGGGAGACAGAAAGAACTTGTTACTTTTCATGGTATATCTTGTCCCTGACACTGTTCACCTAATTCAGTGTTGGAGGTTGAAGCATTGCATTCCAGCCAGGCAGTTGTTTTTTTTAGTGGATGCCCCAAGAGGACAGTACTATTGTTCTATTACATTTTCTACCCCATAAGGAACCCTGTACATGTACATACATTAACACACACAGACGGACAGTTCGCCGGCAGGGTATAAAAAAAAGGTTGGCACAATTGTACGTTGGTGCAGTATACTTTGTGTGAGAGTATTCCTGTTTGTGCGTTGCTTTTCCATATACAGTATTAAATACTTTAGAAAACAATCAGCATTAATTTAATACCCTACGTGCTAGTGCTCATTTGCATTTTACAAATTAAGGAATGAACCATTTTCTTCAAAAGGTGGGGCAAACCATATTACTAGGGACAATAATACAAGGGGAGTCTTGACGACGAGGATGAAACCTAAATAATGGAGATCACAATATAATGGGCTTCAGTCCTTCTGATTTGAGGCGTGCGATCGCACCCCCACGCCATCGCATGCCTAAAAGCTTCCCGAGAGGTGTCAATAATCCCACACCTGGATCCCTCTGTACCGCACACCTCGGCATTACGTTTACAGCATAATTATACTTCGTAATTTGTGAAAAAAAGTACGTCGGTGAAGAGAAAAAAATCAAGCATTAGGCCTACCAATATCGTATATATCGCGAAACAGCTGGGCAGTGCAGAACGCCATGTTGATTGTTGACAGCATGAACAGTAACCTTGTTTCAGCACGTGTAGAGAATTACGCACTAAATGTACATTATGTTGTAAACTGCATGGGGCAAGCGTGCGCTACCAGACTGTGCTAGAATGTACATGGACTGTACACGATGTACGGTGAATACGCACGTGTGTACAAGCTGACTGCCCGCAAGGGCAGATCCGGGGGGGGGGGGGGGGGTGGGGCCAAAGGGGGCCATGGCCCCCCCCCAAAAAAACGAAACCAATGTCTTTTTAGTTTTTTTATGTGACATCGCAATAAAGGCAGGCAATGAGTACACCACCATCTTTTCCTCAAAAAAACATTGGTTAAAGTGGTCAGAAATTGCCTCAGATCGCACCACAGAGCATCTAGAATCCAAAAATAATTTTTTTGACCCACTTTTTGGGGGGACCAAAATTTTTTTTGGCCCCCCCAAAAATTGTGTTCTGGATCCGCCCTTGGCTGCCCGCAGTAAAAGCAAGCGGACGTCTTGTTTCAAGGCTGTAGGGTTATCACTATTGAGCCACAGGGTTATCGGTATTGCATGCTGAACACAGACTTGATAACTTAAACGCCATTGGCTGAAACTGGGTGCAATTATTGTCACCAGCCAATCAGGTTGCCTCACACAGAACACGGCCGTGGGCGTTACAAAACTTGACACATATTTTCACTTCACAAAACTTAGCTCGCGAAGCACATTTTGGTTTAATCATGACTGATTCGTATTTTTAAGTGGTGGGAGGGAATGGGCGACATAGGGTACAGGGTACAGCGAGATGACGACAGCGGGAAGGACATGGTTGTCGAAGTAAAAGTGGAGTAGTTTTGTTTGTTATGGGCCGATTATGTTTACCATATTTACTGCGATACGAATGCTTGCCTCTGATCATGGAGGAAGGAATAACATGAATAAACTAGTGGCGCTATTCTATCGTTTTGCACTCCTGATGTTATTATTATGAAGTTCTGTTACAAAGCAAAGTACATGTAATTTCAAATGTTAACTGTCAGTGTTGTGAGATTTACTGTGCATTAACTGACTTTCTTTTTTTGAACCAAGCTATTAATTAAATAATGTGTTTTCGGGGGGGGGGGGGGGGGGGGGGTTGTTAGTGTTATTGGTTTTTAAGTTCACTGTAAACCAAGATAAATAGTATAAAAAAAGTACCAGATTGTTCAGTCCCGGCTTGGACCACAGAATCACACGCCTAGAAAAATCACACGCCTAAAAAAATCCAGGTGTGCCTTTTTCCACACGCCTATGGTTTTCAAATCAGAAGAACTGGGCTTCACAGAAATATAATGGGACACCCCAAGACATGACCAGAATGAATGTGTGTTGATGAAACAGACAATGGACCGATCCAGTAAGCCCCGCCCACTGCGCACTGGGCAAATTAACACGTGCTTCTCTCCAATGCCACACCGCATTTTCCTGCCGCGCGCATCATACGCGCGTGCACGCATGTCGGACTTTTGTGCATGCACGTCGAACCTAAATCACGGCCGTGATTGGTCTGAACACCATGGGGCGGTGCTTACTGGATCGGTCCATTGGGCCCATGTGCTGGGAAAAAAACACCCCCACCCCAAAAAACAACAACACATTCTTGAGAAAATAAATTCTGTTTCTGCTGATATGCTGAAACAAAAAGAAACTAGAGGTTGTAGCAACAACCACACGGTGTTGGGCCATGGATTACTGCAAACTTTGCCACACACATCAACTCAAAGTATGCATGTTTCAATCCATGTTTGACTTTTCAACATGCCGCCAGAGGGCGCTCTAACATTTGATGACGTCACCTGTAAAATTTTTGTACACTACTGCCTAGGCAGACACTCGAATAGTTGAAAGCAAGTTCGCATCTTCTGCCAATTTCAATTAATAAGGCACTTCCGCTTTGACCGTAAGGAAGGGTCATGTGATTTTGCACTTAAAACCAAAAATGAAGACCCTGCAATATTTTATCGATTGCCATAAAAAACAAAATCAAATCTGTAGCAGTTGATTTCATATTGATTTTCAAAGATTAAATATGGAAATATTTATTTGCTTGTAATACGACACTTGATGACGTCATTGTGACGTCATCGCCAGAAACCTCCAGAGCTACATTTACTCTGCTATATATAGCCACATCTTGATTATATCTCTCACAGTTGATTTTTTAGCAATTGTTTAAGGTTTAAAGGTCTTTTCTTTATAACTTCCGGTCTGATGACGTCATCCATTTTCTTTCGCGCACAGGTCTTTTCTGCATTAAGTTCATCTTGTATGTTAGGTTTGAAGCGATCACCGCAAATTTCGTCACATACATCAAGTGATAATGCGTTTTCGACGTTTTTTAAACTGCCATTAGAGGGCGCTCTAACATTTGATGACGTCACCTGTAATATGTTTGTACAGTACTGCCTAGGCAGACACTCACATCATTGAAAGCAAGTTTGCATCTTCTGCCAATTTCAAATAATAAGGCACTTCCAGTTTCGACCGGAAGGGTCACGTGATTTTGCACTTATAATACCAAAACTGAAGACCCTGCAATATTGTATCGATTGCCATAAAGAACAAAATCAAATCTGAAGCAGTTGATTTTACATTGCTTTTCAAAGATTAAATCTAGAAATCTTTGATTGCTTGTAATATGATACTTGATGACGTCATTGTGACGTCATTACCAGAAACCTCCAGAGCTATATTTACTGTGCTGTATACAGCCAAATCTTGATTATATCTATCACGGTATATTTTCTAGCAATTTGTTAAGATTTAAAGGTCTTTTTATTGTAACTTCCGGTCTGATGACGTAATCAATTTTTTTTCGCGCACAGGTATTGTCTGCATTATGGTCATCATGAACATTAATTTTGAAGCGATTACCGCAAACTTCGCCACAGACATCAAGTGAAAATGCGTTTTTGACGTTTTTTTACCTGCCGCTAGAGGGCGCTCCAACACTTCATGGCGTCACCCATTATTTTTTTTGAAAGGTCAATCCAGGCAGACACTTAAATCGTTAAAAGCAAGTTCATATCTTTTTCCACTTTCAAATTATTAGGCACTTCCGGTTTCGACCGGAAGGAATGGTCACGTGATTTTACGCGCACAGGATAAAATGAAGATCATGTATTACCATGTCGATTCCCGCAAATTTCAGGTTCCGGTCTCTCACGGTTGATTTTATATGGAATTTCAAAGATTAAATTTATTAAACTTTCGAGTCACGTCACGTGACCCATGATGACGTCATGATGACGTAATTACAAAAAAAGACCATCTGCGGTGGATTGGGCATTCATGTATTGACAAATGAACTTCATATATGTTTCCATTTCTCCAAACAGTTCCGGAAACGAATTCCTGAGAATACGCTGAGAAGAATACAAACAGTAAAATCTTACAAAAACAATAGGCATTGGGCTCAAGGCCCAACACCTAAAAAAGAACATCATAACAAAACAAACACTGTTTCTACTTTTTTTCAAACAGCTGAAAAAAAATGTTGACTCAAACAAGGGTTGTTTTTAAAGGGAATGTACATCATTGGCTTTTGCTGTAATTTTCGGAAATGAACTATTTGAGGGGTTAGTATAATAGATCAAATATTGTTACACTGACATTTTGTATTCGAAAATGCTGGAAAAAACAAGAAAAACAAAAATGTTCAAGTAGTCTGGTTCCCTGACTCCACAAAATATAAAATTTATCAATTTATAGATGCCGGAAAATTGTAAGGTAAGGGACCCAGTCTAGCTGGCCTCCACCCGTTCATGAACATGTACATGTAACCAAAAGCAAACAAAATTTGGACTGAAAAAATGGTGAATTTGGAGCAGCAGTTGAAAAATACAAGTAGTTAGGTTTTTCCAACAGTGGTCGGCCGTTGGAAAAACATGGAAATGTATACAAAAATACAATTTTCTTGAAAATGACTTCACACCAGGTTCCATAATTTTACAGGATGCTTAAGACTATCATTTACCAACATCCTAGTAGGGTATTTCATAAAAACTGGGTAGTTTTATTTTTCGATGTTTGCAATTGTTGTATATTCCCTTTAAGCAGCTGAGCAAGAGCTTCTAGGAGGCATAATGAAATCTGACATGTGTTTTACATATTTGGTTGTATTTTGACTCAAACAGGGACTAGACTTTCAAATAACTGATTTCTTCAATACCTTTGTCTTTTCACGTCACAACTGTAATTTTTATCTACATTTATTTTTTGGTTGAGTCTGTTAAAGAACATTTTCAGTAAATGTTGTATGAGACTGTATCTGAAAATGCAACATATATTGGTACATACTTGAATATGAAGAATGAAGCTGGTGACTGGATCCCTCCTGGTGAATGAATGTCTGAGTTTGGTGTACTTGGTCTACTCTGCGTTGTTAGGGCCACCACCTTACCCACTGATGTTTCTCTTATGGTAAGAGTATCAGGTATGTGATACAAATCACCAACATACAGTATCTGTCGATATCTAAAATCAAACAAAATGCGTAATATATATGCTTCAATATAATCTAATTCTTTCGTGAATGTTACAAGTATTTTGTGGAATAATAAATGTGCATGAATATGAAGTTCAAATATTAATAGTTATTTACAACTGTGATTTTTATTTCAATTATATTTAATGCATCCTTCAACCAATTTCACTAAACGGTATGCAATGGCTGCCAATAACACCACATTAATTGTGCAAGTTGTGCAACATTCGACATTGCACCACATTTCAGTTACGATACATTTCAACAAGGTTTTGAAGTGCGAAAATACAGATATGCGCAAATCAAGGCATATCTTATGCAAGTTGTTTTAGTATAATAGCATGCAAATTTGAAATGTACAACTTTATTGACAAAGCTAAACTTATCAATGTTGATACGAGAAATTCACACCTTTTTAAGAGTTGGTAATGAAATGCTATATTAACAAGCAAAGGCAAAGAGATTAATATTTAAAAAAAACTACTCAAAGCACTCATAAAACCCACAGTTCTGATGAGTGATTACCTGCGTTCAAATGAGGTTTTCAAATCACAAAGTGGTTGACACATTCCTGGAATTTCTTGGAGCATTGGAATGATCATAAGCCTGTTGAAAGAGTAAACAAGCTCAAACATCATTCACTTTACGTTTGCCTATCTATTCTTGTTGGATCAGTAAATGGCAGACCCATTATTCACTAAACTGATGCAGTCAAGATCTTCAACTTCTAAACTAAAACTGAAACCTTTTCTTCCTAGACCAAAGCGAAGACTGAGCAAGCATGAGAATGAATTTCAATGAAAAAAAAACACAAAAAAACTTGTGCAAAAACAGGAAAAAGATGTGAAATCTGGCAAAAAAGCCCCCAAAACAGGCTCAAACAAAATAAAAATGCGGAAATTTGGACAAAAACAAAACAAAACAGGACTTCCTGTTTAAAAGGGAAGATTCTCATGCCTGCTGAGACTTTCACTCTGTGATCAATTCTGAGTTAAAGACCTTCACCTTCGTGATCACAACCAAACAGTGAAAAACATATGAAGCAAATCAAACAAATTGTCAACACTACCAATATTGTGCACTAGTCCATGTGAAGGAATCATGACACAGTGAAATCATCATGCTGTTTTGTGCAAATAAGGCAAAACAAAAAATCACCAGTTTCTGGTATGGAGCTTGCCCCCAAAGTGGTGTGGCGACGTGTTTATTTCCCCATACTTTTTTTCTTCTTCAAAAGTTGGCTAATGTTGCAGATGACGCTTCGATCCCCTTAAAACTTTCAAAAATATCCTTCAGAGTGGAGCTTGAGGTTACCTCAGTAAGGCCATAAGGCTTGAGAATTCTGCACCCACTTATGATCTCGACCGACACAGGTGTTCGAGACACACATCAAATTAAAGCTTATTTCATCATTTTTCATTTTCTTTTCAATTTTTGGGGGGTCAACTGATGACTTTTAGGAGAAATTTCCATCCGAAAATGATCACCCCTGAAAATAGTCCTGAAGCCCATAGCCATTTTGAAAACGATGCAAAATAGAGCGCTTTAAGGGCCCCAATTTCATCCAAATTGAACGGAACTACAAGTTCACAGTCCTGTGCATGGCTTCCACCCATATTTTTTATGAACCCTCAAGTTCATGGCCCACAGCATGCTCAAATACTGAAGATTTTGAGGGCATGCAAATCGTGATTTGGCCGGCGTAGGTAATTTCGGACCGATTTATTGGTCTGCAACCCCAAACATCGGGACAAACCACTGTTTGTGCGACGGTTACTGTTGCCATCATAACCATGAATCTTTGAGCCAATTTTGCAGGTCTCTTGTATCGTTTTGCAAGACTGCACCAAATCGTCCCCGAACAGGTGGTTTGTGCAGGGAACCTGCGAAGAGCCCAACGGTGCGTTCTTCGTACTTAAATCTGGCCGAATATTGTCTCGTCTACGCAACTTCATAGCAACCGCAGCTATAAGCATTCTAATGAGTTGGGCGGTGTCAAGACCCGCCTCATTGTTGTTACGGGCTTTCAACAATTGATCTGTTGCCATTGAAATGGCTATTGACGCTTTTACAAAGGCGTTCTGGATTTTCTGGAATTTTACATCCTTTGCTCGGGTTGTAGGTTTCAAGATCGCCCAGATCTCGGGGTTCACTCTGGTAATGCAGAGGTTTGTGCAATTATTCGGTTTATCGTATTTTTTCATTTTTTCATTGAGTTTTTCACTCTGTATCTTGCCCCGAGCAAGAGCATTTATAGTTTTTGCCCCGAGCAAGAGCATTTATAGTTTTTGCCAACTGTTCATTAAGGGCCGGACTTTCTTTGTCATCGCCCTCAACTAGTGCCGCCATTTCGGTCAGCAATTCATCTTCGGCCTTAGTTTGGCCACTGGCTAGAAGGTTGTCTAAATCACACTCGGTGAATGCGTCTTCGCTCTTTTCAGGTGCGTTTGTTACTGCTTTTCTGTCGCCCTTTTCAGGTGCGAGACCAGTTAAGACGGCGTCAAGATCGTCGTCACTGTCATATATTTCGCCCTCGCTAGCTACATCATTAGCAAACTTAGGGAGGCTCGCAGAAGCTGGCTGATTTTGCCGCAATTTTCGCGCAAGAGCCACTGAAAATACACTGGTGATCATTCAGCGAGGGTGCCTTTATATAGGGGCTTACTGGCAGGAATGGCATTCTTTTTCTTTGAATGTGTGGTATACCTTAGCTACTGGAAGATACAATCTCACTTGATCCGAATTGAGGTAATGGTGAGGTAGAATGTATAGTCGCGATTGAAGCATTTTTGCTAAAACACTGCTGATTGGAAGACATTTTTTGCCAAGGAGTAGGGGATGCTTAAGTATATTCCAGCACCCCCATCCAAAAAGTTGGGGGCGCTGCAGCACCCCCCCCCCTCCATAGCGCGCGCGGCTAATTATTGACCTTTAACTCATTCTTAAGCACAGAATGCACAGGACTATAAAAAGTGTTCTTACGTTGTGAATCTTGCATTATAATAACTTGAATTAGCCTTTAGTGAAAGTTTCGCTCTTGTGCTCAAAATTAAGTGATTATTGGGCCATTCTTAAGCAAGGAATTGCACAGGATTTGTCATTCTTAAGTTATTGATCATTAATCAATTAATCAAATACTATTTTTCCGCATTGGAAGTGTGCTTGTGCGCAATATTCTAATTAAAAGTCAATTTTGGGGTACTTCAGGTGGTGCCCCCTCTCAAATGCACGGGGTGCAACACTTAAGAATGACGGTTTCGAAGGTTGGATACCCCCACCTACTCACTGCCACTATAAAACCTTTTGTGCTCGATATTCTAATTAAACCTCTCTCGACTCTCAGACTAAATGTTTAACATAAACATCTTCATATATCTACCGGTACATCTATGAATTGGTATCTACAAGAAATCATTTTATGTGTTATAATGACCTAATCAGGATTTTCTGGGGTGGGGGCAATATTTGATGAAAATTGGCATGAAAGAACAAAATATTGAAAAGGGTAAAAGTAAAAAATCAATGTGGTCAGTAGAATCCCCGGGATTGGGGATTGGCAAGAAGGGGGGGGGGCCCTAGCTGCTCCCTTTCCCCCTCTGGTTAGGCTGTTGACTTGTATGCATGTTTAAACCATAATTAACAGTTTGTGGTTGATATATTGCCATTTCCTATTGAGCTATTCTGTTGTCACTCTGTAACGGTCACTCTGTAACGGTCACTCTGTAATGCTTTATTGATTTACATTTTTCTCATCATTTGCATATTTTTTTTGACCAATCTTCAAGTGAACGGTAGCATATCAAAGCTAAGGGAATACAGAAAGGAATGAGTATGTTAAAAATGTGGGACAATTGAAATTCACAGAGTTTGTGTGATTTGCATATGTGACCAAAACTCATGTCCATAATATGAAATTTCATATTTCATAAATATGATGAATCAAGGTTGGAAATTTTAGTGTCATGGAAAGTAAGTAGCAGTAGTTTTCATAATGTACCAATTTTCTTTTAATAAATTTTTAAGTGTTTACAAAATATTTTTTGGAAACATGAAAATGGATTGTTTGTCACTCAGTAACATTTGAAACTGTCCATAGGTTACTTTAAAAAATAGTCTCCCAAGTTGAAACATTGGTTTGATATGATTGATAGGTTTTAAAGGTTTCACTATGAGGCCCATCTACATGTAAAACAAATCCTGGTCCAGGTACATACCAAATTAACCAAATCAGACCTGTGGTTCTGTAGGCCTCTGAAATAGGCACCTTGTCATGACGATGTCCATGTTTGGAACACATTTAGAGTAGCTGGTTTAGACTGTGGGCTTGCACCCCCTACATGCATCTCCACCCCCATCAAAATCCTGCATACATGCTGGTTTTGAGACTACATAATGTAGTCAGTGGCTTTTTAGTCCAACACAATCTTATTATAACCACATGTAATTGGTGTAAGTCTGGAAAAAGAAATCCGGAAAATTTGGAAGACATGTTGAGGCAATTCACAGATGTTTTGGCCCTTGGTCCTACAGACAAACAGGTCCCATCAAATACAAGAGGCTCCCTGGATCAGGATGAAGCAGACAGAGCAAGGAGGTCTGGCAGGGGTGGTAGGAAGAGAAGGACATTAAAGGAAATGCAGACAAGCCCAAGGAACAATGGATACCAACTAGTAAAAATCAGCATGACTCTTTCTTGACCTTCTTGATCACCCAGGAGTGTAGGAAGATCAGGGAAGAAACAAAGTTCTGTTGCAAAGAGACCTATATTGGGATGATCAAGTGGGAAAAAATTGCCTCTACAACTGGGGCTGGAGAGTCCACTATGTGGGTTAGGTCCAGCTCTGAGAGTTGGCACTTTCAAGTGTGACAAATATATCCTTGTGTGAAAAGCAAGCGGTGAAATAAGAAAACGATGTTTACCTGAGCTTATCAGCATTAGAATCTGTAGGCATCAAGAGAGACACATGAAGTAATCTGGTGCCAATTTGACATCTGTTGATGTTAGCCATGGCTCTTATGGCATCAGGAATGCTAGGTACTCTTACAACAGCCTGGTAACGTCCTGGTACTGGGCTACCAAAGATCAAATGAAGCACCTAATCACAATAGGATTGAAAGCAGAGAAATAAAACTTGTTTTGTCATACTATGGTATTATTTTTTTGAAGTTTTCTTGAGCCTTAAAGAAGTAACAATGGGATATTTAAACTAAGTCATGCATTCTAAACTGTCCAGAGCTCATTTAGCAACACGTTGCGTGAGAACAAAACGTGAGCGTGAATGCGAAAAGTTTGCATACACGTCAACGTATAAATTGCCTTCGCATTCGCGTAGGGCATGCAGCTAAACCTCTCTAATAAACATTTCTGTCTCACCTTGCAATGTTCATTCAGTTTTGCTAAGAGGGATTTCTTCAGGTCCTGCCTTGACATCTTATTATCCAAATTAGTCACCAACAACTCGGCCCCTTTCCTGACACCATTGTCTGGATCCTGAACAGACATGTATTGCCAGTCTCCCATTGGGTTAGCTAGCATCGGTGATGGTGGTCGGTACATGCCTCTTAGAGTTGGTGAGTTGGACCTTTGCTCACAACTTGCCCTGTTCCACATGGCATGTCCTTGTTGAAATTGTGGAGGAGTTGGTATGCGCTGTACTGTTGGAGCTGGTTTAAAAGGCAATAATCCTGGCACTGCTTTAATATTGCAGTCTAGTTGTCCTGTATTTGACGGGTGGTTGGAGTGTTCACCGAGTGAGACTGATGATGGGAAATTCATCAATGAGACCATGGAAGCAGATACAGGTATCAAGTCTGTCTTAATAGGTAATGCCTTTGCCTCAGCATCAGTGCAATCCCTCTGTGGCCAGATCTCAATCACTGGCTTGCTATGTGTGGTGTCGAAAGGTGAGTTGCAAAATTCAGTGCTATATTTCATATTATGCTGTATAGGTCTAAATGCTGCGGCTATTCTGTTAGCTGAGGTGTTCATAGCCGGAAGTTCTTTGACAGCTTTTGCTTTCTGGGAGTCTGCAGAGCAGTAATGAGGTTGGTTGGGACTGGCTGGATACCCACTTCTATACCTGTTTTTAGAGTCAGTGCAGGCTCTGTATTCACTGTCCGATCTTGAAGATCTCTCTGACAAACAAGAACAATTAAAGACACTCAAATAAGATAACTTTTAAAGGACAAAAACCTCAATAAGGAAATACTTGACATTATTTCAATTGTGAAATTAATTCAATTGTAGTAATCCGACAAAAAATGTACATACATGTATGAATGACAAGTAACCTTCGCAATCTGTATTTGTTTACTGAAGCTACAATACAGTTCACATATTAAACAATGAATGTCTTAAATGGGAGAGCATTTAAAGAGCAGTACAGGGAACAACAGTACTCATCATAAGCCTTTTACATCAGATGCAACGAGTACAGTGAAAGCCTACATGTACATGCACGGGCCAGTCATAAGGGAATAGTGTTTGGTTTCAAAACTAGTTAACAGCCTTGCTGCCAATAATGGTCCAATCCAAATGCAAAGGTTATTTTTCTAGAAAGCAGGCCCGTAACTGGTTATAAAAAGTTGACAAAGTCAATTTGACCATTTTACACTAGATTGCTATCCATGGTTGCAGCCATTTCTATGAACACAGCATAGATGGTCATATGTTTAACACATCACTGCTATCACCGCTATACTGTACAAAAGAAAGGGAGTATGTGTATGTACATGTATGTGCATGTTTATTATGTAAATCTAAGACACACATGTGAAGCATCATCAAGTAATTGAGGACAGGAGTCAAATCAAGAGGACCTCGATCAGAAAATGTGTACAAAACCAATGAGAGCTGTTGCAAAAAAAGTTATGAGTATATACAAAAGATAGTTGATGAGGAATAATAGAAAATGCTCGATTTAGATCATAAACACACCTGTGTGCGGGCCTTCACCGTGTTATAGGGAAGTTGATTATTGTTAGGGAAATTAGGACTGAGTTATGGGGACTTTCTACTGTCCCCAGAGCGTCTTCGGTCCCCATAATACATGGGACAACACGTGTGTAGTCCCCACAGTTATGGAACAAGAATGTGTGTGTGTATGTATGGCTTTATGAAAGAGGACAGGGGCCGCATTCTCAAAACGTAAGCACCCCACATAAATATGCGACTTAGACTAGTCTTACAATTTAAGCAGTCTTCACGGAACATTTTCACTAAGCGCCTCCTTATCTTCATGGCTTAAATCTAAGTGTGGTCGGACCTGTCTTAAGTCAAGTTAAGTGGGGCACTAGAGTGTCATGGCAGCTTTATTTCTTTCCGTTGGTTTGTAATTTGTAGGCACAAAATGGGACTTTCTAGGGGTCGAGGGAAATATCGTCAATAGCGAATTATTGTAAAAGGAAACCAAGTTGAAATTAAAGAGTGACAACCTAGGATTGTAGATCGTCGACATTCTAACAGTTATTTCCGATCGATTTGTTGATCTTTATGCGGGCGGCGCGGGTGCGATTGACGACACCAATGCAATGGCATGCACAGTCCTACATGTGACTGCCGACTATAAAATTCAAAATAACTGTCTTACCTTCCAGCGCGTATGAGAGAATGCGAATAAATCACTATCACAATTTGTTTCACACTCAATAGTAAATAAAACAAAAATTTCAATTGTATTAAAACAACTAAACTATGGGAAATAAGTACATGCACTGGGTGCATATGATGTGCATGACGGACTAGATGGTTGCACGCGTGACGCAGTCATTTTCCATGTATTAACTTGGGCTTGGAAACTGCGTGGCAGAATACGCCCATGCCTGATTATGTTGAGGAAATACGCACATTATTGATTGAACTGCCGCTGCGTAGGAACATGTATGACGTACATATTTTGTGCATGAGCAAGAGTGATTGCTTAGAACACTTAAGTTAAGTTGAGCTCTAAGGTAAGTGGGGTGCTTAGATCTTTCGTGAATATCAAATTAAGCACCTCACTTAAGTTAGCAGGGTGCTAAATTTGAGTGTGACTTAAGTTTTCTCTTAAATTTGAGTTTTGTGAATACAGCCCCTGAATACCGAGACTTACTTGTACTATCCTGCCGCAGTGAGTTATTATCTTGCCACAGTAACTATCTTGTCGCGACGAGTTCATATTGCGCCGTGGCAAAAGAGTCCAGATTTTACCGAGAGATAATATCCCTCCCATTTCACAATTTAAAGCCACTCAATATTTGTTTCATATAACTGACATATAGATCCTTGTCATTTGATATATTTTAAATCTTATTTCAACATAAAATTGGTGGAAAATGTATTCCTCTCTTCCAAACCACCCCTTCACAAAAATGTTTGAACCCAACTCTGTAGCGCTGGCTCTTTGGAACAATACGTGCGCTACGCGCAATGCTGAACGCACACACCAGCATGCATTTGCAAACAAATATAGGCTGGAGGTGCGGTAGCATGTACAGAGCGATAGCTCCATAGATATAGCGACATAGTGCTAAATCTTATTTTGGATTTTCAAGAATCCTGTTTCTGGCGATAGCCTAAATTTCAGCCGATTTTCGCCTGCTTCTCAAGAGCTGCGTTAGAGCCAGCGAATTTACACCCCTTGATGGTGTTCCAGGCCTTAGGAGCCAGTATATACTGTAAGTTTTGTTTAAATATTCGTTTCATAAATTTAATGTAATTATTTCATTTCTAACACCAGTGAGTGTATCAAGTTGTTGTATTGTAGCTCGTGCATATTTGAATGTGTTAGCGTGGCAAATCTGCTTTTCGGGACACCTCCCATTTGGGCGGCCAGACGTCATTTGTATGGTCCAGTTGATTTACTTAACGTTTAGCCTGAAAATGCTAGGATAGGTGTTTATTATTGTATTTAATTTTTCAGGGCTCCTTATTGTGGAGCTAAATCCACGCCCCGCAATTACACCCGGATCCGCCCATTGGCTGGGGACCACTTTGATTCACATCTAACCGTGAGGCCTATCCCGCCGGCCGTAGACGGAGGATGTGGACGTTTGGCCCTACTAGTTGCCGATAAAGTTGTGTCATCCACCACCCTATCGTCAGTCCAAGGACAGGTTCGTGGACCGCTGGACGGAGGCTCCCACACAAGTGAACTGTTCTAGAATTGAACCTCAGGTAACCTTTAGGTTGCAGTCTCATATTGAAAAGGGATTGTTAAATATTGGAATAAGGTTTTTCTTGTCTGATCAAAATATTGCAATTGTTGAATTGTATTAAGGGAATAACAGTGTGAGGAGCCGGTCTTCACTGCGTGATAATGACTGGGTGTGGGGGTGACCGCTGTTAATGGACCGAGACAAAGTCGATCCTCACACTGTTATTCCCATTAATAAATACCTTTATAACGAAATAAACAGTTAAAATGCTCCAATTTTGTGACTTTTTTTCCGGCGATATTTCCAGACTTTTTTGTGTTCATGTTCATGGGCCATATTTTAGCTTAACAGCTATAACAACGTAAACTCAACAGAAACTGCTGCCGTAGCGAAACAAATTACAACAATGTTTTCATATCTTTACCTGATGGAGGAAGCTGAAATCTCGTTTACACATTCCTTGTGTCCGGAATTACAAAGATGCTTGGTTTAGGAAAGGTAAATATGTCGGTGGGTGAAGTGTTTCAAAGAAAATAAATCGTAGATCTACGCTTTCGTCGTAAACATCCTCAGTATATACATGTACTGCACTGCTGTACGATGTCGTTTCAAAACTTCCTTATGCGCGCGCACGCACGCATCCCTAGCAACTGTGTTGCGTACGCGCACGTCAGTCTCACACGATAGGGGTTGAGCGCATGTGCAGTGCTCAATTGTTAAAAGCTACCGCAGGACTGTTACTATATTTTGACCAATCATTGGCTTGCATGGGGCTGAACGGGGCTGGATCAATGCTGGTTCAGGGGCTATTTATTCGCTTGTTCTTTGAAGCCGGTCCATTATCACCGTTAATGACCAGCCACGTGATCGAGTCTTGACCAATCAGAAACCATCAACTCTCCAAGGTATTTATTAATGGCCAATAATTAGAGCCTAGAAATTGGATTGGTTAAGCAATATTTCCCCTTTATTGATTTTTGTGTATTTGTGAAGATAGTGTAAAATAAATAATTGGCTAGTGTACATTTTACTTTCAACTATTATTGTGTCTGAGCGTACTAAGTGATGAGACCGGGGACACATTGCGTGTGAGAGGGTAGGGGGGACCCGGGTTTGTGACAGCCTCATGTTGGTTTATGTACATAATGAGATGCATATGTGAACACTGTACACAGACCCTTTGTAAGGTTTATTGGGGGTCCATTTATAATCTTGACTGGTGGCCTTGTTTATTTCCTTTGTTTACAATTTGACTAAGCCTTAAAAACATGCATCAATTTATTAGGTGGACTTTGATGGATTGAGGTCCCATTGGCACTGAAGTAATGCTGTTAACCAAACCTGTAAGCCATCTGTACCAACTCCATCAAAATCCCCAGCAACTCACCGGTTGATTCTGATGGAATTGGTATCAATGCACTTTGCACACTTAGATGCTTTTGGGGGAGTTTGATGGAGTCGGTCCTAATGCATTATGTGAAGCAGAGCGAGTGATGGATTTTGATGGAATTGGTCCAGTATCTAGTAAAAAACACTAGGGAGTTAGGTCTGTGTATGGTTGCATCACATTATATAGGGAGTGTAAAGAATTTTAACAGATAATGCAACATAGGTCACGCAATACACAACAGGTTTTTAAATGA
Organism: Patiria miniata; assembly: GCF_015706575.1. Taxonomy (NCBI): domain Eukaryota; kingdom Metazoa; phylum Echinodermata; class Asteroidea; order Valvatida; family Asterinidae; genus Patiria; species Patiria miniata. Next base: position 6,824,413 of record NW_024037067.1, read on the forward strand.
TGAATGTATTGGTCTTGAAGTATGTAAAGTAATTTCATTTCATACTCAATTATGCAGTCTATGTGTGTATGCATAGCATTCTAACACAAAGACAAGGCATTTTTGAGCCAAAGACAAAAACACTGAATACCTTCCTCCTGATCTTGTTCTTCAATCACCTCTTCCTCGGAATCATACCGCTCATCTTCTTCTTCCTCTTTGCTGTCTGACTGAGACACCATCATATCTTCATTGTTGTCCTGAATCAACTGTGGTGAGACCTTGTTTGAATGCCTCACTGGTGAGTTGGTATTTTTGTTCTTCGGGTAAGCTACTGAGATCTTATTGCCGAATACATTTTCTCCATCAAGTCGGATTTTGGCCCTGTATATGGGTACAGTAAATACCTGTATAAGTATCACAACCCCAAAATACTTCTTTTTTTCTCAAATGTCAAGCTCAAGGAAAATAAAATAAGCATGATTAATTATTTTAATTGTTTTATTTCTATTTTTTACATGAATGTAGAACATCAGCCCCAATATGAAGAACAAGGCTTTGCCTTTGTGTGTGATCAACCCATGAACATACACCCAGGCCTACATTACATACCCTATGTGGAAAAAGTTGTTTTCACTAAGTTAAGGAAAACTGGAGAAAGAACATATTTTACTCACACTGTGAAAACTCTCTCAACCCAAATGTTTTATCCTGATTTCCTTGAGTGTTCCTCTTCATTTTGCAACAGATGACCCTTACCCAAAAATGTCTCTAAACCTGTTTCCAGAGAGGGTGAAACCTTATGTGGACCTGGCTTGGTCCACATAACGTTCACACAACCTGCGTTACGTGGACCTGTTTTGTTGTCAGGTCCACATAAAGATGGTAAGGTTGGTACACACACGCATACATGCAACTTTGCAGATGGAGTTTATAGACTACTTGCATTGATCACCTTTTATCCCTCTTCTTAGAACCTTACTTGTGGGATACATGTACGTCAGACAAAGACAAGTGGGTTATCACTGTTTCCTTTGTGCAAGTTCCCCACGTACCCTCTTGTAAAAACACACCCGTTGTGCTTAATTCATTTACCTGCTTGCTTTCTCCATATTTGGGAACTGGATGACAGCATTCTTGTAAGATACATGTATGACTTTGCCACCACAGTTTTCAGACAGTTGCTTAAGACGATTTCTTAGTTGACTGGCATCCTTACGGCATGGAAGGTTATGTATTATGAGTGTACAGCTTTCAACACCAGATTGCTGTTACAAAGCAAAAATTTCAAATGTCACATCTAAGTCAAACTTATACAAAATAGAGGGATGTTACAACCTGGGGTCGATTTCACAAAAGTTGTCTGAACCTACGACTCATCTTAGGACACATACAAAATACAGTTACATGAATTGCTAAACATTGAACGAAGATGACCATTCCCCTGCTGCGGCTGTATTATGTTCAAATTGGTATTTTCAAACAACAGCCATCAGAAATAAAGATTAAAAAAAAACTCACCCCATCCCCACCCCGCCCCCACCCCCTACCCACACCCATCCCACCATCTACACATCCCCCCATCTACCCATCCCCACCCCACCCCAACCCTACTCCAATCCATATCTCCCTCGCCCCTCCCCCACCCTCCCCTATCCCACCCACCCCATCCAGTCACTCACGGCGATTAAACGTTCCATCGGTGTTTATGAAAGTCCAAGTTGGAACGCACGGCACACTTACACGTACGCAAAGGAATGTCGTGGTAAGTTTTCGCATGGCCGTGGGAAAAAAGTCTAATGGGAACATGGCTTTAGTCACTGGACCTTGATCAATACATCACATTATTCTGGTCAAAGAACTTGTATTTTTTCTAAGTAGGAATTTCAAAATTCAGCATTGCATAAATTAAAAGGTATACTACATTTACAAGCCCCAACAATCAAGCATTTGTGAATAAACAACCATCTACTTCCCAGTTATTGCCTTCCTATATGGGTATTTTCTTAATACTTGTGGACAGGTGGATCTCCCTCTAAAATGTCCAAATCAAGGTTTAGAGCAGCTTGATTTTCAAAAGTGGTCACAACACCAGGGAAAGTAAAATGATATAGGTACATGTACCTTAGTAGGTGATCTGTAAGGCAAGTCATGAACTAGGTCTTGGTATCTGACCACCTCGTTAGCACATGCCTTCAAAGCTTCTGATGCTTCATCTCGATGAACTAAAATGACCCGTAGGTTGTTACGATGCCGTAGGTCAGACAGGTCGCGTGCAAAATTGACATCACCTGTAGTAAAACAGAGCTGAATTTTCATATTTGCGAATCAGATTCTGGTATCATTAAGCAATTAGGCATTATGATGTTCTAATCACCCTTTGAACATGTCCTGAATTTGAGCAATTTTGGTTAATATAAATTGTCTACAGCATTTTCTACAGAGTGGTTCACTGTATGAATCGCATATTACAGGTGTTTTAAGATTGAAATATCTAAACAAATTATTTCAAATAAAATTCATGACACATCTTCTGTTCAATTGTTCAACCTAACAGGGTGCAGGGGTGGGGGGAGGGGGTGCAGGGAGGGGCAAGTGGTTGTTAAGGGATATGTGGGAAGAAAAGCACATTTTCTTTTGAAGGCATGATAACCTATTAAGGTCAAATTCTGAAAAAAAATACTGCCAACTTTAATTAATGAACTACATGATATCATTTATCAAATAGGAAAGGGAAGGGGTTCAAATCATTAATATCATCGCCAAGCAACTTTTTTTTCACGATGAGCCATTATAAACTTTTAGACTTGTGTTTTGCAATTGCTTTGATACCAATTTTATAAACATTAGACACAGTGTTTGAGCAAAATGTCAAATTTCAATGTGGGGTACCAAAAGAAAATACACTGACACTCAATGAACACAAATGAAAATGAAAATGCATCAATTACAATAAAAATGCATCACTTAAAAAGAAAACGCAACAATAACATAATCAGGAAGCTTTATGAAACCATAGGCTTCACTAGGCCTCTCTGACAAAAGGGCAACCAGGTTTTCACACAGAATGCAAGTGTCAATGAGTTTTTGTTTTTAAGGCACTGGTTTCATTGTGGGGCACTGTGGTCCAATGGTTACTGTGTTCGACTCATGTGCCAAGGTACATGGGATTCGAATCCTGACGGGGAACATGGTGCTTGTGTTCTTGGGCAAGGCACTTTACTACAATTGCCTTTCTCCACCTAATCTAATTTTTTTTGTATTTATCTTATTTTTTCATCACTTTTTAATATTTGATATGATGTTTAACTAATTTTTATTGTTCGATGTATTCTTAATGTGTATTATTTACAGCAGACAGGTAAATTTTCCATTTTATTTTTGAAAACGGATAATAAATAATTGAATTGAGTATAAATGGGTACCTGTGAAGGTAGAGACTAAATTGGACTGACCTCAAAGAAGCTGCAAAAAATAATGGTCTCATTCCTGATGAACAGGGATAATTGTAAAGCACTTTGACACCTTAGGTATAGGGCACTATATAAGCACCACATCTATCAAGTCTTCTGTTTGGATGTTTGTCGGATGTTTGGTTGGGTGTTTGTTGTTGTGAGGTTTGGTCCAACTTAGATTTTTTCAACGTTTGTTATTAAGCGATTGCGACCCCGGGTCCTCTCTCTTACGTACGTACGTACAGTGTGTGTACGTGTACACATTCACGCACCTACGAATGCATACACGTACACACACTGTGATTGCATCTGAAAGGGGAACTCCCAAGCTACACGCCAATATGACTATAGAGGTCGCTGGTCATATCGGTCTGTATGACAAAAAGAGCACCGATTTCGGGGCGGTTTTGAGTGCAAAATGATCGCAGTAGGGGGAAAACTTCTCATGGTAATCAATCGCTACATCCAGCAACTCTATGCGTCCTACAAATGCCAAAGCCGGGTAACCGCCTAGTTATTCTACTGAATGCTATAACAGGGCGACAGATTTTGCTAATCGCATCCATATTAGGGCGACACACCTTATTGGGGCGACACATAACTGTCGCCTTTTGGTGAAAACAACCCTTAAGACAAGGAATTTTATTGTCACAAACCATCTAGATCAATTCCTCGTTGTCAAAAACATAACTGTACCGAATTTCGGGGAAAAAAGATAAGGTAAACTTGGGTTAGGTGACATTTTAGGTCTGTGCACAAGTCTATGGAAAAGTCGCCCTATTATAGCATCCAGGATAATTATTATTATTATTCAATTTTATGCAAACCGACTTTTGTCTATAAGCACTAAGCAGCGAACCGTGCCGACGAAAGCTTTGAAAACCTCATAATTCTTTAAAAAGAGAAATTCCAGGATAAAGTGGACATGGCTGAAGAGTGTAAAATTCATGAGATCTTCAAAACTACAATAATCCCCCACCCCCCAACAGAAGTGTGGGCCAATTCTACTAGCAAATACTTACCCGTAGAGTATTACTACATATATGCATTATTCCCTAGAGGGTCCCAGCCATACGCTAAGATTTATTATCCACAGTACCTTGCGGCCCGCCCACCATACTTTTCTAGAGCGTAAGGTGCGTGAATGAACGTGTAGGTGAGAGTGGGGAGGCGGGTGGGCACTCTACGGGTAAGTATTCGCTAGTAGTATCGGCCCACACTTCTGTGGGGGGGGGGGGGGATTCTACTGCACTCTACTTACCCGTAGAGTATTACTACATATGCAGAGTAGCGCCACTTTAGGTAGGTGGGTTCGCGTATGACATGAGTGTACACGATGTGTAAGGCGGGCTGCAAGGGAGCGTGAGCCCAAAGCCAACAAGATTAAACCCACTAAAGTAAACCAGAGGAATCGGCTGCTGCCATAATGGAGTAAGCCGTCACTGGTCGGTACTGCGGGCTGCCACCGGAGGAGGAACCGGATCCGGTTGCGCCACTGGGGCAGTAGGGAGGGCTGCACAACAGTTCTGCTGTCAGCTTGCAGCACGTCCCTGAAATAAAAGGAGATGAATGTGTTGGAGGATTTCCAACATGCTGCTTGGAGCACTCCTTTGAAAAAGTGAGCCCAAGAGGTCGCCACGCTGCAAACTACGTGGGCCCGTTCTCTGTTCAGGATCGGTCACTCAAACGATGGGAGTCGTATGGCCATCATGACCCAGCGAGCGATAGTATCGCAGGATGCTGGCCGATGTGGTGAAACGTGGATATGAACAGAGCCTAGTGGTCACCGCGGATCAGTGCAGTCCGATGGAGGTTCCACCAAAGGGTCCAGATAGGACACGAGATTTTGTTCTCTGGGACAGGAACGAAGATGTCAGGCGGGACAACATCGCTGACTGGTACTTCGTGAAGAAAGGGCGATGGGAGGTCAAGCGGAGCCCACTGAGCTCCCAATGCAAATGTTCTTAATCTATGGTCATGGAGTTCACTCATGCGCTGCACTGAGGCTGCTGTCAGGAGGAAACTGTTTTCAAGGAAGCGTTAAGAACAGAAGCTTGGTCTAGTGGTTCGAGCAGGAACCAGGTGAGAGCTTGTAAGACCGGCCCACAATCACACGATGGTAGGAGTGTCTGTTGGGAGGGTCATGAAACAAACATGACTCGGAAGAGGTGCGTGAGGATGGTGCAGTCGGAAATCGAAGAACCATCCCAAAAACCTGAATGAACAGTCACAATTTCAGAGCGATAGTTCTAGAGAATGAGAACCCCAAACCCCGATTGGTGGGGTGGAGACCAATATTGCCAACTTTGGTTAGAGTTGTGGCGAAGGGATCCACCGTAGGTCATACGGACCATTTATAAAAATGTCGTAATCAGCTGTCACGAACAGTCCGGGTTGACTTATGCCTGCTACGGACTGTGATGGCAGCAGTCGCATGAGAAGGCTGTGGAATGGCAGACAAGTCGTGGAAGCCACGGTTGTCGGAGCCAAATGAGGCAATCAGGAGGACCCTGCAGGGATCCTGCTTGATCTTCCCCAGTTCTCAGGTGAGTAGGGAAATCAAGGAAAAAAGCGTAAACAAACAATTTGGTCCACGCAAAGGGGCGTATGTATAGCACGCCATGCCTTTAGCTCTTGGGATCTGAAACAGTACCCCGTGAGCTGGCGGTTGAGTACAACTGCAAACAGGTAGATATTGCGGATAGTCAAGTAGTGCTAAGATCGTCCGCACGACCAAAGTTCGGATGGCTCACTCCATGGGGCGAATCCAGCCCCTGGAGAGGGCATCGGTTGTGGTGTGGTCTCTGTCCGCCAGATGGACCTTTTGAGATAGATGCCATGCTGGCCACGCCAATGCCGTAGTTGCCATGTGAGTAGGCACAGGCACAGGAGTATATTAGTATCACCTATATGTAGGACACCACAGTTGTGTTGTCGCAATGGGTGACAACAAACTGACCCTGCACTATGCTCTAAAAGCGGTGAAGGGTGATAAGGACCACTATCATTTTGAGAAATTGTTGTGGCAGGTGACTGATGGTAAGTCCAGAGACTCACCGTTTGGTGAGATTCTATCAACGTGCCCCAACCCAACAGAGACGAATCTGTTGTGATCGTTATGGTGGGCCTAAAGGGCGGGAAAAACCCTGGCTGATATTGTTCAGTTGGATCCACCACCAGGGACGCAGCCTGTGAACACGGTACCCTTTGGGTTACATGGTGGAACCGTGGACAAAAGAGGGCCAGAAAATTGAAGCAGGCCCCTATACAGGCGGCATCGCGAAACCAAGTCCATGAGGTTCGCCAGTAGGCCATGGCAGAATCGCATTGACAAACATTGGCGATTCTCCCCCATGTCGGGTAAGCCGGGTCCTGTTGTAAGAGTAGATCGGGGACAGCACCGAATAACTGGGCCATTGGGATGAGATTGGCTGGGATTTAGAATCCTTGATGCGAAACCCAGGCCCTTGGAAATTGAGCGGGTCTGACGTACTGCATGAGTCGTTGAAGCCTGCTATGCGCCAATGATGAATCCGTCGTCAAGGTTTATGAACATCCATAGACCTTGACAATGGAAGGCGCTGGCCAGTGTCTTGTTTACAATTCTTGTGAAGACCCGAGTTTGGCATGCGTTTGTGTCTGCCAAAGGGACACTCGAGAATTCCAGGCAGTAGCCGAGTGAGACAGTGTTGACTAGCCACCGGACTGAAGTGAGCCCCAGGACCTGGTGAAAATTGGGTCAAATGGGTTCTCACAGGTCCTGTGATTGGTGGGTATATTCACTTCCGCCAGCTGAACCGTGGCTGAAAGGCGTCGGTTGAGGCCGAAGGACAGAAGGTGGCCCATGTATTTGCAGGGCGTCGAGCGGTGGAGTAAATCCAACGCTTGACGGCTGTGGACGACTGGGAAGACAGTTTTGGATGAACCTTCATCAAATTGGTCTTCTCCGAAGCAGTCTGAAACTGAATGGCAAAGAGGTCTCGCCCCTGGAAGGGAAGGGACATGAGCCATTCGCAAGTATAACTGCCTCTATGTTGAGACGGCAGACTCGATTAAATTCACTGGAACTGCCCAAAGGGACTTTTGCAGTCAGTGGAAGGCAGAGTTGAGCAAGTCACTTAAAAATCTTGGCTGTGTAGCCGGTGTTGGGTTCACAGAATCCCAATGCGTGCGCCACGTCTCGTTGTACCAGGTGAAAAGCGTGGTAATCGGGGCATAGTTGTGTCCTCTTGATTTGCCTGACGAAGTGACAGGGAAGAGGAAACATCTTGGGCAGGAGGTTCAGACGGCGAGTCCATGGGAGCGCCGAGAGAACTAAAGGCAATTACAAATGTACTAACACGACTGGAGTGTCCAAAGGTCAAAAAAATGTGCATGGTTTATTAGGGTTCCGGGTGCCGGGGGCCCTGGCACCCGGATTGCTGGATAAGGGGACCGTGGATACAGCCGACGAGGCCGTGCCGGTGGAGTAGCAGCGGGCGCGGTCGCATGGCCAGCCGTATTTTAGGTGTTTCCGAATTACTTTGGGGCCCCATGGATGACATAATTGCAGCACGGGGGAAAACCATATCCATGTAAATTGATCGGGAAAAACTGGACGGCAGCCGAGGAAAAGTTGCATGCCTGTACAGGGCAATACATTTAGCGCTCACCGCATGTACCGGTACCGTTGTGAGACCAGCCCTTGGTCCACCTAAAAACTTAGTCATAATTACATGCTTTCGCTAGAGTCGATGCGAATTCCCCTCAAACACCTTACCCCCACATTCGCTCCACATTGACCCTGAACATTTAGCAAGTGTGGTCCCCTTAAACATACCCGTGTATTCGACACTCAGTGACCCTGCACACCCAGCGAGTGTGACCCGCTAAACCACTTGCCAAGAACCTGTCACATGGCCGGTACACTAAAGGTCAAATTACTTCCCCTTACTCATAGTTTTACTCCATAGAATTGTGTGTAGATTCTCAACTAGTCTGGAGACAAAGTCTTGTACACAAACCTATGTACCGATAAAGTTACCCCTTACCTTTTCCCTGAATTTCCCCGTAATGCACCCACGAGTAATCCTACATCACCCACTAACCATAACTCTCAGACTTTCTTCCACTAGAATATTTTTTTTAAGTCAACCGTAACAGGAGTGTTATCCTCCATACAGGTTTTCTCCATACACTTTATGCACATATATGAATTATTCATAACCACCAGAATCCAATGCTCTCATTGGCTAAGACGCAAAAGTCTATATAAAGCGCTTAGCAATAGTAGATTGGGGTGTAGGTGGTTTGGATAGAGGTAGCACCTTCTGATGTTTGGCAGCTGCACCCTACATGGCAGGGTGGACCGACATCACTGGTCCTCATCCATCCACTAATCTCTCACGTGATGGCTCCAAGCGCCACACCCCGGTAACCGCTTCAGCTGGCGGGCTAAATCACGTGAGGGGGTGGTGTTAACATGGCACCACTGGGCGAAAGACTTCCTCGATGAATTCACCGGCCAGGGCAGAAGAGTTCCTAGAAGAACTTAACGGCTACGTGTTCGTGATCAGGGTGACCCACCTAGTTGGAGGAAGTCGGCTGTGATCAAACCTGGAGAGGGATGGGCGCCACCAGGTTAACTCTGCCCAAGATACACTACATGATGATGAGCAAAATATCAACTACTACACCGGATCGGTCATCGCCGGGTTAACAAGGACCGCGCCTTTCATCGTACACCAGGGTGGAGGTGACAAATATGCTACTGGTGCAACCTCACCAAAGAACATCCGTGGGAGGGATAACATTACATTCGCCACATGGAATGTGAGAACACTTTCTCAGTCGGGGAAACTGCAAGAACTCACGCATGAGCTGGTGAGATACACCTGGCACATTGTGGGTCTCTGCGAAGTCAGATGGAAGAATCTTGGAGAACACCTTACAGAGGAAGGTCATACACTGTACTACAGCGGAGAACCTGATAAACACACCAATGGCGTTGGGTTCCTTGTTAACAAGAACATCAGAAACTCAGTGCTCAGGTGCCGCCCAGTATCCAGTAGACTTATCTCCGTCCGCCTTCGAGCAACACCATTTAACATCACAATTGTACAGGCATATGCACCAACAACAGCCTACGATGATGACCAAGTGGAGGAGTTCTACACCCAACTCCAGGGCATCATCAACAGGGCTGACAAAAAAGACATACTAATCATCCAGGGTGACTGGAACGCCAAGGTTAGAGCCGATGTGCTAAAAGACTGGAAGAAATTCTGTGGCCCCGAGCGAGGATTACGCCTGTTAGAATTTGCCAGTTACAACGACATGGTACTGGCCAACACCCTTGGTGTCCATAAAGCATCACGACGCTGGACCTGGCCTGCTCCAAATGGAATACACCATAGTCAGATCGATTACATCCTGGTGCAAAACCGGTTTCGATCAGGGATCAAGAGAGTCAAAACGCGGTCATTCCCAGGTGCAGATGTAGGTAGTGATCACGACCTGGTGATCATGAACTTTAGAGTACAGCTGAAGAAGATCAATAAGCCAAAGAACATCAGACTGAAGTTCAACTTGGACAGATTGAAGGACCCCACTATCGTGGAATCCTTTCAAGCAATAATTGGCGGAAAATTTGCACCACTGCTAACGCTTGACGAAGGTACTGAAGCAATGACTACCAAGTTTAATGCAGTGATGACAGAAACAGCGGATGAGATCTTAGGTAAACGCCGCCGGAAAAACCAACCCTGGGTGACAGATGAGATCCTAGAGTTGTGTGACAAAAGGAGAGAGCTGAAGAAAAGCAAGAACACAGCATACAAAGTAAAGATCAGGTAAGACATGTACAGTGCTAAAGATGACTGGGTTGCTAAACAGTGCATGGACATCGAAGACAGCCTCAACAAGAACAACAGTAGGCGAGCATTCCGAGTTGTAAAGGATCTCACAAAACAGAGACAGTCAAGAGGCAGCACGATCCAAGACAAAGAAGGTAACTGTCTCACGGAAGAAAAGGACATCATAGATCGATGAACGGAGTATTGTTCAGACCTTTACAACTACCAGCTACATGGAGATCCTAACGTGCTCATAGACCAGGAATCGTCGAACGACGACGACTACCCAATTCTACGTGAGGAGGTTGAATCAGCTATCAAATCATTAAAGAGTAGGAAAGCTGCAGGAGTAGACAACATCCCTGCTGAACTAATAAAACACGGAGGAGATACAGTGACAGACATCCTCACCAAAAGATATGGCAAACTGGAGAGTGGCCAACACCTTGGACACAGTCACTTATCATTATGCTCCCCAAAAAAGGCAACCTACAGCAATGTAAAAATTACAGAACTATCAGCCTAATCAGCCACGCAAGCAAGGTGATGCTGAAGATCATCTTGAACAGGCTAAAACCTCAAGCTGAAGAAATTATCGCCGAAGAACAAGCCGGCTTTCGCAGTGGAAGAAGTACCACAGAACAAATATTCAATGTGCGGGTTCTGTGCGAAAAATACAGTCAACATCAGCAAGATATCTACCGTGTCTTCATTGATTTTAAGAAGGCATTCGACAGGGTATGGCATGACGCACTCTGGGCCACAATGAAGAACTACAACATGGGACAGAAGCTGATCCAAATCATCAGGCAACTGTACGCCAAGGCTAGCAGTGCGGTACTTGTTAAAGGCTCAGTGGGTGAATGGTTCAAAACATCTGTTGGAGTCCGTCAGGGCTGCCTCCTGTCGCCCACATTGTTCAACATTTTCCTAGAGGATCATGCCGGCTCAGTAGGCATTGGAGGGCGGATCATCACAAATCTTCGCTTTGCCGATGTTATTGACGGATTGGCAGGGAAGGAAGAAGAACTCGCCAACCTGGTGAACTGTCTGGATGAAACATCCTCCAGATACGGCATGGAGATTAGTTCAGAAAAAAAACAAACTGATGACAAACAGCACGGAGCCAATCACGAGGAAGATCACAGTCAGAGGCCAAGAGCTAGAGACAGTGAAACAGTTCAAATACCTCGGCGCCATCATCAGTGAGGAGGGATCAAAGACCGAAATCCTCGCAAGAGCTGCACAAACAACAGCAGTAACAGCAAAACTTAGGCCAATCTGGAGAGACAAGAACATCGCTCTCAAATCCAAGCTGAAGCTCCTGCACGCATTGGTCCTCTCAATCTTCCTGTATGCATGTGAGTCATGGACACTAACAGCAGCACTGCAAAAGAAGATCCAAGCAGTGGAAATGAGATGCTTTAGAAGAGTCCTTGGTATCTCTTACACAGACCACATTACAAACGAGGAGGTCCAAAGAACCATCAGACAACATGTCAGCCGGTATGAAGATCTACTGACCACCGTGAAGAAAAGGAAAATGAGGTGGTACGGACATGTTACGAGAGCAAGCGGATTGTCAAAGACCATCCTCCAAGGTACAGTGCAGAGAAGGAGGAGACGGGGCAGACAGAGGAAAAAGTGGACAGACAACATCGCCGAATGGACCAGGGAAAGCTTTGCCACAACACAGGCCCTTGCTCAAGACCGTCAGGGGTGGAACCAATTGATCCAACGCTCATCCATGCAGCACCCCTACGACCCCAGCGGGTTACGGGACCAGTAAGCAGTAAGCAATAGTAGATTGGTCATTATCAAGCTTTCCTCTCAAGTCACAGAGCTCTCAGCATAACAAGCTGGGTTCTCCAGCCACAGGGCTCTTAATACTTAGACATATACATGGTAGGCCATGTTTTGTATAGTGCGCCCTCTGTTGAGATACATATTCCTGAATAAACCACGTAGCAAAGTGTGTGTAAAATGCTTTACCGGTATCTTCATGACTCATATTTTGATAACGACTCCACCAAAGAGAGACGTTACAATATGTTAGAGGTGGAAACGCACCTGATATGAGCACTACAGTAGCTGGAGGACTGTGTGTGTCAGCAAATCGGCGTAAGCTTTGCTTCAGTTTGTCATCTGCCGCATTTTTAGCAGTAGCATTGATGTGTGCCACGGTTACCTGCCAAAAAACATAGATTTAATGAGGCAATATTGTGGCCACCCACCATACACATTATGTATCAAAGATATGATAAGGTATGCATGATTCTAGTTCTTTGCACACTGCATTATATTGGCCTGAAGCGATGCCTGCTGGAATGTCAAGGTCATGTGACCTTTACTTCCGGTGTTACCGGAAGTGTTAATTTAAGACTCTAATTATGATATCTTAAGAATGATTGATTTGGTGGTGTTGATACCTGTAAGTACTTCACAGGAACATTTAGAAAAATTCAAAGATAAACGTGTTACCTAACTAGAACTATTAGACTAAGAGCTGGATAGAATTTAATCAAAATTTTAGGAACAAATCCCCTTATGGTCCTATAGCATAGTATTATCGACCCTGATCGCAGAATGGCCAGTCTTAAGTTTCGCTAAATCAAACCTAGGCTCATTGGCGCCAAGCCAAATGGGGCCAATTTTGCATTTAATCAAACTTTTGAGAACAATGAAACCAGATTCGTTTGATATCTTAACACTTGTAGATAATGGAAATATAATTTAAAAGTGATTTTAGATCAGACTTGATTTATATCAAAACATCAGCAAACCTGTCAAGGAAACTTGGCACGATTTAAAAAGTGCATTGCGACGATATAAGAAACAAGTCAGGTGTGTTTACAAACACAAATGCCCCGCAACCGTGACTGTTTCCATGACATAACACCACTCTAACATCAACTTACATGTACCTTGGTCAAATGGAACGTTCATTGACAGCATTAGTGTCTTCTGTAGGTTTTATATGAATTAATCCCTAATCCCTATGATCTCAGATTAAATACAAGATTTCTATTGTTTTAGCCACTGTGACCTTGACCCTTGACCTTTCGACCCCAATGCGATAGGCTCCTTAGGATTGCCAAGGACAATCCACAAACCAAATTTGAAGTTCATATGTAAAGTATATCTCAAGTTATCACGCTGACAAAATTTCTTTTGTTTTTGCCACTGTGACCTTGACCCTTGACCTTTTGGCCCCAAATGCAAAAGGCTTCTTAGGATTGCCAAGGACAATCCACAAACCAAATTTGAAGTTCATATGTAAAGTATATCTCAAGTTATCGCGCTGACAAAATTTCTATTGTTTCAGCCACTGTGACCTTGACCCTTGACCTTTCGGCCCCAAATGCAAAAGGCTTCTTAGGATTACCAAGGACAATCCACAAACCAAATATGAAGTTCATATGTTAAGTATTTCTCAAGTTATCGTGCTGACAAAATTTCTATTGTTTCAGCCACTGTGACCTTGACCCTTGACCTTTCGGCCCCAAATGCAAAAGGCTTCTTAGGATTACCAAGGACAATCCACAAACCAAATTTGAAGTTCATATGTTAAGTATTTCTCAAGTTATCGCGCTGACAAGATTTGTCCGGACACACACACACACCCACCCACCCACCCACCCACCCACTAACACACCCACCCACCCACCCACCCACCCACGGAAGGACAAGGCGGAAACAGTATGCCCCTTCGGCTTCGCCGCGGGGCATAAAAATGTGCATGGAGGGGTCAGGGGTGTGGTGGCCCCTGCCCCCTCCGCCTTTTTCGCGCCGCAATTAGTCTGACCTCAAATCACTCTGTATTCAAAGTCTACAAGTGCCACTGCATCAATAGAAACTGGTTTCATTTTCAGCAAAAATGGCCAGGCCCTCCTCCACACTTTTTGTGCTGCATTAAGTTACACAGTTTGATCTATAATTGTTCGTAAGTTATATTTCCATTATGTACAAGTGTTAAGCTATCAAACAAAACTGGTTTTGTTCTTGTTCTCAAAAGTTATATTAAATGTGAAATTGGCCTCATTTGGCATGGCGCCAAAAGTATGGTGTGTTTTATTTTAAGGGAAAAAAAAGGATTTTATTATGTTGTGTTTGTATGGTGTGCCTGAAGGGACATAAACAGTTTTGAATTTTAGTTGGCGACATCGTGTAGTTTTTCATTACTAGTTATGAAATTTTCACGCTGTCTAAACTTTTTGCCACAAATAGACGTAACATTTTTAGCGACTACTCATTAAATATTTCTGACATCGTTAATTTTTTTTTTAACTAAACGTTAATTTTTTTTGGAACGTCATGAATTTTTTTGTCGTAAGACATGAATTATTTCTCATTTTTTTTCATGCGAAAAATCGCAAATATTTTCTAGTTGTGAAAAATGTACGATGTCCAAACAAATTAATATCATCTTAAAATAATCCCATGCTAGAAGTAAAAGTTCATAACATTGTAAAAAAAAAAATCAAGACTGAATTTGTGGCACGTGTTGGTGAGAAATCCTTAAAAAAAAATTGAAAAATTTGTAACATCTTCGCACACTGCACTAGTAGTTTGCGTGTCACCGGTATGGTTGTCCAACTGTGGAAAGTTATAACTTTCTCTGAAGCAATTACTCTGCAACTTTCTACTGCACATCTATGTCCTTTCAGTCTATAACATGACATAAAAATGCAATATACAAATGCCGAAACAGCCATATGTTTGCTCACAAACATAAATCTAGTTTTTTCTGTAATAATTTAGTTCTAACAAAATTTGCAAAAATGTGTTACGTCATCATGACGTTATAATTTTAGTGCATGTGGAGTTTTCCATGTTGGACTTCATGAGAAAATAAATGAAGCCATACTTCGCTTCCAATAAGAATCCTATTTTTGGGCCTGACATATTGCTCCATGGATCATTCTATACATTTAGTACTGTTAAAAATTCATTTGTTGGGTAGGTAATTTGCTTAATTACTCTTAGGGGAAAAAGGCATAAAGGAGTGCATCCAGAATTTACAAAACCATGTATAGATACATGTCATATCTAAAAGGCACAGAAAAACGTGGACCCTAAATTTATAGAACGACTCCCGTGGAAGTTATAAAATGTCCCGTAAAATGATCAATACCGGTAGCTACTTAAATTAAGAGGAAAACAGTTGAAGCTAAGGAAGCAGACTGTAAATTTATGAAAGAACATTAAAGTCATGCACATGCAAAGTCATTGAAGGATCCTGGGAAACGACATCTCATAAAGTGCCTCACCTTAAATAAAATGGGGAAAATTAGCAGGGAGGGATACAAGAAAGATAAGCTAAGATCTGCATAGGTTTTGAAAATACATACAAAATCTAGTTACCTGAGCATCATTAAGCTCTTGTATCACTGTTGCATTCTCCTTGTTGATATCACAGACACACATGAATTCTGCCTCTCTGTGGTTACTAAAGAATCTATCTCTCACGCTCTGAACAACAGCCAATGCTGACTTGCCACGAGGTACAGCACAATTCTCAATATCCCAGAAAACACCAATAGGGGCTGGGTTTTCACTGGTACTTTTGTCATCACCTACAAAATGGGTTAAAGAATAAAAAAAGGCTTCAACTTGTACATTTTTTTTTCAAACAAATATATGTTTACTAATATACGTTATTAATATGTTCACAGAAACACATTACAGTTCAATTTCAAATCAGGGTTTTTTTAATTTCAATTCAGTGTTGATTTATTAAGACAACAGCAGTCTAAGAAAGCAAAGTTATATTATTTAGAGGATTCTCAATAATATTTTTTTTCAGAAACAACTTTTTAACCCAAGGTTAAGGCTACTTCATATATACGAAGGAGGTAAATGTAAACATACAGGGTGAGTAAAAAAAAAAAAACGAAACCCAAATGTCGGGACCACTGTTTTAGTGAAGTTCTGCATGTAGCACTTTCAAAATCTAGGATATGAAAGCCCAATTCATAAGCTTTCTTTTAATACAAGAACATTCAAATCACTCATGTACCTTTCAAGTTTTTTAAACACAACCGCCGTTTTAAGGTTCTGTCCACGGATCACAAAAAGTTCAGTGGTCTTTCAGCAAAATGATAACAAAATCACGTAAGGATGTGTGTGAATTGTTTTCGTTTTGCTGAAAGAAGGCACACCTTTTTTGTGATCCGTGGACTGAACTTTAAAACGGTGGTTGTGTTTAAAACTCCGTAACTTGAAAAGTACATGAGTGATTTGAATGATTCTTATATACTAAAAGAAAGCTTATGAATTGGGCTTTCATATCCTAGAATTTGAAAGTGCTACATGCAGAACTGCACTAAAACAATGGTCCTGACATTTGGGTTTCATTTTTTTTTTACTCACCCTGTATATTCATACACAATATGACCATTCCTTGCTCCACTGTTTCAAAACAATTAAGGTTTACTTTCGTATCAGACACAGTTCTATAAAAAGACAATGTACATTGATCATCAGTCATTTCAACGTAAATGTCTTACATCAGCAATTGTAATATTGTGTCTTGGATACTGTAAATTCAATGGTCTAGTATATGGCCATATGTCCACTCTATAAAAATGACTGTTCAAATGGCCAGGTGCCCTGCAGAAGGGCACAAACAAACAATTCACTTAGCAATTAAGTCACATTTTTTAGGTTCTAATGTTCTCCCACGTGTAACATTTGGATGAACTACATGTACATGTAGTGAACTAGTTTTGCTGCTTGGGCACTTGGACTTAGGCCCTTCTGCTGGGAAGAATGTTTGGAAATATGGCACATAAGGACATACATGTAAGCATATGTTTGCATGAGAGAGTGGCAAACTTAAATGTTTGGGACAACGCATTTACCCATTAGCCCAATGGATGCTATTTCTTTGAGTTGATGGGATTTATGCAATGTTTCTTTATCTGTCATAAAGTTCACAATTAGTTTTAAAAAAAATCAAAACAGACATTTTACAATGAACAAAACATTTGGAAAAGGCCAGGGATGTAGTCTAGCCACAAGTAAATCACAAGTCACAAGAAACATTGGATGAACAATAACAAAGGATTTTTTTATAGCTTGTGATTTGCATTTCTTGTTACTTTTTATGAAGGAATGATGAATCATATGGCAAAATCAATGTGGCCTCCACTGTTTAGTCCAGCGGATATCATATGTTGAAATACTACTGAATTGTGATTTTTTTTTTCATAAAAGCACCACATTTTGTACAGAGGTAAAATGCTATATATTTTTTGCTGTTTTGTACCATCTAAATTTCAATACATTTCCCACTTTTTGTTTAAGGCCCATATTTAATCAACACTATGTTCTCAAACTTACATTGAAGAATTTACTTTCCTGATTTATTTATTCATTCTTTGTACATGTATGTATCTCTTCTTCCATGTGTTGTTATTTCAAGTCTTGTCCTGTCCCTGGGAAAGCTGCACATTTTTCCTTCATATTGACATGCATCATTTAATGTTTACATTTAATTCTTGTGCTTTGTACACTTAATTATATCTTCTTGTATATGAACTGTCTTTGAGGATGTCAATGTGAAAAGAAATGGCAAATTGGATTGAACTTTTATAGTTTCACATTTTATGTGCTTCTGTGCTCTGCAGTGTATCAAAGCAAGAGCCAGACTACTCAATTCAGCTGTGAAATGATAATCTGCACTTAGTAAAAATGTTTCACTACTTAAATTACAAAATTTCAATTTTGGAGGATTACTGCATGGGTCAATTGCATGGACTTTGATAATTTGGCAACCGTCCCTGACTTTACAATCCATACAGGACATATTAATTCACTGCACGGTGGTCAAACTGTTCATGCCGTCATGCAATGAGTCGCCCTGTACTGCATGAATTTAAAGTTGGCCCGCATACACAACGTGTCTACAACTCCGCAACTGCATGTCATGCAACGGAACGATTAAGAATTAAGCATTGGACTCACATTTGCTCCTATCAGCATTGCCATCGTAGAAAGAGCTCATTGCTACGCTATCTTCAAGTATCTGTTGAGATGAGTTTGCAGGGCTGTTCTGCATCATTGTCGTTCTTGCTGGACTTCCATGGCTTGCTCCGAGACTACTTGTATTGAGACGTACAGGACTGTCGTGTAGTTGACTTCGATGCAGCAACATGGCAGCATGCTCTAAGGAACACATATTTATGTTGGGAGTATGGTATCTGCTGCAAGGACTTTTATGCTGTAACCGAGGTGGGCTGACAATTGGTGAGCAGGCCGAGTGCTGCGGGCTGTTGCATGCTTGGCCACCATGTGAGACACACTGTACATTCATGCTTGAAGAAGGATGACAAACATTTCCAAGGGCATGACATGTTTGTTCAATGGAAGACAGGTGTGTTGGGCAATGGCTGCAAGGTATGGTTGACATTTCAGGCTTGTGTTGCAACATGGCTAGAAAAGACTTGGCACCGGGAGAAATAGGAATTTGGTGTTGATTTTGACATGGAATTGAATGAAAATCCCCTGGTGGCTGAAGCAAACAAGATGGCTGTGATGTTTCTTGTTGGATCATAGTCATTAGTTCATTAGTCATGTCTTGCATGCCAGGTGTGCATGGGCAGTCACTATAAGCATACTGTGACTGATGAACTGGGCTACTATGAAATGGATAACAACTATTAGAAGGTGCCTGGAATGACAGATGACAAGGACTATTATGCAAATGTGGATTTTTTCTGTCTACATTCTGGTTTTGTGGCTGACCACTATGCTGCTGCAACCAATGAAGAACATACGCATTATGAGTAATGCCTGGACACAAACCATGCACCCCAGAACTGGATGAAAGACATGGTTGATTGTCTTGCATTTCTCCAGCTTCCTGCTGGATATTACATGCCACTCCCGGAGTCTCTTTTTCAAGGTCTAAATTTGAAGTACATGTATTTACTTTTTTAAGATTTGATTTGTCTACTTTTCTGTTCACATTATCTGCATCCAAGTTGCTATAGGAACTGAATTGGCCAGTTGAGTTTTGTTCACAGCAAGGCATAGAGTCTGCTTTGGCCTTCCTGATAAACTGCATGGTAGCGCGATCATGAGCTCGGGCCTTTCCTCTTGTCTTCTTTCTCTTTACAGGTGAAACTTCTCCGTTGTTTTTAGTCACTTCAGTTACATCATAGTGTATTTTACTACGTGCAGCATTGCCTTTACCCTCATCCTGCCTCTTATGCTGGTCAATTTCAATGGAATCTTTTTTCTTATCATCTTTAGAATTTGTAGCCAGTGGTGATGAAAGAGATACCAGGCATGTGGAGCCATAAGAAGGCCTTTCCAGTTGACCAGTCAGATTCAAATTGTGACTGTAATTTCCCAGGCTGCGAGTTGGGCTGTAACTCTTCGAGCGTACTCTTAACTTTGTTTTTTTCTTGGATGTCTGTTCTTCTGTTCTCCTGGTGTACATTTGGCACCAAAATTCTGGATCTTCTGGTTTTATATCCTGCATGACTTTTCGTTCACCTGTGGAGAAAGGCAGAGCTATATGATAATTTTCAAAGAGAACTTGTAAAAAACAAATGCATGCTGTTCCATGTTTACAAGACCACAAAACAAATAAAAGTATTGAACTTAATTGATGAGTTATACATGAGGCAACATAAAAAGAGGTGTTTCACAGTTTTGTTCACTTGTCGCAACAATGATTCTTTTCCCCATCAAGCACACCCTGCACAGCAGGGCAAATCATTCCTCTGCAGTGTGCAGTTCGAGTCAGTTACATGCACGCACCTGCTGAAGATGTGTATTGAACAGT
Source organism: Patiria miniata (assembly GCF_015706575.1). NCBI lineage: Eukaryota > Metazoa > Echinodermata > Asteroidea > Valvatida > Asterinidae > Patiria > Patiria miniata. Next base: position 6,844,476 of record NW_024037067.1, read on the forward strand.
TGCATTTTAAAGTGTGTAGCAAAGAAGAAATCAATAACAATCATTATTTATGGAACACATATATCATTCTAAACAGCAGAATACAAATGAAGAACGAAAAAACACACGCTCTCCATTGGAACTTGTTGGCAAATGAAAAGGTCATTTGTAACTAAACCTTTGCTAACTGATACTCCCGAGTCCTGATACATTGTCAGGGCCAAGTTGGATGTCTGAGTTGATTCAAAGACAAGGATTTCACCAATTGACTCTCTACAAAACATACTCCAGAACTGATCATCAGAGCAAAACATTTCTTTGATGCAAGCATTAGCATTTGTGCAGTGCAGTGCCGTGGCCTCATGGTCTGGAGCATTGAATTTGTTGTCTGCGAGTAAATCTGCAGGTTGTGGGTTCGAGTCCAGCCTTGGGTTATGGTGCGTGTGCCCTTGGGCAAGGCCCTTTGTCACTCATTGCTTCTCCCCACCCAGGAGTAGATGGGTACCTGTGAATGCAGAGATGGTTATTTTGGTTTATTTAAGCTGCTTTGAGCCGAAATGGCAGCATGAGATTGTCTTTGGAAAGTTTCATTGGCCCAATGAGCAGGGTAATAGTGTAGCACCAACACTGGTGGATATGTGCGCTTAATCACACATTATTATTAATGTTAATTTCAGCTACTTAACAATAAAACAGTTGTTTCCCTTTCAGAACGTGTAAGAAACTGCATCCAAACGTTTGGGGTAACAAAACTGAAATGAAAGTACATCAACTACATCAATCCATACAGCAAGGTTCCTTGCTCTATGATCATTCACACCAGCTCAGTGTCGTGTCTTTTTTTTTTCTTTCTTCATTTTCATTCTGCTGTTTCGACCACTAGATGTGTTCCATGAATAATGATCATTATTGTTTTCTTCTTTGTTACACACTTTCAGCAGTCAACATAGATTGTGCAAACTGTGCATGTCTCTTTGTTGGTGTTAAGCTAGGGAATAAGTAAGTTGAAATTGTCAACACACACGCATTGAAGCTTAACAGAATGTTCAGCCATTTAGCTACATGTATGTATCGACCATGCGCACTAACTAAAAGTATAGTTTAGGAGTTAAGACACATCTATTCTTTAGCAAGTCCATTCACAATCTTCTCATTCACAATGAATTGAGGGGACGTCAAATAAACTTAAAAGAAGACGCAACAAACATGAAAACTACTTAATATTAAGCACCAGTCAGCTGTTTTTTTTTATGACCTAGGGTTTGTGTCAGTCCGAGTAACTAGGACTCTACAAATCGCCTTTTTTTACATTTGGACATGGTCGGGCTCCAAATGTTAAAATACCCTCGGTTCAGACAGGCGTGCTAGAGTCGCGCCGATCCAAATTAAAGTCAAGATTTAAATTAAGAACATGAAAGGTTCAACGTCTGAAACAAATGGGAGCAACTAGACGTGCCAGATGGCGAAAGATCGACGGTCAGAGTCGTTCAGAACGACTCAGGAGCGACTTGGTTTCAGACGTCGCTCAAGTCATGAGCCAACCTCAATGCAAATGTATGTAAATGTATGTAAATAAGTAGTGTTTAGGCGATGTGTTTAACGCGCGACGCAGTGCTTATAATTTAAAAGTTTTCTTTTTGCAGATATTTTATCCTTTCAAACACGAGATTTCGATGTCTTACAATAAATGTACGTCCCACTGCCGCCCCAATACAACACAAGATACATTTTTAAAGTGAAAAAACTTCCAGTATCCATGTTGTACAGGCACGGTGCAGTCTTGAAATACAAATTGCTCGTACGTGGCGTGACGTGCAAGAGATAACGCGAACGCACATGGCGTACGTGCTAGCAGCCTGTCTTCTTCGATACGCGCGCACTTCGTGCAGTACATTCTCAATCAGCGTCGATGCGTCGATTATGTATTACACGGCCTGGCGTTTGCGTAGTGAAGAAATGCGCACGCAGCCCATGCATCGACGCTGCACAATGCCGGCTTGTTGCTAAGATCCCGTGTTTGTTGGTTTGTACACAGTACTCCAATGTATTGAGTTCGCCTGTCTGAAACCAAAATTCTATTAAGGTTGACCTGGAGTCCCTCCTAATCTATTTGGTTCGGCGCGACTCTGGAACGCCGGTCTGAACCGGGGGTAAGGCGATTCGTCAAGTCCTTACTCAGACTAGGGTTTGTGTCTAGAACTTAGAAAGGGTAATGAACCACACAGTGGGACCGTGCCTGTGGATTTTGTGAGATAGTTGTCTGGAAAATACACTTTTTTTAGGAAAAAACATAAAATATGAAACATTTTTTTTTAAATGGGGTGGGAGTGAAAATCAAGGCGGGCGGTGGTGAAAACATTAAAATCAATGTTGATTGGCCTAAAGGAAGACAGTTTTATGGGAAATAAAGTCTGATAACCATTTGGTCATGTCGGTTGATAGTTTGGTTTCATGAATTTAAGATCCAGATGTTGAAATTTGCTAACGACGGTAGATCAGGGGGGAAAATGTTGCAACCTGATGCCACTTTTTTCTTTGAAAATATATCATCTCAATGAAGGTCAGTCATTGCAAAAATGATGATAAGACATGAATCTGGGACTGAGAAACATTTCCAATTTTGTTAGGAAATACGTAGAAAATTTTCTTGACTCTCCATAGGCTTTGTACACAACAGCTGAAGTGGCTTCAGGTTGCAACATTTTTTCCGATCAGGGTAGGACTACATCTAGAATTATAACTTTTAAGGCACACAGGTGCCTTCTACTGTTCTACATGTATTAGGATACTAGAATTTAGGGCCTATGCACTAAGGCAGTAATATTATTAAGATCAGAGAACCTACTTTAGTACTCAGCCATGTCAGGACCCTACAAATCGCCTACTTTAACATTTGCGATAGTACTCCTAGGGCCCATGGATCATAAAGTACATGGCGCTACACCAATATTAAACCGTTTTTGACCATTTTCACTCATAGTCATACCCCTTGTAATTAAAAATCTTCAGATTTCACCCCCAAAACAGTCCTCAAACTGCCTGATGCGCCCCTGTAGGCTTCAGTGGGAATTGAAAATGCAAATGGTGGTGGTTAAGTTCACATACCTCAGGAAAGAAAAGAGAAATTTCACCTTCGATTGGGAAATGTTCCTCGGTGTACTGGAGGCTGCCATCTTGAATTCAAGATGGCGGCCTCCGGGCTTGACCGATGACAGGAAAACGGGGATCGGAAAACAGAAAACAACACTACCTCAGTTGCACTCAAATTAGCCCCATGATATGATGATAAGAATGTGGCCTACCTCCATAAATGCAGGCCACACTTGGCATGCTTGGAACATGTACAAAAACATGTAGGCCCTAGAACTTTGTCAAATTTTGATTTTCACATTTAGGCTTAGTTTGTAGTTTATTTTTGCTTTAGAAGCATACTCACCCTCTTTATAGGCTAATCAGAAAGTGCTGCCTTTTTCAGATGTCTATTTTTCGTGAAATTTCCAGATTCATTTGCACATGTCACGTTTGCGTATCAAAATTTCAACATGAAATTTCATGAAAAACATACAGACATCTAAAAAAGGCAGCACTTTCTGATTAGCCTATAGTATAAGAGGGTGAGTATGCTTAAAGCAAAAATAAACTACAAACTAAGCCTAAATGTGAAAATTTGACAAAGTTCTACATGTTTTTGTAAATGGTCCAAGCATGGAGGAAGGAACAGATATGTGTGGCCTAGGGCCTATGCCTTTATCTCAGAATCTCAGAAAGTTGACTGTGTTGTGCGCTTTCTTGAAAATCATGCATTCTTAAGAATGCGCATGCACATTCTTATGATTGTGCAACTGGATCCTTGCGCAATCTTTGCAAAAAATAACTCTTCCAGATTGAGTGCACATTCTTAAGAATGCGCGACAAGATAACGGTCTTGTCGATACCGAGCACCTGCTGCGCTTGGCAAGTCTAGCTGCATCCTCGTTCACTGATTCTCAATAATTATACTGTTGCAACGCAAGGCGCTGAAAAGTAGAGTGGATATGAAAAGTATACGCGTATTGGGGGGGGGGGGGAACCGGAAAAAAAGAAGAGACATAATAATATGTATTGGAAAGAATTCTGATTTTTGGGATAATAAAATGGGGGGGGGGGGGACGTAAGAATGAAGAATGTGAAGAATGAGAATGAATACTGTGACATCCCATAGTGCCAATGCTATTTCCCATTTAAATTGCCACCAATTTATTGTTCACACCCCCACCGTTACGCCACAGAGCTGGATTCTATCTAGTCAAACGAGCAATTTTGGCAGCTTCTGGACATCGTTTTTTTTTTCGTGGCATGCATATGATACATACAGGGACTTGTAACTTGTCTAGCCTAAACAAAGCACTTCCCAGACTAGTTCCCCAGTCCTCCGTTATTACAAAACTTCCCATAGTGGGCAGAAAAAAAGCAATAATAACTAATTTAATTTAATTATGTCGTGCAATGTTTGTTAAGATTGCGCAAAATTCATAAATTGTGCACGTGATATTCCCACGCAATCTTAAGAATGAGCGCTCATGCTTAAGAACGCGTGCTCATTCTTAAGAATGCGCGTGCATTCTTAAGATTGCGTGATTTTCAAGAAAACGCACAACAACTGGATATCGCCGCTAGGGGGGCTAAGCATCATCATCCAGGGCCAAGTTCGGGCAAGGACCATGGCATTAGTCGACTAGTGGTTGATTTGTGACGTACCTTACGCCTGCGCACTGATAGCAACCTGCGAACGTCTCTAGTCAAACGCTGGTCAAAATGTCATCGCAAAACTTCTGGATCCTGGCTCTCTGCTAGTCCGAGTAACTTGGACCCAACTTATCGCCTTTTTTAACATTTGGACATGGTCTGGCGGCTATCGCCAGACCATGTCCAAATGTTAAAAAAGGCGATAAGTTGGGACCAAGATACTCGGACTAGCTCTCTGCTAGCGTTATGAATGCGCGAAGCAACCAAGCCCAGTAGGCTGGTTCCAAATAGTCGACTAGCATAGTCAACCACCGTCGACTAGACAGAATTCGGGCAAACGTTAGTTAACCATTGGTCAACTATAGTCTAGTATAGTCCGTGCGCGAACTTGGCCCAGTTTGACTTCACGCCAGTGCCGTGCAAGCGGGGGTAGTCCAGTAAATTGGCCACATTTATGGGGCTACACTCAAATGTACCTTCAGTTTGGTTAAAAACAATGGAGCAATTATACAAACAGTGACAAACAGGACGTCCATGAATGTCACTGCCAACAGTAACCTTACGGAGCTATACCGTCTGCACGTTAGCGGTGCACGTCCCCATTTCCAGCATTTCTAGCAACGATCTAGTTCTGCACTGATGACTGCAGATAAATCTGCACCAGCAGTGCACGGTTCATTAATACACGTACACACGTACGTACACCGCGCCGTACGTACGTACGACCGGTGAGCTAGTCTATGGGCTGGGCTAGACGTTGCACGGTAGCATAAAATGGCACGACAGTAGAGCGCGTAATGAATATGCATGACTATGACGTCACTAGAAGCTCATGAGTAATATATCACGCACGGTACTGATAGATATACATGTAGATGCACACTGTAACGATGATATCACATTTAACAAGTCCTCTTTCTCTACTGTCGCGCCGCCACCCTCTAGTGTCGTCCCACTTACCGATGATATCACATTTAACAAGTCCTCTTTCTACTGTCGCGCCGCCACCCTCTTGTGTCGTCCCACTTACCGATGATATCACATTTAACAAGTCCTCTTTCTACTGTCGCGCCGCCACCCTCTAGTGTCGTCCCACTTACTGATGATATCACATTTAACAAGTCCTCTTTCTACTGTCGCGCCGCCACCCTCTCGTGTCGCCCCACTTGATGATATCATCGGTAAGTGGGACGACACTAGAGGGTGGCGGCGCGACAGTAGAAAGAGGACTTGTTAAATGTGATATCATCGGTAAGTGGGACGACACTAGAGGGTGGCGGCGCGACACTAGAAAGAGGACTTGTTAAATGTGATGATCATCGGTAAGTGGGACGACACTAGAGGGTGGCGGCGCGACAGTAGAAAGAGGACTTGTTAAATGTGATATCATCGGTAAGTGGGATCATGGAGGAATAAGAACTCCATGGTGGGATGCAGCACATACAGTGTGCATCTACATGTACATGTACATGTACATGTATATCTATCGGTACCGTGCGTGATATATTACTCATGAGCTTCTAGTGACGTCATAGTCATGCATATTCATTACGCGCTCTACTGTCGTACCATTTTATGCTACCACGTTGCACACGTATGTTTCAGCCGCTCATTTAGTTTGCGCGCATGCGCACTCAAAATATGATAATCAGCAAACATGGATGCCTGCGGTCGCAGTTTGACCCACTGAAGTATCGGTCAACATCACGCTTGAAGAACTTTGATAAATTTTTCTTTCCACGTGGACAGGAATTTAAGGCAATCAAAGTCACTTTTGCAAACCTTAGCGCAAAAAAACAGAGAGTATTTGATGCATTTTTTTTGTTTTTCCGTGTCGTGTAGTACGAAAATATTGGGTAACAAATTCAAAACAGGCAACAGTTTAGGGGATAATTTTTCAGTTTTGCCGAGTAATTGTAAACTTGTCTTCACTGAAAAATGGTAAAAGATGCCATGGAAAGTGCGATGTTTAAATATCATTTAAGTCGGAAACCGTTTCAATGAGAAAAGTAAGGTCTCACGTTATACGTTTTTTCGTTGAATGTAAGTGTGCACGTACCTGTACACAGACCCTGCGGGAATCTGGCCCGTAAACATGGCTAGCCACGCGCCGCGAGCGGCGCTCCCGGGCCGTTTGTAATCTTTCGACGCGTTGGCAAATAAATGTATACATTTAACTGAAACGATTTACAACTGACTGGTTCCCGCCCCTGAAATGCAAGTACGATCACAGAGGGCACTGGGACCAGTGTATTTGTGCACGAAGCTTTCAAAATGGGTTTACTCGAAAAATGACGATTTTTATAAGCTACAGGTTTCCTTCTTACATCAAATCACCAGTAAAATGATAGTTATCTATCATCCTTTCCGATGGTACTACGGCTAATCTAAGGTAAACCCGGAAAATTGTCCAAATGTGTAAACCAAAGTCAAAAGCGAAAGATTTTTTTCCTTTTCATTTTGTACGTTTTTTGTCCATAATTATTGGGTTTTTTTTATATTTTAAAAGGTTTTTAGCGCCGTTACCACACTGTAGAGACAATTTATATCTTTGTTCACTTGGTCTACTGATAATTTTTGGTTTGATTCATCTTTTAAGTACGTTTGAGAAGGATACATTTTAAGACATGAAAACCAGACAATCGTTCAGTGCGTCGTCTGCTACCGCTCTTTGCAAGCCGACGACGCGGAGGAAACCATTGCGCATGCGTGAGAAGACAACTAAATGCACGCACGGTCTATGGGGCTGAAACATACGCGTGCATGATGCGTTCGTTTAGCTCGGCACGGGTCGATAAGCCCGGGGGCCGGGGGGGTGGTAAAAATCGCCCAGGCTCTGTTTTGAATTCACGAAGGGTCAACTTGCATATCATGCGACGCTCAAATTGTTTCCACATGGTCCGCAATGAAAAAGAAATCACATCTGGTATGGAATGTGCGCATTTCTATGAGAAAGTTTTCGGATAGCATTTGTACGGAAGTGTATTTCTTGTCCCTCCCCTGTTTATACCAGACCCCTTGTGGTTTGCCATCTCCCTTTGTTTCTTTGTTCTCTCATCCACCCTCCCCTGCATCTTTCCACACCTTTCCCACCTAATCCTCCTTTTGTGTTTCTTCTTTCAGCCCTGCATGTTTGTGTGCACCCCATGTTAATGTATGTATTGTTGATGTACCCTAACGTGGCGCGGCACCTAACGTGGCGCACTTTGATTTTTCGCCTGTAGCGCCTAGCTACAGCAAAAGTTTTAACTGAAATTTCACAGAAAGTGAAATTTCATCAAGTTCTAAACACTCCCGTTTATAAATCGCGAGTTTATTTACCCGCTACAAAGTTAAAAGAAAAATTTCTTTTGGCGTGATTTTCCGATTTTATTTTCAAGTGCAAAGTGAACCCTTTGAAAATGCCCCGAAAAATAAGAAAATAATTTTCTGACAAACATCTGGCTGGGTATGTAAGTAGAGATAATAATGACATCAAAATTTATCAAGTTTACAGATATTCTTAAATGTTAATTTGGAATTTTCCGAGATTTATTTAAGTGCGCCACGTTAGGGAACACTCCGCCAATTTGTGCCCAATTTCCGGACGCCACCGTTTTCAATTTCGGCTTAAATTTTATGAAACCGAAATTGTTCACAGAGGTTAAATAGCAAGCATTAATAAGGTAAAAGTACCAGTTTTTCACTGCATGAATTTGAGGTTTGTCAACAAAGAGGTTTGGCAACACTACACGAGGAAAGTTGGGTAAGCTTCGAAGTGCGCCACGTTAGGGAACACGACTATACCTCTGTCATTTCTGTTTTAGCCTCTGAAGAAGAACTTGCTAAGTTCGCAGCGTCAGGCCACATTAATTTTTAGAAGTGTATTTAGGACATGACTAAAAAAAAAAATTCTGGCCCTCTATTTCGCCCGGGCGGATTACTATTTCGCCTGGACGGATTACTAATTCGCCCGGGCGAATTACTATTTCGCCCGGCGGATTACTAATTCGCCCGGGCTAATTACTATTTCGCCCGGGCGGATTACTAATTTGCCCGGGCGGATTACGAAGTGAACGTAATCAATCTGTGACCCACTTAACACCGGCGTACCACAGGGATCAATTATTTTAGGTCCACTGTTATTTATTATTTATGCAAGTTACCAACCGCTTTGTATCCCTAGCTAGTGTTATTTGTTCATGTATACCGACGACTCGGACATTAACGTGTAGTTCTAGCAGTGTTGATGAAATCATAGAACAGCTTGAATACAGCCCTAGCGAGAATTTACGATTGGTGTGTCAGATCAGAAACAAACTTACAGTACGACAGCAAAACCAAATGCTCATTGGAACTAAAATAAATGTCCGCAGTACTGACCTTAATGTTAGTATTGCCGGTAGTCCAGTTGTAAAGGTGAACTCTTGTAACGGTTTAGGTGTTATTGGTGACACCTTAAGTTGGGGCCAACACGTTGAATATATGTGAAGAAAACAGCTTCCTCTAAACTAGGTATATGTTAAATAGAATCCGCGACTTTGTTCCCCAAATTGAAAGCACTGAGTCTGCACTCTCTTTTTGCTAGCTTAGTTATGCCATCTTTAGATTATTGCAGTACTGTATGGGGAGGAAGGTACACATCACACGACAATATTTTTAATAAATGTCGGAAAAGAGCCGCGCGGATGGTCCTAAAGTGTGCATTCTTAACTCCTTCAGTATGTTTGCTAGTCTTAATTGGATGTCATTTGCTGAAAGAGGCTATTTTTGTTTACAAATGTATAAACAAAATTACTCCTTTGTTTATGACAAATATATTTGCACCACTTATTCGGATTCGTGAAACGAGACAATCACTGACATGGCACTGAGGATTCCTTTTCCAAAAAAGACAAAAAATATTATGCCTTAAGTTTTGCTATAACTGGTACAATCATATGGAATAATTTGCATGTGCAGGTGAGAACTTTGACTTCTCCAACCTTATTAAAATCTGAACTACGTAAAATGTTCAGTCAGTAATATTTCTGCAAATAATTGTGGGAGTATTTGTCCCTGTAATCTATATATAGATATATGTGCTGATCTACGGAGTTAACAAACTTGTTTGCCATAATAATAAGGAGCCGCATGGGAATTTCCCCGTGTTTTCTCCCAAAAGGGTTTTTCGCCCCTCCCATAATCAGCGAATATAATTATAGCAATATTTTTTCTTGATTTTACCGAAGATAGATCCAAATTCTTCGTGTTCACTGAATCCACCTAAAGCCTTCACACTGTACATGTAGTTTTAATAGTTTTAAAATGTATTGTAGTTATAATATTTGCTGAACACCTATGCATTAATCAAGTAATATTTTATCCCATTGTATTGAATTATATTGTATTTGTAATGTATTGTATTTCATGTTTGTAGTCATTATTTATTGTATGCAGGGCCCCAATGGAAACCAGTTTTAAACTGTTTGGGCGTACCCTGGTTAAATAAATGTAATAAATTAAAAATAAATAAATAAAATCAATAAATGCCATCCCCTCTTCCTTAACAAGATTCTGTGAAGCTCATCAGCCCTTCCCTGTTTGCAGGGCGGGGTGGGGGAGGGGGGGGGGGGGGCGAACGAAGAGCCCCGAGAATGACGTCAGAGCTAATAGAACGGCACAGGGCTGACCCGTGTCAACCCGGGTGAGCTCAACGAACGCATAAACCTACATGTATCAGGTGATGGGAAATCGCAAGCCACGTGATCTAACGACTACTTCAACTACTATAAAACTCAAAGATCCTATAGCGCCGCGTAGCGGTGATAGTACTTAAAGTGTACAAGTAAACTACAACAACTTGAACGAGTTTGTAAGTAGTTACCGTACCCGGCCATGGAGGTAGGAAAGTATTCCATCATCACAAGTTAATTAGGAAAGATTCCCATATCTGGCCAACACTTTTCACCCTGTGCACAAACCTAGGCTAGTATGGGCATGATGGGACTGGTCTGAACATTTCTACGTGTTTTCTCAGTAAAAATTCAAAATTTGTCACTGCTAATTTTGACTTTTTACTTTTACTATTATAAGTATTAATATTCGAAGTGGCTATCGTTACGGCACTCGTTGTTTAGCGCCCTCTACGATATTTTTTTGATACGCACACAGGTATATAATTATTTGTTTCCACACGTTTTATCGAGCAGTGCGCCAGCTCAGCCGAGTGAGGGTAGGATTTTGTACCGCGAGGTTGCGGGTTCGAATCTCAGTTTTGCACTCGAATTTTTTCCCTTTTCTAACCTGAGGCTTTGGAGGATTTTTTTTTAAAGGGAAATAAAGTCCGAATTTCATAAAGTTCAAATTCACTTTTTTCCTTCTAATTTTATATTTTCTTGTCATGTTTTTTTTATAAAAGTTGCCAGGTTGCAGTCTACCGTAACGATAGAAAATGGGAAATGCGTTACGGCTGCCGTAACAATAGCCACTGCGATTAATATCACTTACTGATGATTGATGATAGTGATACTGATAGTGATAGGTCATTTAAGGGAAAAATAAGTGATGGCCAGATATGGGAATCTAGCCCTATTCTATGGCCACGCACTAGGCCTAATTCGAGTGTTTATAATAAGCTCATAATCATATCATATAACAAATGTTCAGGTATTCTGAGTATTACCAGCCAATTGGAGTCGATTTTACTAAATCATGATGTCATTTCATTCCTAAATCATTGTTTGTAAATCAGGACTTGGCCTAAATGGTTTGATTGGGCAATTCGAATGCAGTGTTTTGTAAAAAACTACAACAGCCGGGCGCAATATCGTGTAACATGATACAGAGTGCATGACACTTTTTAAAATTTTATCCATTGTCTATGATGCGCAACAGGTAAATGACCGAAGACCCAATATAGAAGGCGCGGAAACGCTCACTGATTGGTCAAAATCTAGGAGGTCAAGAGGCGGGGTCTTGCCTAACATGCCTAATTAATCAGCAAATCTGTTCAAGCGAAATAGACCACGGCGAATTCTATAGTACTACATAGACTATATGGGGCTCTAGTCGAGAGCCCCACAGTTTTAGGGGTATTTCAGACGTGACAACCATTACCTTTCACTTCAAAGTTTCAACTGGATGTGTCCATCTTGCGATGTTTTAAACTTTTCTAGCTTACTCTTTTCGCTTGATAAGTTTGACACACAAAACTCATAAAGGTTGATCACTGGATAAATCAGGAAATCGAGAGGACAGTACTCAATTTATTCCTGTGGTCACCTCTAGGCCTTGTGACAATGATGAAATGAGGAGAACTGCTATAAACCAAAGACTTTTGTACCCAAGTTCATGAAGTTCCCAAGTATCACCCACACACATGATGCTGGGAACACAAATCAGAATGCTTAAAAGACCATGGAATAAACTCGACCCAATGAGGAAGTGTTACATAACACATTTTTGGGTGTCCACTTGGTAGACTTCAGAACACAGCCCAAGGAAAAGTAAGCACAGCGGACACATGAGCATGTATCGTGCACTGTGTAACGTGCTCAATTATCCGCCGAATCCACCCAGAGAAGCTAGCATGCCGAAGAAGTGAGACAGTGACACCGGTGTAGATGTAGTGTAGATGTACCTGTAAGAGAACGAAAAGACACTCACTTATAAAGTTTTATGTTTTGGGATTGTAACTATGTATGGTATTCACGCTGCAAAGGTACAAGTGCAGCAATACTGACGCCACACTACATGTAGTGGGGCTAGGATTGTAACATTATTGATAGTCCGTGTTGTGTCCTTGGGAAACTCTACAACTCAATAATTGACAGGGAGACTTTGATAACTTTCAGAAAGGGCCGAAAGTGGCAAAACATGTTGTCACTCAAAACTATCGCTTGAACAAGAGGGAGAGAAAGTACTGGCACTGGCTCAGAATGCATGTTTCCATAGGAGGGTTAATGTTGTGACAAACTGGGCGTGACAGACAGGACATTTATTTAAAAATACTGAATAAATGTAGGCACAAGCATTTATTATTTTTAAGAAGGACATGTAGTATATTAAAAACCAGAAGAGTCTACAAAAAAAGTATGTTGAACTTTTTTTTTAACCTAGAGGTGATTGAAAAAATGTGACAGACGGGACAAAAATACAACAAATGGGTAAAATGTTACAGATGGGACAGAGTTTCAGGTGAAATATCGGATCAAAGGGTATTTTTATTTTACTTTCTAGGTGAGGTCACCTTGATAGAAGATCAAGGTGACATCGCGCAGTACGCGCAACCATGGAGGTGGAATGCGCGACGGGCACGCAATTGTGGAGGGGCATTCCATTTGAAAGTCAGAGGGGTGTTTCGTAAAACATGAAGTAAAATTGTTGAACAAAATTGTTGGCAGCGTCTAGTTTTTGACTTGTTTTGATTTTTGGACCGAAAAGATTTGTTTGTTTTTTTTAACCAAAAAGGTATTTATGAATGGGAATAAATATGTGTTCCGTCGGTATTAAACACTCTGTTTAAAACCGGTGTGAGTCTGGATGGGTGATAATTACCCATCCAGACTCACACCGGTTTTAAACAGAGTGTTATAATACCTCCGAAACACACATTTATTCCCTTGGTAAAAAATATAATGTCAGTCATGGTGGAATTGCCTGCAGGGAGGAAAACCGGAGGGCCTAGAGAAAAACCCTCGTGGCACAGGAGAGAACCAACGCACAACTCTACTCACATGTGATCCGCGGCCAGGATCACCTTGCAAAAGCCACCCATGCCACCATGCCAACAGTTGTGTGCGTGGCGCAATCTCCTGTGTCAAGTTGGGTATTAAGTTAAAGTAGTAACCTAGGAGACCTAGGTAGGCTTGCAGCTGTGTTTGGTTTGTAGGCCTCTCTTCATTCTGGATGGTGTCCAGTTTCTTTGGCAATGGACTTTTTCCATCCTTTTTTAGGCCATGTCCCAGATACTCGATGGAGGGCTGCAGGAATGCACATTTTTCCTGCTTTACACACAGTCCATTCTCTTCCAATCTGGATAACACATCTTTCAAATTGGCCAAGTGCTCCTCATCATTCTTGCCAGTAATGATGATGTCATCCAAGTACGGCCTACACATTGGATTGTTTGCCAACAGCGATTCTATTGTCCTCTGGAATAGGGCTGGAGCACTAGTTTGTCCAAACGGTAACCTTGTGTATTGGAATAGTCCTCTATGTGTGTTGATGGTGGTGTATTTCCGTGCTGACGGATTGAGCTCTTTTTTGGTGATAGGCATGGGACAAGTCTAGCTTGCTGTATTTCTGGCCTCCTTCTACTGTTTGAAGAAGATCATCAAGGGTCGGTATCATGTACTGCTCTAGCTTCAAGACTTTATTTGCAGTAAGCTTGTAGTTGCCACAAATTCTGACCCCAACGTCGGGCTTGTTTACAGCAAATACTGGGCAGGCATAATCGGCGAATTTCATGGGCTGAATCATGCCTTTCTCGAGGAGATCATCTAAAGGTACCATCAATTTTGCTTTTCATTGCATACTGGGACTGGGGTGGCCTTGTAGAAAAGTATGTCCCGTCCACAACCTCCTGAGGATACACCTTGGCTTGGTAACCCTCCAATTTACCAACTTTGGAGCAGTCAAAAACAGCATTATGTTGGCTGAGTAGCAACTCCAGGTCGTTTTGCACCTTGTTGATGCTGAGGCTTGGCTCTTGAGGTGTCCCGTGGCTGGTGGTAACGTGGCTGGTAAATATCACAACAAGTAGTAGTCCAATGCCGTGGTTTTGGGCCGTTTATCAGTGTACCACGCAAAAGTGGTCAATTTCAAAAAGTGCTAATAAATATCCACAGATATTTATTGAGATTAAAGGGGCTCTAGCTTGAAATGTCCAACTTAGGCTCATGATATGGCAAATCTCCCCATGTCATGAGCCTAAGCTGGAAATTTCAAGCTACTGGTAGCTTGAACTTTGTATTCATTTGGATGAAGAAAAAAAATCCGAAGTCTCAACTCACACTTTCCAAAGAAACCATGGGTGTCACCACTTTGATTTAAACCACATGACATGTCAAACTAGTTTGAGACACTCCAGCTCCAATGCTCATTGCGAGTAGGCACATTTTTGTCCAGTGGTCGGAAAATAGTGGGGCCATGAAATTTGGCCACTGTATGGCTGGATCCATGTTTTTGCATGGTTCTCGCAAGAATAACACAAAAACGCTGAGTTTTTAAAGGATGGTTGTGTTGACGATTATATTCTACTTTTGAATGCTCTTTCTTTTTATTATCATTTTGTTTAAAAGCATGCGTTGTACAGCCCAATTTGGCACATTCCAGGCCGTAACGTCCCTTTAAACTCACCTAATACCATGCAGCAGTCATTAACGAAACAAAAGATCGACTTGAAGTGCTCAGAACAATACTGATTCAAATATGACCAAAAAAATTATTTTGGTGGCTCTTCAGATAGAACCATCATGTCGTAGTCATGTTGTGGTGAAATTTACAGCGCACGTCTCAACGGGTATGGTAACAACATACACCGCACTGCATGGAGACATGTACACGATGTGGTTACCATACTAGTTTCAGGTGCATGTGCGATTTCAAATTTAGCCAAAACACAGTAAGCTGCGACGATTCTATCTTAAAAGCCACCGAAATCATCAATTTAAATTTAAATTTTTTTTTTTAAGGCCGGTTTATAGTTATGGTCGTGCGATGAAAATTGATTGATGCTGACGGTTGCTGGATGCTAGGCCTATTTTGTGCAGTTTATAGTTGTCACATGTCATTTGTAAACACATGCGCAGTGCGTGTGGAATTCGAATGCGAAATGTGATGATAACGCATCGCCACTGCTGAACGCAAAAATCATTTTAGCTGTGATAATTTTTAATTATTGGACAGCTTATATTTTGAATTTCACACAAAACATTCTTTAAAAATTTTCAGAAATCATCAGAAATTTTGTAACATCTTCGGCCTTGAGTTCAAATTAATACCAGGTTTTATTATAATCTCGTAAATCGTTTGGAACAAATTTGGTTCGTTTTGATTTTGAGACTTCTGTCTATATTTAAATTTACCTTACTTTAAATTTACCTTATTTTAAGTAAATCCCAGTGTATACTTTACCTGGCTTGTGTGTGTACATGTTGTTTAGACCCATAATGTGTTTCCTTTTAATTCCCATCCCTAAAAAAACCCTCCTCCATGATACCGGACACTTTTTGGCGTGACACCGGGCCCTGGTGCTCGTCGTGCAGGCGATAGGCATGCGCGTTGCCCCCTGGATACGATTTTCCGCAGCACCGTGTTTTGTCTATAGAGTAAAAAAGAATGCTAAATTTGTCGCACAAATACGTAACGTTATGTTTTTTCTTTTAATGAAAATACGTGACTCGAGTCACGAGTCACCAAGCTCTAGTCTGAGTTATCATGGTCGAGATCAAGTCCGAGTTGTAGTAATTTTCCAATGTGACTCGAGTTGAGTCCGAGTCACAAAAAATGTGACTCGAGTCCGACTCGAGTCCGAGTCCTGGAATTGAGTCCTACAACACTGGCATTTGTTTATTGATAGTTGATTTTTGAAGAAGACACATGAATTTATTCATGAATGTATACATTTCATGCACAATGTTGCAATTAGAAAAAAAAATAGAGCTATATGTCTGTTTGAAAACACAACACAGGGCTTTTTCGCATTTTATAAAAGTTTATGCTATGTTTGTTCTTTGCAGTCTCTTTTTAGAGTGTTTAATACAGTTAAAGGTTGTTCACAATGCTTAGAATAATTCCAAAAATAAAGCTTTATCACTTTATGACGTCACATGCCCTGCGATGACGTCATTTTGAAAACCCTTCTCAATGCACATTTGTGTCAATGTGGTCTTGGTTTGAACCAAGTTTAAAATCAATCCGATGAAAGGAAGTGTGCAATTTTGGAAGCAGAATAAAATTGTAAATATTAAAAAAAATCATAAAAAATCAAACGATGACATCATCGTGACGTCACTTCGGACTTTGCATACTAGTACCATTATCTACCTACGCACCAAGTTTCATGACGATCGGACCTGTCCTTGTCTGTGTTTTGAAAAAATGGCATTTTTGATGACGTCATGATGACGTCACACATTTTTCAAAGTTTTATGCAAATACCTATTACCTAACAAACTAAATACAAAAATGATATTCTTTGATTAAGCACAGATAACTTTGCAAGGTTTCATTGACGTCATCAGACCGGAAGTTACTTTAGGGAGAATTTGAAGAAGATCATTTTTAATTTAATTCTATGATTCGATCAATCCCTGTCTTATGACTACATTTGTATGTAATGTTATCCGTTACAATGTTGATCGAAAGATCCTAATGCTGTGACGTCATCAAAATTAGGTGTTTTTATTACATGTAATACATGCACTTACCGATATGTTTTTTTCCTTCATATTTTAGTAAGTTAGTTTAACTTCATAATGAACATGTATCCTCGCCAAACTAAGTCAGTATTCACTTCCCCTTTTTTGATTGATGACGTCATCAAACCAGAAATAACTCGTACGTGTGTACTTAAAATGTATACTGAAATTTATCATACCCAAAAAGATGCATTTTTTTTAAAACAAAATAATTGGTTGTACTTGAAAGGTTAAATTTCGTGATCCTTTGTTCTGACATAAAAATACTCAAAAGTTATTGTTCAAAATCACCCTTGCTTTCCGTGTTCATTCATGTACATGTATTTGTCTTTTATATTTTGCAGATGAAGCAGAAAATAAAGCAGGATACATCTGTTGCTGTTATCTTTCTCATTTACTTGCTGTCATGTATAGCACTGACAGCTGGCATGCAGTGTTCTGGTATTGCACCATCTTATCGCTTTGATTGCCATCCTGAAGCAGACGTGACTCAACTGAAATGTCAACAACGGGGCTGTTGCTGGCTATCATCCAAAAACCTGGATGAAGGTGTACCCTACTGTTTCTATCCTCATGATTTCCCAACATATGAAATGGGTTCACCAGAACAGACAGCATTCGGTTACAGCGTGGTGTTGAAACGTACAACTAAAAGTTACTATCCAAATGATGTGATGCAGCTTCAAATGGATATCTACTTTGAAACCAGCTACAGACTACACTTCAAGGTAAGCATCACAGCATGCTTGCAGGCTACATGCCACAGTCCTATTTTCATTCAAGGTGTTTTTGTATTTTTAACCAGATCATAGTGCCTTAGATATTCTGCCCTAGTTAAACCTTGGTGTTAATTTACTAAACACATAATCTGCTTTTTCAATCACAGCCTTAATTCAGCCAATTCTATAAGGCCAAATAAAAAACCAACCTTTGGTTCAGGACATCCGACAGACCCTATTTAGTGAGGTACCTTAGTGAAAAAATCGTGACACAGTGGACAAAAGCACCATTTTTTCACCAAAGCATCTCCATGGTATACCTTTTCGAAAAAAAGACGGACGCAAAAAATTGGATGATGGGAAGGGCATGTATGACGTCATTATGACGTCATCAGCTAATTATTACATGTACATGAAAAAATATAACTTGATAATAATCTTCAGAACTACAAGCATCACAACAACAAATGTGGTATCAAATTCAAGGGGACAACAAGATCTTTCATTTGAGTGGTATGGGTGGCTTGTGCGTAAAGCGCTCGCCTCTCACCAAGGTGACCACGGTTCGAATCCTGGCCGCAGATCGCATGTGAGTAGAGTTGTGCGTTGGTTCTCTCCTGTGCCACGAGGGTTTTTCTCCGGGCCCTCCGGTTTTCCTCCCTCTGGAAAAATCAAACACTTTCGATCTCAGGCTGTGCTCCGTGGTCATATATATATGGGTCCATGTGGCCGGCAGCCATAGGCGCCTTTACGTGCCAGCGGCCCGACCACGTTGTAGCCGCGTCCTTCGCAATTCAGCATACCATGTTATTAGAAACTGAGTTCATAAATAAAACCCTTTGAATTTGATCAGTTAAGAAACTGTTAATCCATAAACAGATATGAGGATTGACCCACATTCTATTCATTTTTCCAGTCAATAAATGAGGCTGAATTGTATTAAAAGCCGATGAGAAGTCTACAAACAAAGTTCTGACATAGTTGTGAGTTTTATCCAAATGTTCAATCTGACTCTTTCGATTGAGGCACAAGTAAAGAGGTGAAACGAGCATATTTTGTACACGGTCGCGAGAGTTGCAACCAGACTGCTGCGTTGTGTGGAGTGGAACTATACTTTGCCCATGCCCAACGGCGGGCCGTGTGGTATTGTCTGGCCCCATCGCGGTGTTTTTTTTGCGCGCACCTGGACAGTGTGAAGGTCCGAGGAAAAAAATTGTAATGTTTTTGTTATGAGAGGTAAAAACCTGATTCAGAAATCAACGTATTGTTTATGGGGATTCCTTTGATATCAAACATTCTGTTACATGTAGGTTTGGAAAATTTAGATTTATAAAACATGTTACAATTAATAATGTCAGTCTTACGGCTGAAACTCCAAAGTTGGCCATTTCAATGGTTGTATCTCCAAACTTGAAATGCAAACACCTATGAAGCCGACTTGAACGCCATTGGTTTTGTTGTGTAATCCTCTATTCAGTGACACATTAATTGTATAAGATTTCATTAAAAAATGAAATTTACCGCTGGCTATCTTTCTTCACGTGTATTGGCTCCAGAAAAAAAAATATATATAATGTCATGCTGAACAACCGACCCAATTTTTTTCTAACCATGTGACCCGAACCAAAGGTACTTTTTTGTTTGGCGTAATGTTGCTATTAGATTTTGTAATGTGAAGTCTATCCTTTTGTCTTAAAATTAACTCAAGTAGCTTTGGTCAGCATAGAGCTATTTTGGCGTTTTACATTTCTAAAATCGCCACGAGCCATCTGAGATTTGGACTTGATTTGGTTTTGATTTACATACATATTGCAGCAACATGAAGTAAAGGTTTGGAACTTTTGACAGTACTCAGTAAAGTTGTGGTGGAAAAAAACGAAAGTATTGCCGATATTTTTTCGAAAATGCGGGTTGAGAAAAAAATCGGCAATTTAAAGCTGCTGATATCGCGATATTGCGATTTTTATCATAACGTATGCGATTCCGATCATTTTTACGAAAATCGTATCGCGGCGATATTATCATCGTATCGCCCAGCACTGGTAATAAAAGCAATCATAATAATAAAGTACAAGCAATCATAATAAAAACAGTTTTAAGTTCAACATGTAACATTTAAAAATCTATAAATAAAAAAAAAATGAAATAAATGAAATTAATTGGTGCAATCTGAGGCAATTTCTGACCAATTGTTTTAAGGAAAAAATGTTGGTGAACGTAGTGGCTTCCCTTTTTTGTGATGTCCCTAATTTTTTAAAACAATTTGGGTTTATTATTTTTTTTGGGGGGGAGGCATGGCCCTGTTGCCCCCCCCCCTTGGATCCACCCTTGAGCCTTCAGCACACTGCACACCCTCTGCCCCTGGCAGTAAACTCTCTGGGTCCGCCCATGAATTTGACTAATTATGTAAAGAAACCATTTTCTTTATCGCGAGAGGGGCACTGTTGCTTTTGATGGCCAGTTTTCCATCTCGAGAGGGGCACAATCTTGTTAATGTGAGAGGGGCACTTGTGTTTTTGAGGGGCAGTTTGCCATTACAAGAGAGGAGACATTTTGATTTGTAGGGCGATGTGTCGTTTTAGGGGCAGAGAGAAACGTACACTGATCTAGAGAAAAATACCTCCACTCTTGTCATGGATGCTTTCTCAGTGGTACAGGTGAGCTATTATTGGCCCTCTCTATGCACAACATTTCGCTGGGCAAATACATGTACATCTGTCTGAAATCATATTAGTCAAGTCGCTAGATGTGTTGAACCCAGCATATGATAATAAATATGCTACACAGCGCCATGCAAGTAAATCATTGGGGGGCACCGACGGACCAAACCCAACTGTCTCAGTGACTTTTCCTCAAATGTACAGAAGTTCCTGCAGAAACGTCATGCGTAAAAATCAGCAAAACGCACAAAAAAGCCGGCACTTACAAATGTACATGAACAAGTTCACCGATTGCAAAAAACATGACGATGAAGAAAAACATCAGAAAGTGGTAAATACAGAGGAAAAAAAAGAACAAGCTTAAAACAGAGAGTTAAAAACACCAGTTGGTCTCTACAGTGAAGCACCCTCGACAATCATGACATATTTAGTACAAATTTCATTTTCATTCTTTATTTCTTTTTGCTTTTGGAATTTTCTGTAAATTTGAGGTTCACTTTATCCTGTCCTGGTTACATCTGACATACATTTGTACATGTATGATTTTTTTACTTCTTGATGCATTCCTTCATTTATTCTTCCTCCAAGAGTGATTATGTGAAGCAAACTACTTGTACAATGTACCTACCCAACAAATAATAATTAGTTGGAAGGCATTTTTAGTGACACTTGAATGGGAAAGCATTGTTCAGAGGTAACAAGGACAGGAAAATGGCACACTTTTGCCCCTGAATTTATAGAATGACTCTTATATCAACTCTTATGGATGGCTAATGTCATTTTAAATTGGGCATCGCATGGCATGCTTTTCAACTGGCCAAGCATGCATGTAATTTCAGCCCAGTGGAATCCATTTTTTTTCTGTGGAAATTCCCTTTCATTTAGATATATGATCCCAGATCTGAACGTTATGAGGTTCCCATCCCTACACCTAAAGTCAGCAAGCGAGCACCATCAACTGACTACAAAGTGCAGTTCTCCAAGTCCCCAATGGGTTTAGTCATCACCCGTGCTGTTGACAATACTGTAATGTAAGTTGTGATTGATGAATTTGTTCTCTCACTATTTTGAAATACTGAAATCATTTGGATGTGATTATAGGTACCCATTTTTGCTGTTTGCAGGGTACATTATATACAGATTTTTAGT
Organism: Patiria miniata; assembly: GCF_015706575.1. Classification (NCBI taxonomy): domain Eukaryota; kingdom Metazoa; phylum Echinodermata; class Asteroidea; order Valvatida; family Asterinidae; genus Patiria; species Patiria miniata. The sequence continues at coordinate 6,866,091 of NW_024037067.1, forward strand.
AGATGCTTGGATGTTTATCATAGGTGTTAGATCTTTTTTAAAGCAAATTTTATAACAAGATTGCAAACTGGCAAAGCTAAGAAAGGGGATCTGTGTTATGTGTCGTCCCCATCTGAGTCTGAGTCTGATTGCGAGTCTGATTGCATTCAATATGGCATCTGTCAAATTCTGCCACCAGGGGGTAATGAACTGTAAAGTTGGAGTTCTTGCCAAAACTGGAGCACTATATTGGAGCTTCTTTAGAGAAAGATGTCTATCTTAAAACAGTAAAACTTGATAAAGATGAGTCAATCCAAGTGGCAACTTTGAAAAGTGGGATTAGCAAAGAATGCAAGAACATTTTGAGGCAGCTTCAGCTCTTCGATGATGCACCGAAAAGTCACAAAAGCTAAATCTGTACTGAACTTGAGAGAGGTCAGTTTTAGTTTCAGCAGCCCAATGAGACTGTAGACTAGTATGTGATTCACCTACAACAGTTTGCACAAGTTCACTCAGCTAAAAACAGATCAACAGATTAGTCCTTGGACATGTTGGAACCAAAGCAGCACAAGCACGTCTCTTCAGAGAGAGAGAGAGAGGGGAGAGGGAGAATGAGAGAGAGAATGTGATATGAAGCCAGCTTTTAAGACCCTCAGAATCAGTGAACTGACACGGGAACAGCTCAGGAGGATTGATAGACGTACACCGGACAGAAGCAGTACACTACATGTATGTGAAGAAATGACAACCATGTACTGAGAAACAAATATTCCTGCAACACCAAAACAATTCTCAGAGACCCCAAAGGGATAGAAACTGAAATCCTGCAAATACTGTGGATCTTCACATGATTGGGACAAAAAGAAATGCTGTGCATAATTGGAAGAAAACTGCTTGGTGAGGGAAGCTTGACCCACTTCAATAAGTGTAAAAGAGTCTACATCAGATTCAAGCGGTTTCATCTGACCGTGATATGGACGAATCCGTCTAGTGACTGGAGCTGTCAACAAGGGTAGCAAAGCACACACTGTTCCACTTACATACGTGTACATTTGAAGCAGATCCAGATCAAGGTCCTGTGTCAGATTGACACAGGAGTAATTAAAATCCAACCTGATGTCTCTCTACAGCCCGTGTGAGACCAAGCAGACTGGTGACCCTCATTTGAGAAAATAAACAGCCAAGCTGAAGCTGTATGACAACAGTATATTCCATGTGTTGGGGGTGTGTGACTTGAGATGTCACTCCAGATCCAAAGGAGTGAAGCAGAATTTCAACTGTCAAGACAGACATGTACAATCATGGGCCTCATTACTATACTTGTACATGCTGACAATGCTGTCAATAAAGTGGATCAACATGATGCAGTGTGTCACAGTGAACCCTGTTAATTTGGCACTGCGACAGTTGCAAACAACCAAATAATTACAACAAACAGTGGACAAGTTCAGGTCTATTTACACAAGAAAAAAGCAGGAAAAAAGAAGTGACGACTGACAGGCCCATGCGTATAGAGCAAAATGAAAATCTCATTTAGTGATTGTGTGTTTCGGTTTTGAGCATATCAACTTCGAATGCAACCCCATTTATTCAAATAGCTGTAGAAAAACTGTTAAAACAATGTAAAGTTTTCCATAGGTTTGTGCACAAACTTTTATGCACCCAGTCCCAGCAGGCTTCATTGTGTATGGCAAGTTAGCTGCCTTAACTGGCTGTAGTAATTTAATATAGCTCCATCATCATGCAAAATCGCCTAGACATACATGTAATCTAATTGCATGTTGTGTCATGTGTTTTTGAAAGGCTGTCAGTGTCATGAGGTCATGGAGGTGTTTGAATGAGAATTGTCTTTTCAATGATAATTTTACAGATTCAACAGTACCCTCAGTCCCTTAATATTTGCTGATCAGTTCCTTCAAATGTCAACCAGCCTTGTCACACCGTACATTTATGGTCTTGGAGAACACAGAGGTCGTTTCAAAGTTGCTTCAGATTGGAAGACATATCCAATGTGGTCAAGAGATCATCCCCCACAGGTAAGTTACATAGGACCACAAAATGGTGTTTGTTTAATACATAAGGGAATGCGTTGTTTTGATTCTTAAAATTGATAAATGATGTTGTTTTATTCAGCTTTTCCAATTCTATGTCAAACTCCACAAGAGACGAATTTTGCGAATCTTAGACGAATCAGAATGCTACATTTGCGAATTACATGTACATTGCACCATATATGAAATCTATGGTGTAAATTCGCAATCAGAATTAACAATGGAGCTCAATGATGGTCTAGAATGAAATTCAAGTATCTTTCCTTGGAATTTGAATGATACAAGTGTTAAAGTAACTAGGAAAACCTGTACCTCAGGGAGCTAATATTGACTATTCACCCTCAAACAATGTGTTTGTATGTTTGTTTTTTTATCAATGACCCAAGCAAAATACACTTAACAATAACATTGTACCTCCATGCAGGTTGGAGATAATTTGTACGGAGTACATCCATTCTACCTGAACCTTGAGGGTGCCTCAAGCAAAGCCCACGGTGTGTTACTCCTAAACAGTAACGCCATGGGTAAGAAACATTTATTCTACTATTATTGGATACAATGTGTTCCCCAAAAAAACCTGAACCCTCAAAGTGCCCTCTTTTTCACAGCTTTAAACAAAAAAAATCACTAATAATCGATACATATTTGGGACATATTTTGGGACACCCTGTATAATAAATCCAGTGAGTTAAATCAAACAGTCTTTGAAAAAGGAAATGGTCAAGTCTTTACAAGTGAGTCATTACAACACAAGTCTGTGACTAGTTATTTTCAAAAAGGTGCTAGGTCAATTTGTAACAGTTTTTGAAATACTTCCAAATTAAGTGAACATCGTGCTCACAATGCATGTTTTGTGGAAGTTTTGCAAAACTTGTTTAAAGCGAGGGGCCTAAAGATGGAGGAGGGAGCCTAATTGCTAGTGTTTGTACATGTGTGATCTGGCATCAAGATGCACCGTTACTTACATTTTTTTGTCATGCACATCTTAAAGAATAGATCATTAAATCTGTTATAAATTGTATACTGACGGGAATCACATTTTCTTATCCAACCAGAGGTAGTACTGCAGCCAGCCCCTGCTCTGACTTACCGAACTATTGGTGGTATTCTTGACTTCTACATCTTCATGGGTCCTGGATCTGATGAAGTGGTTCAACAATACACAGAGGTCATAGGTCGACCCTTAATGCCACCCTATTGGGGTCTTGGTTTTCATCTCTGTCGCTGGGGCTATGGATCATCAAATAGAACCCTGGAGATTGTGAAGCGGATGAAAGCTGCTTTAATTCCACAGGTATTTGAATTGAGATATAAGGGAAATTCCAATGTATGCCCGTTGCATTTAGAGGCTACTGACCAATTAATTTTTGGGGGGTAGTTTTATGTATATTTGGTAGAGCTATAGCTTGGGCATCAATGTATAACATGACGTGGTTCACTTAGTGTAAGCTGAATTTATTAATGAGATATAGCGTTATGGACATTACACATTCTGACAGGTTTTGACTTTCTGTGCTCATTGAAGAAAGTCTACAGAGTTTCTTACAAGAATTTAATGGAATAACTATGTTGTAATAGATAGCTTCACTGTTAACCCTTTCCTTACCATGGGCGACTTTTGTCAAGAAGTACCCCCCTGCTGGTTCCCATGGGCGACTTTAGTCGACCAGGAAACCACACACAAAACACCCTCAGCACAGATATATTCACTGCTTTTCAGAAAGGCGGCATGTTGATGTGTTTGGCCGCCCATACATCAACTATATACCAGCTGAAAGAGTGTTTTCGGATCGTTCTAATGGTGTAGTTTATTCATAGTGTTACCATTACAAAAAAATGAGAGAAGTGCTTCAGACATGTCAGAAGTATCCACGCACAATGTGAGGTATGGAGTGCCCTTTGGTCATGTGGTGAAATGGCTTGCAGTTTGATAATTGGGACCAGATGAATAAAAAGGCATAACTTTCTTATATTTGCACGCATGGACTTCATTTTTACATCACATAAAAGAGTAAGGTTCAAGGAACAAACTTAACACACAACACCTATGATTTTAATCACTCCTTGGCAGTGAAAATCTGGGTTGAAAAAAGTGAGTTTTTGACTCGTGCTCATTTTGTTCACGCTCTTGTGATTTCCGCATGACTGAGCAAACAATTTGGTCCTGGGGAGAGCCAAGTCAATAAACAATGTGGGCATGAAAGGGTTAACAAACATACAAATGACATTTTCCAAAAACTCTTTTGATGTTATGGAAACATTATGTTTTTGTTGTTACGAATGTTACATTCTAAGGGCATCCCTTTTTTATTCTTCAAATAGTTTTCATTTCCAACCAAGCCTATTTATGGCCCCCCCCAGTCTACATTGTCTTAGTATGTTGTGGCTGCTGAAAACGTCTATACTGAATACATTTTCCCCACCTAAGTCTGCATTTCATTGCACAGTCAGAACATATTACCTAAATCAGTGTCAGTCAGCATGCATCAGTGTCACCAACTGGTGTTATGATAGGAGCTACCATGTGAGGATGCTTATATGCAATGTGCCTACCAGAGGCATGGCTGCTTTGCCATGTTGCTGCTTATCTCTATGTGCTGTAAGATGTAAAGGGAAAGTATCCAATTACTTAATTAGTGACAGTTAATTAGGGATAAAAATGTTGTCTATCCCCCTCATGTACATTAACTATCAGTTTCAACTCTCTAGGTGATCACACGGCACTGACAGACAGACAGACAGACAGAGACAGAGAGACGTGCTTGCTTATAACAAGGATGTGATTTTGCGTTTAGTTTGTAAATGTTTAGCAAATATTTTCAGAATCGTTTAGCTATTCACAAAGGCTGACGCATGATGCCTGCAGACCGGTGTGATTGACATACATGTAAATCAACTATGGCAGTCACTGAAGACGTAAAAACTTAACTACATTTACGTGTGCCCCGAATGAAATCAAGTGTTGAAGTATTTCAAAGGTTTTGTAAATAAAACATTGTTAATTATTTGTGCTACATCTACTGTATGTAGGTTTAATTCAAAGGAAGACTGCGTGAACAGTGAACGTAGGCCCCTTTCCTAAAATTCGAGTTTTGTTTCAACGTTTGTTGGGAATTTGTTAATGGATTGGAATTGTTTTCGTTTAAACGTTTAAAACGTGTAAATGTCACATCCTTAGCTTATAGGTATAGATGTACGTAATCTAGATGCCATACATAATCATTGATTATCTTTATATCTTTGTATGAGGGATTTCGTATTTGCTTGCTAAAGGTAAACAGAAATACCGATCGGATATGTATAATGATTAAAACAATCAGAAATGCACTAAATTGTAAAGATTTTTTTATCTATTTGGGTTTTGTAGTTGGCTATTAAAACTTCCAACAGAAAACTGATAATTCTTTGTGCTCCCATTCAACAAAGTTTCCACTTTATAGTTGTGATGACATTTTTAAAATGTCTTTGCCAACCATTTCCAATGATCAGATTGTCGTTGGTGGTATTATTTCCTTTATTATTTCTTTTGTTGAGGAGAGAGGTAGTTGGAGCCTCGTCCTTGAGTTCACTTACAGATAATTCCTGACATTCAAAATGATACTCAAGTATTCGTTGGCAAGTGTTTTGTAGCAAATGTCCTGTAAACAGCTTTGCCGATTAGTTTTGACAGAGAAGTCAAGGTTGATTTGACACGGAAAGGTTAGCTTTCAATCTTTTAAGTATCCCTTAATTCTAACTGTTTTTATTTGTATGCACCTCACTTGGTCTTTTCATTATCTATACTTATTTACTGGAAAGGACACTCAGTGGAATGACATCGAATATGCAGATGGACGGAAAGACTTTACTGTCAACAATTCAACGTTTGCTGGATTACCTGACATGATCAAGTATCTTCATGCATCTGGAATGCACTTCATTCCAATTCTGGTACGTTATATTATATTCAAAGTCCTGCAAGTGAGCCCTTAGGTTTCGGGTTCGGTTCGGGTTCGGTTTGGACATTTTTATCAGAACTTGATTTGACTCTGGTTGGGCAGCAAATTGGAATGTCAAAACAAGTTCTGCGTACATACCCCTGTTTAAGAGTCTGCATGCACAATAAACCTCCTCTCATAGCTCTTTGCAGGCAGTCGTGCTGGACAAACCTGGCCATGCCACAGTATCCCTGCTTTACATGTACTTCACGTTACATTTACTGGCACTTAAAGACTGCACATACATTTCCTTTCATTTTCAGTCAGTACTGTCAGTGGCATAGCCAGGGTTCTCTCCATAGGGGGCGGGTGGGGGCTGGATGTTACAGAGGGGGGCACCCAAATTTCTGTTAAACTCGTTAACCATGGTCACTTATAGGAGTACACAATTTTTTTCATGGGGCGGTATGTGTATTTAATACACTCTTTTCTTAAATCTTTTGCCAGGATCCAGGAATAAGTAGCACCCAACCTCCTGGTACTTATCCACCATATGATACCGGTATAGCACAGGACGTATTTGTGAAAGACAGCACTGGAAAACCACTAGTAGGAGAGGTAAAGAACCGAGTCAACGTGCATGTGTTATGCTCTCCTTGTATAGCAATATCTCACTATTATGTGTTTTGGCAGGTCTCTGGCTTTAGCTGGTTTCAATATGATTGGGTTAATGACTGCACTTGGTTCTGGCTCCAAAAGAATTGGTTCCAAATAAAGTAACCATTCTTTATGCCCAAACCCATGAGTAAAGAACCAACAACGACAAAGTTTCAGTTTTAAAAAAGTAGCAAGAAATAAACTTAATGTAGGCAACATTGGTTCCTGGATTTAATGGTATGGGAGATCCAGGACCCAGTGAGGGCTCCAGAAGTTACAGTTGCAGATGCTGCCTTGTACCATCTGAGCCTATGGGGGTAGGTGAGTACAATGTGACAGTGCATCCCACCCTCTCCCCCCCCCCCAAAAGGAGAATGTCTTTGTTGCTGGACGTGCAGGCCCTGCCATGGGCGTCGGGAGGGGGGGGGGGGGGCAAGGGGGCGCTTGTCTCCCCCCCCCCCTAAAAAAAGCCCCCCCCCCAAAAAAAAAAAGGAAAAAAGAAAGAAAAAAGAGGCGCGAAATCATGTTGCTGTTAATTTAATGGGGTGGGGGGGGGGGTGCCCAAAATGTCCCTGCCCACCCTCGAAAAATGATAAATTGAGAATATGCTGGAAAAGTACGGGGATTTCGGGGGGAAAATGTGCTTTGCCCCCCTCTAGAAAAAATCCTGGCGACGCCCATGGGCCCTACACATGCATCCTTTGCACATGCACAATATATGCAATGCATTTTAAAGAGATATTTTTGTTGTTCGCACCATGAAATGAGGTATTGTGTGCCCAAATCCATAGACGATCCATCACCTCGTGGTGTACCCGATGATTTTTACATGTATGGGTAACACAGTGTGTATGAGGTAATATGCAATGCAGTGTGTATGGAGTAAACAGTCTTTGTTATAGACTGCACACATTGCCGTTCTAGACCACTGAAGTTACAGTATCCAAGGCATAATGTAACAAAACGAAGTGTATATATAACAAGTGCTAGTAGATTTCCATTACAACGCTCCCTGATATAACGCTGTTCCGTATATTAAGCTCTTTTTTCATTTCCCCAGCTGTTCCCCATTTGATTGCGTACATTTTTCTGCGGTTATAGCGCTCCCAGTTACAGCGCTTTTCCGGATATAACACTCACTAATTTTTGGCCGACAAACAATATGAAACATGTAAAATGGTTCCTGTTATTGCGCTCTCAAATTAGGGAGCGTCTCATAAGACGGAACGCTCGGAACGTTCTCATTGGAACGGCATGTTTCCGGACTGGAACGCTCCGGTATTCCATTGGGAACAGAGGACCGTTCCATTGGAACAGCACAATCCCTTTGCGAGAATGGTCCAGCGGAACGGTTGGGAATACGTGTTCAATTGCACGTTCCAGTGGAACATTCCCAGCATATCTCGTTTATGATGGACCAGTTTTTAATATTTGTCCGTATTGCGTCAGGAAAAATGGCGTCCTGAAACCTACCGTTCAGTGCATCACTGAACGGTAGGTTTTTCTTGGTTTTTTTACGATTGTAGATAATATTAGGATGTGATTGTAAAATTCCTGTGAAGGTTTGGGTAAAAAGTTCAACACAAGTTACGAGTGAACGTTGATGCGGATGGAATTTTGGTAAATCTAAAGATGTAAATATCATTTCTGTGGTGACACTTCAGTGGCCCCGAACCTCGCATCTCATGCAATCACTATGGTGATTGAGTATTCACGTTAAAGTATGCTGGTGCAAGAACAATACTTGTCTTTAAAAGTAATACTTTTCCGTAGTACATTTAGGGAAATCTCCCGACAAATTGTCGTAGATAGAGGAAGGGATTTCAAATTATATTAAGGGAATTTCTTTTAATTATAATCTGGATGGGTGATAAGTATGGATCGGTGATAATTACCCTCGGCTTCGCCTCAGGTAATTATCACCCATCCAGACTCCCACCGGTCTTAAACAGAGTGTTATAATACCTCCTGAACACACATTTATTCCCTTAGTGAAACTCAGTCCCCTAAGGAGTGCTATAACGGGAATCTACTGAAAAAGCAGGATTATTCATGCGATAGATCTGAGATTAAGTAATTAATGCATTATTGTTGTCATGTTGGTATTGAAGGTGTGGCCAGGACCCACTGTATTTCCAGACTTTTTCAACAACAAGACAAAGAGCTGGTGGCTGGATCAAATCAAAAGTTTCCATGGCAAAGTTCCCTTTGATGGACTATGGATTGTAAGTAGTCAAGTTGGTCTTTTTAGTATCGTTTTTGCTACAATAAATTCTAAAATTGCATAGTATTACATTTGTTAATGATATAACAATAGTTCGCCTCCAATTAAAGAAGAGGTTTCTCTCATTCCAAAGACTAAAGACAAAACACCATAGACCCTGCCACAGCAGGCAACAATTGTATGGTGGTGTTCCCTAACGTGGCGCACTTCGACGTTTACCCGACTTTCCTCGTGTAGTGTTGCTAAACCTCTTTGGTGACAAACCTTAAATTCATGCAGTAAAATACTGGTACTTTTACCTTATTAATGCTCGCTATTTAACCTCTGTGAACAATTTTGGTTTCATAAAATTTAATCCGAAATTCAAAAACGGTGGCGTCCGGAAATTGGGCACAAATTGGCAGAGTGTTCCCTAACGTGGCGCACTTGAATAAATCTCGGAAAATTCCAAATTGACATTTAAGAATTCCTGTAAAGTTGATAGATTCTGATAAACCATTATTATCTCTACTTACATGCCCAACCAGAAGTTTGTCAGAATTTTGTTAAATTATTTTTCGGGGCATTTCCAAAGGGTTCACTTTGCACTTCAAAATAAAATTGGAAAATCACGCCAAAATGAATTTTTCTTCTAACTTTGTAACAGGTAGATAAACTCGGAATTTATGAATGGGAGTGTTAAGAACTTGATGAAATTTCACTTAAAACTTTTACTCTAGCTAGGCGCTACAGACGAAAAATCAAAGTGTGCCATGTTAGGGGCTGCGCCACGTTAGGGTACATCAACAATATACTGATGTATGCACAGTGATTTTGTGCCAAAATCATCCAACCATCCCCCAAAACAAACTCCAATGTCTTGTTTTGCTTTACTTTTAAGGACCCAGCCACCATTACATTACATGGGGATTGATGTCATAAAGTACAAACAAAAGTTCAATTGTTTTACTGCATAGTATTAGAGTCTGGTGGATTGAAGAATATTCATAGTGGAAAGGTCTTCAATTAATAACTTGAAATACTATTTTTCTATTACCAGGACATGAATGAACCTTCTAACTTTGTGGATGGCTCTATAAATGGCTGCACCAAAAGTTCCTATGACAACCCGCCATACACACCCTGTATGTATATTTTGTTTATATAAACAGATTGGACCAAAATAATCTCAATAGCATTAACACTACAATCAAGTACCTGATTTGCTTCTCGTCTGTTAAATTATTACCTAAACTTAACCTAACATAGACAACCAACCAAACTGTGGCTTGAAACTATGCGAAAGGGTCTATTCCTGAACGAATGTTGATTTACCTGTATTAGTTGGCAGTGAAAACTTGTGTTTGATGCGTTTGATAAAACAAATCTCATTTTGGCAAACTATGCTAACTATATCTGCCTTTCTCATAATGTATAATTTGTGTACAAAAATGAGTTTAATTCAATTTCAAAGCATTGGATTTTCCGCATGGTTGAAGAAAACCCTTTGTTTTTGTTTTGATTTTCTTTTTCACTTCTTGTGCTTCTATCCAAAATCCCATAGATGTTGTACATGTTTCATTCTTGGTGCCGCTTTTGACATTTAACAGACTTGTATCTTAATGAAACTGAGTCTAGGGGCTAGACGTTGTTACGGTTTGATACGCGATAACCCGCCTCTGCGAGAGGGCGCTATCACGACCAACAATATAACTCACGAACCCGTAGGAACAACGTCTAGGCCAGTTCCTAAAATCTCCCCCCTAAAAATGGGGGAAACTAGTGCGCATGCACGACTTCTGCAGTCAATTCCAGTTCATTTTCAGTCCCACACATACTACACACGAACAGCTTACTGTGAATCAGTTTCGTTCAATGCTCACTGGATATGATTTTCATAGTTGTCCGCGGAGTTGTTCCAGAGGCGGAGGTGTAGCTGCAATTGTGCGTCAGAATTTAGCTGTGAACAGACATCACACTCCGTCATATAATTCTTTTGAGTTGATGGACTTAAGTATAAGGAATTCGTCAGACCTCATTCATGTTATTGCAGTATATCGTTCTCCCCCATCTGTTAAGAACAGAACCACCGTTAACAAATTGCTGCGAGAGTTTGGATCTCTGGTAGAAATAGCTGTCATTAGACCGGGTCGCCTGATGATCTTGGGCGATTTTAACTTCCACATGGAGGATTTAACAAGGACGGATGTGATATGGATCGTTTTGCTCCTGAAACCCAGAGTGCCGTGGTTCTGTGATGCGATCCGTCAGAGCAGACAAGAAACTTGTCGATTGGAATGGTACTGGGTAACTAATCCTCTGCAGGTAAACAAACAGATTTTTAAAGCCAAGCAGTCAGCACACAATCGAACTGTGAATCGGATCAAGGAGTCGTACTACCGACATAAAATCCAGGATTGCAACCAGAGAAAAATATTCTCTATAATAGATGACATAATCGGCAAGAAGGCAGCTGCAGCAAAGAATTTGCCACAGCACGATGGTGATCAGAAATTAGCCGAACAGTTCCTTGACATTTTTAATAGCAAAATATTGCGTCTTTAAAAGCAACTGCATGTTTCGGGTGATATTTCATGCGTATCCACTGAACCTGGTCATTCATCATTCACGAATTTCAGTACAATTAACGAATGTGTTCTAACCAGATTCATGAAATCAATGAATTCCAAATCATGTGTTTTGGATCCAATCCCGACTCATTTTCTGAAATCTGGTCTTCCTTATGTTTTAAAGTATTTGTCATCGATTCTGAATAAATCCCTTCTGTCAGGTGTGTTTCCATCAGAACTGAAAATGGCTATAATAAGACCGCTGTTGAAAAAGTCTGGGTTGGATCCAAATGGGTTGTGTAATTACAGACCTGTGTCAAATGTTCCTTTTGTTGGCAAATTAGTAGAGAAATTAGCTGCCGACCAGCTTTATGCATATTTGGTACGATTCTCATTGTTATCCAAATTTCAGTCTGCTTATCGCCAGTATCACTGCACTGAGTCGGCACTGTTGAAAGTCCAAAACGATATTTTGATTTCACTTGACAATCAGAAAGAGGTTTAGTTATGCTTGACCTGACCGCTGCTTTCGATACCATTGATTACTCCATTTTACTTCATAGATTGGAAAGGTTTTGCGTTTCAGTGGTTCACTTCCTATTTAGTGACTATTTATTATGACTTTTTTATGCGATTAATTTTGTAAAGCGCATTGAGATTTTTCTTTTGATGTAATGCGCTATATAAGAATGCATTATTATTATTATTATTACACACAACAAAAGAGCAGACCAGTGAAGTTGCACATTCGTCCAGCTTGCTGCATCTTTCACATTACTGGAAGAAATTTGAGAGTTAGCTTCGGAACTACTATGAATTTTTTTGAATGTGCACTGCATTTTAATAGGCCAAACAGTTGAGCGCGCATTACACAACCAGTACGAATTGGCCTAGACGTTGTTCCGATGGGTTCGTGGGTGATATTGGTTGGTCGTGATAGCGCCCTCTCGCAGCGGCAGGTTATTGCTGCGGCGGGTTATCGTGTATCAAACCATAACAATGTTTTGCGTGAAAATGGAGGTGACATAATGATGATGTCATCATGTGATTTTTTATACCCTAACAGTCCTGAATCCTCAAATTTTTATATGATTTTTTAATATACTGTAGGGAGTTTGGGTAAATCGTATAGATCAGTCACGTTAATATGGCAAACCTTTACTAATTTTGAAAATTGTATAATTTATTTGAAACAATCTCAATATAGAAAATTTTATAAGGGGTGTTTCAGCTGTTCAAAAATGAAATTTAAAATGCTGCTCCGCCCCCTCTACTCAAAGCCAGAGTGCTCAGAATGGAAAATTGCTTCATTGAGGGTAGAAAACAGAAACGCCTGTTTTCTTATGTCATGGTGTGCCTCTTGGTCTCCCCAAAAAAATCAGTGCTGCTTGGCCTGTATTGGTTTTCACAGCGTTAGACGTCATCAGCTAGCGCCCTCTGTTGTTATTCTCTACTCTGGTTCCCTGACCTGACAATTCTGGAGCACGTTTTGGCGGCCCTTGAACTGGAACATGTTTCTGACGTCACAGCCATGACCTGAAACATGTTTCCTGTGCACCGCGAAAACGACTGACCGGAAAATTGTTCATGAAGTCATGTTACTGCCTACATGACTGCACACAACCCCCAAAAAATCACACGGCGACCGGACATGATTAACAACATTCAAAGCAAAAGTGGGAGTTTTTTTATAGCATTTCCCTAAAGTTCTAAAAAGAGTAGGAGGCCTGATATTCTGTATCAACTTTCGTACAAATTGAAGGTAAAAACCCACTATTTAAACCCCATTTATGGTAAAAAGTAACATCGTCTGCTAAGCTTGTTCACCTTTCCGCCATCTTGAAACATAAGTGAACCGACCGGAAACCTCGGTTCAACTTTGGTCCAAACAATGACGTCATTTCAGTGTAACTGAAGCGCCAAAACGGCCGCGAACCAGAAACATGTTTACGGTCACAGTGCCAAAACGTGCCCCAGCCCTGATGTTTGGTTCCCTGACCTGACAATTCCCCTAGTCTGGTTCCTAGACCAATAGTCAGGTTCCCTGTCCCTCCACTGTCCAGTAGCTAGCAGTGAATCCTGAATACATTAGGAGGCTTTCCTCCTAAAGTGTGCAAATTATATGCACGATGTGCATAGGTCTGAATCCCGCCTCCTGAATTCAAAATCACTACAGTAATGTTTGCGCGAAACCAGCCTATTGCAAAATGGCAATATCCCACGAATGTGCAATTTCAGAGGTGATGAGCTTCGATTTTTGCTGAATACGAAAGTGTCTCTGGCTACTATTAATAAAGAGAATGGCATTACTGTTCAATATTTATAACCTATGCAGTTGACATGCTTGAAAGTTGCCTTCATGCAAGGCACTGGACTTTACTTTGCTATCCAGATCGACTAAAATATCAGTCCCTGTGCAAAAGCCATGTTTTACGGTGATGTCATTACGGTGAATAATCACTGTATAAACAGGCTATTTGTAAAAATATAAAGGAGAGATATCATGTGCAAATTGATCAGAAAATAATTTCAACTTCTAGTCAAGACACCTTGTTGCCATTGCGCATAGGAAGCAAACTTGAGACGTTAACATCAATCACGAAGCACTAAAAAAAACCATTCCACTTGACGGAAGAAAGTTTAATGGATAACAATATATTGCGTGAACAATTCTGAAACTATGCATCTTGGTAAACTGTGATTGATGTTGTCCTTGTTTTTCATTCGATTGATGTGCAATAACAATGTGACACACTGTGTTTAGAATTTCCAAAGATTTGTATCGAGTGATGACGAAGCACTGGTGTTTTTATGCTTGGTCAACTTGAATAAGTTTTCACGCATGATTATGGTACTCATAATTTTTTAAATGCATTTTTATCAGTTGTATCAGAAAAGATCAACTTTGATTGGTGCATATACATTTCCCTATTTATTTAATCGCTGTTCAGTAAAGGCTGAAAATAAGTTGTCCCAAAATCTATCAGGATCAAGATGATAACGACCATAATATGATGAAAATGAACGGAAAAAAATGAAGCAGTTTTTCAATACATTTTCACAGTTTTAGTAGCATATGTTCAATGTCTTTTCAATGAAAACCACGGAAACTCGAAATAAATAAGGAAACCTCAAAGAAAAACTTGAAAACTAGGCTTCTCAAGAATCTTCGTTATGCCAGGAAAGCCTTTGAACTGCCCATGCTTTATTGAATCAAAGCCACCCAAACCTGGGTCACGTCAGGAGCCATAAACCTGTATATGCCAATACAGCCAGGCAGGATAACGCCCAAAGTCACGATACAGACCTGGGAATTAGCAAACTGGGATCACTCAGAGATGATACAGCTTCTAACTAGCGCCCTTTGAACAAAGATGTTGACTAATTGGGGAACCGCCAACATAGGGCTGGATAGCTCAGTTGGTAAGAGCACCGGAACGGTTATCCGAAGGTTGCAGGTTCAAGGCCCTGTTCCAGTCAATACATTTGTTCAACTTTTCAATTGTTAATAATTCACCTAGTCAGTTTCCCTTTGTGGTTCATTTGAAAATTTTTTTTTCAAATAACATCAAAAACACGAAGTCAATTATGAATATTTTAATTCTGGAGATACTCCTAATCATTGGCATAAACCATTGTGAGTGATAATTATTGCCCTCAAGCCTCACTGCACAATGGTCAATTAATCACAACACCTTTTTTGGGGGGGATACTGTGACCAA
The DNA here is from genome assembly GCF_015706575.1 of Patiria miniata. NCBI lineage: Eukaryota > Metazoa > Echinodermata > Asteroidea > Valvatida > Asterinidae > Patiria > Patiria miniata. Next base: position 6,881,190 of record NW_024037067.1, read on the forward strand.
GTTCCTTGCCTTAATCAAGTTCAGTGCTTTTTTACGTAAGCTCTGTAAAATCCTTCATGGTTTGAAAAAGGGCTGTGATTGGGGATTGGAATCATTTGCCCTTGAGCATTAAACTGAGGTCTTGCCATGATGACTGATAGCCAGGCAAATGATTTGAATCCCCTACTGGTCATCTTAGGCACTTAGAAAGGGATTTGTTATAGATGAAAATTGAAATGACATCATGATGATGTCATTGTGATTATCACCATATCTCACGAACACAACATGCTAAATTTGAAATTCTTTTTGTGATGTTATTATGATGTCATCAAAAATGCGATAAAAAAAATGCATATATGGGTAGGTCCGATCGCCATGAAACTTGGTGGGTAGGTAGATAATGTTACTAGTATGCAAAATTCGAAATGACGTCATAATGACGTCATCGAGTGACTGGTAATAAATGTGTAATGTTATTATCACCCCCTCTTTCCCCCATTGTCACTAATACCACATTCATTACTTCGCTGCTTTGTTCCCCCTGTATCGCTCCTGCCTTCTTACCCCTCCTGTTCCTAGCACCTACTCCTTTGTTCCCTTATCCCCTCTGATCTTCACCCCAACTGGTCTGTCCTGCGCCCCCCCCCCCCTCCCTCCTTTGTGTTTCACCCAACCCTGGTGCTTTGTGTGTCCTCTTCATGTTTGTTTCTTGTTACTCTGCCATTTGCCTCTGAAAAAGGGCTTGCTAATGCTGAAATATCAAGCCGCTCAAATTTTTTACTAAATTCCATTTTTGGTTGATATGATTTGGTTTCTTCTAGTAAATCATTACGTAATCCTCTTTACTGAAATATAATGTCAGAATTCTAGATTTAATCAGTGTAAATTTGTTTTTATTTTGCTGTAATCACATTTTGAAGCCAAACTTATCTTGACTAATCTCAACTCATCTTCCTGAACCATTATTTTACTCTTCCACAAATATTTTTTTAATATAGCATTTTAAGTGTGTCCCTTTTTGAGGATACTCAGACGTTTATCAAACATGAAATGTTGACATTATGCTGTAATTTCTTTTGCATTATCAGCTATTCTTGGTGGCAGTCTTGATGCAATGACTGTCTGTGCTTCAGCTATCCAGTCCATTGGTAAACATTATGATCTTCACAGTCTGTATGGATATTCTGAAGCTATTGGGACAAATGAGTAAGTTGATAGTTATGCTATACAGGGTTACCTCTGACTTGTCACAGGTCTGCATTGTGAATAATGTATCGTATATATAGCAGTTGGTGATTGTAACAAGATGATGTTCATAAAAAGATAGTTTTCATGATGATGAGAAATGCATTCTATCCGTGTATGATTCAATTGTACCAATTACATGTGTCCTGAACACCTCTTATTTGTGAATTGTTATGGAACAGTTGTAAACGTCGGATTGGTGGGAAGTGGGAATACTGGGCTGCACACGTAGCTGCAAAGTATGCACGACTAATTTTATTTTGAATGTGCACAAACCCATTATTTCTTTGCATGAGCGTCAGGCACTGCTTGTATACATTTGGTCTCTCCCTAAGGCCCCCCCCCCCCCCACAAATGTTTTGTTGCCCTCACATGAAAATGTCAACAGAAGGAAGCAAAAACAAAGGTCACGCAACACAGTGATAGGTTCCAGAAAAACAGTTTGTAAGTGCCCTTGATGCAACCGTGAGACAAAAATATCCGACAAAACAACCTCGGGTTGCCATTTCAAAGATATCTTTGCGATGCAACTGAAATGTTGTTTTGTTCCCAACATCGCCTCATGGACTGGACAAACACCGCGTAGTCATCCATACAACGTGCCGTCTGGCCAAGTGAACAAAGTGAATAGTGGGTACCAGCAAACCATATTTTTCAAAAGTGATTTCTTTAGAAGATTGATTTTCGTTGTTGATGAGTTATATTTTTGTTTAAAAATTAATTTTTAAAATTTTCTATTCAATGTGTCCTATTTTCTTGAAGCTTATGCGGTAACTTTGATCAATATTTTGTCAAGGATTCCATTCGGTTATTAGTTCCCCTCTACCAATGTACATGTACACGAAATGTTTGTTTAGGCTACATATACATGATCAACATGTACTACTGCACACGCCAATGTGATATGACTGTACAGTGCATGTACACATTGAAGATACGATGTGTACAGTAAGTAGATACACCACATGCTCCAAGTCTCAACCTCCATTACACCATCCATCAAAACACGGTAAATTTGAACTGTACTACCAGTTAGGTATGTACGTATGTTTTTTTTAATGAAATGCAAAACTACGGCATTTCAACAACAACAACAACAACAACAAAATGCCGTCTGGAGATTTCCAGATTTTTTAGGTTGGTCAGGTGATCTCTCTTTTTATAATTGTTGAGGGGGACAAGTTTGTGAATGGAGTCCATATAACCATCCTCCATGATATAACCTACAAGGTAGATGGTACATGTATGTGTGGTATGGAGTAGCCCATGAGGTCAGCCATGTGTGTGCATGCATGATGGTGCATATGTGCACGGGACATGAGTGTGTGCATGCAGCGCTAGTTGTTACAATGAACATGCATGAAATATGATACATGTGCCAGTGAGCAGACTCGTTCTTAAAGACATACTTTGTTTTTCTCTGTCAAAAAAAACAAACATTTTTCAATGAAAAAAAGTTTTAAGATAACTTTCTTTATCATATATATCAAATTTTCTCAAACTTCAAACCCTTCCAACTCTAGAGATTAGTTATGCTCTTTAAGTTAATAATAAAATACAAAGACGAAAGCATACATTTTTCGTCCTGATTCAGGAGCCTCATTTATTACTGGTCAGTTTTAAACACTTCTCAGTTGGATTTAAATAAGGAATAAACATGTGTTTGGCTGGTTTTAAACACAAACATTAAAAACCAGCTTGGGGTTTGCTTACTTGCTTTATTTCGGGTAGTCTTCCCGACTCACGACAGTGCACCAGTATCTTCTGTCCTGCATGGCAGTCCCCAGATCAGATGCTTTAAGCCCTGTGTCCTGTTTCAGTATGTTTTTGCTTGTAAAAAATGTGTTTCGGTGTCCAAACTATCAGCTTTGCTACGAGTTTGTTCTTGCTCTTGTAGCAGTGACCAGCGAAGCGTGTTCTTCTTTTGCGAATTCTGTCAGTGAGTTTTGGAAGGTCTCCATACAGTTCCTTGTTTGTGATGTGCTGTTTCTAGTGGATGTTGAGCGCCTTCTTGAGCATACTGGTGTAGCATCCATCTATCACAAGAACAACAGATTGAGCGTGTGCAACGTTCAGCAACCCGAATTGCCCTAAAACAACGGCGAGGTCAGATGACATATGAGGACAGGCTTGACCGGCTTAACTGGTTCTCCTTATCGTCCAGAAGACAATACCTACTATGCTCCTTTGTGTTTAAATGTTTACACGGTTTATGCCAATGTGAGACCATCAGTAACAACATCCTAATCAACCCACGCCACCCAGATGTGCTTACATTCCGCCATCTTCATTCACGCACACAAGCTTTGTTTCATTCCCCCACCCGCAGTTTCCCTAGAATATGGAATTCTTTACCGCCTCATGTCAAAGACTCAGCTGTTGTCGACTCCCTTCCTCGATTCCTTAGGGCCCTCAAGCAGGCATTCTTATCGGTAACTTAAGTCAACCCATTGCTCTCTTTTTTTTGGCTGTCATTTTGATCACCCCTGCGGGGGCCGTTGTTTTCTGTGCTTGTAATCTGTCTTTTCAACGTTATGTGCGGGGCTGCATACCTGCGGGTAATAGTAGTTCATTTTACTTTTGCGGTCCCTGACCCACATAACTGTCATTTGTCTCGTCATGTATTCAGATTTTCGTCCCAGGTCCCCGCTACCGTCTTACTGTACTTGTTGTTTGTTGTTTTATGCTCGTTTTACTCAATTTTGTTTTGTTTTGTTTTTGTGATGGTCGAATAAATAATAATAATAATAATAAGCTCTTCAGCGATGTTGGAAGTGACTGTTCAAAGCTTAACAGCCGTATGTCAGCACGATTCCACTGTTGCACTGAAGACCCGCAGCTTGATTTTCTTATGGAGAGCTGACTTCCAGATTGTACCAAGGCTGTTACTACCGGGTAGCTCTCCAAGCTGCAGCTTTCCTAACTTTGACATCTTTTCCGGTGCTAGCCACCCATGACACTAGATATTTGAAGTCTTCGACTTGCTCTCCCTTTTACTGTTGTTTGTCTTGATGGTGATTGGTTGCTCATGGTTGCAGGTCTTGAATTTTGTTTTTCTGGCGTTCATTTTCAGACCAACTTTTCCCATGGATGTTTCCACCCTTTAAAGTAGACAAGAGAACTATGTTGTCTGCAAAGTCCAAGTCAGTTACTACTTCTGGCCCAATTTGTCTGCTGCACCTCTTTACCAGGTGGAATCCCAATGCTTCTTCCTTGCCGTCTATTGCCATTCTCAAGGCATAGTCCAACACAATTGCAAACAAATAGGGTGCCAGAGTATCTCCCTGCAGGACGCCAGCTAGGATGTCAGTTGGTTCTGTTCCGCCATCTGGTGAGATAACCTTTACCTTGGTGTTCTTATATGTCAGTCCAATGGCTTTTACAATGTCCAATGTTAGTCCAATGGCTTCTATTTGCTAAAGCCAGGGTAATAATAAGAGCGCCAGGAGCATCACTTTGTGACGGACATGAGCGCTATACAAGACGCCATTATTATTATTATTACAAGTTGACTAGGGATTCCGTAGGCACTGAGAATCTGTAACATTTTGTCTCAGTGGATGGTGTCAAAGGCCTTTTTGAAATCTATGAATGTTATTACTGCACTCAGATTATTGGTTCTTACTCCTTCTATGATCGGTCGAAGGGCAAGTATATGTCCCATGGCAGTTCTTCCAACCCTGAAGCCATTCTGGTTGTTTCTCAGATGGATGTCAACTGCAGGTATTATTCTGTTGAGAATCATCCCGTTGAAGGTTTTTACCACTACAGAGCTCAAACTGATACCTCTATAGTTCCCTCCGTGGCTGAGATCACCTGACTTTGGTATAGGGACTATGTTTAAAACAGACCACTGGTCGAGCATGCTTCCTGTCAATGAAGCAGAATCCATGAATAGTGTTGTCCAGCCCGCACGTCTTTAAGACTTCAGGTGGAATGTTGTCTTCGCCACAGCTCTTTCCTTCTACCAAAGCTGTCTTTGCTTTCTTGTATTCAACTTGGCTGAATGGGTCAACTTTGAGTTCACTTGATGTGATTGGGGTTTGGATGTGGATAATGTATATTTATTATAATAAATATATTTAATTATTTTTTATTATGGGGAGCCCTCCTCCTGTGAAATTTTTGATTTGAGACTTTTGATACACACATGAATATATATTATGCAAAAAATTCAGGATATGAGTTAATCAAACTTTGGCATATTTTTCTTCTGGACAGACTGTTTCATACCATAAGGCACTCATCAGCAGAATGAGAGAATATATAATACAAGTAGCATCTCCCCTCATTTCGAATCAAGCGTGCGTACACGTTACGCACGTTACACCATTGAAGTTAGTACGTGTTTACATCACTGAACTAAGAACACACCTGTCTCGATGCCTGCAATTAGAGACGATTTCGCTTTTCTTATTTAGTGTACCTAAATCTTGCCTGCATATGATTTTGTACTTCTCTGCTATATGTATACAAATTACATCTCTTGTTTACATTAGAGTATGGCAGTGCTTTCTGAACAATGTCCCATTTGATTTCATAGCCTTTCCCCTCGTCCTTTAAGCCCCATATATGTTTACTTAGCTCTGTTTGCGCCCTCTTGCTCTCGGATCTGAATGACTGCTTGTGGTTTGCCAGTCTTGCCTTGAAGGTTGTGGATGTTAGCCTGACGTATGCCTCCTTCCTGCCTTCGCTCGTGACGGTGGCCTGGTACATGATATTCTTGCTGAGGCACTCCCCGTTCAGCGCATTCGGCATTGTGGGCTCCTGTTTAAATTATAAATTTCCAATGATCCCTTTCCAACACTTTTAATTGATGTTCTGTGAAACATCCCTCTACCTAGCTTGGGTGAACCATATTTTTATTGAAGAATTGTGGTTTAAAACCACCCATGTGACAGGCCCACAACTAATAGGAATGGGTAAAATGGCCCATGTATTTATGAATGCAAACAAGTCCTTTCATGCATGTGGCATACACAATGGGCCGGATTTAGCCCATTCATTGCTGTCATTGGGTAAACCTGTTTCAAACTTGTAGGTTAAGGTGAGACTTATGCAAGTCTTATTCACTGGTGATAGTTGGGGTTGGTCGGTCGGTCGGTTGGTTGGTCGGTCGGTCGGTTGGTTGGTCGGTCGGTTGGTCAGGTACAAAGAAGTCTATAGGCTGACCTCTCAGGGACAAGCAAAGAGTCTTTTTATAATAAGTTAATGTTTGTCCGTCATGTTTCATATTAAACTCATTGAAACATTATACGTTTGAAGTGAATTGATAATGGTTTGTATTAATCAGAATCAGCATCGCTGCCTAACTGGCTGAATTACATGACTTTACACAAACATTTCAAAAGATGAAAATTACACAATTCACAACATTTAAAAAACGAACAGTTTATACACGTCACTCATATAACAATATATATTTCTTTATAAAGAGAATTGAGAAATTAAATACAGGAAAGGGTGATATTTTATATATGTAGAGGGAAACTACACAAAATGTAAGAGTTTACAATAAGTAGGTTGCCTATATGATTAAGAAGGATACAACAAAAGAGAAAGAGGGATATTTCTGAATCTTCTGTCCTTCAACGATATTCAGTCTGGGTTGCGGTACTTCGCGTTTGGTGGACTCTCGGTCTCTCAGGAGGTAGAAAATGATGGAGCTTTGAAGATGGGTTATGTTATTTATTTATTATTTTATTTATTAGATAATTTCCCAGGTAATAAACAAGACAATTACAATATAAAAATATAGGACAGTTTATTTATTTATTTATTTATTTATTTATTTATTTATTTATTTTGGCTTATACAAACAAACATACAGTGGTGCATAAAAAGATGAACTTATTACATGTAAATACAAAGCCAAGGGATAACCCATAAAGCTGTTTTTAAGACGGCTTATTTCCATTGGGATCCTTAAAAACACACACACACAAAACAAAAACATAGCCTGCAAGTACAATAATAAAAGTTCATTCAAATTACACAGGAAAAGACTGATAATTAAAAACTTGGCTATTTAAAAAATTGACTGAGAAGAGAGATGTTCTTTCACTGCCCTTTTAAATTGAGGATGATTGTTGGAACATTTGATGCTGTTGAGAAGTAAATTCCATTCATGAATGCCGGTATACAAATGTATTGCACACTGGCCCTTTTATTTTTGGAACAACAAAAGTGGTGGAACTACCCGTGGTGGAATAATTATGCATATATCTGAAACCTTCCTAAATTTATGACAGAGGTAGTCTGGTGCCAATTCATGAAAAATTTTATAAACATGATTCAGCTTGAGTTGTGTAACATGGTCATTGACGATCATCATGCCCAGCTGGTTCAATTCTGTTTGACCAATATGTGATTTAGAATCCATGTTTAAAATAAACCAGACTAATTTATTTTGGGTAACTTCGAGCCTTTTCTTCAATTTTACCGACAATGAAGATCAAAAGGACAAACTACAAAAAATTTAAGATTCAAGAAACTATCAAACAAAAACATTGAAAAATATTAAACATTAAATTGTACCATATGCAGGCCTGAGGGATTGCCTAAAAAGCTATTTAAACTTTTCGAGAGGCTCTCCAACTACAACAGTACCGTTTGATTAGACACAGAAACAAGCAAAGGACGACAAACAGACAGACAGGTACAAGCACACACAAAATAACAAAAAGAAGCAAAACAAACATATTCAAATGTATGGATTTCACAAATGACAAGCACAGGTGAACACGTCTACTTTCCAAACGGTAAGCTGACAGTCTTCAAGTGTTTGTGAGTACTGTCCATAATTTTTGCGCAGTAAACTTCTACATGTTGAGTACTGCCCATAATTTTTGTGCAGTAAACTTCTACATGCTTGCTTCTCTATACACTCTAGACTCACACTTTGTTCCTTTGTTAGGCCTCCAAACCAGACAGCAGCAGCATACTCTGCGTGATGAGATCTCTCATCAAAAGTTTATAGTGTTTTAAAGACCGTAATGGGAACAGATGACTGTTGGCGTGTTTAATCATAAATGTGACATGCGCATGCTATTTTAGGTCTGACTGTAAGAAGATCCCGAGCAACTTAACAGTGTTGGATTGCTGGATAGCGACTTCATCTAACTCAAAAACATTTTGGACGTAAGCTTTTTTGCGAAGGATACATCCATTGTTACACACTTGTTAAGGTTCAGGCGCATTTTGTTCGTAGACAACCATTCCAACCATTCCGCAAGTAAACTAAGGGAATCCGACAACTTTGATTCTCCTGTAGGCCTACACTTTTCAATACATCATTTATGAAGGAAAGGAAGATGATGGGACCAAATTTCGTATACTGGCGAGCTCCGGTTGTTGTGTGCAAGCTGACTTCACTTCTTTGTACTTCGCCCTTTGTGATCTGTTAGAAAGTTGGCAATCCACGATACTAGACGGGGGTTTAATTCCAGTTCAAGCAACTTTGATATTGCAATCATGCGATCGATGCAGTCAAATGCTTTAGAGAAGTCTGTTAAGAGAAATCGTTGAGGCTGTACCGCATGTGTCCGCATTTTCATGGAGAATGTGCAGTTGGCATGCACAATAAATTTCCATGTTGAGCAAGATCTATCCTTATCTGTAACGAAAGCATGACTTCCTTTGTTATAATAATGTTAAGCAATCTTGGCAAAGTGGTACGTGGAGGGGAAGATTTCAGCAATGGCGCGATATCAGCAAGTTTTCATGGCAATGGAACCGATGAATGAAAGGAGTCTGCGTTGACATACCCACACCCTGGTGAACATCACCTACCTTGTTCCCAGGGTCTATTCGAGCTGCTGTACAAAGTAGCAGGGACTCAAATGTCAAAAATCTTTGAGAACGATGAACATGAGGTGATGTCCATAAGGTACCTCATGTGACCAGTTCTCAACCAATAAAATTTCACAATCTAATACCATGGTATAACAACACATTTTGTGGATATTTATTTCTTGGGGGGTAATGGTCATATGGTAATTCAGAGAGTACATGTATTAGAACCTGAGTGCAAACTTTTTTTTTAACAAATAAGACATTTTCAAGGAACTACATTTATGGATATTGCAGCATGTGAAAGAGCATTTCGTGTTAGTTGTGAAATTGAATTTCATTATATGTAATAAATATCATTTTTATATGTTGTCTCCCAAGGGAGACATAGCACCGATCACTCTCTCTCAGGTACTAGGTATGTCTATCTCCCACATCACAGCTGTCAACAATTATAACACCTCACCCACAGATTCTGTGTCTTGATTGGCCGAGAGCGAGTCGCATGTTACTTTCTAATTTTGCTATCTTTCTGTGCACGGCCAAAAGTACTATGCGCATAGCAACCAAAGTACTATACCATTAGCAACCAAAGTACTATTTCCACGACGCGGTATTTGTGTGCAAATGCATGCTGGTGTGCGAGTTGCGTGTTGTGCGTAGCGCGTATTATTCCAAAGAGAGCGCGCCACAGACTTGGGTTCAAACATTTCGTGAAGGGTTAGTTTTTAAGAGAGAAATACATTTTCCACCAATTTTGTATTGAAATTGAAGTTTATTTCAACTGTGTTCAGATTTAAATAATGTAAAATATTAAAATCAAGCAGAATATGTGGGTGAAGTGTTATAAAACAAATATTGAATGCTTTATCTCGTGGTGAAGTAAAACTAGCCTCCCTCGGTGATCCATGGACCATTCTATTTCCCTCGGCTTCGCCTCGGGAAAATAGAATGGTCCATGGATCACCTAGGGAGGCTAGTTTTACTACACCACTCGAAGCATTCAATATTTGTATATTATTAACTCCCACTTTGATCTTCTCAGGGCCCTGGTTAAAGTACGTAATAAAAGAGCTTTTGTGATCTCAAGATCAACATTTCCTGGAAGTGGCAAGCATACAGGTCATTGGCTGGGAGATAACTACAGCCTTTGGCCAGACATGGCTTATTCTATTGCAGGTGAGAAATTATATACCATCTATTATTTGATGTTTTGTTTTATATGGATGGGCCCTGTGAATATTAAGGGTCCTGTAAAAAGAAAGAGATTGATATGGAGATTGGCGCGCGTTACCCGTACTACGCAATATGGCGCAGAATGCAAAGGTGCTGGAAAAAAATGTTTAAAACCAGTGGGGGTTTTATCAACCATTCATAAATACCTCAGACAGTTTAGCTATTCCTATTGGTCGAGAGCCCGTCACGTGGCTGGTCTTAAACGGATGATAAAGACATGGCTAGCTGGTCTTAAACACTTTTCCAGTGTCACATAAAATGTGGACTCCTAAAAATCCAGTGCCTCTTACCATTTCATTGGTTGAACGTTCACAATCCTCACGTAGGCATGCGCAACACTACCAGCGAGTCAGAATTTTATAGTTCTAAATTCAAAACGCAACGCCCCAGGTGCGTTATGCGTGACATTGCGCAGAACATGCTACGCGCGCGTCAATCTCCAAACATGCTACGCGCGCGTCAATCTCCAAAAAGGGTTGTTTACATCTTACTCGCCAGCTGAACACTCCATTATTTTGCTAGAGGGATGTTTCAAAAAGCATGAAGTGAACTTGTTGAACAAAACCGGGATTTTTTGAACGAATTATTTGATTTTTTTTTACCGAAAAGGTATTTATGAATGGGAATAAAAGTGTGCTCGGTCGGTATTTATCACTCTGTTTAAGACCGCTTAGAGTCTGGGTGCTGATAATTACCCTCGATCAGCACCCAGATTCTAAGCGGTCTTAAACAGAGTGATAAAAAACTCCGGAGCACACATTTATTCCCTTATTTAAAACCACCCACATGACAGGCTCTCGACCAGTGGGATTGGATAAATTGTCTGAGGTATATGAATATACAAGGCTAACCCCCAAATCCATATATTTATGAACATTACAGCATAAGCAAATGTTGTATAGTACCTTTAAGTACATGTATGTAACAACATGTATGTCATGCTATTATACATGACAAGCTTAATATGAATTGATCATCTGTGTTTGTTTGTTTTTTCCATCAGGCATTTTATCCTTCAATTTGTTTGGAATACCACTGGTGGGAGCTGATATCTGTGGCTTCAATCTTAATACTACAGAAGAACTTTGCCAGCGATGGATGCAGCTTGGGGCTTTCTATCCTTTTTCACGAAATCACAACACAATTGGAGCTAAGGTGTGATAAGAATTTCTGAGCTACAAATCTGTTCATCCCAACCACAAAGTCATTGATCTGATTGTCACTGATCATATTTGTTTATAATCCATAAACTACAAGGCAGGCTGTAGGATATATTGCCTGTATCTAAGATACAGCAGACAAATATATGTAGGCCTACTACTACAATCCTATAGCTGATAGAATTGGCAATATATTGAGTGGCCAGTTCATACTTGATTTTCTATTGGTTGTGCACAAAATGTTAGCACATTTTGCACCAATTGAAATTGTTTGATAGTAGCAGGGATTAATTAAACCTCTGTTCATATACAGTTGTATGTGGTTAATCCAACTTGTATCTATACAGGATCAGGATCCTACTGCATTTAGTGTGGACATGCAGATTTCCAGTAGGAATGCTCTGCAGATACGCTATAGTCTCCTGCCATATATCTACACCCTATTCCACTTTGCACATAGCAAAGGCTCCACTGTGGCTAGACCCTTATTCTTTGAGTAAGTGTGTGTTTGATTTGTGTGTATAATAGTCAAGGACGGATCCAGGAATTTTTGCAAGGGGGGGGGGGGGGTTTTCAGGCCCGACAGATTTTCTTGTATCCAATTGTTGCGGACAGGCGGGCATATAGATAATGTAGCACATTGTTACTTATAACGACCCCCAAAACCCCCTCTCTAGATCCGCGCCTGAATGCTTCATATCTCTTAAGCTCACTTCAACCTGTCTCAGGTGTATGACATTTATTGACCTTACTTTCATTTAAATGCAAAATACATGTACAGTGACATGACAATTCTTTACCGGAACAAGTTATTATTTCAACATTGTTTCAATAGTTTCTATTAACCCTCCTATGCAAACATACATGACATACTGAAACATACTGAAGGACTGCCAAGCAGTCCTTCAGTCAAATTCAATCAAGTGACTGTTTTCAACAGTTAAGAATTCCCAGCCTACATAAAGCAGGATTGACTGGCTGGGACTGTTTAAGTAACTTGCTTTGACTCAGAGTGAGTGATAAAGCAGCTGTGACCACAACTCATAGATGAAACTTTCCCGATTTTAATCGGTAATTTGACTTTTTGACTTTTCCAACAAAAGTTCCGATTTGTTTACGACTCGTCCCACAAAAATTGAGTTTTGAATGATTTTCTCACATTAGGCCAACACTGGTCGCAGCCTTTTCCGGCTGGATAATAGGTTAAACATTGACCTGTGACATGGAAAAAATCATGCGCCACACAGTAATACAGTGTGTGAACCGTGCATGTATTACTACAGTACAGCTGCACATGATGTAACGGTACCAACGTACCGCTCGCTAGCACATGGCTGGTTGGGTACAGGTAGCCTCATCTGCTCATGATCCAGTGGATAATCGGATGATTCTGTAGCGGCATAGTCCATTTGTGTACCTAAAATTGTCGGTGGTTTCATTGCTGTTCAAGTTCAATGGGTAGAGCCTCAAGCAATAGTATTGTGATGGTAATTGAGTGTTTTTGAGTGACCTATCCTGTTATACAGACCATGTGCATCATGAAATGCCAAGATTTGGCATGTGAATGCCCAGTAATAAGCAAAACAAGTTCAAAGCCTTTTGTTCATTGAACTACATATACATTGTGTATAGTGTGTCAGTGAGTTTCACCCTTTTGGTCTCCACCAATATTTCACCTCCAACCTCGCTACTCTTTTTCTGAGTTATTAATGTATTGATATATTTATGCATACATCACACTTAATCTATCTTGCAATTGATCAAGCATATGTCTTTGCTTTTATTTTTAGATTCCCAGGTGATCCAAAGTTGTATGATGTGGACAGGCAATTCATGTTGGGCTCATCCTTAGTTGTCACTCCCGTTCTTGAAGAAGGATCAACTAATGTCACTGGAATATTTCCTAAAGGAATATGGTTTGGTGTTAACCATGTAAGCAAACTTCCATTGCATCTGAGGCAGTTGTTTAGCCAAAACGGGAGGGGGGGGGTCCCAAATAGTTTCTAAAGACTGCCCTTTAGTACACAAGTGCCCATTTTTCACCAGTGTTTAACCCCCCCCCCCAATATTTACCTTTTATGTGTGCCCATTTTGGAATTTCGCGCGACCATGCTGTCCTGAAAAGCACCACCTATTGTCCGATAGTGTCTATGATTGTCCAGTTTTATGGAGGTCAAGTGCTGGAGGGAAAAATCCTTGTGTACATTGCAGCACGGATTTGCGAGTGCCCTTTTCACAAACTGTTTTACCCCCCAACAAAAATGACGTTGCTTACGCCACTGAGAGGGTGGAATTAAACACAAAAAGTGTTTAAATAAAATTTCTTATCTTTCTCTTAAGCCAAAAAAAAAAATAAGTTGGTCTCTGGTCAGCGCGCGCGTCGATTTTAATCATGCGCGTCAATCTTTTTTTTTCCAAAATGTTCCGCGGTAGCTCCAACAGCGCCCTCTATTGCAGCACCTCCTCAATTTTTTTACCAAAGAGCACCAAGGAATGGGAAATTGCACCAAGGCAAATGATCGACAGCACCAAGGCAAATTATGGAGGACACCAATGTATGTGAGGACACCAAAAAAGCAAAATAGTACCTCACCTTGTCTGTACAATCCAAGCTTGAAGAGAAAAAAAAAAAGCAAAAAAAAAAAAAAAAAAGCCGCACCGCCGTATCAATTCCAGAACTTTGTTCTGACCAGAGACCGAATTTTTTTTTTTGGGGCCTTATTCTGCCATAATCCTCTTGGGATTTTCTATACACGAGTTAGCTGTCCCATCCTGTGTCAAATTCCTTCACTTATTACAAACTATAGGCATCGTGTGATCATGACAAAGCCCCAAACCCAGTGAGGTCTAATTATTTACATTTTTTTTTTAAAGGGTACTCACTTCCAGGTGAACAGCACTCAGGCAGTAACTTTACCAGCACCCCTCAATGAGATCAATGCTCATGTGCGTGAAGGATGCATCGTTCCCTTGCAATTGCCCTATAAAGAAGGTTACACAACCACCACAGAATATCGCCAGCTTGGTTTCACCCTACTAATTACTCGAAGTATTAATGGGCCTGGTAGTGGCCATCTCTTCTGGGATGATGGAGACTCTCTGGGTGAGTTTTTTAAGTGTTCAATTCATAGTCAATTCATGATGTGTAACATCCCTGTCAAAAAGAAAACATGGCAAACAGTAACGGTTCCGTGCATGCATGATTGCTGACCGCTAATCACTTGATGATGTAAGTTGATGGGCTGTTCCATTGCAAACAGGGCAAATGAACCCCACAAGTTGAAGTCTTTCCTGAACTTCCTTCTTTAAGCTCTCGCAGGAGCTTCTACATGTCACTTGGTGGTCGTTCGGTCTGTCTGTCTGTCTGTCTGTCTGTCTGTCTGTCTGTCTGTCTGTCCCCGATAATTGACCAATAGTATGGTGTTCCATATGTGCCATCAGCTTCGCATTTTTCGGCCTCGCATTTTTAAGCTCCGAGAGGTATCATTTTGATCGATTTCATTCAAGACTTCTTGCACGTACATTCCAAAGAGACATTTAGTTTTTGCGCATACATGAAATGAGTGCTTATGTACATAGTCATGATCTAATACAACACGCAAAAACATGTGACCCTCATTCATCCTATAGACCATTATCATGTTGCAGCCATTTGATTTTTCCCATTCAGATCAATGTAACCAAAGCGAGGCTGGAAGGAAAAATAGTTTGGTTCCTTTTTGCACAAAAACATTATCATTCAGTACTTTTATTGGATACAGGGAACATGACTAAAATGGTGGAAGCATGAAAATGGTCTACTGGTTCTTCTGTTGAGCTTCTAATGAATAATCCATATTAACCCCAGGTCACAATGAACTCTTGCACTACCAGTTTTAACTGTTGATATTTCAAAATTGTTTTGAAAATAGTGATTTTCTTTGCATTTTTTGAGCTCATTGCAAATCAGTATGAAGTAAATATTAATTACAAGCATTCAATAAATTAATATTAAACAAAAACTGAAGTTTTCCTGAGATATAAAGTAACAAACAAAGATGGAAAGAATGGATGGCATGAAGTACCCGGCTGTACAACGTGTTTACTACTTGCATTTTTGTGTGAAGCGATTGGTGACCTATAAAGGTGCGTAAAAGTTGGTTCAAAATCTCATTTTGTATGGACTCAAAGGTAAGACAAAATGTGTGTCATGATGAGAATAATATGTAGAAAAGGGAAATATGTCATTAGTCTTCCAATAAATTTCCAAATTTTGGATTATACTGAGGTTTGTTCAAGCATTAGGGGCCATGCAAAATCACAGTTCATGTGCCCCACGTGAAGGGATCGTCATGCACCGCGACACACAGCCCAATTTCTGGACATGATGCAAATTTCCGAACACGACTGATTAGGCTTGAAACAATAATTGGATTTAACGTTGAAGCAAATGGGGAAAAAATCAGAGTAAATACAAATGCCAAATTATGACAATAGACACCTTCCTCGCACCTTTACATAGTCTCAAAATTTTGACAAAACTTCACCAACTTGTTAATTTTCACATGATTGCAAAACTACGGACATTACGGATATCCTAGCACCAAGAATCTCATGATTTTCAGAAGCTATTAATGTTTTGAAAAATCTTGCTCAGGTGTAGAGAGGAGATTTCGACATCGGTGAAAAGGATTGTACTTCATTAAAGTTTATCAGTTTAAATTTGGCGGGTATATGGAGGGTAAAGTGTCATTGTTCACCTCGTGATTTTTCATGTTGCCATGCGCCCACATTAGATATGCACTGCAGTATTACCCCCGCGTCGCATGAATCTAAATGCCCACACGGGCAATGGGATTGGAACATATGTGCTTGCAACACGGCCAGAGCTTATTGTGCACTTGTACATGTACATTATCTCTTTGTGTTTTCACAATTGTTAAAGAGACAAGCATATATTTGGTCAGAATTGTAAAAGTAACGCTTCTCCAGTTGATGGGAGTTATCATGGGCTGATAATACAGGTAACCTTTAGAGGGCGCTGTTCATGACAGCTGCCAAGAGTTTTTAGCACTGGTGAAATTTTAACTTGTAATCTTCAAATATCTCTTTTTATATTTGCCATCCACTGTTCTCTGTCACTGCACAACTTGGCAACTACCTGCTGATCGTTTTCTGAGTAGTTTTCCTGAGGATTTTTTTTGGTTATTATCGCTGGATGAAGTTTGATGATTGTCAAGACTGCTACAGGTGTATTTGCTATTATCATCCAACATGGCCGCCACCTGGAGATATGAGATTTTATTGATCTCCGTGATCATAGTTTTAAACTCTGTGCATTATGTGCAGTTGCATTAATCAGCCCAACATTTAAACCACAATCTTCATCTCCAAGTTGACTGTGTCCCACTTGCAAGTTTGGGAAAACTGCACTTGGCAAAAAGGAACAATAATAAGCATGTCCACAACTCCATAAAAATAAGAACAACTCTGGTAAAATGGAACAAACATGGTTATACTTGCCTGTTTCTACCAGAACATCAACCCCAAATGGACATAACGGTCTTCATGGACATTCAAGTCAATCCTGGTCCTCACAGGTGTGGGGAAACTGGGAAATCCTTCACCGAGCCAACAGACGGCCTCAATGAACGCACCATCAAATACTCCCGTCAACAAATGATCAGCCTTCGAAACTCAGCTCATGCTTCTGCGCACCCTCATATTCTACACTTTCTGAAGATCAACGGCCTCCTACATTTTCGTGGAAACAGAGGAGGCAGGAGAAGATCCATGCAGATGTGCCCCCATCTTTGCTATGCCCTCAGTAATGTACATGTACTTTCATCAAGGATCCTCATCTCATCTGATGCAAGTGATTATGCACACATTCCTGTCAGAGTAACTGCTCGTGATAACCAACATGATCATCTTTGCAGACCTGAACATCGTAACCTTGTTCCTATTAACCTCCAACCATCGGACAAGATAACATCTGAAATGAGAACAGCTTTTTTGCCTCGTATGTTCCTCACCAATGCCAGATCACTGAATAACAAGATTGATGAACTTGAAGTGACACTGAACAACAACAATGTTGATATTGCCATCATCACAGAAACCTGGTTCAACGAGTCAGGAAGTCTAATGGCTGATATCCCCGACTACACCATCTTCAACAAATGTCGTACCAATCGGAGAGGCGGTGGTGTTGCCGTATATGCCAAACAGCATCTTAAAGTACACAAATTATGTACTCACAATTGTGACTTTGAATGCATGTGGTTGAAGGTTGAATTCAAATGTTCTAAGCGTCTTACAATCAACCTGTACATCGGAGCAGTTTATTTTCCTCCAGGCTCAACATATGAAAATAACATTTTAGAACACATCTGTCACACCATAGATACTATTCGCACAACTGACATGTCAGCCATTATAACTGTTATGGGTGATTTTAATCAGTTGAATTGTGACGCCATAGAACAAAATCTAGGAATGGAATAACTTGTATCATTTCCGACACGTCAGCATGCCACATTTGATAAAATCTTTACCAACTATCCTGCTGTATTCGACAAGATTGAGCGGTTAGCCCCTCTTGGAGCTAGTGACCATTGCTGCATCTTTGTTACGCCTGTAGCTCAACTTCCTCGACTCAAGACTAATAAAGTCAACTCACGCCCCTACAGAGATTCGTCTGTTAGAACTTTTGGAAGGTGGATAATTGATCACAATTGGCACAGTGTCCTCAATGGGATGTCAGCTCCTGATCAAGTTGAGTTTTTCCTGAATGAGCTTACAACTTCATATCGTCACCACTTTCCCATCGTCTCCCATTGGCACAGTAACAGGGACAAACCATGGACGACTCGCTCAATCTAGCATATTGTCGCACAACGTCAGAAAGCATATGCTGACAAAGACAATGATGTGGCATTGTGGCGCTCTTTACGCAACAAAGTCCAGCGCGTCATTAATGAAGCAAAGGCAACCTTCTACAAAACTTTAGTTGAATCTCTCAAAACCAACCAACCCAGTTTGTAGCATCATCAAATTCAGAAGCTATGCTACCTGAAACCAAAACCGTCCATTATTCCTGGTGCTATGGTAGATCCAGCTGCAACGGCTGAAGCAATTAACAATCATTTTGCCAGTATTTGTAACCAGTTGCCTGCATTCGATCCTCTACGTCTGCCATCTTACTTACTAGCTGAGTCACTGCCTCCAACAATATACCGTTGCCAAGTCCTGAAAGCCCTAAACAGTCTCAATTCAAGGAAGGCTGGCCACCCTGATGACCTACCAGTACGGCTCATCAAAGAATTTGCAACTGAACTGGCAGATCCTTTGACGCATATATTCAATTCTTGCATTGCTGATGGTATTTTCCCTGATCAATGAAAAACTGCTACGGTTGTTCCAGTCCCCAAAGAAAAGAATATATCATCTCGTGATCAGCTTTGCCCTATCTCACTAAATCCATTGTTCGCGCGTATTTTTGAATCCTTTTTAGCAAAATGGATCCAACAGGATATTTCCGCAAAGTTAGACTCGCAACAGTATGGCAACATGAAAGGCTGCTCCACCACACATTATCTTGTTGACTTGTTAAATTTTATTCACAAGGGTCTAGATAAACTAGGTCATTATGCTCGACTTTGCACAATTGATTTTACCAAGACATCTAACAGTGTTAACCACACTATTGTGATACTAAAGCTTGTTAATCTTGGTGTCAGACGATCAATAGTTCCCATAGTCTGCAGCTTTCTCTCAGGTCGCACACAAAATGCAAAGCTCAATCATCATCTCTCCACAACCCAGTCAATATCCTGTGGTGTCCCTCAGGGAACAAAATGAGGTCCAATTCTTTTTCTTGCACTTGTCAACGATGTGTCTGAGGATTGCTGCAGATGATGGAAATATGTGGACGATCTGACTTTGGCTGAAATTGTTAAATATGACGAAGTGCCAAAACTTCAAACTCACCTTGATAATCTCTCTGTCTGGTGTAATAACAACGATGTTTTGCCTAAATCCTCTAAATGTCAATCCATGATAGTTAGTTTTATGAAACGTGAAATACCTAGGGAATCATTTTCAATTAACTTGGTCAATTTGAATGTGTCTCATATGAAATTATTAGGTGTTACCATACAAAAGGATTTGAAGTGGAACTTACACATTACTGACATTGTTTCTAGAGCCTCTCGTTGTGTATCCTTAAGAAGGCTAAAGATGCTGTAGATGACATGCTTATCTTTATTTGCTACATCAGACCGATTCTGGAATATGCTAGTCAAGTTTGGCACACATCAATCAGTAATGAGCAAAGTAATTCTATTGAACGTGTCCAGAAGCGTGCTTGTCGCATCATATTAGGCAGTGAATAAAATACTTATTCCCATGCTCTTGCCAGACTTGACATTCAAAACTTAGAATCCAGAAGATTGGATTTGTTGCACAACTTTGGAAGCAAACTTTTGTACTCGACCAGATTTCGACATATGCTCCCACCAGAAAATAATAACAAGCAAGGTAGAAAACTCAGGTCCACAATCGTTTCTGGTCTTGTCATACCCAGATGTAACACTGAGCGGTACAAGAAATCTACCATCCCATCACTGGCCAGAATTTTAAAATAATAAGTGTAATATGCTTCTGTGATCCACATCTTTTTTAACGATAATTTTAAATAATTTTGCACTCCAGTTTTAATCAGCAATTTTTTGTCTAGATTAGCAAGTCTTTAGTAACCTGTCAATAATTAGTATAGCCTCTGTGATCCACTCTCTTTTTTTAATGATAATTTTAAATAGTTTTACACTCCAGTTTTAATCAGCAATGTCTTGTCTTAGCAAGTTTTTAGAAGTCTTTAGTCTTTAGAAGTCTGTTAATGATAATGAATAATTTCTCCCGTTATGATTTGTACCTTTCAATTTACAATTTAAAGATGAATTGATTGTATTTTAAATAGTTTTTAACTAAAATACCCGTTGTAAATTTGAATGTTTTCAGCCTGTGGGCTGCTTTTAATTCAAATAAATAAACCATAATAATAATAATAATAATAATAATAACCATACTGTGAGTAACAACACTTCTTTAATATCTGTTGAATTATTTGTCATATTGTTTGGATGTGCTTGTACTGACATTTATAGTTTTGGAACAACATTAAAGCATATTTCCATGGAATTTAAATGATACAACTGTTAAAGTAACTGGAAAACGTATACTTAAATATCACACTACTCAAAACTCAAAAAGAAAAACTAAAAATACTGCAAGTAAAACTTGCTCGATCCCCCGGCATGGTGGCAGTTTGTATACATGTACAGACAGTTAGTTAGGACAATTTTTAGTGTACCTAACCAAAATGGAATGTGTCATAACTAGCAACAGGGATAAGCAAAGAAATGGGTGGGCCGCGGTGTTAGTCGGGCAGTGTTGTGTCACTTGTGTGTGCCTCTGAAGGTAGGCTAAGTGAAAGTGAACACCCCCAGATCACTACACCGTCCACAGCTGTGAAGCTATAAAGGGGCCTTTTATTTACAAAACAATAACTTTCACGACACTAGAGAAACAAATTGACATACATCATTGGCTACCAAGGACCAAGGCCTGTAGAGTAACCCTGGAAGTCATGACCTGTTGCCTGAGTCTAATCACTATGATACCATGAGCAATAAGCACATATCAAGTTTGGTGGAGATTGATGACAGAACCACACATGACTGAACCAGAGTGACAGTGAACCTAACCAAAATGGAACACACAGACGCACACATGCAAACGTGTTCACACCGTCGATCGTGGACGTCCTATTGTCCCTCTTTTGTTTGTACTCTTTACTTTTTAGGAAGACTCCCATATATGCAAAATAGGCACATGCGCGTCAGAGGAAACAAAATATGTGTGGCTGTTCCAAATTATCGTTAGTCAGGTGACATATCATACACATGCAAATGATGACCACAGTGTGACCTGTTGACTGCGCGGCGCGTACGGGGGTTCGGTCCAATCATTGCCCTGCAGAGCACATTTATTTTTACTGCATTGCTGCAAAATTTATTGCTTCATCCCCACTTTTTTTATCCAACGATTCAATACAGGCTCATTTGCATGCTGTTGTATAAGCGCTTAGAAACATCAGTACTATTATGAACTAACATGCAGAGGCATTATGATTAAGAGCCTTTAATATTCCGATCAAATTAAACACAAAGTCGTACTTGAATTACAACTTTTTAAAATGAAAGTAATGAATCTTTGAAATTATTTATATTTTTTAACTTTTATATATTTAAGCATGACAGGTAAATACAAACCACATGTATTTTATACATAGAAATACCCGGGCACTATCCGATCATGTCAACGAAATGCTTTTAGTAAACTTAGGACATTTGGGGAAACAAGCAGGATTTGGTCCCTTTTTTGGCCACGTCTGTTGTCAGCCGTGGCGGCTACCTGACCTATGATATGTCAGAATATTTTGGTGTGGGAACCAAACTAACCGAAGCAGGCAAGGTGTTAATAATAAAAACAATTTTATAGTATACAATAATATTGTACTTGACTATTCTTTTGTGTGAAAGTTAGGACATTGATAATTTGGTAAGTTAATATTATACTCGTCATTGTCATCCTTTACAGACACGTATGAAAATGGCAACTATCTATTACTGGAGTTTTCATCATCTGAAACTTCAATGAATTCAACAGTTTCATATGATGGGTATTCAGGATCACATGCTGTCACCGTACAGTCATTCATTATAGCTACCGTTCCCCATCCGGTCAGTCAAGTTACAATCAATGGCACATCTGTTGCATTTGATTATGAACCACAGCTAATGGTAAGTATAAGTCTCAGTTGCATACATGTATATCACAATATTAATTCTCAGTGAACTACATGTACCTAAGGGGCCATGAAGTAAATGTCATACTGATATATTTTGTACTAATATCCATGCCTCTGAGCTTGGCCCCCTCATTAAAATTATTTGTTTGTGCACTTTCTATGTACATGTCCTTCATGCAGATTCCTGATATCTGAAGATTCACTTGAAATAACGTCAGTTCCAAGGCATTCATTTAGGGGCTCTCTGTAAATCAAATGAACACAATGTTTGCAGGGAACTTTTTTTCCACTTAAAATCCATAAACCAAATGAAACAATATGTTCAAATGTTGAGATTATGTTCAACATTGTTCTGGAACTCAAAGTTTAAAGTAGTCTAGGGCTAGACGTTGTTATGGTTTGATATGTGATAACCCGCCGCCACGATAACCCGCCGCCTCGAGAGGGCGCTATCACGACCAACCAATATTGCCCATGGACCTGTCAGTACCAATGTCTTGGGAATCTTGTATTGGTTGTGTAATGCAAGCGCATGTGTTTGGCCTAATATATGTAGCACGCAATTCCAAATATTATAGTAGTTCCAAAGCAAACTCTCAAATTTCTTCCAGTGCAATAAAAGATGTAGCAAGACTTTTGAGCAACTTCACTGGTCAGCTCTTTTGTTATGTGTAGTATGTGTGGGACTGAAAATGAACCGTAATTGCCTGCAGAAGTCACACATGCGCACTAGTTTCCACCATTTTTCGGGGGGAGATTTCAGGAGACTCCCTAGACATTGGTACTGACAGGTCCATGGGCGATATTGGTTGGTCATGATAGAGCCCTCTTGCAGCAGTGGGTTATCGCGGCCGCGGGTTATCGCATTATCAAACCATAACAACGTCTAGCCCCTAGACTAAGTTTTAAGTTGTATTCCAGAACCGTCATGAAAATGAGCATAATAATGATTGTATTTTATTTTATAAAAAATTGCCAAACTATACATGGGACAATGTGGGATAAACTTTGAAATGTTTCATTATGGAAGTGGGTGGTTTCGTGAAATAATTATTCGGGTTAACTACATGTAAATTGTTCCCTATAGCACAAAATTGCAATATGTTCATCATAAATTGTGCAAAATTATTAGTTTGCTCTGTTAGATTTGTGAGAAATCGACCACTTGATTATGAAAGTTAATGCTGTATAAAAATAACTTGCCATTTCAAAACACCTTGTGTTTGTATTCCAGTAATTCACAACTGTACGTTGCCAGATCTTTACACAATTGTTGCCAGATCTTTGCCATACGATCAAGTTAACGGAATAGGGAATTCTTTAACAAGCTTGATTGAGTCACATGCATTCCAGCCAGGCATTTGTAGCATCAAGGTCAAGCTAATTACAAGTCTCAAATTCTACACTGGGAAATAATAATCACAGCCCTAACATACGGTGGCCCACAACTGTCACGGCAAAAGCAAAAGCGCCGCGGCAAAAGCAAAAGCGCCGCGGCAAGCGCAAAAGCGCCGCGGCAAGCGCAACAGCGCCGCGGCAAGCGCAAAAGCGCCGCAGCAAAACAAAAAGCACCGCGGCAAAAGAAAAAGCGCCACGGCAAAACAAAAAGCGCCACGGCAAAACAAAAAGCGCCACGGCAAGCGCAAAAGCGCCACGGCAAGCGCAAAAGCGCCACGGCGAAAGCAAAAGCGCCACGGGTTTATTGGGAAGGAGCGTAATCATACATGCCGCTACTACATCAAAAAATAAAATGGGAAGGAGAATGGCCGCCACCAGGAATTCTTATTAAGCACAGAATTTAATTCTTTGAGAAGTGATTTTATGGCTGAGAAAATACCAAGGCCAAGGAAAACCGGTCAGTGCAAGCAACGTTCAGGAAATAAATCGTCGATATTAATTTGTTGTAGGATAATTCCAAGATTATTCCAAGAGAGTTGCTGCCGTGAATCAGAGTTTATAAAGGAGTGGGACTCACTATCAGCACCATCAGGGCCGTTCCTCATCTCTTTACATTTCGTGGGATGCAAAACAATTACGAGGACGGGAGGCTCTGTGAGCTGATGCATTTTTTTGAAGAGTTTTTTTTTCCTTCCGACTAGCATGCAGAGAAGAGTTCCGTTAATTTGAGCCTTAGTTCACCGGTGTGTATACCAGTGTAGGCACACAAGTGAGCTGCCCAGAGTGTATGAGTTAATTTTTTTTTCTGTTTCAGTATATCATACACATCTAGGAAGTCAATTAAGGCTCTCCTGCAGGGCTGCGGTAGTGGGTGGGTAAGGCTTGTCAACACGTAACTCGCCCGCGGGCCCATTAGGTTAGAAATTCCCAGAGAGCGGGAATTTCAAATCTCTTCCCTGAACGTTGCTTGCACTGACCGATTTTCCTTGGCCTTGCTATTTTCTCAGCCATAAAATCACTTCTCAAAGAATTACATTCTGTGATTAATAAGAATTCCTGGTGGCGGCCATTCTCCTTCCCATTTTATTTTTTGATGTATAGTAGCGGCATGTATGATTAAGCCCCTTCCCAATAAACCCGTGGCGCTTTTGCGCTTGCCGTGGCGCTTTTGCGCTTGCCGTGGCGCTTTTTCTTTTGCCGCGGCGCTTTTTCTTTTGCCGTGGCGCTTTTTCTTTTGCCGCGGCGCTTTTGCTTTTGCCGCGGCGCTTTTGCGCTTGCCGCGGCGCTGTTGCGCTTGCCGTGACAGTTGTGGGCCACCGTACTAACATGACTCACTGTAACTGGACAGTGGTTTACATTTCAGAATGTTTTCAGATGTTTTGACTTAATGATTCCATCACACAAATAATGACTGAATGTCTTGGACAAAAACCAAATCAAAATAAGACTGGTTTTTTTCCATTTCATAATTAATAGTAGAATTCTTAAAGACTTAAAATGAAGAAGAATTGTTGTTTATATTTCCTTTGCAGAATGTCTATGTCAATAACTTGAAAGTGCCCATGCAGTTCAACTTCTATGTCAAGTGGGAATGGCAAACACAGGACTAAATCAAAGGAACTATGGAACTTGCTCAGTACTGGATTTATAGTAACTTCCCAAAATACATGTACCCTTTGTAATAACGGTAATGTAAAAAAAAAAAGATGTAGCCACTTATTGCTACATGATGAAATATTTTACAGCACTGTCTGTACACACTTTTGTTGTATACATGTATGTGTGTTTAAAAGATGTAAAAATCCTTTCTTTTTTTTACACAATGGTGTCTAATTGTATTTTGTGTTACTATGGTTCAAAACCAGTCTTTTTGTTTAAATATGTTGACTTTATTCATTTTTGTTCAGGTCAGTTTTGTAATTTCTTATATGATATTATATTAATTGTAGTTGACTAGCACGATTGTTAGACATGCACCCCTCCTTACTAGAGAGAAAAGATTGAGATAGATACATTGCCTACATGATTTTGTGAAATATGCAGTGATATTGCCTTGGACCTTTCTGGCACTGGCATACATGTAGTATTGCAAACGTATGAACTAAATATGGTAGAATTATGCCTTTGATGATAGAAGCATGACATTTGGCATGTTGGTAGAAAATACCTTTACGTGTCTCTTTTCATACATCATCTCAAACCAACTTCTTCAATCAATTTTCCTCTCACCAGGGGCGGCGGAACCGGGGGGGCATGTATTCTTTGCCCGAACCTATCAAGTATCCACTAAAGACTGGAATTCATTGTCACGTGACTAACTACAATGCATGCTGGCAATCAAATATGACTGCCATTGGCACAAAACAGCTAGTTATAATTTTCACATTTTTTGCACAATTTATTATTTTTTCCTCTTTATTTCTTGCATGAAAAATGGAAAGCATTTTTAACATAACCATAAGCACTTCAATAGTGCCAATATTGGTTGAGATCATTCAAATTTTGGAACAAAAATGTTGTTTAGTTGGATAGTTGGAACAAAAATGTTGTTTAGATGGATAGTTGGATAGTGGTTACGGTGTTCGACTCACGCACAAAGTGCATGGGTTCAAATCCTGCCAGGAACATGGTGTTTGTGCCCTTGGGTAAGACACACCAAGGACAATTGCCTCTCTCCACCCAGGAGAATAAATGGGTAGCTGTGAGGGTCAAAGATGGATTGAGCGCTGATATCGACTGCCGTGTGGTCTCATGGCCTGATGAACGGGGTAATAATTGTAAAGCGCTTTGAGAAAACGATGGAAAGCGCTATATAAGCACTAGGATTATTATTATTATTATTAGACATTCACCGAGCATTTTAATGAACAATGTAGAAATGATGCCAGCAATCCTCTGATTGATCTTGTTGGAAGTATCCTCTACCACCCAGTCATTTAAAGCATGGTATAAAAGAAGTAGCTGTATTTTTCAGAACTTCTTTGAAATGATGTATTGCATAGTTCTATGATTACTTTCGTGCAGTCTTAGAAAAGAGGTTATGGGTTTTTTTCTTCTTCATTTATTTAGTTGTATCATAATTAGTAAATAGCTAATAATTGGTAATAGTTCTCGGCATTGCTTTTTTATTGTATTGAGGGAATACTTTAAAATACCAGTTATGGTGTCCCCCCAAAAAACCATTAATAAATCAACTCTCTGCAGACAATTTACGTTAGTATTAGAATGTAGAATGTAATATAACATGATGTGGTTTAATTGTGCTTCTGTAGAAATGCTGAAATTAGTGAGATACATGTAGCTTGAGGCTCAGGTCATGACCTAACTTGTCAAATATATGTGACCTGTTCTGTCAAAATCAGACTTTTGCTGGGCATAAGGTCAAAAATGAGATTTTTTGATATTGTTAAAATATGTTCAATTTCCTTTTAATAGGTGGTTAAATTTTTGAAACCGGTCATTCCTGCGCAAAGTTATGCCACTTTGAAGTTCATTGGGTTGAAAAGTAGAAAACGGAGAAAATGGCCACGAACGTCACAATAACAGTAATTTTTTTTAACTGATATACCTTAACAAATCTCAAAAATACTATAATTAGAGATCAAATTAGGGTTTCAAACTTTTATAGTATATTTTAGACATGCTCGGGATTACAAATATGCAAAAATTAGAAAATTGGAAAAAAATCACCCCCACAGCGTTTTTTGGCCCTATCTCAATTTCAGCCTCTGCCCAGAAGCGTCTGCTTTTGACAGAACAGGTCACATATGTGACGGGGTATGTCAAAACCAGGCAGAATTGATCAGAGCTGCGAATGGGGAAACAGCTGCAAAATGGCAAGGGGGTGATTTTCAGCGATTTTGTATTTAAAAAAAGGTTTGATTGCTACTAATGTTTAATAAGTTCTGTAAAAGCTTCAAACTGAAATTTCATCGACAAGGTATTTTTAAAAAAACAAACTCATTTCAGACAATGACACTTTGTTCAAGATTTTCTTCTGAAATACGCAAACTTAGTGTGACATTTAGAACAGTCCAATTCCAAAATTAAATAGCTTCGCTTTGGAATATGCAATTGATAAAAACAGCAGACTTTGAAAGAGCAAGGTCTATATTTTACTAAAATCTGCAATATTCCAAAATTGACTCCTTGCCCAAATGTGCCTGATTTTGACATACCACGTGACATAATCAACTGGCCATAGAATAGGAAGTAAACTATTGCAAGCTTTCTAGATTCTCTTATGATGTAGTTGTTTTTTTTTTCAATATGGATGCCCAGCTTCATATTTTGTTTTATTCAATATAAAATACCTGATACAGTTTACCAATTCCTATTGGTTGAGAAGCGTCACATGTTCAGTCCTAAACCGCCATTTATACACTGGTCAGAGTTTAACACCAATGTTTAAAACCGGTTACAAGTCCCTGCACTCTGTGAACATGCTAACAGTACGTGCCACATGCATCGGCTACAACAGGGTGCTTGAGAACCAGTGATATGATCTCCATAGAAGGAGATTCTGTGCACATGTACCGTGGGTGCGATGCATTGCATTGAAGTAGTCTGAACATGAATTTGAACAATATGGTAGGGACAAAAATGGAATTTTGTCAACTTTTCATGGACTTTGACGGAAAAAGGTATTTATGAATGGGGATAATAGTGTGGAGTAGTTATAAACATGTTTAAGTAAAGGATAATACATGAGGAGCATATTGTTTGTGGGTGAGAATGGCCCAAACGGCGCACTACCGAGTGTACATGTATTAACCTACTTAACCGTGCTAATACCTCCAAGAGTTCATGATTGCTTGAACGAAGGGCTTTGTTGAGAAAATTGTACTCTTAAGGTATACTAAAAATAAAGTTTAGCATAAAACTGTGCCAGTCAAAGTAAATGGAAAAAAATCAACCACATCGTTTATTTGCAGAATTTGTTAAAATGGTAAAAGTAATGTTTATTCATGAGAAAAGAACAATGACGTCACATCATTGTTGTTGTTTAGTCAATTAGTTACATTTAGAGCATTTAAAACGACGGCAGTTGTCGAGCTTGCCACAGTAGCTTGGTGGCCAATGAGATTAAAAGATCCCTGGTTGAATCCTGCTATGTCCAAATTTCCAACCTCATCGATAGTTTTTATTGAAGTGAAAAAAGGAGAACAAAAACTTTCGTTTGCTGTGATTCTATGAAATGACTGAATTATTCATAAGTGGCCTCATCCAGCAACAGGAAAAAAGTATGCCGAATGGCATGCCGTGCTCCATTTGTGCAAAATGACGTCACAGGGGTGTTAAAACCAGTTAGGGGCCAGGCTGCAAATAATAGACTTGGGCTTGTGCCATTATTGGTGGCCAGCCCCTAACCGGTTTTAAACCACACACTTATAACTGCTCCATCACATTATTATCCCCTTACTAATTTTGGACAATTGGTGGAATAAAAAAATTGACAACCATTGTTGTTTTTTAAGCTTCTTGTAATTGTTTGCAATTTTTACAATGTTGTTTTTAAAAAACAAAATTTGAAGAAAAAACCCAAAGCAGTTATCTTAAAAATAACATTTTGGGCAGAATTTATTGCTAAAAAGGTCCTAGATGGCCATGTTACCTAAAATGCAATCTTATTGAACGGACTCTGAAATTGGCCTTATTTTTATAGCAGGAAGGGTCATTATGTCTGGCAACCTGGGCCGGGCTGATTTGAAATGAAACATGCTTTATGTCAATATTCCCTTTCTTAAATACCTTTATTGTACACAGGGGCATGTTTATGGGAAAGAACATAATACAATTATGTATACAAATATATATAATACAATTTACTGAATCACGCTCAAACTACAATGCCTTTTCTTGCTGCAACAATGTCAAAATTTAGTATTGAGCAAGGCTTTTTGTAATTAAACAAAACTCAAAAATTTCTCTTTTATATTAAGATAAGCAAACAGTCAAACTGTTTATGCCATTAACCCAAATTGTCTCACAACAGTGTTTACAGGATATCCAGATCATTCTCATCTTGTCAGCAAACTGAATTTAGCTGCCTTTTAACATTTACATTTTGAAAACCTGCTGTCAAGAAATTACATGGGAAATAAACAGCTGTGCTCCATCTTTTCTTTTGATGTGAAGGCAAAACTACCAACTGGAAAATTGTGCAGTTTTACAATTTTTGAAATTTACAGTTTAAAATTTATACTTGTAAACATCTTAAAGATCAGTTAACTGACCCACTCATGTTGAGAAATTTGTAAAGAATCCACTGACTTAGGAATGACACCAAATTGATTGAATGAAATAGTTTGCACATAACAGTAATCACTGCAACTTATGGACACATTTTCTTGAACACTGACTCAATGCATTTAAGTAACAGGCAAAATATCTGCCCAAAATAAGCTTTCATACAGATTTTACACAGCACTCCATTATTGTATGTCAGATTCACATGTAGGGAATAACAGTGTGAGGACCCAGTCTTCACTGAGTGATAATGACCGGGTTGGGGGATGGCTGCTGTTAATGGACAAAGCCCATTAATAAATACCTTTTGAACGAAATAAACAGTTGAAATGCTCCAATTTTGTGACTTTTCTTTCCACGATATTTCCAGATTTTTATGTGTTCATGTCCAGCGGCCATATTTAGCTTATGCGTGGTACCCTGTCTCTTCAATATGCGTTGTTATATACCACCCTAGCCGGGCCCAGGCTGTGCTGGACGATGTCTTCATTGCATTACGACCACTGGCGTTCAAGGGTATGAAATTCTGCTGCCGTAGAGAAACAAATAACAACAATTTTTTTTCACATTTTACCTGATGGAGGAAGCTGAAATAGCGTATACATATTCCTTGTCTCCAGAATTACATCCATGGGCGAAGTGTTTACAGAAAATAAATCGCAGATCGATCCACGCTTTTGTCGTAAACACCCTCAGTACTGCAGTGCGAACATGTCATTTGAAAACTTCCTTCGCGCGCACACCCGGCACATAGCAACTGTGTTGCGAACGCGCGCATAAGTTTTCACACGATGGTGGTTGAGCGCATGTGTACTGTCTGTATTGTTACAAGCTGTCGTAGGACTGTTGTAAATTTTGGCCAATGAATTGGCTTACATGATGTTGGATCAATGCTGCTTCAGGGGCCATTTATTCACTTGTTCTTTGAAACCGGTCTTTATATCACCATTAATGCATCCCCACATGATCGATTCTCGACCAATCAGAAGCTATCAACTCTCCAAGGTATTTATTAATGAACTGTAAGAATTATAGCATTGACAAGTATGCTTATGCATGATAGTGCATGTAATTGTCACCATGGAGTCAGATCAGATATAAGATTCAAAAGAATAACCTTCTTTTAATGATGAAGGCTTGTATGTTACGGATCATTATGAAACTTTTTAATTAAAAATTCATTTTAAAATTCAGGTTTTTTTTTTCCAAATATCCATTTTCCAGGTTTTGAAGAAAAATTCCTTGCATTTTATTAAAGGAAAATCTGATCATTTCAGGGTTTTCTTCAAAAAAAGAAAAGAAAGCTGCTATGGTGAAACAGTCACAGCCCAGTAAAGCAATTCTTTCCCAAATACCCGACAAAGTTCAGAGTTTTCAGAAAATTCATTATATTCTGATGCTATGCAAAGCAAACAAATTTCATTGGTTAGGCAAATAAACACATCACACTTTTTTTTAAAATAAAAATAACCAGATTTTGTTTCCTGTGACACAATTTCTGTTTGTGTCTGACACTACAAAAACATTTGATACAAACAATTATATATTACTGGCAAATCTATCAATGCTGTTACATTTGTTACATATGAAAACTTAAATCTGTGCAATTACATCAGCTTCTGTGTATTCAAAACCCTTAAATAGTCTGTTTGTTTTGAAAAGACCTTGATAGCTCCAATAAACTTGCACCCATGCCAATATAAAACAGATTCACATTGAGTTGGTACCAGTTGGTTGTAATGAGCAGAGTGCTTGACTCTCTACAAATTCAATGAGATTAATTCTTACTCTAAATTTACTGTTTTAAGTACGTCAAGTAACCTGTTCAAAATAATGTAATGCTGATATTTATGTCTTCCAAAGACTGATGCAATGGGGCATTGCCAGACTACTTTGAAGGGGGGGGGGGGGGGGGGTCACCATCAACCGGCTATTGCAAATTCAAAAATTGTTGTGGGAGGTAGGGGGGTTGGACACCATCTTAACTATTGGGATGCTTTTCTAAGTGGATGATATTGGACGCTGTTTGACATGCTGCAGCCGAACTGCCAAACCGAACCAAAAATAGCCGAACATGGCCTTCCGGTTTGGCAAGTATTTGTTGATAGCGCTAGGAATGCTAATGCTTGTAATTAATGGTTGAAATTAAAGCGCACGGATGATTCAATTTACCGTGTTGACAAGTCGCTGCATTCATCTTTATTATTTGGTGGGCTAGCTCCACGATTTTCCGTCTTCGGCTGAGCATAATGTCCTGTTGTACCCGACTAGACCACACGTACTATGTACAGTAATATGTACTTTATAAGATGGACGCCATCCTCAACCACTTGCCTACAGGAACAGCCATTGTTTGCACAACGTGTGTGTAATTGTATTGTGTATGAATGGTCAACTCAAAAGTCACAACCTATAGGCTTGGAAAGGTATTTCCATGAAGATAAGATATATTAAAATTGCTCATTATTTTGTTACAATTTAAAAAGATAACAGCGTTGCTGTTGAAACCCCGAAGTTTGTCAAAAAAGGGCAAACTGACATTCCAAACTCAAATATCATGTCTAACTGAAATTATCATGCAGAAACCATTAACTCACCACAGTGACCTTGACCTTTGACCTTTTGACCCCAAACCAATCCCAACTTGCCTACTCCCAAGGGCAACCCCCTAGTTATCACCCAGAAACCATTTACCTTTAACTCACCACGGTGACTTTTACCTTTGACCTTTTGATTCCAAGACCAATCCCAACTTGCCTTCTCCCAAGGGCAACCCCCTACCAAAGTTAGACATCAAAATCTCATTTCTAACTCAAGTTATCATCCAGAAACCATTTACATTTAACTCACCACGGTGACCTTGACCTTTTGACCCCCAAACCAATCCCAACTTGCCTACTCCCAAGGGCAACCCCCTACCAAAGGTAAACACCAAAATCTCATTTCTAACTCAAGCTATCATCCGGAAACCATTTACCTTTAAATGGTCACTGTGGTAGTGACCTTGACCTTTGACCCCCAAACCAATCCCAACTTGCCTTCTCCCAACATTTCTAACTCAAGTTATCATCCAGAAACTAAGCTGCCCGGACGGACGTTCCAGCCAGACGGAATTGTGGGGTGATAGCATTGTGTTCCCATTATCCTTTTTCTAAAGATTCTCTTCTAGGGTGATGTTTTTCTATTGTGAAAATAGTGGGGTGATGTGTCCTGAAAGGAAAATCACCCCACAAGGGGGGTATGGTCAGAACGGACAGACGGACGGACGCTGAGGGGTAAAAAGGACAGTGTCTTTTCAATTCAGGAAGGTAAAACAAGATATGAGGTAAAAAAAATACCAAGTCTCCAAAGCGCGATTGTATCCCTGGAAGTTTGCAGCCATCCCGCCTCGAAAATGTAGCATTCCCAGACAGCAAGTCCCACCCATGCCCAGTACATGTGCAGTATAAAATGAATGGTTGTTCCCATGGCGACCCTGCATGAATATGCACTGTCATGTACACCCATGTGTACATGACACAGCTGTGCAGGTGACCACAAATTTGTATCCTTGTGGAGACACGCACACAATAGGGAACAAAACATTGTAAAGGTCTCCACAGGGAAATTTCTATAGATGAATAGGTCTCCACCAGGTTTTCACGAAATAGATATATGGATTTTACTCAAAAACTAGGAATTTCCAAGGTGGGTTGATTTGTCGCAAATGGAAGAGTTTTAAAAAAGGGATATTAAGTCCGAATTTCAGCCAAGGAAATTAATTCTGGTTAAAATAAGAGCATTTTGAAACTTCACTTTCAAAATTGAAAACTTTACTACACGAGAACAAAGAAATGTCTCCACAAGGATACAAATTTGAGAGTGTGTGGGAACCGCGTGAGTGGGCATGACTAGAGCCACAACCCCATATTTGTACAAATTGTAGGTCATGTGAGTGTAGTCATAAACAAAGTGGAGATCCAGTCAAGCATTGGTGCAAGTGCACAGGGTACTGTGGCCAGTGTGTCAGTCTGTGTACATTGTGAATGCTTGCGCTCTGTTCATGCCATAGCGCCAGGCGTACGTGGCACATGCATTTTGGCATGTGATTAGGTTCTTCAAGGCTGACCAATCAACATCACTGGGGAGGGAAGGACATTCATTGCCTGTCATAAATCATTGTACATACACTACGTATGGGGATATGTACACATGTTCAAATTGTACGGCACAATAAAGAGAACGTACTTCCGAACCCGAACCGATGTTGGAAAAAAGGAAAAAAATTGAACCGGAACCGAACCGAAACTGAACTGAACCTGGAGAATCAGTTTCAGCACTAGTCTGCCATTCCTCATGCATATTCACGATCCAGAGCCAATTTCTCAATGAAGATCCATCTGCTAGTTTTGCACCCATGGTTACCCGTGCGCTAGTCTACTATGTATGCATTTTACTAAAGCAATTGTGGTAATGGTGCGTGGGGTAGTGAAAAGTGCTATGGAAAGATGAGGGCACACATACCATACAACAATGTTTTGCCAAGAAAACTGACGTGTAACTTGACCAAATTTTGGTGAATATGTACAGGTTATGAGGTACAGTAAAACAAATAGAACATTGTTTAGTTCAGGTGGATAGACAATATTAGCTTCCCGAGGTATTGGGAGTTCACTGACTAGTTCCCTCTGCTTTGCCTCAGGAACTAATCTGTAAACTTCCAATACCTTGGGGCGCTAATATCAACTATCCACACTCAAATCATGTTATATTTTTATAATAGGTGCTGCACAATTTTGCCAACAGGATGATATTTTTTTGAAGACAAGAACAATTAATGGGGGGGGGGGGGGGGGGGGAGGTAAATCACACCCTAACGGGCCCTGGGGCACATCTAGCTTTCAGGAAATAGGGGCTGATATGGGGGGGGGGGGGCTTGAACGATGGCATTACAGATTGTGACCGACTGTGGTGTAGTGAACTGATAATGACGTCATATTGGTCAATTCACTTTGTAAAAATTAAATGTTTTGAGGGGAGGAACTGCTGTCCCAAGTTGTTGGCTGGTTTGACATCTATCACTGACAACAGAACATGAAAATCAGATAAGACAAAGAGATCAGTAATTTTGCACTCGCTTCCTAAATTTACCATGCTCATTGTTGAACACTGTAATGTTGAACATGTGAATATTAGTACACTAGGTAATGAATCCAAGTGTTGTATGCATACAATCTGTGCGTGCCGTACATGTATCATGGGCACAGGCCAGAATAGTGGTTCCAGTCACTGATTGCTTGGCGGTAGCATAACATTAAGATAGGCATTTGTTGTATGCCGTAAAAAAAAATAATAACCTACATAAATGTACATGTAGTAGGGAGAAGGGGGCGTCACTCAGTGCCCTCTTCCCTGGACCTGCCACTGCAGTTTCTGTACACCCTGCCTTAAAAATGCTGTATATGGACTTGGACTGGTTGATCATACAGTGATCTTAACCATTCCTTGCAGTGTACTTGATGATGTTGTCCCTGTCCTGTTGGCTCTCTTGGCTGCCCTAATGCATACACATTGATAAAGAAACAATATTTATTTAATCAATACTTATTTTAAGCTACAGTCCATCATTTGCAGCTATCCAAAAAGTAACTGACGCAATTATTGTTGAAAAACATACTTGGTTGAAAGACAGTAAGGGGACTAAACTCCCTGTGAAATTATTCTTTCTGGCAAGCTGTCATTTTGAAGAAATCAACGAAGGAAGGCCTTTCCGTTAGTTGTTCGTTTTTTTATTCAGTGAAGCGCGCGCAAGCTTTGGCACGACGCACACGCGCGCGTGGTTGCTATAATTCGTCGGATCGGTGCGCGACATTGCGTAGCTGCAATCGGCTCAGTAAGAACGTGTCTGGCACTGAATTCAGGCCCAATTCAAAATATGATTCAGCAACTTTTGATTAGAAATCGAGATCATAGAATGCTGTTTTTCTGGGAATATACAGCTGAAGCTGTGCTGAAACTTCATCAGGTTAGTTGTTCAGCACCCTTCTTTAGATTTTGAGCACTTTTGTTGCTTCAAATGGACAAAATGCAGAAATTGCAAATGATGGACTACACCTTTAATAATGCTTGCCATTTCTGGTTGTGCAACTTACAACCTATCTAACATTCATGAAGTAAGATTACGTATTTCAAAACAGAGTTGACAGCAACTGGAAAATATTGTGCAATTTTAGAAATGTGGCTATGTGGTTGCAAAAGGAGTTTTGTCGGACCAGCTCGGTGGAATTACAGTTAACTGTCATGGTGTTTGGACAATGAAGGCACTCTGGCAATTTGAAGTCACACTGTGTAAGCAGTTCTTAAAGGCAACAATGTACTGTTAACTAGACCTGAACAAATTATTTGAATCCATCTCCTTCATGATAAAGTACATGTAGCTCCAAACCAATGTCAAAGCATCATTACAAAGTAAATCCCTTTTACATTATTTTTTTTATTGGGGGGAGAGATTGAATAAAAATGGCAGGCTTTCAGTCTTTTCATACCTGTACATGTATATACAGTGTATACGTGCATATATGGGGAAAACATCTTTATGGCACATTCCATGGTGAGTGCTTTCCTCTTTTCTACAGTCTACAAAGACTTCTTCAAAAAACACTTGTTGAACATACCTTGGTGAATCAACAGGACTATTGGCTTTCCTAGGTGGCTCTTTCACAAAATTTCTACACGATGCCAACTTTGATTCTAAAGCCTGCATGGAGAAAACAAATTTCCATCTTTAGCTCTTTCAGTATCCCCACACTGAACATACAGTATCTGCACTATCTAGATATCTGCTATAACCCATAACATCAGGTCATTAAGTTATGGGTTTCAGAGTCTCTAAGTAAATTCCGCTGGCCAATTTTATATGATCCATGTCTGGTTCTTTTTTTTTTTTTTTTTTTTTTTTTTTTAAAGCAAAACAGCTTTAAAACCTCATCCTGTAAAGTTGTCAGTACTTCCAAACAATTGTATAATAGATTGCAGGGAGAAAATGAAAGAACTGTTACTTATTAACCCTAACTCCCTAGGCATTTTTGCTACGATGCAACCTCAATCCTGCAAAATCATCCATTATTTCTTGAATGTGGTCCCTGGAGGGGTGACCACTGCCTAAATCCTGCAAAATCCTCCAGCAATCACTGTCAATATGTTGAGACAGAGCCAGTGACATACTGGGGCAGTGCTGAGGATTTCTAGCATAATATAGGCCTAAATTTATGCACGGCTGAGCTTAAACAAAACAAATGAACCTTTCATTTTGTTCTGCATGCGCAAATCGCGCAAACGCGTGCAGATGATTTTTACCCTGACGTTTTTTAACCGTCATGACGCGCTTAAGTTGTTTGCGTATGTTCTCCTTGCCCGTTGCATTTAGAGTACACTTTCAAAATTCAATCCATCTAATTTTGTTATGTTCTACAAACACGCACATGAATTCAAAATGTCAGCGCATAAGAATGAGGAGTTAGCACTCTAGTAATTTAATATAGCTCTATGGTATGTTGAAAATAACAAAATCCAGGAC
The DNA here is from genome assembly GCF_015706575.1 of Patiria miniata. Taxonomy (NCBI): domain Eukaryota; kingdom Metazoa; phylum Echinodermata; class Asteroidea; order Valvatida; family Asterinidae; genus Patiria; species Patiria miniata. Next base: position 6,918,658 of record NW_024037067.1, read on the forward strand.
GTACATTATCAAAGTCATTTATTCAATTGCTAAAACATATCAAGGTTTATCACTGTCCCCATTAATCCCACTGTCCTTCAACATGACCCCCATTCCTTTCAACGCAAATCTCTGCCCTGGTTCTGCTGTGAACGCATTCCTGATAACGTCTCTCTCTCTGATAACTGTCAATTGGTCTTATGGTGCATGTGGTACAAGGCCTGTTTCTGGGATGTCAGTTACATCACTTGGTGCTCAGTCATCCGTGACGGTAAAATGGAGTTTGTTGTGTCAAGAAAAAGATGACATGGGTCATGGATATGTAACAGATGGTGGTTGCCATTTTCCTAAATAATTAGTCATACCCGAGAAATCAACAAAATAATAATAATAATAATAATTTGGGAGACTAATCATCCTTACTCGCAGCTGGTATGCTGAATTGCGAAGGACGCGGCTACAACGTGGTAGGGCCGCTGGCATGTAAAGGCGCCTATGGCTGCCGGCCACATCGACCCATATATGACCACGGAGCACAGCCTGAGATCAAAAGTGTTTGATTTTTTGGAGGGAGGAAAACCGGAGGGCCCGGAGAAAAACCCTCGTGGCACAACTCTACTCACATGTGATCCACGGCCAGGATTCAAACCGTGGTCACCTTGGTGAGAGGCGAGCGCTTTACGCACAAGCCACCCATGCCACCCAAATAAGCTTGGTTTCCTCTTTTTTTTTGAACACCCTGTATTTGTAACTGTTTTGATGTTAACAGAAAAACTTGTGCAAAACATAATGTTACAAGTTAACCTGGTCAACAGGCAGACCTCAACATTGACTGCACCCAGCTTAATTAAAACCAACAAAATTGCATTTCTTACACTTAATTTCAGGAGATATCCTCAGTACTGGAACTACTAAATGACACTAAAATACATTTGATTTTGATTAACAATGATAATTTTCCAATTGCCAATTTTTAGCCAAATATTTTGATTCAAACATTGAATGACACATCTTTATTCAAAAGCTTGCAAAAACCAATATGACTGAATCCAGATGATACAATATATATTCATGAACTTCAGATATTTGTTTCTTGACACCAATAAAAATCAAAACTTTATAAGAAATTCCATTTGAAATTTTGGTGGCTATGTCCACTTTGGCATGGAACTGCCCTTCAGTAACACATGAAGTATGAGTGCATCTCAACAATTACATGTACATCCATGTAGCTAAGTACTGGATTCACAGACTTACCCCAACTTTTCTAAGTAGATCGCCAACAATATTAAGAGCTGAGATTCGGGCAGAAGGCGTTAATGGGGTGAATCCAGCACTTCCACCAGTTTCGGCTGATGGCAAAAAAAAATAGGCATTCAGCTTATTTTCTACGAACAATTATTCACATTATTTCCACCCCCCAAAAAAACAAAAAGACAGAAAAAAACTTAACATTGCACACAAATGTACAAGTAACACTAAAATGTGTCACTAAGCAATCGAAAACTAAAGGATGTGGTTGTAACTGAACAACCACAGAGCTGTTCAGCTCTTTTTGAAGGTCTTTAATTACAAAAAGGTTCAATGAATTATATACCCCAAAGAAAACTGTCAATTTACCGCCATGCATTCTTCAGTGTAAAATTAAAATGATAATCATTGATACTTGTACTTGTGGTAACAACACTAGTACATGATGAGGTTCAACTTATTTTCCACAATTTTGAGCATATTTCTAAACCAAACAATTTCATTACAAACTAGCATGTTTCGTTCTTGAGATTTGCTTAACAGAAATAACAAATTTTAAGATCCATCAAAATCTACATGACGACATCATCACAACGTCATCTCAATTTGGTTTCAATCCAATCGGACTGCTGGTTCTCTGGATACCACTCTTTGAATAATGCACCTTTTAGCTGAAGCCATGTGACTCCTGATAATGTCATCATGACGTCTCTTGTGTTGATGTCTAGGACTGATTGTACTACTGGTTTTGTTTGTGCCTTGCTTGAAGTCAATCTGATTGCATTTCATATCAAATTGTGCAAGTAGAAAAAAAATATTTAAAGTCAATCGATGACCTCATCAAGACATCATTTTGGATTTTGCATACTGATGACTTAATCAAACTACCCATCAAGTTTTATGATAACCGAATCTTCCCTTATATTTTTTTTTTTAATTGCATTTTTGAAGAAGTTATGAGGATGTCATACATGTCACAGTTCTGTGCATATTCAAAGAATTTTAATTTATCATGTTTTGTTTGCGAGATAAGGAGATAAACTTCAAACTACAAACATCTCTTCACTGCTAAAGTGTGACGTCACCTCCTCTACAGGTCAGGAGCACCTCCTCGATGCAATGACCACCATGACAAATTTCATGTGCACATGTACGTTTGGCACACACAATCACAGACAGCAATTTTAAACCCTATTTGTACAGAAAATGTTCACAAATTAGTACCTAAACCGGGTAAAGTGTTTGCAGAAGATTGCCCCACACCAGTTAAAACCACGTTGTGCATATTCTGGCTACCCAGTGGAGAGTCAAGCCAATTGCAAAACTTGGGTTTACATGTACATGTACAACCACCTTGGTAGAACACTGCGATCATATTGGGCCACTGCAGTGTGCGTGAACCGGTAACCATGGTTGCACTGCGTTGTCCTGTGAGTGACATCACATATTTGGCAGTGAATAAAATATCGAACGATGACATCATAATGATGTCACCTCAATTTTTACCTATAACACATCCCTGTCTCTGTACATACCAAGTAACAAACCAATCAAACTTGTAATTCTTTAGTTGCAGAACTTTGAAAAGGCACCTTATCAAATTCAAAAATCCATAAAAGATTCAGTTTTTGCACAATGAAAAACAATGAAGGTTGGGGACTACCTTTGTTTAATAACTAAATGTTTAAATAATTTAGCCCTAAAAGACATATGCTAACACATTATCAAATTTGAATACACATACAAACCTCTGTTTAATCCAGGAGTAGTATTAGTTTCTGCTTCGTGTAAGACCTTGTTGTCTGTTTCAGGCAGCCTTGTATTGCCATGTTTCTGAGGGGTCGTGTCCATCCTATCATTGTCTGGTAAAACCTGTGAGTTCCTTACAGTCATCATCTTGCCTTTTACTGCCAATTCATGGGCCATATCTATTGGATCAAACATTCAATGCAAACAAGAAGACCTTACAATCAGATTTTCACCACATTGCTTACCTCACATTTCAAAAGGTTAATAGGTTACATGTTTAAAGTAAAGTGTTTATGCACGGATTGACACATAATCATGGTATTTCCTTGCTAAGTTCTTGTTATTTGGCAGCATAAATTCTTGTCATTTAATATGTTCCCTGAGCAATTTCATAGGTTTTCAGTCTTATTTTCTGTACTATAATTCATTATTCTTGTGCTCTTTATTTCCAAATAATTTACAATTCACACACATTTTTCACATTGGTCATATATATGTACATGTGTTTTCCTTAGATACTCGGAAGAAAATGGTCTCGCACACTGATTAAGACTGGTTTTAAACAGTGCTGACTGGTGTTTTAACAAGGGAATTCGGCTCGGGTAATTATCAGCATCCAGACTCCAACCTGCCTTAAACATAGAGTTTAATACCAGCCAAGCACATATTTATTCCCATTCATAAATACCTTTTCGGTAAAAAAAATCAAAACTTTTCAGCCAAAAAGTCAAAACAAGTCAAAATTTATAAATCTCCAATTTATAAAAACAATTTTTCTTCATGGTTTTCGAATCACCCCTCTAGCTGTATTATGGTAAGTCCCTGTCATAAACAACTCCTTATATGGAGATTGGCACGCACGTTGCACATACTGAGTGATGTGGCACAGAACGCGTTGTGCAGGTGTAGTTAGAATTTAGGTCTAAGAAATACTGACTCACTGGTAGTATTGCACATGCCTACATGAGGATGACGTTCAACCATTCTACCTCATCACCACATAGCACCTTGGCCTTACATGAGATTGCACCTGCCACTGGTATTCTATCGTCACACATGAGAGAGCTCATTATTTTAACAAAAGAGCGCACCCCTATATAACGGTGCCCCAGCACATACGCCTCAGTGCATTTTTGTGACCAGTACCTATCACCCAAGATGTCTTCGGAGCCCACACTACTCGATCTGCTTGCTTCGGACAGCGAGCAAACCCGGACACAACTGGACCCAGGTCCATCTACTTCGGGCTCCATTGCTGGTGGCAAGCTGCTGGCGTCAACTTCCTCGGTGAAGCCAGGAAGAGAACTGCAACAACCAATGTTGTTAGTCAAGAAGAATTCTTGGCTATGCAGGACAAAATGGCAGTAATCGCCGAGGCCATGCAGACACTGCAGTCAACAGTGGTGTCTGCCCTCGACAACAGACCAGTTACACATCAGAAAACTGACGAACGGTCTCCTCAAGCGACAAATCCATTGTCACTGACAAGGCAATCGAACTTCTTCTACAACCAGGGAAAGACGAAACTTCAGGAGGAGTACTCGACGCCATTGAACAGTTGTACTCCGGTGAAGACTCTGGGGAAAAAGTCGACGACAAACTGGCAGCCGTAGTGAGTAAAGTGCTCCGACACAAACCGTCGGATGAAAAGATTGCAGGAATAACTCAATAGTTTTAAACGGCCATCCAACATTGAGAAACTCAAACACTCTCAAGTTAATCCAGAAATCTGGAGTAATTTGCAATCAAAAACTAGATCTACAGATATAAAACTCCAAAAGGTTGAACAGGCACTGCTCAAAAGTATCGTGCTGATTGTTCAATGCATGCAATCCTTAATGGGAAATGCGAATGAAAACCAAAAGGCTCTCATTACAAAGCTCAGTGACTCTGTAGCTATAATTGGTTACGCAAGAGATGAGCTTAATCTACGTCGCCGAGAATTCATTAAGCCTGACCTGAATCGGCAGTTCGCTAGTCTCTGTTCCGCACAGAGGTCCGTAACTGGGCTTTTGTTTGGTGATAATCTTTCACAACAATGCAAAGACATTCAGGAGACAAACAAAGTGGGCCAAAAATTTGGCAAGCGTGCGGGTTCTTTCTCCAACCTGAAACAGGGTTATGGAAAACGGAACTACAGACGGGACGCCAAGTCTGAACTGAACCCGAACCGAACCGAAATGGACGGTTCGGAAGTTCGGCAAGTATTTGTTGATAGCGCTAGGAATGCTAATGCTTGCAATGAAAGGGCAAAATTAAAGCGCACGGATGATTGAATTTACCATGTTGACAAGTCGCTGCATCAATCTTCATTATTATCTGCAAAGAACAAAACCTCTGAGAGGTACTGAGAGACGATTATTCTCAAGTTATGTTCAGCCGCACAAAGCCGCAGGTTCAGAAACTATCGGCCGTTGGATCAAAGGTACATTGAAAACAGCTGGTATAGATACTGAGAAATTAACCGCACATAGTACCAGATCAGCATCATGTAGTACCGCTTTCAGGTACGGAGTGTCAATAGATGCAATTATGAAAACTGATGGGTGGTCAAAATGCTCCACCTACACGGAGGACTACAATAAAAGTATTGTTGGAAATTCCGCTTTTGCTGATGGGGTTCTTGGCAAGAATTAGCTAGAACTTACTTTTGTATCACAATGCCGCTAAAGACCGGCGCTTTAACTTCAACTTTAATTTATGTTTATTCTACTGAAAATACAGTAAAGAAGTAACTTTGTATTTTGCTGAGTAAGGACCGGCGCTCTCACTTCAAGTCATGTATAAAATGTTCAAAATTGAATTACTGATAATACAGGAAGTGCCATAAATATGCACATTTATGATGAATAAAATATCGGGTGAAAAAGATGTTATTCCAATAACCCAATGTCATTTGAAGTCTATGTACTTTTTGGAAGTTGTACACCTGTATTTGGTGAACATGTACTTGCTGTCCTTTAATCTGTATTTGCAGTCAGAGTTGCTCCAAACATCTCGCGTAAGGCCGAGGTGCTATGTGGTGACGAGGTAGAATTCAAGAATTAAACGAAATGAAAATGAAATAAAGTTGAAATTGAAAGTTTAATTGTCATTCTACCGAGTCACCACTAGCACTGAAGGACTTACGTTCCGTCCCAAGTCATAAATGACAGAAATATTTAGAGTATTCGACTCTGATACCCTCCCATTGGCTGACTGCAAACGTTCCATGTACAAAACTGCCCTGATGTGTATGGGGCACCGTGATATAGGGGCACGCTCTTTTGTTTAAGATAATGAGCTCTCTGAAGCAATCTCACGTAAGTCCTTCAGTGCTAGTGGTGACTCAGTAGAATTACAATTAAACTTCAATTTTATTCCATATCATATCGTTTAATTTTTTGAAATAAAAGGGTTAAAGACACCGGATTTTATAGTATTTCATGTGACACTGGAAAAGTGTTTAAGACCATCAACCGTTTAAAACTGGTCACATGACGGGCTCTCGACCAATAGGAATGGGTAAACTGTCTTAGGTATTTATGAATAAGGGAATAAATGTGTGCTCCGGAGGTTTTTATCACTCTGTTTAAGACCACTTAGAGTCTGGGTGCTGATAATTACCCTCGCCTCCGGCTCGGGTAATTATCAGCACCCAGACTCTAAGTGGTCTTAAACAGAGTGATAAATACCGACGGAGCACATATTTATTCCCATTCATAAATACCTTTTCGGTAAAAAAAAAATCATATAATTCATTCAAAACATCCCGATTTTGTTCAACAAATTCACTTTATGCTTTTTGAAACATCCCTCTTGCAAAATGGAGTGTTCAGCTGGCGAGTAAGATGTAAACAACCCTTTTATGGAGATTGACGCGTGCGTATCATGTTCTGCCCGATGTCGCGCAGAACGCACCTGGCGCGTTGCGTTTTGAATTTAAAACTATAAAATTCTGACTCCCTGGTAGTGTTGCGCATGTCTACGTGAGGATTGTGAACGTTCAACCAATGAAACGATAAGAGGCACTGGAGTCCACATTTTATTGTGACACTGGAAAAGTGTTTAAGACCAGCTAGCCATGTCTTTATCATCCGTTTAAGACCGGCCACGTGACGGGCTCTCGACCAATAGGAATGCGTAAACTGTCTTAGGTATTTATGAATGGCGGTTTAAGACCACCCACGTCTTAGGTATGTACACGTATGACTATTATTAAGATCAGGCTTCCAATATTGTTTTATTATCACAAAGACATCTGGATATTTCATAGTAGTATTGACATGCATTTTAATGGATCCCGCTCAACAGAGAGTTGACTTGGACTCGGACTCGGACTCGGACCAAACTTCAACACTGATGGCACTATGGGACCAATTTCCTTCATATCATCAAGCCTGTAGCTGGAGTAACTTGCTATTTATTGGCAAGCATTATACAGCACATTCCAAAATACCCACAAGTTTATTTTTGAGAGGCTCAAGCGTCGGCGCGAGCACGTACTGCCATTATTAAATATATACCATTTTAAAGCTAAGAATCTGAACTTTATCCCTGGAGAATATTGGTTTCTATTTAAAAGAGTTTTAAATTTATTTGTTCAAATAAAGGCATGTTGAAAACAAACTCAACTGATTTCAAGGAAAATCGATGATGCGGTACATCAGATGCAAACTCGAGTCACGCTTTAAGCGTGAATCAAAAAGAATACGAAACACAAAAAGTTAAAGGTAGCGAGATTGTCACATCATGGACATGATGAACCATTTCCACATTAGAAAAAATGCACGATTGATTTTCCCTGAAATCGGTTGAGTTTATTGTTGACATGCCTTTATTTGAACACACATCATTTCAAAACCCTTTTGAAAATCGAACCAATACTTACCAGGGATAAAGTTAAGATTCCAAGCTTTAAAATGATATAAAAATTATGGCGGTACGTGTTTCCGCGGTGACGCTAGAGCCTCGCAAAAAAATGTTGCGAGTATTTTGGGACGCGCTGAATTTGGTACAGATGTAATGTTAAATAGTTGACCTTTGAAAGTATGAAACACTTAAGAAAACTGATTATTTATGTTGATGGCAACATTTGCTGGAAATAAAACATGAACGTGTAACTGAAAATTCAACAAACAGTCTCAAACCTGCCCTAAAAAATATGCAGTTGAATGCTTACAAACCCCTACCCTCAGAGCACAAGCATGGAGCCTATACATATGAGCATCATTAGTGGGGAATGATGTTATTCCTACCTCGTGCCTCATCTTTCATTCTCTGAACTGTTACTTCCAGACTTTCCTTCTCATCAAGTTCATTCTCCAGAAATGCATTCCTCTCAATTGCCTATCAAGGAAAGAAAAATTTATTATGAGATATTTAAGGTCATCAAATGATATAAATAGTTTCATTGTCATGATATCACATTGCCTTATGTAAACTGTTTAATAGACATGGGCAATTCCAGGGTAACGGAATGACATTCAGACTCCTGTGTTCAACTTCAAAGCATGTGGCTTACAAGTCCCTTTTTTGTACAAGATCAAAACAACATCTCTGTTCTTTTACTCTAACCACTACCTTCTATTTCCATTTTTCATTTTTTTTTAATTCATTTCGTTTACGAATTACAAATAATATGAGGTCAGTAACAGAATTTCCCAGTTACACTACATGTACATTACGAAAACCAAATCGCCTTCAATTTCTACTTGCAGATATCTTATTGACATGATCACTTTGAAATTTGAATCTTAAAAAAGATTGTGAATCTGTTTGAGAATAATGCCAATGGGAATTTTTTTAAAACTTCGATGTACACAAAACTTGAGTTTCAATAACACCTTGACATTCAAATTTTCAATGAGTGGAGAATTGTAAACTTACTAGAAAAAAATTGAGCGAGATTCAATTTAAACAGTTGTTACTTAATCATTGTTAACTGAACTTCAGCTAGAAGGTGCAGCTAATTTGTAAACTCATTTTACAGTTGTTCCCAAGATAATTACCACTCCATTTTGTGAATTCTTGAAGAATTATTGAGATGAAAAAAAAAAAATAGATCACGTTTGGTAAAGAACGAACATGAGGTGTTGAGAACAAATATGAGGAAGTTTGTTAAACAAATTTCAACACAAAGAATGATTGTAAAGGGGGGGGGGATGGAAGGTCAGCATTTATGAACTCGTCTTAATTGCTCCAAAAGAACATGGTATGTTATTGCTTTGTGGTTGTTTTTGAATATCATCATCATGAACACACTCAAATATGCACATTCTGGAAGCAGACTTTTTGTTAGTACAATGTTTTATGTTAAAGGGAATGTACATCATTGGCTTTTGCTGTAATTTTCAGAAATGAACTATTTGAGGGGTTAGTATAATAGATCAAATGTTGTTTAACTGACATGTTTGAAGTTTTGTGTTCTAAAATGCTTGAAAAACCAACAAAAACACAACTGTTTATATAGTCTGGTTTCCTGACTCCACTAAAGATAAAATGGATCAATTATAGATGTCGGAAAAGTGTAAGATAAGGGAACCAGTCTAGCTGGCCTACACCCGCTCATGAACATGTAACCAATAGCAAACAAAATTTGGACTGAAAAAAAAGTGTAAAGTTGGAGCAGTAGTTGAAAATAGTCAGGTTTTTCAACGGTGGTCGGCCGACCACCGTTGGAAATGTATACAAAAATACCATTTTCTTGAAAATGACCTCACACCAGGTGCCATAATTTTACAGGATGCTTCAGACTATCATTTACAAACATCCTAGTAAGGTATTTCGTAAAAACTTGGTAGTTTTATTTTTCGATGTTGCAAATGTTGTATATTCCCTTTAATCTCACATACTACATGTATAGTAGGACTATAACGGCAACTAATACTAGTGGTGATCTTCATCCTGGTCATCCTTAACTAAGGACTTTCTGGTGAATTGTTTAAAAAGAAGAATTAAAAATGCGAATCATCAATCAGTAGACTTGTCTCAGTGATAACCATTTTTTCCTAAGGGGCCAGGGGGTCTCATTATGCAGGCCTAACCAACTTAAATCAAAATGGACTGTTTAGGTAATTAGCAGACTATTTCAGGGGATGTATAGGTCCAACGTAAGTAGGAATAAAAATTGTTGAGGCCACTGAAGAAACCAGTTTCCACCTACCGCAATAATAGAGAATGCACCTCCGCTCACATACCGTGTGCATACTTATTCTCACAGGCATTAAACAGGAAAAATATCAAACCACAGTCCTTCTGATTTGAGGCGTGCGATCGCACCCCCACACCATCCAAGGGATTCGGGGGGGGGGGGGGGGGGGGGGGGGGGGCAAAGGGGGCCATGGCCCCCCCCCCAAAAACGAAACCAATTTTTTATATTTTTTATGTGACATCGCAATAAAGGCAGGCAATGAGTACACCACCATCTTTTCCTCAAAAAAACATTGGTTAAAATGGTCAGAAATTGCCTCAGATCGCACCACAGAGCATCTAGAATCCCAAAAAAATTTTGACCCACTTTTTGGGTGACAAAAGTTTTTTGGGCCACCCCCCCCCCCAAATCGTGTTCTGGATCCGCCCTTGACGCCATCGCAAGCCTAAAAGCTTCCTGAGAGGTGTCAATAATCCCACGCCTGGATCCCTCTGTACCGCACACCTCGGCATACGTTTACAGCATAATTATACTCCGTAATTTATGAAAAAAAGTACGTGGGAGAAGAGAAAAAAATCAAGCATTAGGCCTACCAATATCGTTTATATCGCAAAACAGCTGGGCAGTGTGGAACGCCATGTTGATTGTTGACAGCGTGAACAGTAACCTTGTTTCAGCACGTGTAGAGAATTACGCACTAAATGTACATTATGTTGTAAACTGCATGGGGCAAGCGGGCGCTACCAGACTGTGCGTAGAATGTACATGTACTGTACACGACATACGGTGAATACGCACGTGTGTACAAGCTGACTGCCCACAGTAAAACAAGCGGACGCCTTGTTTCAAAGCTGAACGCTGAACACAGACTTGATAACTTAAACGCCATTGGCCGAAACTGGGTGCAGTTATTGTCACCAGCCAATCAGGTTGCCTCACACAGAACACGGCCGTGGGCGTTACAAAACTTGACACATGTTTTTACTTCACAAAACTTAGCTCGCGAAGCACATTTTGGTTTAATCATGACTGATTCGTATTTTTAAGAGGTGGGAGGGAATGGGCGACATAGGGTACAGGGTACAGCAAGATGATGACAGCGGGAAGGACATGGTTGTCAAAGTAAAAGTGGAGTAGTTTGCACTCCTGATGTTATTATTATGAAGTTCTGTTACAACGCAAAGTACATGTAATTTCAACTGTTAGCTGTCAGTGTTGTGAGATTTACTGTGCATTAACTGACTTTCTTGTTTTGAACCAAGCTATTAATTAAATAATGTGTTTTCTGGGGGGGGGTGTTAGTGTTATTGGTTTTTAAGTTCACTGTAAACCAAGATGAATAGTATAAAAAAGAAATACCAGATTGATCAGTCCCAGCTTGGACCACAGAATCACACGCCTAGAAAAAAATCACACACCTAGAAAAATCCAGGTGTGCCTTTTTCCACACGCCTGTGATTTTCAAATCAGAAGGACTGAACCACTGCCAGAAGTTTTTAAGTTGAAAAGTAAGATTTAAACAAAATAGAAGACCAGACAATTCAGGAAGGTTAGTGAGCAATCTCCATTCCGATCGAGAATTGTGATAAATTACAGTTATAATAAAGAGAACTATCTTATTAGCAAGAAACTGTGTTTGATGATCAAATGCCAACTCCATCTGAAACTTCGGGTTTGATGACATCATCACGGAGTTTTTGCACTGATATAATCTGTATGTTCTTTTCTTCAAATGTTAGCAATTGATGTACGATTTCAGGAATTTCTTTCACATACAAATATATATGCAATCTTTAAAAATAACAGCATTGCTGTTGAAACCCCTCAACCAGAGTCATGTTATCATCCAGAAACTATTAACCTTTAACTCAACAGGGTGACCTTGACCTTTGACCTTTTGACCCCAAAAGCAATCCCAACTTGCCTACCCCCAAGGGCAACCCCCTACCAAACTTAGACAGCAAAATCTCATTTCTAACCCAAGTTATCATCCGGAAACCATTTACCTTTAACTCACCACGGTGACCTTGACCTTTGACCCCCAAACCAATCCCAACTTGCCTACTCAAGGGCAACCCTACCAAAGTTAGACAGCAAAATGTGATTTCTAACTCAACTAACTCACCACGGTGACCATGACCTTTGACCTTTTGACCCCAAAAGCAATCCCAATTTGCCTACTCCCAAGGGCAACCCTCTACCAAAGTTAGACAGCAAAATCTCATTTCTAACCCAAGTTATCATCCGGAAACCATTTACCTTTAACTCACCACGGTGACCTTGACCTTTGAACCCCAAAAGCAATCCCAACTTGCCTACCCCCAAGGGCAACCCCCTACCAAATTTAGACAGCAAAATCTCATTTCCAACTCAAGTTATCATCCGGAAACCATTTACCTTTAACTCACCACGATGACCTTGACCTTTGACCTTTTGACCCCAAAAGCAATCCCAACTTGCCTACTCCCAAGGGCAACCCTCTACCAAAGTTAGACAGCAAAATCTCATTTCTAACCCAAGTTATCATCCGGAAACCATTTACCTTTAACTCACCACGGTGACCTTGACCTTTGAACCCCAAAAGCAATCCCAACTTGCCTACCCCCAAGGGCAACCCTCTACCAAAGTTAGACAGCAAAATCTCATTTCTAACCCAAGTTATCATCCGGAAACTATTTACCTTTAACTCACCATGGTGACCTTGACCTTTGAACCCCAAAAGCAATCCCAACTTGCCTACTCCCAAGGGCAACTCCCTACCAAAGTTACAACCCCAAACAACATTTCTATTAACTCAAGTTATCATCCGGAAACTAAGCTGCCCGGACGGACGTTCCAGGAAAAAGGGATAATGGGAACACAATGCTATCACCCCACAATTCCGTCTGGCTGGAACGGCCGTCTTAGCGTTCTGACCATACCCCCCTTGTGGGGTGATGTTCCTTTCAGGACACATCACCCCACTATTTTCACAATAAAAAAACATCACACCAGAAGAGAATCTTTAGAAAAAGGGATAATGGGAACACAATGCTATCACCCCACAATTCCGTCTGGCTAGACCGCTAAGACGGACGGACACCCTAGGCGATGACAATACCCCTCGAGCCTCTCAGCTGAGGGGTAAAAATACTGCAAGGGGATGTTGTGAGTGACAATTTTTTTATGCCCCTTATAAGGTGATACATAATGGATCTCATATTTCTCATAAAAGCTTCATTTACCTGTCTTTAAATTGATAGACATAATTTCCAGTGCCTTGAGTACCTAATTGTTGGTAGATATGTGCGCTATATAAGACTCCGGTATTATTATTATTAGAAAAGCTTTGCGGCCTGATCCTGGAAGGATCATTATCAAAGACACAAAGACACAATATTGGCATGTCATGGCCGAGCGGTTTCTGATCAGCAGACTGAGCAGAGTTGGGTTTGAGTCCTGGTCTTGACACTTGTGTCCGTAAGCAAGACACTTAACCATTATTGCTTCGTCCTTCGGATGGGACGTAAAGCCGTAGGTCCCGTGTGTTGTGCAATGCACGTAAAAAGAACCCAGTAACACTCATCACTAAGAGAAGGGGTTTGCCCTGGTGTGTTTCTGTCAGTGGCTGCAAATGAGCCGCAGCACCTTGTAAACCCTTATTAAGGTGGTACACATTGGGTCTCATATTTTCACATACTTCATTTACCTGTCTTTGAAAATGAGACATAATTATCAGCGCTTTGAGTACTTACCTTATTACTGGTAGATAGGTAAACTATATGAGACTCCAGGATTATTATTATTATTATTATTATGACAGGGGAACAGTAACAAACAAGCAAGAGACACACAAGCACACAAAAGCATACATGGGTGCAAGGAACAACACAAAGAAGGGGTAGACACTAGGTAGACAAAGGAAGCAGAGAACAAAAAGGAAAGTGGGGTGCGATGGGCAGGTAAGGCAAAAATTCAGGAATGCAACTGTTAGGCAGGTTGAAGTGGTGACCAACTGCAGTGTGATCTTTTAATGTTGCCAGTAACTGGTGACCATAAAGAAACACTTTGTGAGAATGTTGTTGATCTCCTACATGTACATGTCCATGTACATGTAGAGGTACATGTCAAGGGGACATATGTTATTCCCACCAGTAACTAGTCATTATACCTTGGCAGGATATTTAAATATCGTCGCGTCAGTGCAACAAGGTCGTAACTCCATTCTGCAACAAAGACGTATCTTGTGTGAATACGCTCCGTGCAACAAGGTTGTATCTCGACGTCCGTTGACTTTGTGTGTACATCCGGGTTATTTTGAGTGAGTACGACCTTTTGAAATTCTGAAACTCGCGTTTCACATACGGCCCATTTTAGGAGATACGACCTTGTTGCACGGACACGACGATATATTAAATATATTGAAAAATATTGTTACCCATCTACTGAATCACTTGATGACGGGATTATTTATTGACCGAAAATATACCATTTTTGAAAAAGACAAAATGTATTGGCCAAATTTTACAATCAAGCCAAACACCATAAATACTGGCTCTTGAGAGTCATTTGTAAATATTTGTATGTTAATTCTCACTTTAACTGCGTATTTAACAACACTTTTTGTAACACTCTGAGGCCCCGCCATGGAGCGATATTTGCTATAATGACAGGCCGTGTCCAGCAGCCAAGTTAAGTTCAACACTCAGTATGTACAAAAACAATGGTAACCACTGACGTGTACTTTTTTTAACATGTCCACCACCAGAGACTAGGGGAAAGCTTGACAATTGAACCTGTCACTCACCCCTGCTAATATACATTGCCAGATTGAAACATGTTTACACATCATCTGGTGTTAACTGGTTAATTTAGGAATTATTTGAAACTTCATTTTGAGACATGCATCCATTTATTAAACTTCAAAATGACAGTATCCTCACAACCTTTTCTCCAAATTATTTCTTCATCATTTGTTTTTAGACAACTTCATCTCAGGTACCCGTACCTTTCTCACTTTGCATGTGTGTCAACTCAACCAGAATACTCACCAAATTCAATCTAGCTTCAAAATCTTCTAAGGATGTGACAGTAGTTCTGAAAAAAAAAATAGAAAAACTCCCTATTTAACTTAAAACTCAAACCAATGTTGTTACGGTACCTTCATGAATTATGACTTGCATTGTAAGTGCTAAGAACACTTATCTACTTTGTGGGGTGCTGTGGTTACGGTGTTCGACTTGTGTGCCGTGGTGCATGGGTTCAAATCCTGACCGTGGAAACATGGTGCTTGTGCTCTTGAGCAAGGTACTTTACCATCATTGCTTCGTCCTTTGGATGGGACGTAATGCACATAAACCCCCAGTGTTTCTGGCAGTGGCAGCAATGTGCGCCGCAGCACCTTGTATACCATTAGAAGGTGCTACATAACAGGTCTCATATTGCCCATTTGGTCTTACCAGAAACGCATCTCAACAACATTGCCATGTCAAAAACTATCATAAATTACCCCTTTCCTGTACTTCTTTCACATCGATGGTGATTGAGAATACTATGTATGAAGCACGTGCACATGTCAAACAAGTTTTTTTCTGACGTTGACGCCACGTCAACAGCAAGACTTTTGCTGCTTTGCAAGATCTTGCATGCTTTGCACATATAGACTAGTTCCCACTGGTATAAGAACAGGAACCAGCCAACTGAGTAACATCCACACCATGAAATGAAATGTCAAGCAAATGTTTCTGAAACAATATAAAACTAAAGATTTTAGCTAGTTATTTCATAAAAGTGGAAGATATCTTTTCTGTGTATATGTATTTTTTCTTTTTCCATATATTTATTCCAAGCATTAAAACTCGGATTTGTAACGTTTGAGCGGGGCTGGTGGTGCGTGCACGTTACCTCGTGGTTGCTCAGTCCATGATCCACCGTGGTCGCTCAGTCCATGATTGTGTTGCCGTTGTGCTTTGTGCATACACTTAATGATTGCATGTACCGTACATGTAGGTCTAGTACACGAGTTTCCTTTCATTTTAAGTCGGTACTGTCAATCTGAAAATATTGTTTTTGTCTGACTAGAAGTAAAATTTGATAATTTTATGGTGCACATTTTTATTATTTTAGATTTGATTATAATATGCCATGCTAAAAATTGTGTTCCCAAACATCTGAATTCAGTTCGGTTTGGTTCATTCAGTTCGGTTGTGAAGTGCTATGTTCTGCGAATTTTCGCTCGGTTTGGTGGTTCGGCAGCAGCACTAAACAAAAGTTTTGAGTTCAACGGATGTATGCTGCGGGAAATTGAGTTACGGGACACACTTGGCAGGAATAAAGTGTTACTTTGAGATAAACAGAGTTTTGAGTTATCAGAATTTGACTGTACATGTATGTCTACATTGAAAATACATTTATATTCTACACAAAATTCGTCATCACTACACACAAATTTGGGGGTTTTTGGATAGCACTTTGCTTACTACAAAATTGCTCATTACATATGGTCAGTAAACAGTGCAATGTCTGGTATTTTTTCTGTTTCCATGTATTTATTCCAAGCATTAAAACTCAGATTCACAATGTTTGAGCAGGGCTGGTGGAGCGTGCACGTTGCCCCGTGGTTGCTCAGTCCATGATCCACCGTGGTCTCTCAGTCCATGATTGTATTGCCACTGTACTTTGTGCATGCACTTAATGATTACACGTACATGTACGTCTAGTACACGAGTTTCCTTTCATTTTAAGTTCAAATTAAGGAAATAGATTATAGGCCACACTGGTAAAAAGTTTTTGAATTACACTCACCTTTTTGCTCTTTCTAAATCATCATTATGCTGCTCCAATTCCCTGATGTATTTGGACAATTCTTCCCGGATAGCCTTGATCTGAGCCAACTCATCCTGAAGTTCATTGATTTGCCGCAAATATTCATTTTGAGAATGCTCTAACTTTTCCTATAAAAGAAAGAAAAGAAAAGTTTGCACGTGTTTTCTTTGATCCTTCCAGACTGTTCATGTATGAATGGTTGCTGGAGGCTGCTCACACATGTGCTTTCTGGAAAATTGTTGGACACATGGCACATGTAGAGCAATGCTGCATGCAGGTTTTCTTGCACTCTGAACATGTGAGTAGTGGAACCGCCGGGAGTTTTATTTTATGTTTATTTTATTTATTGTAATCTTCAACGAGGGTAGTCCATTTCAGTTTAAGAAAACTGGTTTCCAAAGGAGCCCTCACATTAAATTACATGGGAATATAATTAAACAAAGAAAATAAAATTACAAAAGTAGACAAGACATTACATTCAAACTTTACACAGAACATAAAAAGAAAATAATAAAAAACTAACAGGCGAGTGGAGAGTGCAATTAGAAAACACTTATTGCACATTCATACAAAAAATCTGCATACGGTAGTAAAGAAAAAAAGAAAAACTTCTTGATGCTAAACATTACATGGAGTCCCCCCCCCCCCCAACAGACCTAGAAAAAATCACGTTGGGATAAAATTTTGCAAAGATAAAAAACAATAAGAGTAAAACAAGCAAAATATTATACATGTTGTAGTATACCCAAATTACATATTTTTTAAAAGTGGAACACGCTTAGAAATAAATAAGAGTCATTCTGAGGCTTGGATCTACATTTACAATGCATATATTGTAAACCACAATATGCATTGTAAATGCATCTTGAAACCACACGTCTTGCCTGCTTTTGTGATTATCTTTAAAGAGTGACCTTTGACTTTGATGTGTGACCTTTGACATCATTATGATGTGAAGGTTCCCATGTTGCATCTATGACCCAAGTTTGGTTCAAACTGGACTTCAACTTTTCAAATGAGACCAATTTTACATGTTTAGCCCATTTTACAGCTTGACCTCAGATGACCTTTGACCTTGGTACGTGACCTTTGACTTAATTACCATATGAAGGTTGTCATGTTGCATCTATGACCCAAGTTTGGTTCCAATTGGACTTCGACTTTTCAAATGAGACCAATTTTACATTTAAGCCTATTTCACAACTTGACCTCGGATGACCTTTGACTTTGGTATGTGACCTTTGACATCAGTATCATATGAAGGTTCCCATGTTGCATCTATGACCCAAGTTTGGTTCCAATTGGACTTTCAACTTTTGAAATGGGACAAATTTTACGAAACTTTAACCAAAATACCGTACATGTATCGGTACTGGTATACATGTACATGTACAGTATACGTACCCAGACATAGTGATTGTGAACAAAGTCCAGGTGAGACAAAAATGGGGCTAAACCAACTTTTGGTCAGTTTCGTTAAGTGAAGGAAAGAAAATAGCCTCAGAATGACCCTCAAAAATTGAGGGTGAGAGCAAATCGCCATTTGAAAACAATATGCGATAGTTTGATTTTTTTGTTCTTAAAAACTAAGTTGATTTTGATATTTCTTTATTGTTCACTCCTCACTGACTATAAGTGGATAATGTCGACATTAGATTATAGGCTCAGGCCTCGATATTAAAAAAATACTGCAAGTGAGACTCGCGCAATCCTCCTGGCATGCTGGCAGGTTTTATAAAGTCAGTGTCCCTAACCAAAATGGAGATTTCTATTGTTTTAGCAATATAGAGACCTTGACCTCTGACCTTTCGGCCCCAAAAGCAATAGGCTTCTTAAGACTACCAAAAACAACCCACAAACCACATTTCAAGTTTCTAAGTAAAGTATTTCTGAAGTTATCACGCTGACAAGATTTCTTTTGTTTTAGGAATAGTGGTCTTGACCTTTGACCTGTCGGCCTCAAAATCAATAGGCTTCTTAAGACTACCAAGAACAATCCACAAACCAAATTTCAAGCTCCTAAGGAAAGTATTTTTCAAGTTATCGTGCTGACAAGAGTTAACCTAACCAAAACATAACACCGTGCAGGTAAGTGTACGCCTGCCAAGTATAAAGGCAATCTGGTCGATTTAAGTGGCTAAAGTGGCGGTAACAAAAATATGTGTACAAATGCTATGGGCAGATGACTGAAAAGGAAAAATTAAAGAAACTAGATTTACTTATGTTTGTACAAAAGCCCATTAGCGTCACTGCAAATACAGTGTATATGTTATTACGGATTATTAATTCGTTATTACGGATTATTAACTCGTTATTATGGATTATTAATTCGTTATTACGGATTATTAACTCGTTATTACGGATTATTCAATTCGTTATTACGGATTATTAATTCGTTATTACAGATTATTTGATTCGTTATTACGGATAGTTAATTCGTTATTACATCGATCTCATGTGCACTCTCATGTACATAACATGGTCAATGTCATGGGAAAAGTTCATGTTCAATTCAACCTGTTTTGGTAAATGGACATTTTGCGACGAAGGTATGCCCTTTTTACGTAAACTTGGTGTTAAAATAACCACAGGACATCTGAACAACTGTCAGAGAAACTTGGCGGGATTTAAAAAGTGCATTGCGACCATTTAAGGAAAAATTAACATGAGGGGGAGGGGCGCAACCCCCTCATGTTAAGTTTTCCTTAATTTTTCCTGTATTTTAATTATTTTGACCTAAGATCACTCTTTAGTCATAGTTTCATATTTCACAAGTGCCAAGGCACCAATACATGTACAAGCTGGTTTTAATTTCTCCTCTGCCGTTGTGTCGCAAGGGTATGAGCGAAAAGAAAAGGTGGGGGTAAAGGCTACGCCCCCCCCCCTGCGCTTTTTGCGCTGCTTTTAACTTAAGTTAATTAGTCTGATCTATATTCACTCTTAAGTTGTTTTTTCCATAATCTACAAGTTCCAAGCTAATGATACTTGATTTGATCTTGTTCTCAAATTTGATTAAATGTAAAATTTGCGGCATGCCGCCAATGGGCCTTTGTCTGATCTAGCGAAACTCAAGACCGGTCATTCTGTGATCAGGGTCGGTGATACTATGCTTTAAGACAATCTGGGGATTTGTTCCTGAAATTTTGCATTTTGATTAAACCCTATCCAGCTCTCAGTGCATTCTGATCACGTGCTCTCCGCATGTGAGTACTAGATTTATTTCGTAATAACGAATTATCAATCCGTAATAACGAATTAAATAATCTGTAATAACGAATTAATAATCCGTAATAAGGAATTAATAATCCGTAATAACGAATTAATAATCCGTAATAACGAATTAATAATCCGTAATAATGCAGGGTTCGACCTTAGCGGTGGTCCGCTGGCCAAATGCCAGTTGAATTGCCGGCGGACCAGCTGAAACACCTTGCCAAGTGGTCCGGCTGGCCAGCCAAATAAATCTGCGTCAAAAAAATGGTTGTTGTATTTATTTGGTTTCTTACTTACATTCGCTATTTTTTTCAAAAGAAACCTCCGTTATTTTTACAAATTCGCTTCGCGATATGACTACTTCGCAACTCGATGTCACGGTGACTTTCATCATGTGCGTAAACCCAGCTCAATGCGGCGATGACTGGTTCCCGCCGTGCCAATTTAGAAGACACGATGAAAATGCGGTAACTAGTCTGTGCACGGCTATGCGATCGATTACTCCTAGAGCCTCATAGATTAAGAACCCCGCAAAATTGTTTTCAGCACAAAACACTAATTAAGTACAAAAACGTCCATCAAAATGCAGAAATTTCCCACAGAACCGCTCCACAGTTTGCCCCTAAACTCCGTACCACATCTCATGACATACTCACAAAATATGCGCAGAACAAACATCGCTGGATTTTGTCTTTTTTGGGGCTTAAATGATGAAAAATATGCCCTTTCCGGACTGAGCTACTTGAAACGTGCAGGATGATTTTCAGTTCGGTCGGAGCGCGCCGCGGGGGGTACGGTACAAGCACTTGTACGCATGCGCATACTATCATTTCGCTTGTACCGTACCCCCCGCGGCGTGCTCCGAGCGAACCGAAAATCATCGTGCACGTTTCAAGTGTCAGGTTGGCTCAGTGCGGAAAGGGCATATTTTTCATCATTTTAGCCCCCCAAAAAATCCAGCGATATTTGTTCTGCGCATAATTTGTGAGTATGTCATGAGGTGTAGTACGGAGTTTGGGGGCAAACTGTGCAGCGGTTCTGTTGGAAATTTCTGCATTTTGATGGACGTTTTTGTACTTGATTAGTGTTTTGTGCTGAAAACAATTTTGCGGGGTTCTTAATCTATGAGGCTCCACTACGTGGAGCCTCATACTTTAGTTCTAGGAGTAGCGATTGACAGCGCTAGCATGGCTATGCATTGTGCAGACGCCAGGCACGTGCTCTGTCAACTGGTCGGATTCGACATCGTAAAAATGCCAAGAAAACACCGATGGAGAAAGAACATTTTTGCAAGTTAATTTACAAAATTGATCAAGCTTATCTGTGTATGTATTTTCTGTGTTCATGAGTTCATTTTGAGATCGCACTACTCGTATTTGGAGTGATACATGCCCCGTGTTTCCCGAAATTTTTGACGGTAAAAACGGGTCTGTCGGCCCATGGTGGGCCGCTCACCACACACGCACGCATCACACACCTCGGAGTTTCGGCCAGCTCCCCGCGTCTTGACTAGCGTTGTGCATATGGTGCGAACGACCTGAATTTTCCATTATTTTTTGAAATTATCGAACGTAAATATATTGAAAAAAATTAAAGCCTTTGGTTTTATTCACTTTTTGTTGCCATTTCGTGTATAGCTTTCGTAGTGCAATGAAACTAGTTCAGGCTAAAACTTCGCATATAATTGAATACCCCATTCAATCTGCATAAAAAAATTGGCAAAAAAGAGAAGAATTTCCGACCGACCGACCCTATTTTTGAAAGGCATGTAATCGGAAGCAGAACTATTTTTTTGGCCTAATTAAGGTAGGTTTTATTCACTTTTTGTGGCCATCTTTTTGTGTATAGCTTTCATAGTGCAATAAAAATAAAATCAGGCTAAAACTTCGCATACTGAGGCCTAATTGAATACCCCATTCAAGCGGCATAAAAAAAATGGCCCCCCAAAAACCCCAAAATCCGACCGACCGACCCTATTTTTAAAAGGCATGTAATCTGAGGCAGAACTATATATTTTTTTGCGGCCTCAGATCATGGAGGAAGAAAATAGACCTCTATTGCTCAGGTGACATGATGACATGGGTGTTGATGACAATAGTCTTGTTATGACTTATGTGAAACTGATTAACTGGTGGGTACACGCTGTATAAGACGGACCAGTCAAAAACCTGGCGGACCAGTCAAAATTCTAGCCAACTGGTCCGGCTGGCCAGTCAAAAAAAAAGTTAAGGGCAACCCCTGTAATGTATTAAATAATCCGTAATAATGAATCAAATAATCCGTAATAACGAATTAAACAATCCGTAATAACTAATTACCAACATATACATGTACTTGCAGTGGTGCTAATGGGCTTTCGTATGTTTGTGTATAAACATACGGCCGTTTCGGTAATTTTTTGTTATTGTATTTTTATGTCATGTAAGACTGATAGGACATGTGCGGTAGAGTGATCAGGACCAATACAGATATTGCCCTTCAAAATATGCACTTTTAATATGCCGTCACATGTCACTTGATGACATCATCGTGACCTCACTTCAATTTCATCTATAACACATCCCGATCTAGGTAGGCCTACATACCAACTTTCAACCCAATCGGACATGTTGTTCTGTAGATAGGCCTTCAAAATATGTACTTTTAATGTGACGTCACATGTCACGTGATGACATCATTGTGACGTCACTTGACTTTTCATCAATAACACATCTTGGTGTAGGTACATACCACTTGAGTTTTAACCCAATCAGACCTGTAGTTTTGTAGATATTGGCCTTCAAAATATGCACTTTTAATATGACATCACATTTCACGTGACGACGTCACGTGACCACCAATTACAACATCGCTGTCAGCAACAAATTTGAAGCCCTAGACGCTCCCATGAAAGATCCATATTCTGCTATCTGCTGCTACAGAAACAATTGGCACCTGTAGGCACCAGAAACGCCCCTGGCTGACCGCGGAAACAATGGACATCCTCGACCAGAAGCGCTATGCACGTCTGCGTGGCGACACATGCGAAGCATGCAGACTAAAAGGCGTCTTTAAAGCTCAAGCCAAGGGCAACCTTGAGGAGGCAAACTCGCTGACGACGCTGAAGAAGGGCTACACAGAAACAACATGTGTCCATCCTTTCAGGCCATCAAGTGTATGCACGGCCCCCAACAACAGGGATGTAGCACCTTGCCAATAACTAAGACTGACGGCACCCCATGCAAGACGGTCGAGGAGTCGTTTGGCCCGCTGGCGAGAGCACTACAAACCATGCTGAACCTGCCTCTAGCCATGTCCTGCCCAACCTCAACAGCCGCAACCCCACTACGGATGTGCATTCAGACGCTCCCACCCTGGCCGAGGTATGCCCCGCTATCAGAAAACTCAAGAACGGACGTGCTGCAGGACCGGACGGTAGGCCTATTCCCATTGAACTGCTCAAGTGCGCAGAGGCCCATATCAGCGTGGCCCTCCATGATCTCTTCCTCAAAGTATGGTCCCCAGGTAGGGTCCCTGCCGAATAGAGGGACGGCATCATCATCACCCTGCAGCAGCTACAGGCCCATCACTCTGCTGTCATTCCCTGGAAAGGTTTTCAGCCAAGTCCTGCTATCTCGCTTAGAACCACTACTCACCCGTCACCCTCGCCTCCAGCAGTCTAACTTCTGACCTCTTCGTGTTGCCTTTGTAGACACCAAGGCAGCCTTTGACTCGGTAGAACAGGAAGCTCTATGGCAGGCCCTGAAAGCTACTGGAGTCCCGCCATTCCTGCTTCACCTGATTCATTCCCTGCACCAGGGTAGCATCTCTACCGTGCGTGTCGGAGACGACATCTCAACCCCCTTCCCACCACTTCAGGTGTCCGTCAGGGCTGCATCCTTCTGTGCCATCGACTAGATCCTAAGCTGCTGTCAGTCAGATCTCGGAATAACAGTTAGAGACAAGTCCTTCACAGACCTGGACTATGCCGATGATGACGCCCTGTTCTTAGGAAAACCTGACTAGTGGCCTACCGGTACCTCACTCCAGAGGTTTGAGGAAGAGGCCATGACGATGGGGATGCACGTGTCATGGGCCAAAACCAAGATCCAGAATTGCACCACTCGCCTCAGCCACTGTCATGGGCCAGCCTGTTGAGGTCACGGAGAAGTTTAGGTATCTTGGCGGCGACATCAGCTCCTCAGGCTACTCATCGCCCGACATCCTCCGACGAATAGGCCTCTCTTCATCAACCTTTGGCCAACTCGACTGGGTGTGGCGGAACAAACGCCTTAACCTCTCAAACAAGCTGAAGATATACACGACTTGTGTCCTCCCCGTTCTACCATACGGGTTGGAGGTGTGGACGTCCCTAACTGAGGACAGGCGAAGGCTTTCAAGCCTTCAATAAGATTTGCCAACGGCGCATCCTTGGTGTCCGGTGGTCCGATTTGTCACGAACACCACTATCATGGGGACCACCGGTATCAAGGATATCCATGCAACCATCTTATGGAGGCGTCATTCCCTCTTCGGCCACGTCTGAAAATGCCAGATGACACACCAGCCCACACCGCCCTTAAGCTTTAATAGCGTCGACATACATGGGGGACTCCACCCTGACACTGCTTGGAGGAAACCCAGGGGCTGCCTCCGCAACACCTGGGTGCGCCAGCTGGAAGTTGACCACAAGACACGAGCACAACATCTGTGGCAGTCTGCATTCAATTGCTTGGTTTGGGCGGCTCAACGTCCCCAATGATGGATTACGAGAATCATGATGATGATGATGATACCATTTTCACCCAAATAATATACATGTACATGTACATACCGTACATGCATACAGTATATTTATCTGTCAAACCTGTTTATATATCAAGATGAAGAGCACATTATGCGCTTTCTGCTGAATGTGACAAGTTTAGAATTGAAAAGCTGTCCTTAAAACTTGTTTTGTTGGATCAAGTCACAATTATGCTAATTTGGATAAGAATTGAAGGTTTGCATGGTGAAGAGAGCAACGAGGAAGTTTGCTGTTGCACCATATAACAAATCTCTTTTGTGAGCTTGTGAGGTTCTGAAGAGAACCGGGAAAACTCAAAAATTTTGGATGTTTGCTCTGCCCCATCGTCAGAATACTGAGGAATTCCAATGGTGAAAGGCAGTTGTGTAGGAGAAGTGGATGTGGAGAACCACGGAGATGTGAAGGAAACAGCTCTAGAGACCAAGCAATCTTCACACCTCCACACTTCACCGCTTCCAGAACCTCTCAAGCATACAAAAGATATTTGTTAAACGGTCTAACCGTAAACCTACACATATACTCTTTTGTTAATTTGGCTAGGAAAACTAAAGATCATCATTTACTTGACTGATTTTGATCAACTTTGGATCGAAAATGAGGTATTCAGTATTTATTAACATACATTGTACCTTAAAGGGAAGATACATTTGCAAACATCACAAAACGAAATCATCAAATAATCACGAAATACCTCACTAGATTGTTAGGGAATGACAGTCTAAAGCATCCTGAAAAATTGTGGCTCCTGGTGTGCTGTCATTTTCAAGAAAAATTGTATTTTTCCAACGCTGGTCAGCGTTGAGAAAACTGGCTTTTTTTCAAAAACTGCTCCTAATTTTTCATAATTAGTTATTCCACGTTTTCTTTGCAATTGATTACACACCTGTGAAGGGGTACAAGCCTGCTAGACTGATTCTCTGACCTTACAATTTCCCAAAGTCATGATTACTCAATTTCATCTAAAGTGGGGTCAGGGAACCAGACTACAAGAACATGATTGGTTTTCATGGTTTTTCCAGCATCTACAAGCCCAAATCGTGAAACAAGTCATTTCGACAATATTTGCTATAACATACTAATCCTCCAAATCCATTTATTTCTGAAAATTGCAGCAAAAGCAAATGTTGTACATTCCCTTTAATTAGCCCAATTATGCTAGTCCCCCAAACCTGAAAATCACAGTGACTCTGTTTTTTTAAGTATTGTGATGTATGCTGTTGGCTGTTGTTTCGACTTTTGAGGTCAACACAGCTGTCACAAGAGACTTTTCAGTTGTTGGGCTCTAGTCAATGTGCCCACCAAATATTGCACCTGGGTGCACTGTCTTTCTTGATTGAGGATCTATTCTAGCTGTGTAATACAAATAAGTAGAGACAAAAAAAATCCAGTTTTTTAAAACATTCAAAAACAGTCTAGTTTTTAGAACAATCAATTTTGTTCTCATGTGTGCATCGTACATGTCAAGGAGCATCAACACCAAAGCAATTACAGATTTCAGAAAAACCCTAACCCTGCCAGAGGCAACACAGTGCATTAGTTGGAAAAGTCTGGTACACTTTGATGCATTCAGCTACCAACACCAGTGCATAAACAGATAGTTCTGAGACAATGAGAGCTAGTCCCATAGAACAATGCCACAGTTGTGTCCTGCTGCGTTGGGTGGGGGTGGGGGGGGGGGGGGCACAGACTCTGAGGCAGTTTGGCCTCAGTTTGGGTAGGCTTGTCACTCAAATGTTGCATGTTGCTGCGTTTGGCAGGGTTTCTAGCCAAAACACCCTGGAGGGTTAGGGTTAATTAATGATGCATATCTGTTGCCAACCTTTAGAATATCAGCCTCATTCTGTAGTCTTTCCTTTGCAACTGTCAATTCTTTGACTTTGCCTTCAGCACTTTCTAGTTGTGTTTCTAACTCTGCCTCTAATTCCTGACTGCTGATCTGAAATTCATCCAGTTCTTCTTTGGCTTCCTCCCAACTGAAATATAATGAACACCAACAAAACAGTATTAGGCCTATAGTACACAAATAAGCCTGTTTGATATGACAATATTTCACGATATTTTGATTTTATTTTCATATCGGAAATCGTATTGATCTCTTTAAAAAATTGGTACATCGTGGAATCCGATATGCCAAAAATATCGTGATATCCTTTTGAAGTACCGCTTTTTGTAACCATTGAAGTCACTACTTCAGTACAAAAAGTGCCGCTAAAGCACTCCCATGAAAAACCGCAAAGCACAAATTCACTCTTACCGCAATGTTCTTACCTATTAAGGGGCGGAACCAACTGACTAACGTACGTGTGTATTGGATTTTGTGTCTTCCACGTAGTACAAACAACACAATACAAATCTTTTTAACCACGTAGTAGACTATTACACCAAGTGAAAACATAATCACGTGTCTAAGCGCAAGCTTTATGGCTACTTCTAAAGAATTGAGATTTTCCATTTGTTGGGGGGGGGGGGGGGTCCTACTAGCGGAAGGGAAACAAAGTCTCCGACATTTCATAAAGAAAATACGGTGCCTGTTTTTGGTTTGACGGAAATGTTTCATACAGAACACTGCTTATTCTTAAAACGATTCAATTGGGGTGATTTTTGAGACATGTTTTACCGTAAGAAGTTCGTAAGTTCATAGAGGTAAGTTACAAGGCAGCAGAACAGAGGCAAAGACAACATTTGTAAAATAATCACTGTACACGTACGTGGATACCGCACAGGTATCTGAAAGAAATAGTCATCGCAATTTCCACATGCTACAACAAAAGTTAAAGGGGAAGTTCATTTTTGTTGTATAGACAAAACACCGCAAATAATTGTAGATTATGACGTTGAGAAATGAACATCGGAAATTGCTTTCGGCGCGCGGCAAGCTAGCTAGCCCACGCTTGGCCTGGCCGGCGCTGGCGCTGGGGGTACAGCGCCGCTAGCTACAGACGCAGGCCTGTGGTTGCGACAGGATCAATCCTGAGCACTGCGTATATCGGACAGCGGCAACATTCTCGATCTCTTTCTTAATTAAATAAGCAATTCCCATTCAATTAAAAACAAACACTAACAAGAAAGAATTTCACAAATTGAATTGTCAAATCTTTTTTTCGGGTAATACGATAATGTAAAACACCACTGCGGTGTTAAATGAACAAAGGCTAAGATTATTTCTTAGGGATTCCATATTTTTAAACAAAAATTTGAAGGATTTCAAGCAACCCCAAACGTACAAGTTTATATCAACATTTTGATAATGTCAGGCCTGAAACAGTTTCCAAAGGTAATGCCGATTGACGACTATGTTGCAGTTTTCCCGCTGAGTGACCAGAGTACGTACAGTACATACCGAGTGACTGTGAGACTAGTTTGCCAGCTGGATACATCCCGGGTACGGGTAACTCAGTCTGCCTAGCCTCGCTTGGCACAGGTACACGTAGGTCGTGCATGAAACTTTTATTTCAAAGCTCAGGTTTATTTTAGCCTAGACCAGTGAACGTGGCATTGTAAACAACGCCACGGGCCGTCCTCGCGTAAATACACTCGAAAATATTTTATTTTTTGATCCGCGACATATAACCATGTATAATTTTGCCCTATGGGTTAATCGCTTACTTGTTATGCTTCCTGTGAATTTACGCGAGTGTTGGATCTGTCATTGCCAAGAAATTTTATTGCCAACAAACGTGTTCAAAATGATCAGAAAATCAAAGACACGCATGATACTCTGTATCCCTTGTTCCACATGCGCAAAACGATAGGAGTCCCACCAGTGGGTACCCGACTACCCGTCTTACATGGCAGGATGACCGTAATACCATGTTAAAATTCTACTAAATCAACTTCAAAAATCTGCCAAATCACCCAGTATTGCTGTTCCATTGTGTAAGGGTTTGTTTCAGGGATCTTTCAAAAAATGAATCCTATTTCTACAAGTTTGTATGGGTCATCATTTTTGGTAAATTTCTTCGAAATGACACATCCTGAACGCATGGAAAGGCACACAAAGACTTCTAGGTAAGCACTCAAACTGCATATGAAATGATGTATCGCGGAATGATTTTGCCAGGTTCAAAATGACAACGGAACGGGGCGTTGTATACAACACCATGTTCACGGGTCTATGAGTAGGACTAGTCTAGTTTGGCCACATTTATTTATCATGGGGCTAAGGTTTAAGTGAACCCCAGAAAGCGAGGAGTCCTAAAGGTTTGGGGTCTACCTATTATTACCATGATACTAGCTCTACTGAGTTGGAGCGCTGGAACTTCGGTACCCTCCGTACAAGCACCACCGAATAGGCATACTTTGATAAACAAAAAAGAAAAAGCAAGTTGTGCTGAATCAACGACTGTTTCGTGTCCGATATGTGCCCCGCACCATATGACAGTATGGGCTTTTGGCGCAGGGCACATATTAGCCTAACAAATGTGGCCTATTTACTGGACTACCTCCGTAAATAAAGACCACACTATCAGTTTATTCAACACGTTAGCACTTGGTACCAAATTTATTCTCGCATTAAGACTGCGTATGCAGTTAATTTATGCTTTAAAAAAACACTCACCTTGTTAATAACAAAGAAAAAATAATACACAAGTATACAACTCTCCAGTTTTTGTGGCATTTCCCGGTCCTTTTTGGCATCCGTTTGTGTGTAACTCATATGCTCTCGCGTAATATACAGGGATCGTTCACCTGTCAGTCACGCGGCGCACCGCATGACCCATCATGCCCATAGTCTTGGCCCAAGACCGGCTTTGTCTCGTCGATGGTGCCCTCTACCGTTGATGTCGTTTGGCTGCGCTTACCAGCACGCACGCACGTTGGCACCAACTGCACGTGGACGAAAATAAAACAAAGTCGGTCTTGGGCCAAGACTAGGGAACATGCGGCGCGCCGCGTGACTGACAGGTGAACGATCCCTGTATATTGCACGAGAGCATTTTAAGTTGGAACATGGTGCAATTTGGTCAACCCAATGAATTTTTTTCGATAATATAAATCTTGAAGATGCACTCTTCCCTAAAA
The DNA here is from genome assembly GCF_015706575.1 of Patiria miniata. Taxonomy (NCBI): domain Eukaryota; kingdom Metazoa; phylum Echinodermata; class Asteroidea; order Valvatida; family Asterinidae; genus Patiria; species Patiria miniata. Next base: position 6,948,594 of record NW_024037067.1, read on the forward strand.
AAAACCCTAGAAAATTATAACACCTGAGCCACATGGGGATTTTCCCCCTTGTTTTGGGCCGATTTTAAGGCGGATTTCTGGCTGGGGCCATATTAGGGGTTACCCACTATGGTGGTAGAATTTATACCCTGGACGTCAGTCGTAATGCAATGAAGACGTCGTCCAACCTGGGCTAGCCTATTCGGTATTCGGTGGAGCGATTGTACGGAGGGTACCGAAGTTCCAGCGCTTCACCATGTTCACTCAGTAGAGCTACCAATACCATGATGCTAGACCCACTAACTGGGGCACTAGAACTCCTTTTTTGACATTTGGGATGTGGTCTGTCGTGCTAGCGCCCCACAAAGCATAAATCCTCATTTCGGAGAATGTCAAATAAACATCATTTTTCCAGACCAATACAATACAATACAATAAAACTTTATTATCCCAGTGCGGGAAATTCCATGGCCTTTTTACACGTTATTTGGTTTAAAACACATAAAAAGCACGAATGTAAAAACTACACAAACTACAAAAATACAAACATTAAAACTTATAACTTATATTAACTTATAACATCTGTCCGTAGGCAAGTAAGATACTGTGTACCTGTACTGTGAGATTAGAAGGTTTGCATGGTGGAAAGATACTAAGACAAGTTAAGTCCGCGGTAGCACCACGTGAACAAATCTCCCCCGCGAGCACGTGTGGCTCCGAAAAAGAACCGGAGGGACCCAACGCCCCGAACAGCATGCTCCGCCCGTCGTCAGGAAAATGTTTATTCTCCCGACGACAGGCAGAGCACACCGCTCGAAACGCTGAGCCCCCAGCCCCCCAGAACCACACACACTCACTAAAGAGACCCATCCACACGGCGCCACCGCAAACCCATCCCATCCCAGTACCTGTACTGTGTTCATTATTATTAACGGAAATATAACTCAGAAATAAACGAACAACTCAGATATAAACGATCAACTCAGAAATATATACCAACTCAGAAATAAACGAACAACTCAGAAATAAATGAACAACATCCCCAGGGTGTCGAGCAGCAGTACTCGCCAACCATGTACCATGCAGTACAGTAGTGCAGACGACATAATGTTTACTGCGGCATCCAAGATGGCGGACACCTTGCATCGCTTCATGCGATGAAAACGTGGAAAAAAACGGAGGGTACAAAATACAAATGAAGTGATTTTTCGTTGACGACCTCCAAAGCCAGAAAGAAGTCTATGAGAAAGGTAAACCTGGGTTGCATTTTATTTTTTATGATGAAAAACGTTGACTTTGTAAACGTTTACCATTGCATTCCGTCATGTCTATCTGTACGTCACGTGCACGAACGGTATAACAGCGCCAATGCTGGCCGGGTTTGGTCACTCTACTGGGCTGGGATGGCACGCTGCATGGCACTGTGCCATGACCACAGTGGTCAGACTGGAAAGAATTTCATATACATGTACTTACACCACTAGTTTTTCCCTGCAATGTCTTTTCAGCCATCAGAAAGCGGTAACATGTCCTAAAAGTGAAATTTAGCAGGGAAAATATTGAAGTATTGAGTGAGAAACACATAATTTTTCAGACCAGTCTCAAAGGGTTTGTACACAGGGTGTCAAGCGAAGTCCATCTATGGAAATCTTTGCTTTTTTTCAGACCATTTTCATAGGGTTTGTGCACAGGGTCACTGTCATGGTGATGTCCAGATGTTAAACTATTTCCGGAAGGGCATGGTCCATATGTCTTGTTTATTTTTTTGAGCATTTTGCCGCTTTAAAGATCAAACAACTTCCACAACTCAAAAAAAAAAAAAAATCTCATAATTCTAATAAAAGAGACTTTTTCCCATTATTTTTCAGTTCGAGTTGAACTATTTTAGTATTTTTATGCTACAATTTTTACAAACGGAAAAGGCCCCTAGTACTAGTATTAATGTTGAGCGCGATCGGTTGATCGTGATGCTATCTGTCGATTGCGCTGCCACCAGTTGAACCGCTTCTCAAAATACTAAAAGCCATTGACATGGTTAGTTAACTGCTTCGATACCTTATGTTTAGCCTGAAATACTCGGTCTCGGTGAATCCCAAATAAACTGGTAACTGCTGTGTGCATATTGCATTATGTTAGTGACCCACATAAAATATCATGCATTGTGTGTTTCGAAGCAGAGAAAATGAAGAAAAAAAATGACATGGATTTACTTTAAACAAAATTTGCATTTCATATCAGTTCTCTTTGGTTCCACTGGTTGCACAGGGTACAAGGGTAATGGTAGTAATCCGAACAGGATGTCAGCATGATGATTAATTTGTACATGTAACTCTCAAATGTTGGTTTCAGGACGATTCTAGTAACATGGAAGCGAAGCCTGTGATGAAACAAATCCTGTCGAGAAGCAATCATAAAGCGGAAACTACAACTTTAATATGCCTCATTTTCTCATGGGAGCAGACCAATACAGCCTCATCAGCTGGTTGAGTCTGTTGCAGTAGCAAGTGCGACAATTCAATGGTAAATGGGAAAACAGTGACATTATCTTGGAAAGAAGATACCCCTAACCTACTGGAAGCAATTAAACCAAATGTTGAAAGTGCGCTGCTAATGCTATGCTACAATATTTGGCCCTCACTAAATGCAGGAGGTCTAGTTTTTGTTCTGTGTAGCCTTCATGTACCTGTACTTTAGACTTCATTGTCACTTTAAGTCTTATCCATGTCAAATTTTCAGTTCTACATGTAAATTGTAACTGTACGACTCTGGTACGACTTCTGCACACAGAAACTAGAAGAGGTCCTACATTTTATTCTGCAAATATGTGAATACTTAATTTTTACTATATACACTGTACATGTAATGTAGTGGCCAAACTCAGATTTCTTCTTTTTGCCTAGTGAGGGCACTGTACCAGAAAGACGGTAACCAAGCGCTCCATAGCAACATAGCTTTAGCGTTTTAGAGTTTGCAACTTGTGTGTTAAATTCTTCGCCCAAAGCAATAATCCCGCTGAGGTTTATTAAACGGTTGGTACAGCAGTTTAATCTTAAACAATTTATATAAATTATTTAGTGATTAGTGTGATATTTAGTACTGTTTTGTAAGCCTAAAAGTTGTATTTTCAACGCATTTGTTGGTTGCATAGTCACATGTTATTGTTGAACATGTTAAAGGCACATGTATTAGGCCAAAAAAAAATAATAAGTCGGTCTCTGGTCAACGCGCGCGTCGATTTTAATCATGCGCGTCGATCTTTTTTTTTTCCAAAATGTTCCGCGGTAGCTCCAACAGCGCCCTTTATTTCCGCACCTCCTCAATTTTTTTTTACCAAAGAGCACCAAGGAATGGGAAATTGCACCAAGGCAAATGATCGAAAGCACCAAGGCAAATTATGGAGGACACCAATGTACATGAGGACACCAAAAAAGCAAAATAGTTCCCACCTTGACTGTACAATCCAAGCTTAAAGAAAAAGAAAAAAAAGAAAAAAAAGAAAAAAAAAAAGCCGCGTGGCCGCGTCAATTCCAGAACTTTGGTCTGACCAGAGACCGAATAAATATATATTTTTTTGGCCTTATACTGCAGGTCGAGATTTATACAGGGTGTACATAAACCCTCCTTGCATTTAGACATCAGTATTCTTTAAATGTGGAGTAGCTAGTATAAATGCAATTGTTAGACTGACACTGGATTTAGGTCATAATTGATACACTCTCCATGTACATTGTAGGGGCCTACATGTACATGTGTAGTTACCGGTACATAAACACTGCTTTGAACATGTGTGTGCATGTGTATAGTACATGTAAGTGATATGTAATGAGCTAATTCTGTTAGAATAAGGTTACCCAAACACTGGGTAATTTCTTGTTACACATACATTTTATTTTCTATTTTATTGTAGTCAATCTGTGCCTGTGCCTGACATCATGTACCACTACAAATCTGGATCTGCAGCACAGCATTGTCGTCTTTAATCTTTAGCAGACTCATGTAAATTTTACATAGAGTTGTGTTAGGGGCCAATCACAAGTCTGAACTTCACACTCCCCCCCCCATCCCCCACCCAATTCACCAAATGTCCCATCCTCCAGTGCCTCCAGAGCCCCCACCCCCCACCACCCCACCACCCCACCTTAGATATCAGGATATTCATGGACCATCAGAACACTAGAAAAACAGTGACCAAGGTTCACATATGCCACATAGTTTGCACAAAAAGTGGTGCACCTTTATTTCATTTTGTTCAAATGTTTGTGTAATCTCATGAAATGCTGTTACAGGTTGAGCATGGTTAACTATACATACATCAGTGTACATACATATTTTGAAAAGCACAATTGTATACTTCTCAAAAAATGTTTACAACACTAGTGATATTAATGTAACTGCTAATTTAACATTACAATATGTGGGGATTTTTTTGGATGAGATATTAAAGCAGTGGTTTAATAATTAACTTGTGAACTGTGGTTTGTACTTTTGTAAGGCAGTTTCTTAAAGTTACACACAAATAATGCTTGCCCCAGTCTAGTACAATGCAATAAGTTAATGCTCAAGATGGGAAGGAAACTTAAATCAGAAAGCGACAACATGTCGTACAAAGTCAAATTTAGCAGGGAAAACATTGAAGAATTTAGTGAGAAAACAGAAATGTTCAGACCACTCTCATAGGATCTCAAGTGACGTCTGTATATGGAATTCTTTCCAAAATGTGGACCGCCGTATAATTAACAGTTTACATTCAGTCTCTGAAGTTGGTTTCCAAAACCAAACTTGATGAAATACATTCAATCCTTGTACAGATACATGTTCAGTAGCTCCTATTCTTAATGACACATTAAGCTCAGTAAAAAAAAAAATTTGCTTATTACAACAAATTATTTGAACTGTCCTAGGTGCATATGTATTTCACCTAAAATTGCACTTACTATTCATTGCAAAGTATAAATAATAATAATAATAACTGTATTTATATAGCACCTTTTTCCAGAGGATACAAAGTGCTGGGGGAGAATGCAACCAAAGACAGGTAAATGAAGTATATGAGCATATGAGACCCATTATGTAGCACCATTTTGCTAGGTGCTGCGGGGCATAATTGCTGCCACTGCCAGAATCACCGGGGCAAACCCCTTCTCTTAGCGAAAAGTGTAACTGGGTTCTTTAACGTGCATTACACAACACACGGGACCTACGGCTTTACGTCCAATCCGAAGGACGAAGCAATAATGGTAAAGTGCCTTGCTCAAGAGCACGAGCACCATGTTCCCGCAGTCAGGATTCGAACCCATGTACCACGGCCCACGAGTCGAACACCGTAACCATTGAACCACACCGTAACCATTGGACCACAGTGCCCCACAAGTATAGATTTTTAAAGATGACTGAAAAGTCTGCAATTGGTTGACAAAAATTGTTAATGTCTAAAATATAATTTTAACAACATATACATGTACTTTTACTCTTGGAAATAGAGCAATCTCATTTATGGCAAGACCAATTTAACTAGTTTTGCCAAATAACATTTGTGCAAGGTGTCTTGATAAAAATTGCAACCTTAACTTTTTATCCCCAAACCCCGGGCTATATGGTAAAACATTGACCTTTATGAAATTGGAGGATTTTGTCCTCAATGGTATTCAAAAATGCCTCATTGAATGAAACATGTACAATGAGCATATCACTGTGGGCATTGGTGAAATTCGAAGGTCACAACAAGGCACACCTACAACTGCCATCTGCATCTGCACTTGTTTGGCTAGAATCACTTCCTTTTAGTGTCACCTCTCTCAACATTGACAGACTCTTCACCTCAACAGGTCCTCAGACAGAATTCTCACTGACAACCTGGACAGGGGTTGCAGCAAGTTCCAAACTCATTGAATCCTCTGCATAGATGCTCATCAGTGGTTGCGAGTGAAATTTCTCTCATACATGTATTTGTGGATTTTCGGGGGTCTTTTAAATAAAAATCTCTATAACTTTAACAGTGCATTTGCCATTTTACAAGGTATTCAGGGAGCTGCAGCTACTAGTAGCCAGCTGCTGTCTACATACTTGTATGTAAGATCTGGTAGTTCAGCCAGAATTTCAGTCCATTCTTGGCATGGGCTGTGGAGCACAGCACTTATCAGACAAGACTAAATTTGCTTTCTTTCAGTTGAGTTTCTGTTGCTTTTCCATCTGGATCGTTGATGTAGCCGACTTGACCACCGTCCATAATATCATGCACTCTGTTGGGACAAATGACAAAATAAGTGAATCGGTTTAGCATGAAAAGTTGCCAAAATCTCATCACAACTATTTAAGTCCAGGCCTACAGAGATGTTAATCAAGTTGTAATCAGGGGACTGATGGTGGCAGTGTAGAGTAAAATACAATGCAATCATCTACCATAAAGCTATCTGGAAATACATGTACATTGTATTTTCATACCTGGACATCACCAATTCACCATGACAGTGACCATGGTGACCCTGTGCACAAACATGGGCGTCGCAAGGATTTTTTCTAAGGCCCCAAACATTTTATTGCCATTTTGAAGGTTGATATTGATAATTAATGACCAAATTTCAAAAATTTCAAGCACTTTTAATTATTTGTCACGAACATAAACCATTTTCCACACTTCAAACTTGCCATGATTTGACACAAGCATACCTGTGTTAAACGTGCGAAAATCGCGACGATCTCAAAACTTGAATTCTCAAACTACATGAAGTACGATTATTTTCACACAAATGCATCGGGGTGAACTGGTGCGCCTGGCCGACGGACGGACGGCATAGTTCTCCCCACGTACAATCGTGCGTACTGTGTACATTTGTATCGGCCCGATACGCTGGAATTGCAACCCGATACACCAACAAAAATGCCGATCACATTTTTAGCCCCCAATACGCACAATATAATTATTATACACGCCATTAAAATGCACAATATAATCGTCACATACGCCATTATTTCATCTTGACGTGCAAAATCTTGACAAAAATCCTGTTTTTCTGATGCATGTGTGATAAAAATGCACACGATGACAGGTTCCTGGTACCAGCCAGCATGCAGCGCATACAGCATGGTACACTGGTTCCCTTTGCGTGCTAACTGAATCAATGCTATGGTGAAGGACCGGAACCAGTGACTTCTGCCTATAAAACCACACTGTGCCATGATGCATGATGATCATGCAATTGGCCGAAGTTGGATCGTAAAAATACCAAACAAACATTGATGGAGAAAGAGAATTTCTGCGAATTAATTCACAGAACGTGATCTTTATTTTCTGTGTATGTGTTTTCCATTAAAATGACGAGATTGCAAAGCTCGAACTTGTGGCGAAACATCGTACCGTGTTTCTGCAGTAGTGCAAGGTTTTCCATTAAAATGACGAGATTGCAAAGCTCGAACTTGTGGCGAAACATCGTACCGTGTTTCTGCAGTAGTGCAAGATTTTCAGCCACGTGGGATGGGCCATACACAGTGCAGTAAATGCACTCTGATACTGCGCCATGTGCACGGTGCGATGTTCGGCCGGCCAGACTGAATAAAGACTGATTCCTTGCTCTATACCATATATTATGATGATCCATTAATCAGCACCCCCAAAAAATTGGCGAAATAATTTTTCCGACCTACCGATGCTATTTTGTAAGGCATGTAATCGGAAGCAAAAGTGATTTCTTTCTTCACCTTGATTTCTTAATTTGAAACTTACTTGTAAATGTAATCCATACTGTTCTAGTTCAGGAAGCTTTAACACAGGTTAAAAATGTTGATTTTTTTTTAAGTTAACAATTCTGATTTTTTTCTTTCATTACAAAAATATTAGGGGCCTACAAAATCTCCTCTGAATTTTAAGGAAATTTCTTAAGTTAAAGACCCACCAGATTTGCTCTAAAATGTACTAGTGAGCTTCTAAAGTTCACAATTTTTAACCCCACACCATGGCTTCGCAGGTTGTTGAATCACAGCAAAACTTCCCCTACAGGTTTGAAAACAATTCCTGGGGGGAGCGACGCCCATGTGCACAAACCCTATGAAAATAGTCTGAAACAAAATTCAAAGTGTTTTCCCGGTAAATGCTTCAATATGTTCCCCAGCTGATGGCTGTTAGGTCACTGCAGGGTTCAGACCAGTAAATCGGTCTGAAATTGCCTACGCTGGCCAAATCACAATTTGCATGCCCTCAAATTCTTTGGTACTTTAGCGTATTGTGTGCCATGAATTAACTTGAGAGTTTGTACAACATATGGGTGGAAGCCATGCAGAGGATTGCGAGCTCGTGTTTCCGTGAAATGTGGATGATTAGGCCCAAAAATGGCTTTATTTTGCACTGGAGCATTGGCGTCCATTTTCAAAATGGCAATGGGTTTCAGGACTGCTTTTAGGGGTGATCATCTTTCGATGGAATTTTCTCCCAAAAGTCATTGGTTACCCCCCATAAAATTGAACAGAAAATGAAAGATGATAAAATAAGCTTTAATTTGATGTACGTTTTGAACACCTCAGAGTTGTGAGTATTTTTCCTGAATTTCTGAAGTGGGGGCATTTATCATTGGGGTCTATGGAAACTTATTTACTGGTCTGCAACCTGCAGGGAACAATTAGTGATGGGAAGAATTCCCATATCTGGCCATCCCTGGCCATGTGTACAAAACCGTATGAGATTGGTCTGAACATTTTTAAGTGTTTTCTCAGTAAATACTTTAAAAAAATTCCCCCAGCTAAATTTTACTTTTTAGGACATATTATCACTTTCTGATGGATGATAGGTCACTGAAAGGACAAAATAGTGATGGCCAGATATAAGAATCTTTCCCAAACTGTAGCCAGGCTTACCTTTTGCAAAGACTTCCTTTTGGCTTCGGAGGTCGTCGACGAAAAACCACTACATTTTACCCTCCGTTTGTTTCTACGTGTTCATTGCGTACAGCGATGCAAGGTGTCCGCCATCTTGGATGCCGCGGTTAACATCGTTAACATCGGGCGTGTACTGCTGCTCGACACCCTTGGGACGTTGTTCGTTTATTTCTGAGTTGTTCGTTTATTTTGGAGTTGTTCGTTTATTTCTGAGTTCGTATATATTTCTGAGTTCGTATACATTTCTATATTTCTGAGTTTGTATATATTTCTGAGTTCTGAGTTGATCGTTTAATTCTGAGTTGTTCTTTTATTTCTGGAGTGTCATGGCCTAGCGGTTAAGAGCACCGGACTCATGCTCTGGTGTTTCAGAGGCAACAGTGGCGTGGGTTCGAGGCCGGGCCCGGACACTTGTGCCCTTGAGCAAGGCACTTAACCATTATTGCTTCGTCCTTCGGATGGGACGTTTAGCCGGAGGTCCCATGTGTTGTATAAGGCCTAACGCACGTAAAAGAACCCAGTAACACTTATCGCTAAGAGAAGGGGTTTGCCCCGGTGTTTCTGGCCTCCTAGTTATACATGTACTTCCTTGTGGAAGTCCTTAGGACCATGTCCTACTCAGCATAAATTACCAAGGAATAATCTGATTGGCTGATCGGCTCAAGCACGCAATAACCACACCACATGCACAGCCATGACAGTGCAGCACTGGACGATTTTTCTGAAGTAGAGCCACCGAAATCGTCATTATTTTTCATATTTTAGTAACTTTTGTTCTGTTTGAAGTCGATCATTAGCATCGTGAATGACTGAGTGCATGTTATGAGGTATGTTTAATGGAATCTGGGATGGAATAGAGTTAGAGGGAAAAAGGACCATTTTGTGGAGGCAAAAAAGGACCATTTCGTGGAGGCCGTTTTTTAAGGATTTCTTGCGATCCCACTTTTACAACGTACATCTGTCTCCAGCGTTACATGTGAATTCCTGATGAGCTTGTTAAGCTGGAGTTACTCAAGCTACCAAGTACCAAGTTAGTTTATTTTTGAGTTGTTCGTTTAATTCTGAGTTGTTCGTTTATTTCTGAGTTATATTTGTTTATTTCTGGGTTGTTCGTTTATTTCTGAGTTGTTCGTTTATTTCTGTGTATTTTCGTTTAATTTTGTGGTTTTGTTTTATATTTGTTTTTGTCTTGTTTGCCCTATTAGTCAGTGTTGGAGCAAAGGCTTAAACCTTCAAGGCCAAGGCCAAGGCCAAGGCCAAGGCTTTGACCCTCAAGGCCAAGGCCAAGGCTTAGACCTTCCAGCCTCGAGGCCAAGGCTTAACCCTCAAGGCTAAGGCCAAGGCCAAGGCCCTGTTTTATAAAATGACCACTGATATAGAACTAATTATAGTCACATGACTCATCATCACGAATCGCCCATTAAGAAGAACAACATGTCTTAAATTGCAATCAACATGCTCGCATACACCGTTTTATGACTGCATTAGATCTATTAAAGTATAAGTGCAGGTCTTCAATGTGGTTTAACTAAAACAAAATAAAGATTTACTTCTATATTGACGCACAATTCTCCCGAGTGTAACAAAAGGGGGATCCAAGAAACTGATTTGGGAAATGTTTATTTACTGGGCCAACATGGTCAGAAATATCAGCATTATCTAAAACAGATACATGCAAATCTTTAGCACTTATCAGGGAGACATACAACCAATCAGATCTGGGTCATTCCACCGGGTTGGGAAGCAGTGCATGTTACATCCATATATTTGGTTATATTATAAAAAGTATCAATGCATTCTAAACAATTGCTTAACATAATATTTGTCTTAGGGTGTTTTAATATTTGAGAAAGTTTGAAATCATTTGAAAGTACATTAATTCGGATGTAACATTGACACTTTTTCAATGTTACATCCAAAAATTCTTTTTTTGCCATATTTTACACGTGTATGTAAAATGTTACCCAAACTGACATTGCATATTTACAACTGGACACCTAAGCACCAAGAAAAACTTTTGTTTTGGTATAGTCAGGGTTCAAATATGGCAGAAACAATACCTCAAGTGTGGATGTAACGGTGTAAAAATCACTCAATGGAAGTGTGACATTTGGGGTTTACACCGTGTAAATGTTACATCCACACAAACAAGCTATCATTTCTGCTCCATTTGATGTCTGACTACCATAACAAAAGCTTCTCTTATTGTGTTGCATCTATAGTAAGAAGTACGCGAAGTAAATTTGGGTAATATTTCGAAGAAATTTAAAAAAAAGAAAGATAACAAATGTCATATTTGGACGTAACACTGACACGGTGTCAATGTTACATCCAAAATTACATTTTTTGCTCATATTTTTGGCAAAATACATTGAAATGATTTCAAACTTTCTGCAGTAGTGAAACACCCAACAACAAATATAATGTAGAGCAACTGCTAGCAAGGCATTCATGCTTTTCTTAATATGGTCATATGTCACACTTTGTTCCCCAACCCGGTGGAATGACCCATCTATTCCATTATTGTATGCAATTTAAGTGATCATCTCATTAGCCCCACAAGTGTACAGAATATTTTTGCAGCAAATTTACTACAATGGTAACAACATGTGATGCTATAAAAGTGGAAGTGTGCCCAACACACATATCTACAAGGGGTTTCCCTCCTCCATGGTAATACGATTAAAATGGTAACAGCAAAATTTCGAACAGATTTATCTGGAAAATGCAAAAATCTATGGGCCTTGAAGGGCCTTGACTCAAAATTGCAAGGCCGTGATCCCTCAAGGCCAAGGCCAAGGCTTTTGCCCTCAAGCCTCGAGGCCAAGGCCAAGGCCCCAAAATCCAGCCTTAAGGCAGCCTTAAGGCCAAGGCCCAGCATCAAGGCACTACATCACTGCTATTAGTATTGGCCGCCCATACTAGCTGGTAGCGTTTTGCTGTTAGTCCGAGAGCCCAGTGAGGTTTAATTAGAATATTGCAAGTAGGTGGGGTTGTCCAACCTTCGAAACCGTCATTCTTAAGTGTCACACCCCGTGCGTTTGGGAGGGGGCACCGCCTAAAGACCCCCAAAATTGACTTTTAATTAGAATATCGGGCACAAGCACAATTCTAACACGAAAAGATAGTTTTCGATTAACTTATCAATGACCAATAGTTTAAGAATGAGAAATCCCGTGCATTCCATGCTTAAGAATGGCCTAAGTAGTGCTAATTATTCACCTTTAATTAGAATTTTGAGCACAAGAGCGAAACCTTCACTAAAAGCTTATTAACTTGACCAATATGCAAGATCTGCAACTTAAGAATGGATTTTCCCGTGCATTTTGTGCTTAAGAACGAGTTAAAGTTTAATAATTTGCCGCCCGCTAAGGAATTATTTTTTATGTGTTTAATTAAAATGTTGAGCACAATGATCATTCCAACACCAAACGATAGTGTATCAGTCAGAGTTTGCAGAATTTCAACTTAAGAATAAAAAATCTCGTGCAAAATCTACTTAAGAACGGCTTTATTACTGCTAATTACGATTGTATGGTACGGAGGATGATTTCTGCACAGCTTAAAAAGTAAAAACATACCGCCATAGCGAAACATTTCGCAATGCACATGCTAAATAGCTTAACGAAATAATCGCACGGAGCAAAAGCATCGCTACACACGTACTGCTTTATAAAATAACCCCCAGAATTGCAAAATGCTGCAATATACTTTATTATACAATAATATTACGCCGGCCTAAATGTTCGAAATAGTAATGCTTTTGCGAATTACGCAAAAATGCAACCTTTCACATTATTGAGAAATACATGTAAATGTCTGCGTTATAGTCCAATTCGTCAAGTTGTGATGGCATTTAGATATTTTTTTTACGATGTAGAAAAGCCTGCCCAGCACATAAATGGACTGGAAATCATACCCAATCATGACGGATCCTGAATTATTAAAGAGAGATAAATTACGACGAACTGCATCGAAGGCCTGAAATCAAGCACAAGATTTAGGATGTGACGAACACTTTAGCGATCCTAAGGGCCATTATTTTTCTCCCCAGATTGATGGTAGTTCTTTTCAGCTTAAAAAAAATGAAACAAAATGGCCAGGAGTGATGATTTTCCCCTTTAAAACTCCTACTAAATTGGATACACCAACTTGCGAAGCGCAAACTAATACTAAACGAGCATGTTTCCCATTCATCCAAAAACATAGATCCCTGGTGTCCGAATAAAGTCATGTGCATGTTTAACACATTTTTTTACAGTTGTCCACGGAGAGTGTTAAACTTTTCAAACCAAAGGCGCACAGTTTCTTTTAAAAAAGTGGAAAAAAAAACAGTATTTCATATTATTATCAGTTCGATGTATACAAGTTCTTTAATTTGGATCAAAATAAACTTGAATGGGCCGGTTATGAATGTGTGTATAATTATTTGTTTTAAATAGCTTGTTGAACTAATAATTGACGCAAAAAGTACTTACTATGGCCGATACATAAACATCAATCAGAACTGCTACAATGCACTGCGAGATACAATTTCTAACTGGTTTCCTTCTTAGTTAGGGCCTTTAAAATCAGGGAGTGGGAGTGTTTCTAGGGTTTCAAAGGACCCCCGCCTGGTGGCGAGTACCGCTAGGAAACCCAAAAAGTAATGATACAATCAAGTTTTGATCATGGCCCACTCCATGATCAAAACATGTACATCTAGAATCCATTTTTTTCTGAGACCCTTCAGCAGGCCTAGGACTCCACGTCGTATTGGCTTCGCACATAAAAAGTTCCACGTTCGGATTTGAAGACCCCCCCCCCCCTCGAAGGTTGGACACCCCCACCTACTCGCTGCCACCATCAAACCTTTTGTGTGCGATATTCTAATTAAACCTCACTGGGCTCTCGGACTACATGTATGTCTGATGTCTTTGCTAAACTGGTCGAATTTCACAGATTTCCAACCCCAAAAATAATCGTGAGTATCACTGAAGCCCCATTACTGCATCTTTGACATGTGGAGAAGCCAGTAGGTGCTTTGAAAGGTACATGTATTTTTGTCAAGTATTTTGCTTGATTTTTGGCAACTTTTGAGAGAAATGGTCTGGAAAAATGACATTCATGACATTTATTTGAGATAGTGGATATATTGCCGGAGGTAATGCCGGCAAGCTAACGTTTACTAAATGTTTGCCGGCGGCAATCCATATCAACAGAGGGCGCTGTACTCTCTAAGATAGGGCTGAATTATAAGATACATTAAATTACCACCAACGGTTGTGTAGCACCCTTGGTCTAGTGGATAAGCAACGGATTGCATGAGCGGGAAGACCCGGGTTCGATCCCGATCCCTGCTGGCGACATTTCTAAGGTTTTTTTTCTCCATCCCCATTCCCCCAAAAATAAGAATATTCTTCTTTTATTATTTTAACATGTCTCAAACATTTTATTGCAGAGTATTACATTTTCTTTTTCAGATTTGTGGCTCTGGAGGATTTTTTTTAAAGGGAAATAAAGTCCAAAATTGTAAAATGGTCTGATTCCCATCTTGTGAATACGAAGTTACAACGATAATGTTGGCATGGAGCCAGACTAAAATTTGTCACCGGAAAATTAAGTATAGTCGGACTCCCTATTATCGCGGCATCCCTATTATCGCGGCATGAGAAATTTCTCTTTTTGCATTGCCAAAACTCCTTCAAGTGGACAAAAGTGCCGAGTTGGACAAAAAGGACGATTAAAAAATGTGTCTTTCGGGACTTTTAACGATTTTTAATAAATATTCACGTTTTCCAAACCTGCAAATTTTCCCTCACAGTGTCTGCTAAAAGGTACCGTCTATATTTTAGGCCAAAAAAAAATAATATTCGGTCTCTGGTCAGACCAAAGTTCCGGAATTGACGCGGCCACGCGGCTTTTTTTTTTTTTTTTTTTACTTTTTTTTTTTCTTCAAGCTTGGATTGTACAGACAAGGTGGGTACTATTTTGCTTTTTTGGTGTCCTCATGTACATTGGTGTCCTCCATAATTTGCCTTGATGCTTTTGATCATTTGCCTTGGTGCAATTTCCCATTCCTTGGTGCTCTTTGGTAAAAAAAAATTGAGGAGGTGCGGAAATAGAGGGCGCTGTTGGAGCTACCGCGGAACATTAAAAAAAAAAAAAAAGATCGACGCGCATGACCAGAGACCGACTTATTATTTTTTTTGGCTTTAACATGAATCATTAATGGTGCTCTGAAAGTTCCATTGTCTGGTTCCCCTTCTACATCTGCAAACACAAAATGAAGTCGAAAGACGATATTTCCACCGAGAAATCGTAAAAACTTTTACGGGATCAAAATAAGGACAGCGCATAAGAAAAAAATAAAACGGTACACCGTGTAAAGTGAATGGCGCCCCCAATCGCCAATCAGTAGACTTGTCACAGTGACTTTTGTTCTCCGTTCGGGGAGGGGCAGGGTTTTAACTTAAGAAATCATCCTGCAGGGATATAGTCTTTAATCAACTTGAATGTTACAGGGAAAATATGAGACTTTATTCAGGGGATGTTTTGGTAAAACATTAATTAACTATGAAAAAAAATGTTGAGATCTTTATTAAAAAACACTTCCCGCATACCGCAATAATAGGGAGTCCACTTCCGTTCGCACACCCCAAGCATGTCTATTTTCACAGGCATCGTACACGGAATAAACCACACCACGGTCAGATTTGTTTATATCATTTTGAAAAGGAAGAGTTATAGGCCTACAACCTAAAATACAGGACAATTCGGGAAGGAATAGTGGGCAATCTCTATTCTGAATGAGAAACCACGTACCACGATAATACGGCGTTCCATCCTACAAAAATAACTGCGCATGTTCAGTGCATATCCGGCAAGCTAACGCTAACGTTTACTAAAGGTTTGCCGTCTCCGGCAAAATATCCAGTGCCTTTATTTGACCATGATTTGACCATCATGACCATGATTTGACAATCTCCGGAATGAGGATTTGTGCTTTGTGGGGCGCTAGGGGCTAGTACTATAAAAAGTAGCCCCATAAATGTGGCCTATTTGGACTGCCTCCGTAAACATAGGCCACACATCCACATGTACAAAAACGTGTCGCACTTTGCCAAATTTTGATTTTCGCATTTAGGCTTAGTTTGTAGGTTTTTGCTTTAGAAGCATACTCACCCTCTTTATAGGCTAATCAGAAAGTGCTGCCTTTTTCAGATGTATACTTTTCGTGAAATTTCCAGATTCATTTTTTAGTTTTACACGTTTGCGTATCAAAATTTCAACATGAAATTTCACAAAAATTAGACATCTGAAAAAGGCAGCACTTTCTGACTAGCCTATAAAGAGGGTGAGTAGGCCTATGCTTCTAAAGCAAAAAAAATCCTACAAACTAAGCCTAAATGTGAAAATCAAAATTTGGCAAAGTGCGACACGTTTTTGTACATGTGGATGTGTGGCCTATGTTTACGGAGGCAGTCCAAATAGGCCACATTTATGGGGCTAGTACTATAGTAGTAGTACTATACGACAGTACGGAAGCTTGAATTGCCTTCCGCGATACCGCGTTACCGCGATAATTTATCGCAGAAATCAGGAAATCAAAGATAAATCCTTCCACGATACCGCGTTACCGTGATAATTTATCGCAGAAATCAGGAATTCAAAGATAAATCCTTCCTCGATACCGCGTTAGTGTGATAATTTATCACAGAAATCTGGAATTCAAAGATAATTCCTTCCGCGATACCGCGTTACTGTGATAATTTATCACAGAAATCCAGAAATCAGAGATACCTATTCCTCGATACCGCGTTACTGCGATAATTTATCACAGAAATCCGGAATTCAAAGATAATTCCTTCCGCGATACCGCGTTACTGCGATAATTAATCACGTATACGGAAGCTTTAAATTCATATGTCTCTCCTCTCTACAATCGATGAGTGCGCGGTGTCACGTGATAAATTATCACGGTAACGCGGTATCGAGGAAAAGGTATCTCTGATTTCTGGATTTCTGTGATAAATTATCACAGTAACGCGGTATCGCGGAAGGAATTATCTTTGAATTCCGGATTTCTGTGATAAATTATCGCAGTAACGCGGTATCGAGGAATAGGTATCTCTGATTTCTGGATTTCTGTGATAAATTATCACAGTAACGCGGTATCGCGGAATAGGTATCTTTGATCTCTGGATTTCTGTGATAAATTATCACAGTAACGCGGTATCGCGGAATAGGTATCTTTGATTTCTGGATTTCTGTGATAAATTATCACAGTAACGCGGTATCGCGGAAGGAATTATCTTTGAATTCCTGATTTCTGCGATAAATTATGGTAGTGGATATTTTGCCGGAGGTAATGACGGCAAACTAACGTTTACTAAAGGTTTGCCGGCGGCAATCCATATCAACAGAGGGCGCTGTACTCTTTAAAATAGGGCTGAATTATAAGATGTATTAAATTCCCACCAAAAGTTGTGTAGCACATTTGGTGTAGTGGTTAAGCAAAGGCTCTAGTATAGTAAGCGGGATGACACGCGTTCGATTCCGACCGCACCACATTTTAAAGGTTTTTTTTTCTCATCCCCAAATAAATAAGAATATTCTTCTTTTATTATTTTAACATGTCTCAAACATTTTTTGCAGAGTATTACATTTTCTTTTTCAGATTTGTGGCTCTGGAGGATTTTTTTAAAAAGGGAAATAAAGTCCGAAATTATAAAATGGTCTGAATCCCATCTTGTGAATACGAGGTAACAACGACAATTTTGGCATGGAGCCAGACTAAAACTTGTCACCCGAAAATGTTGAAGTACAAAAAAACAGTAACTGCGCATGTTCAGTGCTAGACCCGTGAACGTGGCTTGTAAACTACGCCACGTTCTTATGTCATTTCGAACCTGGCGAACGTGTCCCTCTGACTCCCTCCGTTACACACACTGGACGTTATTTTGCCCATGTAATAAGTACTCACATATGAAGCTGTCTTGAATTCTATTTGTACGTCAAAACTTGCATTTGACGAAAATTGAGGAAAATTCTGGCCCCGGTTCATGAAGTCCGTCCGCTACTGCTAGCTGCCATTTTCTCCCAACTGACGCATGCGCATTGCGTTTTATTTTCATATGATTCGACGGCTGTTTACTGTCGCAGCTAAAACAGACATCGTTTTAGACAAGTTTCAAGTCCTTTCCTCTCTCACCGCACCGCACGCGGTCGCACGTGCGCCCGCGTGTGTGTGCACACACGTACTGCATGCTGTACACGAGATGAGCCGAGCAGCCAATCGTCTGCGGGGGGTTTTTTTTCGGGGTTGCGACATGAAACAGCCGTCAATCTGTCCAAGCGACTCAGACGCGTCCGGGGTTATTTGTCAGGGTCAGGTTAAAATCTAATTTCTACACGTTCGTATGGGTCTTTACTGATGGGCAAATTTCGTCGAAATTACACGGCCGAAACAATCGGACGGGCAAATTTAGATTTCTAGGTGAGTACTCAACACCCATACGGAATTATGTATGTCGGATCGATTTCGCCAGGTTCGAAATGAAACAAGAACGTGGCGTTGTATACAACGCCACGTTCACGGGTCTAGTTCAGTGCATATCCGGCAAACTAACGTTTACTAAAGGTTTGCCGTCTCCGGCAAAATATACACTGCCATGGCATAAATTATCGCGGTAACGCGGTATCGCGCTCGCGGAAGGCAATTCATTTCAAGCTTCCGTACGACAGACCACATCCCAAATGTCAAAAAACAAGTGCCCCAGTGTGGGTCTATGTAGTAATTGATACTTACTTTTTCCGGTAATCATCTGCCAGTTTTTTCCAGTACGCTAACTCTTCTTGAGGAGAAGCGAACGATGACGGAGCGTCAGCCATTACGTTCCTACCCTTGCTCAATGGTTACACACATGACATAGGGCCTAAAGTACGTATCCATCAGTACGTACGTCAAAGATTGCTAGTGCAAAGGTTAAGAAAATGTACACTGGATATAGCTAGGCACAACCTCGTCCCCAGGGTGTCGAGCAGTACGCGCCCACCACTACCTGCTTTACTATTGGAAACGCGGTTGGAAATAAAAAAAGGAATGGGGACGAGGTTGGTTAGCCTCCGGTAATACAATGTATTACAATTTACGTCACGTGACTAAAACGGGAGGAATTCCTCCTTTTTCCGAAGTTTGCCGAAGTCGTTTCGTCGACAATCGGATAGCGCCCGAGTATTTCCGAGTATATAATATAGGTTTAATTAACTGCTAATTGCTTATTAATTTGATTTTAAATGAGTTGATAATTAATATTCATTGTTTTCATTTAGAAAACTTGAAATTAAACGACGATTTTGTGCATCAAAATAATATACTCGGATCGTAAGGGCGAACTTTTGCTGCGTCATGTACAATTTTGAATTTGACGACCGTTACCGAGATTTTCCAAAACTCGGTCTTCGTTCGGCTCCGCCTGCTAACAGTGCTATTTGGTTCCCTAATTTTGAAGATTCCAGATCAACATTAGTCAATGTTATCTTACAAAAACATCAAACTGTATTATCATAACTGTATGATATTACGAAGCAAGTGATTTATTTAAAAATTTGATCAGAACATTAAAAGCTACAAGTGATAAAGCGAAATCGGAAACGAAGCCGCGCTTTGAAAAAGGGCCATTAATGTCGTCATGTTTATTTTTAGCCACGGAGGCTGCCTGACCTCAACCTCGTCCCCAGTGCTTACTTTATTTCCAACCGCGTTTCCAATAGTAAACCCTGGATAGGAAACTTTCTTCCTGTATCCTGATTGGATAACGCAATTGGCTAGTAATGGATTTTTATCGTGTACTTGGTGCTATTATTCACAACGTGCAGTACATGTTTTCGCGATCATTCGTCCACGCCTTCTCGAATATACTAATTTCCTTTACAATTTGCTCATATTAATATGAAATATGATACTGCATGTTGTCTCGATAAGATCGTAACAGTTTGATTTTAAAAATCGTGTTTTCGTAACTCACGCCTTGCTCGCGCTGCTACGAATTGACTCTGTTTTTACCCCAGACACCGCATACAAAAACAAACTCTAATGTGTAACGCATATCCAGGCACCAGACTGTTTCTCATTTGCATACGTGTTCAAAAATCTTGCACATGCAAATGTCCAATACCAGGGTGAGAGAGCAGGTAGTGGTGGGCGCGTACTGCTCGACACCCTGGGGACGAGGTTGGCCTGACCTACAATTTAAGACGTGAGCGTCGGAATAATTGTCAGGTCTGGGAACCAGACTAGTTCTAGGCTATACTCTGCCACGTTAACTTGAAGCTCAAAAAATGCTGCTTTTTTGCAGCTTTTTCGAGAACCCCTCATCCAAACCACAAACTTGACACTGCACATTCTGTTGTCCCGAGCAATACACCCGCCGATTTTCAACTTTATACGGTGCCCGGTTCTGGAGATAATCGACGGACAGACAGACAGACAGACAGACAGACAGAGATTCCTGGATCACTGGTTTCAATGTGTTCAGTTGTCCAAACTGCTGTACACAGTCACTTGCTACATCTGTATTTAATGTTGCAGCAGCTGTAATGTAAGATGCTCAACTGCAGCTCAGCTACAGGGTCAGAGCTGGTGGGCAGTGGGTCAAACCCACACAGCTGAAAGGTAGTCAGGAGTGACCTCCGCCATGGTGTTTCAGTCATCCTGCGCTCCTCAAGTTCATTAACCAAAAAGCACTGTACGTTTCGATTTAAAAAAATGAGAGGGCTTTTGAAGAAGAAAACAAATGTGTCCACTCCCAGCTAAAAACATAATGGCTTCATTCCTAAAGAAAATTAATCATCCCAGGTTTCGGTGTGACGGCGAAAAATGGAGGCTAGAAAAAACCTGGTTCAAAATGATTAATTCGCGATTTAGTAAGTTGAAACTGGGATAAAAAGAAAAGGAATATCAATCTTGATCAAACAACGAATACAAAAACTCTAAAGAATTAATTGCAAACGATAAAAAAAATAAACAATTGGATAAAATTTGGGGAAAATTAGAAAAAAAACTAAGTTAAAAAGAATGAAAACCAAAGGAAAAAAAGTTAGAAAACCCACACAGCACTATTGGAAAATGACTCTAAAAGCACAAAAAATGAACTAAAAACCAATGACTCCAACATTAACAACAGACAAACCCAAGCAGGAAAACACCACCACCGGCGGCGGAACCGGGGGGGCAGAGGGGGCAGTTGCCCCCCCCCCCCCCACTTTTGAATAGGTAGCTATTTTGCCCCCCCCCCCCCCACTTTTTACCATGAGCGATTTTTAAAAACGAGGTTAATTAAAATGATACAAGAGGTAAAAAAGATTTTTGAACACGTGTCTCATTTACAGGGCCCTATTAATAGTATTATGTACTACAATGTATCTTTTGCTCAGAAAATATTGGTTAAAGTGGTCAGAAATTGCCTCAGATCGCACCACAGAGCATCTAGAATCCAATTTTTTTCGGGGCCCTTAAGCGGGCCCCGAACCCCACGCCTCAAGGGCTTCACGCTTCACGCTCGCATCAGTTCTGATCAAAGTATGTTCCCCCACTCTTGAAAAGCGATTAACACCCCTGGCTGGGGTTGAAATTTGACAATAGGCCTTATACCTAAGTGAGTATGGCGACACAAAATTAGAAAAATGATACGAAAAATAGGGATATACCGTAATTTTCGGAATATAAGCCGCGCGGTGTATAAGCCGCAGCACGCAAAAATCTGCAATTTAAGATCTGAAGTCGGCGTATATAAGCCGCCGGCACCCACCGCAGCGGTTCCAATTTTGTAAGGCCTCCAAATTCTAGTCAAAAAGCTCTGAACCAGTTCCAGTTACACTACAGAAGCTATAAAAAGGGCCACAAAATTTATATCAAATCATTTTCAATCGATACTCTTACAAACAAATATGGAAATTGATGATGAGAAATAAACATCGGGAACTGCTGCCGGCTGCCCCGTCCCGGTCCCCGGCCTTAAAAGTTAGTGCATGGCCGGCCAGGCAGCCTGAGCCGCGCCGGTGAATGACAACATTTTCCCGCAGTACGTGAGATAGCCTTGACCAAGGCTATCAGTTGTTCCCATACGAGCTTGTTCCCGCTACCGCACACCGCGCGCGCCGCGACACAATCACTATTACTATACCGTTAGCCTCAACGACCCTTGCGTGTGCTTTGTGTGCATGTACGTACGCCCCACACACACTTCCGCAAACAGCCGTACAATAAGTCGATCTTCCGCCTCGACTTACTGTACGGCTGTTTGCGGAAGTGTGTGTGGGGCGTATACGTACATGCACACAAAGCACACGCAAGGGTCGTTGGGGCTAACGGTATAGTACAACATTGTGTCGCTGCGCGCGCGGTGTACGGTAGCGGGAACAAGCTCATATGGGAACAACTGATAGCCTTGGTCAAGGCTATACGTGAGAGAGTATGCAACCCACCGTGTGTTGTCTGACTGGAGCGCTACAAATCTTGCTTTTGTGGCAACAGATGCTGACTTGTTTTGTCCTAAGAATAAACAGGTCCGTTTTTACCTCAAAACTTTTCAAATTTTTGTGATTACTAGGGAATAGTAACGTAAAAAATTCAAGTTTCGATCGTTACTTTCTTCAAAAATAGTCAAAACCAAAGACCCTTTAACGCCGTACGAAACGATGCTGACATTTTTTATGGACGAATCCATTAATTTTGTTAAGGGTGATTTAGTCCCTGTTTTGTGTTTTACATCGTTTCTTGAATTCGTTTCAAGAAAAAAATATATACTGTGACGTTGAACAACTTATTATCTAATAAAGAAATGTTTCGAACACCATAAAAAGTATTAGTCGTCTTTTTTCGTTTTTTTTTTAATTCAGAAATATTGGTAATTATTGTTCCCAAGAAAGTACACCCCTTCATTACCACAAATGGTGTGGTCCGCTGGGGTAAAGCATGCAGCTAGCTGCACACCACCCATGGTATCACGTACGGCTGGTCGCAAGCGTCGAAGACAGCTTTCACCGTACTTTTTACCGCTCTGTACCTTGGTTTCGGTTTGTTAATGACTGTTTTAATTGATAATTCATTTCAGCAACACCTCTCTCCTTATACCAGTACGTTAACTACACATGTGAATCTTATTTTTATTCTTCAAGGCTCAGCGTATAAGCCGCCCTGTGTATAAGCCGCAGTAAACATTTTCATGGGCAAAATCAAGCCGCGGCTTATATTCCGAAAATTACGGTAGGAATAGTCCACATGCATAGGTTAGCAGACATTACGTAGGTCACACTTTCGTTTCGGACCAACTTCACACTTTTCCCAATTGCTTTGATTTTGCTTTAATTCTGCTCCGGGAACAGTAACTGGACTTTGCCCCCCCCCCCGCCCCCCCCCCCCCCACTTTTAAAAGTGTTCCGCCGCCGATGAACACCACCCCAGTTAGCAGGAACTTGAACTTGTAATGAAAAAAACCTGTGAACTGTACATTGCTGGTCTGATCTGCTGCATGTGGTTGACCATGTGGCTGAGCTTATATAGGGGGATTTGTGGGCTAAAGTAAACAAGCAGGGGGACCAACAAGGGGGGGGGGGAATCCAAACTAAAACTAAAATGATTTTCTTTTTGCTGAGGGGAGCTACTATTCAATACACTATAAATACATGAACATTTACAAGATAATCTTGGCCCTGCCACATCTGTTAAAACCCTCAAGGTGGTTTTGACAAGTATTTGCGACAAAAAAAATCGATGTCACGAAAAACAAATTGCGATGTTGTGAAATATTGTGCAGTATGTCGATATAAAAAAAATGCGATGGCGTGAAATCAATTCTTTACGTATTTGAAGTCTTTTCAGGGCCACCATAGCAAAGGGCGGATGAATATTCGTCCAATGCGATGCGGACTTAATTGCGAATAATAATAGTGTAAGTATAAAATTTGAACTATGTGCAAAGTGGACTCTTTGGACCTATTGCGCATGCTTAAGCGTGTTGATAACGGGTAACGCGCGGGTAGAACTTCAGTATTGTGCAGGTTGGAATTTGATACGACACCGATAAATCAATGACGTAGGCCTCATTGCGCACACAAACTCAGCACGTGAATACGTATGTCACATGCACACGCGGCCGCCTGGTAGCATATACGTAGATTACCAGATAATATCCGGCACAATTTCGTTGAGGATCCTGGCATACTTCGCTTTACTAATTTCAACTATAATCCCGAAGCCTAAATTCGTGTGAAAAAGATGTCGAGATACGAAAGAGAGAGACCGTTTGATTCCTCAGGACGATCAGATAGAAGGGGAGGCGGAGGGTGAGTTGAGGGTAGTTTGACGGTCAAATGTTTGCTCTTTGTTCATCATGTTCAGGTGATGTTGAGGTTCATAATTCAGCGATCATGTAGTGTAGGGCCCCTGTTTTGTTTTGAACAAATTAGAGTCAAAAATGTTTTTTATTGCTCAAAAATCACCTTTACAATCAAGAGCAGACTTTTCTCAATTCTAATGACACCCGTTTTGCAATTTTGAACAGTTTCTTGAAGTAGAAATCACGATTTTCCTACGCGGTTTGTGCCTTGGGATTCAGCGCGCCGTGTGTGCTCACGGTCATGATGTAGCCCAGGTTTAAGTCCGAGTAACTACTAACTTGGACCCAACTTATCGCCTTTTTTAACATTTGGACATGGTCTGGCGATAGTGGGGTCCAAGCTAATACCGCGAGTTGGACAACATCATACTGTCACTGTCCCAAAAACCAACACTTTCCAACAAAAAACATCAGATTTCACCTTCAAAACGGCCTCCAAATTACTAGATATGCCACCTGAGGTACAAGTAGACATCGATAATTAAGATGGTTGTACTGAAGTTTACTTAAGATCCGGAAAAAAAAAGTGAAATTTTCCGTTCATTTCGGAGAGCTCCCCTCGCAATCTTGAATACGTTAAATTTCCGATCGTGTTTAATGTTGGTACTGGTAGTGGATCTTTTGCCGGAGGTAATGACGGCAAACTAACGATTACTAAAGATTTGCCGGCGGAAATCCATATCAACAAAGGGCGCTGTACTGTTTAAAATAGGGCTGAATTATAAGATGTATTAAATTCCCACCAAAAGCTGTGTAGCACGTTTGGTGTAGTGGTTAAGCAAAGGCTCTAGTAAGCGGGACGACCCGCGTTCGATTCCTACCGCACCACATTTTTAAGGTTTTTTTTCTCATCCCCAAATAAATAAGAATATTCTTCTTTTATTATTTTAACATGTCTCAAACATTTTTTGCAGAGTATTACATTTTCTTTTTCAGATTTGTGGCTCTGGAGGATTTTTTTTAAAAGGGAAATAAAGTCCGAAATTATAAAATGGTCTGAATCCCATCTTATGAATACGAGGTAACAATGATAATTTTGGCATGGAGCCAGACTAAAACTTGTCACCGGAAAAAGTAAAAAAAAACAGTAACTGCGCATGTTCAGTGCATATCCGGCAAACTAACGTTTACTAAAGGTTTGCCGTCTCCGGCAAAATATACACTGCGCGCGCTCGGAAACGGAATCGCACTCGGGATACGGGGACCATCGAATGTACGCTGGGCATGTAGAAGAAATCGCGTCGTTCAAACATTAAACACGATCGGAAATTTAACGTTTTCAAGATCGCGAGGAGAGCTCTCCGAAATGAACGGAAAATTTCACTTTTTTCCGGATCGTAAGTAAACTTCAGTACAACCATCTTAATCATCGATGTCTACTTGTATCTCAGGTGGCATACCTAGTAATTTGGAGGCCGTTTTGAAGGTGAAATCTGATGTTTTTTGTTGGAAAATGTTGGTTTTTGGGACAGTGACAGGATGATGTTGTCCAGGTCGCGGTATTAGCTTGGACCCCACTATCGCCAGACCATGTCCAAATGTTAAAAAAGGCGATAAGTTGGGTCCAAGTTACTCGGACTAGCCCAGGTTGGACGAAGTCTTCATTGCAATAAGACTAACGTCCAGGGCAAGAATTCTCTACATGAAACACCCAAGAGTTTTGTTATGTTTTACCTCGTTATAGAAGCTTATTTCACACCTACATACTCTTAGCCCCAAATGTGGCCAGTTTACTGGACTGCCTCCGTAAACATAGGCCACACATCCGCCATCACTGAACCTACTCGAAGTTTTCAAAGTGATTTCCACATTGCGACTTCAGACCCAGTTCATTTATGCTTTAAAAATACACTCACCCTCTTAATAACAAAGTTTGAACCTGCTTCCAGTGTCAGTTGCCCAGCTGCTGCGTAATTTACGATATTTTCTGGAGCCTTCTTGGCAACTTTTCGGTCCAACTGAACAATGACCTCGCGCAATACCT
Source organism: Patiria miniata (assembly GCF_015706575.1). Classification (NCBI taxonomy): domain Eukaryota; kingdom Metazoa; phylum Echinodermata; class Asteroidea; order Valvatida; family Asterinidae; genus Patiria; species Patiria miniata. The sequence goes on from NW_024037067.1 coordinate 6,974,802, forward strand.
GACGGGATACGAACCAATATGCAGGGATCGTTCACCTGTCAATCACACATGCACGAGGCACGCTGCAGGCCCGGTGGTAGTCCGGTTCCTAGTCCGAGTAACTTGGACCCAACTTATCGCCTTTTTTAACATTTGGACATGGTCTGGCGATAGTAAGGTCCAAGCTAATACCGCGAGTTGGACAACACCGTCCCAAAAACCAACATTTTCCAACAAAAAACATCAGATTTCACCTTCAAGACAGCCTCCAAATTACTAGATATGCCACCTGACCTGAGGTACAAGTAGACATCGATGATTAAGATGGTTGTACTGAAGTTTACTTACGATCCGGAAAAAAGTGAAATTTTCCGTTCATTTCGGAGAGCTCCCCTCGCGATCTTGAACACGTTAAATTTCCGATCGTGTTTAATGTTTGAACGACGCGATTTCTTCTTCATGCCCAGCGTACATTCGATGGTCCCCGTATCCCGAGTGCGATTCCGTTACCGAGCGCGCGCGATGCATCGATTATGATAATGAATCACGTTTGTAAACACATACATGTGCATTTCGAACTGTAAAAGGGAATCGGGAACCAGCTTGAACTGGTATCCGCCATAAAAGCTGCGCTAGTTCCCGACTCCCTATCATCGTTTGAAATGCACATGTGTTTACAAACGTGATCCAGTCTACTCATTATCATAATCGATACACTCCTTTATTACCACAAATGGTGTGGTCCACAAGTGTGCATATTGCATTGGGCATGCATGCAGCACAAAATAATGTCACATCGATGTGCCAACGAAAAAAGCTCAGTCACGCATGGCCAGCCGCACTTCCGGTACATGTACCGCTCGGTACCTTTTTGTGGGACGTGCTTCCACTGTTTGTTAATGACTTTCTGGTACCTCAAGTCCGGTAACGATTGATAATTCATTTCAGCAACAGATATTTTCCATCAAAATCCACCCCCCTGTTTCGGGGGATTTCGGCGGATTCAGGATACCTCCATATTGAACAAACTGGGAGATTTTGATGGACTCAGGATTTGAAGCCTAGCGGAACAGGCGGATTTTGATGGATTCAGGACACCTCCATTTTGAGCTATTGGGGGACTTTGATGGATTTAGATCTCAACAGTTTAACTCTTTTGCAATGTTTGTGGTCAAGTAAATACTGCTGGCACTAGCCCTGCCAAGTCTGTCATATACTGTACAAACATGTACACACATGTACTGGGTGGACTTGCATGGAGGGTCACGTGCTTGAGGAAAGATACAAATAATGCGCAAAAACATGACAAACGCAATGCCGTTTACGCGCAAAGAGCACCATGTACATCGCTAATAATTATGTGTGCGCATCGCGTAAATACTCGGTGCGCATTTCTTGCTTCGCGCGTGTTGAGCTAGGTCACGTGCTGGAGGAAAGATACATTTAGCTCCATTACTTTACGTTAGTTTGTTGCGCGTCTATGAGAGACACCCAAAATGGCGGAGATTTATCGCACAGTGACTGGGCGCGTGTGGACGCGCTGCCGATCTAGTCTTTTCATTCTATATCTATGGTTTACGGGCTGAAACACGCGCTAATGTCTTTCACACAAATTTTGTGCGCGAGACGTATTCACTTCGGTACTGATCCATGCTGGGGTCGCCATGCATTGGTGTATTTTGATGGATCCTATGCAACAACACACATCACAATTTTCATGCGATTATGGTATCCTGAATCCGTCAAAATCCACCAGAAATTTAGGTGATGGATTTTGAAGACTCTATGGAAAAACATGCTGTATTTTTTTTTTTGCCACCACGGTATCCTGAATCCGCCAGAATCCATCAAGACTTTTGCTGGTGGATTCTGGCGGATTCAGGATACCTCCAGGATCTACATTGGGGGATTCTGATGGATTCAGGATACCAGCATTTTTTACATGACAAAATTGGTGGATTTTGGCGGATTCAGGATACTTTCTAGTAAAAGAGCCCCAGGAGTTAGGGTTAAATACACATTTAAATCTCATTTTTATTCTTCAAGGCTCGGCGTATAAGCCGCCCTGTGTATTAGCCGCAGTAAACATTTTCTTGGGCAAAATCAACCTATAAGCCGCGGCTTATATTCCAAAAATTATGTTATAGCTTTTAACCCTAACCGCCCTGAATCCTCCAAAATCCTTTTTGCAAATTGGAGGAATTTGCAGGATGGAGGTTACATGGCAAAAGTGCGTTGCTGATTTCGGAGTACGCACTGTGTCAAGGGCTTGGGCTGGACCTTGTGTTGTTTATGCTCAGCCGTGCATAAATTTAGTCCTTGATTATACTTGACATCCTCCGCACTGCTCCAGGATGTCACTGACTCTGCCTCAGCCTATTGACAGACATAGCCGGAGGATTTTGCAGGATTCAGGCAGTGGTCATCCCTCCATGGACCATATTCAAGAAATAACGGAGGAATTTGCAGGATTGAGGCTATAAGCTATTTTTCCATGAGGCCAATTGGAGGATTTTGCAGGCTTGAGGCTACATCTTAGCAAAAAGGCCAAGGGAGTTAGGTTAATGTTCCGATCAAATTTTTAAATAAATCACTTGCTTCATAATATCTAACAGTTATGATAATACAGTTTGATATTTCTGTAAGAAAACATTGACTAATGTTGACCTGGAATCCTCAAAGTTAGGCACCCAAATAGCACTGTTAGCAGGTGAAGCGGAATGGAGACCACGCCGAGGTTTGGAAAATCCCAATAACAGTCGTCAAATTCAAAATAATACATGACGCAGCAAAAAGTTCGCCCCTCGTATACTTCCGAGTGCATGCTTGATGCTCACAATCGTCGTGGAATTTCAAGTTTTCTAAATGAAAGCAATGAATATGAATTACAAACTAATTTTTTTAAAGTTTTTATTAAGCAATTAGCAGTTTATAAGGGTGCACACCAGTAAATAGGCCTAAATCCATCCGCCGAGCTCATGAATAAAAGTTATACCCTCAAAATATTCTATATTAGAGAGTTCCGAGAGCCATAAAATTGGGGAATTCAGAGCTCCTAACAAGTACGATTTTGACGTATTTTTTTATGATTTTCTACCCATTTTACGCTTTTATGATTTAATTCTTCAAATTTACGATTTTTGACGATGCTGTTTTCAAAAAAATATTCATTGAAAAAAAGCGCCATTCCCGCCTTATAGGAGGAGTTTGCTTAAAACGTCCGAAGGACGGGTTGCCAGTCTATGACACTATGTGCCAGAGATGAAACTTTTCCGATTTTAATCGGAAATATGATTTTTTGAATTTTCCAACAAAATTTCTGATTTTCTTACAATGTGTCCCACAAAATTTGATTATATAACGATTTTTCCACAAAATGTCATTTTATTTCAATCATAATGTCGATGAAAAGTCGATTAAAATGGCACGTTAAAATCATCGCGAACGTAGTTTTAATCTCTTTCACCAGTCGTTATTGGTTTGTTTCAACGTTAGAAACACAGGCCATAACACTAATCGGTCTCTCTTCCGGCTGGACAAAAGGTTAAACATTGACAGGTGACATGGAAAAATCACTGTGTCGCACATGTGTGCATCTATGTACAAAGATGATATGCAATGGTACCAGCGTACGTACCGCACCGTCCGCTAGCACATGACCGGTCGGGAACGGGTAGCCTCGTGAACGATCCAGTGGATAAAATCATTATGTTGTGCGATTTTCGGAGGTTTCAGATTTAGTTGTACAAAATGCAATCCTTTAACCCTAACCCCCTAGGCTCTTGCACTAGAAAGTATACCAAACCTAACAAATTTCAACAGCTGCATACTGGTCTGTAAGTACTGGTACCAAAAACTGCCAAACTCCAACAGGCCTTGTACGGGGAACAGTACTAAACCTGCCAAACTCCAACTGTTGGAGTTTGATTGACTTGGTATGGATGGGCCTATGCATTGTCGAGTGATTGGATAGGGATGGTACCAAACCTAACAAAATAAAGCAATATGTACATGCACATTTGACCACAAACTGTACTGAGGACCGTGGGTGAGCATACCCACGAAGAAATGCCAGGGAACTCCCTCAAACTCCAACGTGTTCACAAATCTCATGCCCTTCTGCCCCGAACCTCACAAAATTCAACAGGGTCTCCCTGGGCCTTTGGTACCCAGTCAATCAAAGTCCAACACCAGCTGGCCAGTGTTCGGTACCAACCCTGCCAAAATCAAGCAAAACCAGCTGTTGGAGCTTGATGGGCTCAGGGTTGTTAGGGTTAAATATCATGATGATTATCTTGAGGATAGCGAAGAGAGCATTAGCAAAACATTTCGCATTTGTTGGAAGAGAAAGATGATAATGCCTGATTTTTTTCCCCATGTACGAATGCAAGTGGTGGTTGAATAGTTGAATCATGGACATGATTGAAGCACCATGAACTGTGCCCTTGTCTTTCGGACTTTTTCCTTGACTTTCTCAAGTAAGAAGTGAACTTTTTTGATGATGACTCCATTACTCTAACCGTAATTCAGGCGTTTTATGCAATGAAAACACTGACCTTTTTTTTCATCGTAAAATAAAGCAGGAGTTGGTTTCCGGAAATTGGGCATGAAGTGTATTGTACATGCATGTACATGTGTGTAACTGAAGCGCGGCCAAGATTTCGTAACATTGGAAAAAAATTTTTTCAACCTGACGCCACTTCCGCGATTGTGTACAAAGTCTATGGAGAGTCGAGAACATTTTCTAAGAAGGCCTATTTCCTAACAAAATTTGAAAGGTTTCATGTCTTATCATCATTTTTGCAATGAATGACCTTCATTGAGATGATATTATGAAGAAAAAAGTGGCGTCAGGTTGCAACAATTTTTCCAGATGTTTCCCAATAGCAAAATTGCCAAACAGTATCAGTGTGGACAAACAAAATCAAGATCCATTGTTAGCATTAAACAAGAATAGAATGAAATGGGTGACACTCTGTGGGAATTAATAGTAGTATAGTACTGTTGACGGGATTTGACTACCTTTTTGTTTGAATGGTGATGCGCGAACAATAAATACTGATTCGATGAAAAGTACTTTTTTCTGAAATCTGAATGTTGGGAGCTCTGGGAATTGAAGAGATATGGCACTGAACCTCTGGCCCGGACTTGGGGCTTCCAATTCTGAGCATTTTGGATGCAATTGGGCTCGAAAGTGGTGTTTTTTTGCCATGTTGTGGAGGGATCGTTTTTCAAGATGGCTACTTACCCGCTTTGTGGAAAATAGGGGTCGTCTTCTTCGGGTGAGAATATTTCGAAAAGTCAGTGGTCAACTCACCAAAAAAAATGAAAAGAAAATGAAAGATGACATGTTCATCATCATTTTTCTGTGCAGCTTAAAAACCTGTGAGAGTATTTAAATGTTTATTTGAAGTATGGGCATTTAGCACCTGCTATACTTTTGTGATTAGTACAGTGGTAGGTCAAAATTGGTCAACCAGTTTTGACTCTCGGGACAGCCATTGAAAGGTACCACATATTACTCATATATGCATGGGAGGATAGTTGCTGGGCTTTAGGATGTTGATATTTGCTTCTCTTTGTGGAGGGGGTGTTCAGATAATTCACAAAAGTACATGTAGTTGCTGGTGGATCAGTGCTCTATTGTTTTATTTACAAGTAACTTGTTTCTTCTTTTTCTAGTGTTATATTTTCTTTCTTTTTCCATTTTTTAAAAACTGTTTTCCTCAAGATTTACAAATAACTTTTTCCTTCCTTTCTTCTATTGTTTTCCTTTTTATGCCCCGCGGCAAAGCCGAAGGGGCATAGTGTTTCCGCCTTTTCCTTCCGTGGGTGGGTGGGTGGGTGTGCATGCGTGTACGTGTTCATCTTTTCAAACTGTGGACAAAAACTACCAGAGAACAAAAGAGAACAATATCGTCCACAATTCCCAGCATACGTCCGCGATTGGGATTGAAGCAAACCTATGGGAGTCTTACAAAAAAGTACAAACAAAAAAGGGACAATAGGAAGCGCACGATCGACGGTGAACACAGGTTTGGGTGGGTGGGTGTGTGTGTCCGGAAAAATCTTGTCAGCGCGATAACTTAAGAAATACTTAACCCTAACCCTCCAGGGTATTTTGGCTAGAAACCCTGCCAAATGCAGCAACATGCAACACCTGTCTAAGTGACAAGCCTGCCCAGTGTAGCAAGATCCATCAGGTCAAAAGTCTCAAGGCCAAACTGCCTCAGAGTCTGTGGTCCCCCAACGCAGCAGGATACAACTCGGGCATTGTTCTATGGGACTAGCCCTCAGTGTCTCAGAAGTGGCCGGTTTCTGCACTGGTGTTGGTAGCATTTTCCATCAAAGTGCACCAGACTTTTCCACCTGATGCACTGTGCTGCGTCTGGCAGGGTTAGGGTTAACATATGAACTTAAAATTTGGTTTGTGGATTGTTCTTGGTAATCCTAAGAAGCCTTTTGCATTTGGGCCCGAAAGGTCAAGGGTCAAGGTCACAGGGGCTAAAATAATGGAAATCTTGTCAGTGCGATAACTTGTATCTTCTTTTTTTGCTATTCCAACTCTTCTGTCTTCTGGTGCTCTTATTTACAAAAATAAACATGTATTTCTTTTCTTTGCTCTGGAAACCCTTTCTTTTGGTGTTATTTACACAAGTATACAAGCATTTTCTTTTATTGCTTTTCTTTGCTTTGGAAACCTTCTTGTGTTCTTATTTACAAACTCAATTTGGAATAAGAAGTTGCTTCAAACTTAAGTAATTTTTATGTTAATTTCAGGTTTCGTGGAGGAAGTGGTAGTTTCGGTGGAGGTGGACCACCTCGATTTGGTGGACGTGGGGGTGGTCGAGGTGGTGGTATGGGAGGTGGTGGATTGAGAGAAAAGTTTGGACAGCCTGGAGAGAGACTAAGAAAGCCCAGATGGGATCAAGCTAAGCTTACACCATTTGAGAAGAACTTTTATAAGGAACATCCTGACGTATCAAACAGACCTCAGGTGAGTTTGATTTATTCAGCAGGCTGTAAGACTTTTGTCTGAGTGAATGCTCTGTTATTGGGCATTGCTTTTGTATACCCAGCAAACCCTAGACTATTACCATATTCCCTATACCCTATGCAACCCTAGACTATTGTTAACACATCCCCCTAGATATCTCAAAAGAATTCCTGAGATTCTGGTAACACAATGACCAACACAAAGGAAGGGGGGGGGGGTTCCCTCTGTCCCATATCATGCTACATATGTGCTTTTGGAAATTGAAAATGGAATGTTGTGTGGTTTGATTATATATTTTGAGCTTTGTAAACATGTTTTTCATATTTTATGTTGTTCATGACAGGTCGATATAGATCGTTTCTCAGGAGAACGGAGTATAACAACCAAGGGACGGAATTGTCCAAGACCAGTCTTCAGGTTCAGCGAGGCTTGTTTTCCAGGTACAGCTTTATGATTTCTTAATTTGGTATTGACAATAGGTCAGCCATTCCATCTTGAAAAGCTTTTTCATGCTTCATATGAATGTCTTTGCTTTGTATATATTAACTCTAACTGTCTAGGCAGCCTGAATCCTTCAATATCCTGCAATAGTGAAGAGTTAAAAACTCTTAAGCACCTGAATCCTTACTAACCACTGGCTGGAAGAATGGAAAATCAGGTAAAAAGTCTGCAGATGTTCTGAAGATGTTCTGAACATTCTCTGGGGAAGAGTTCCATACATGGACATCACTAATTCCCTGCAGTCACCTATCGGCCATCAGGACGCCATAATGTGTCCTAAAAAGTCAAATTTAGCAGGGAAAATATTGAATGTATGTAAAAAGCAACTGTTCATTCTGTGAAGCTGCTTATATGAAGTGACCGTTGATGAATTCTAGTTCAATTGAATTTGTTTTGTTTTCTCCTGTTTCAATCAGATTATGTTATCAATGAACTTCAAAAATGTGGCTTCACTGAGCCAACAGCCATCCAGGCTCAAGGATGGCCATTAGCCATGAGTGGTAGAGACATGGTTGGTGTTGCTCAGACAGGTTCAGGCAAAACACTGTCGTACATATTACCATCCATTGTACACATCAACCATCAACCATTTCTTGAGAGAGGAGATGGTCCAATCGTAAGTCCTTTATATGTAGTTCTTTCTTCTTTTTGTCATTATGCATGCTATACATTGTAGTTAAAAGATATTCAACATACCTTAACTTTGTTTTTATCTCGCCTGAACTTTGTTCAGGAAAGAGACTACGCAATCACTTTGTCTGTCCGTATGTGTACATGTATTCATGTATGTAGTATGATCTTGTACACCGTGCCCTCTGAAGACATGCACACAATAGGAACACAATATTGTATACGTCTCCACAGGGCAATTTCTCCACAAGGTTTTCACGAAATAGATATATGGATTTTACTCAAAAACTAGGAATTTCCAAGATATGTTGATCCGTCGCAAATGGTAGAGTTTTAGAAAAGGGATATTAAGTCCGAATTTCACCCGAGGAAATTAATTCTGGTTAAAATAAGAGCATTTTGAAACTGTACTTTCAAACTCAAAAAAATAAGTACACAAGAACAAAGAAATATCTCCACAAGGATACAAATTTCAGTATGCGTGTATGTATGTACATTGTACATGTATGTATGAGCGTGTTCATCTATTCGAACCATGGATGAAAAATTCCTGAGAACAAAAGAGAAGAATATCGTCCACGATTCCCAGCATACATCCGCAATTGGGGTCGTGTACAAAACCTATGGGAGTCTTCCTAAAAAGTACAAACAAAAGGGAGACAATAGGACGTCCACGATCGACAAGTGTGAACATGTTTGTGTGTATGGATGTCTGTCTGAGGTATTTTTGGTTAAAGTTTCAAAAACTTGGTCTCATTTCAAAAGTTGAAGTTCCATTGGAACCAAACTTAGGTCATAGATACCACATGGCAACCTTCATATGATACTGATGTCAAAGGTCATATACCAAGGTCAAAGGTCACATACCAAGATCAAAGGTTATCTGAGGTGAAGTTGTAAAATAGGCTGATAATGTAAAAACGGGCCCTTTGAAAAGTTGAAGTCCAATTGGAACCACACTTTGGTCATAGATGCAACCTTCATAATGATGTCAAAGTCACATACCAAGGTCAAAGGTCATATGAGGTCAAGTTGTATAATAAGCTGAACATTGTCTCATTTGAAAAGTTGAAGTCCAATTGGATCCAAACTTGGGTCATAGATGCAACGTGAACCTTCAAGTGATAATGATATCAAAGGTCACACACCAAGGTCAAAGCTCACTCTTTACAGATAATCGCGAAAGCAGGCAAGACGCATGGTTCGAGAACCATCTTGTTAATAAAAATGGATACTGAGTTAGTTTTCATTTCGGAATTTACATTCTCCATACAAAATGGTATAGCATAGATGTAAATGTAATGTCATAAACCCAATTACCATACCATTATACCTCGAGGGAAATGCATAAATACCACAGTTGTCAAACAGTTGGTCATTGAACTGCAAGTGTTTCAGGGGGACATTACTTTCAAATTCACAAAGGCTTTTGAGGTTTAGAGTCCTGAATAACAACAACAATGATATTTGCAGCTTTCGATAAAGTGTCAAAAGTGAATATTTCCATGTACAATCGCAAAATTAATATTCAATCAATCATAAATAAGCAGTCTCCGGAGGCATTATTTAACCCAAACTGCCTAGCCCCTTTTTGCTAGGAGCCATCCTCAATCCTTCAAAATGCTCCCACTACCAACATGTGAAAATTGTATACAGCTTCAATTCTCCAAAATCATCCGTTATTTCTTGAATTTGGTCAGTGGAGGGGGGACTACTGCTCCAATCCTTCAAAATCCTCCAACAATCACTGTAATACATTGAGGCAGTGTGGATGATATCCATGTGTAGTGCTGATGATGTCCAGTATTAGTAGGCCTCAATTCTGCATAGCTGAACATAAACTATGCTTGGTTCACGCGAAAGCAAGTGCAAAGCGAAAGTCATGTCGTCAACAATGGTGGACGTGCTTCGAACGTATTGCTGACGTCATGAAGTCACTTCGCTTTCGCGTGAAGTATACACTCTTCAAAGACAATTTTTGGCATACAGCCTCAATCCTTCAAAATCTTCCAAAACAACCTTGTTTAATGAAGAGGGTTGGGGTTGAGGAATATTTCTCAAGTATATAAAAAACAACTTTATGTAAAACCACAGGTAATTAACCAGTTTGCGCCGGATGGCGTGTATACACACAAAGATTTTGCGGTATTCGGAACAGATAATGGATAAACACGCAGGGAGCAAGGCCAGAAATATCTGTCGGCGACCCGCTCGGAGCGATCGAGGCTGGAAATATGAGAGTTCTGCCCGAGGGTGATGGCTTCAACCCGCCTGGCTTGAGATCAAGTGAAAATTAATTCCACTCCTGGTTCCGTTCTTGTCAAATAATCCTGGCGAACTGGTTAAGATGAAGACACCCATTGGATTACGGATTTTCAAATTAAGGTGGTTATTCCAAATTTCTTGTGTATATTTGGTTGGTATCATCATAATATTTGTCTTTGTTTTCAGTGTCTGGTTTTAGCTCCCACCAGGGAACTTGCACAGCAGGTGCAGAGTGTGGCCTTTCAATTTGGTAGGACCTCCAAAATAAAGAGCACATGTGTTTATGGTGGTGCGTCAAAGGGGCCTCAGCTTCGCGATCTAGAAAGGGGTAAGAATACTCACCAGTTGTACAACCACCAGCCATATCATTTCAATCAGTAACCAGTTCTTAGTAAAAAAAACAACCCCAAAAAGACAACCTGTTTTCACTTAATTGTTCTTTGTTATTGCCTGCTTATATTTATATATTTTTTGTGTATCGGTGATTGCATCAGTTATTGATGGCTTGATTATATTTTGGTAGTACATGTATATTGTAATATTATTGTAATATAAGAGAATGTAAGTAATATTGAGTTGATGTGCTCTTCTTCTGCACAGGAAGTGAGATAGTCATTGCAACTCCAGGTCGTCTTATTGATTTCTTGGAAGGTGGCAAAACAAATTTAGCAAGATGTACTTACGTTGTCCTGGATGAGGCTGATCGAATGTTGGACATGGGATTTGAGCCCCAAATAAGAAAGATCATGGAACAAATAAGGGTGAGAATATGTCCTGTATTATTTTGTAGGTTACTTGTTGTGGTTCTCCAAAAAGACTGACTTCTGACTGACAGAAGTTAGATTGACTTTTCTGTGTAGAAACCTTCATCTGTGAAGCACCCTTTTTGTAAAAGCCCTCATTGTGATCATGAAGCTAGAGTGGACTTTCTGCTTGTACGAAATTCGCTAGACCTTCACAAACTGTGTCGTAGCTGAATTTCTGATTAAGCAGAGGGCTGATTTCCCGTGTACATGATATTTGTGCATGTGTTTGTACATCATCGCTACACTATAAAGCGCAAAAGGTGTATGTGTGTAAGTTCATGAGTTGTTCACAAGTTTATCTTTCACAAGTTGATCACCAGGGAAAATACAGTCAACTCTCATTGATACAAACTCTGTTTAAAAAATTGTGGTTACAGCAAACATATAGCTTTGTTCCCAATTGTGCATTTATGTGTGCAGTAAATAGGACACGTACTCCACTTAATGCAAAATGCTAATATAACAAATATTTTAGCTAGGTCAGGCTGAAGTTGTATTAACGTGAGTCGACTGTATGCATTTGGTGTAAATACTCCAATAAATCAGAACACAAAAACAAAAACAAAAAAATGAGAGAAAACTCCTAGCCTACTGAACCCTATTATGTATAAATTGGAAGCGGATTGGTTTTTTGGGGTTTTTCTTGGTAAACTTATAACCCTATATGATGTAGTAAAATAATTCTACAATGAAACTGCAATTATAAGAGAAAGACATTTTACAAAATTATAAATTTGGGAGGGTATGAAGAAAACGGTGGATTTTCAAACTTGTTCCCAAATCCCGAAACGATTAACATATATCCACATCTGTTTTTTTGTACAGCCTGACAGACAAGTTCTGATGTGGAGTGCTACATGGCCAAAGGAAGTATGCTCTCTAGCTGAGGATTTCTTGAGGGACTATCTTACTGTCAATATTGGATCTCTTACATTATCTGCTAACCATAACATCCTGCAGATAATAGATGTTTGTGATGACTTCCAAAAGGATGAAAAGTAAGTTCATCTTCATTTAATTTTAACATTTTCATTGTATTTGTACATAGACTGGTTACCGCATTTCCATCATGCCTTCTTTGGCCCCTTTAGTGCGCGGCGCGGGGGATCAGTCATCGATGTATTGAGCATTATGTACGCACGTTTTAATATCATCACCATGACATCGAACTGCGAACTAGTCATTGCGAAGCGAACTTGTGAAAACAAAGGAGGTTTCTAATAGCGAATGTAAGTAGGCAAACAAATAAAAACAAGCATTTTTGACACAAAAGGGTTGAAGAAAGGTGTTTTGTGAAGACAGAAAAGACAACACGATTTTTATTATTGATCTATTTATTAGTTTTTTTTTAAAGTGACAGCTACCTGTACTTTCTCTTAAAAGCTATCAGGACACCATAGGGTTGAGAAGCCGGGCTAATTTAACACTTTGCTTGCAATAACCTTGAAAGATGTTAATAATCAAGCATCACACATGGGCCCAATTTCATAGCACTGCTTAACAGTAAGCAGAAAAGTTGTGCTTACTATAGCAGAAAATCATGCTGCTGCTTAAGCACTATTTCATGCTAACGGTTGCGTGCATGGAGATTTCTATTGTTACGTCACTGATTTAAGCATAGTTTTCTTCTGGGGTTATGCGTGCTTTTGCTGTGCTTACTGCTTAGACCGAAAAAAAAAATAGTTCTGCTTCCGATTACATGCCTTTCAAAAATAGGTTCGGTCGGTCAGAATTTTTTTTTTTTTGGCCAATTTTTTTATGCAGATTGAATGGGGTATTCAGTTATGCGAAGTTTTAGCCTGAACTATTTCCATTGCACTACGAAAGCTATTCACAAAATGGCCACAAAAAGTGAATAAAACCTACCTTAATTATTGTCAATATATTTACGTTCGATAATTCGTAAAAAATAATGCAAAATTCAAGTCGTTCGCACCATATGCACAACGCTAGTCAAGTCGTTCGCACCATATGCACAACGCTAGTCAAGACGGGAAGCTGGCCAAAACTCCGAAGTGTGTGATGCACTGTATATGTGTGGCGCGCGGCCAACAGACCTAGTTTTTACGGTCGAAAATTTCGGGAAACACGCTGCATTGTATCACGTCAAATACGAGTAGTGCGATCTCAAAATGAACTTTTGAACACGGAAAATACATACACAAACAAGCTAGATCAGTTCTGTGAATTAACTTGCAAAAATGTTCTTTCTCCATCGGTGTTTTCTTGGCATTTTTACGATGTCGAATCCGATCAGTTGACAGTATATGTGCCCAATGCATAGCCATGCTAGTGCTATCGATCGCATAGCCGTGCACAGACTAGTTACCGCATTTTCATCATGTCTTCTGAATTGGCCCCTGCGAGGCGCGGCGGGAACCAGTCGTCGCCGCATTGAGCCAGGTTTACGCACGTGATTATAGTCACCCTGACATCAAATTGCAAAGTAGTACATCACGAAGCGAATTTGTAACAATAACGGAGGTTTCTTTTTAAAAAAATAGCGAATGTAAGTAAGAAAACAAATAAATACAAGCATTTTTTGACGCAAAAGGGTTGTTGAGAGGTATTTTGTGAAGACAGAAAAGACAGCAGGTTTTTATTTTTATTTATTCAATCATTATTATTATTATTTATTTTTTTGGAATTGCTGATAAATTTTTTAGGGTCGCAGCCTAAAAATAGGGTCGGTCGGGTAACCGGAAGCAGAAGTATTATTTTTTTTTGCCTTAACGGTCCCTATGAAATGGATGGAGGCTCTGTAAGCACAAAGTCCGCTGTTAAGCAGCGCTATGAAATTGGGCCATGGTCTTTAAGGCTTAGTTTAAAACCAAGTTAAAAAAACCAAAAGTTGTGTGTAGCTGATGTCATGATGTCTTGGGGTGCTGTCCTGCATGATTTTACATGTCATTGCCAGCAATGCAGGGTGAAGTAGCAACACTCGTTCCACCAATTCTTCATGAAAATGTCATTGTCATAAAGTATCATGGTCAGGACAGTTGAGGAGGAAAAAAGGAGGAAAAAGAGAATGGTGAAGACACCTCACATTCTTCTCAAATGTTGACCCTCCTCTGAATCCTTCAATTTTACCAGCTGGAGTACGTACGGAGTACGTATGGCAGATCTTACGTGCAGTCAACAGACTTTCTTTTTCTCAGTGCACGCACGATACACAGAATACATTTTGATGTTTGTGTACGATAGTCATAATGTCCGTGCACGTGGTGTTCCGTTATGTCAAACATTTTTAATAGTAAAGTTTGATACTACGTTCTCGAAACCAATTTAAAAAAAAAGAAAAATCAACAATTAAAGCGGGCGGCCCAAACCGAACCAGGTAAATCAGCCAGCAAATGCAAGAAATTTATTTCTTTTTTTGGGTAGGCCAAGTTTAAAATAAAACTTTGCTCGATCACTGTGTATTTTTTAAAACATTCAGTGCGCGCACGTGAATTATGATTCAAGAATCAAACTGGCACTTGGCGGCGACGTGATAAAACATGAATAAGTTTGACTATACTTGGAAGTCATATGAATGTTTCACCTGCGTTATAGGTTTAATTATTTCAAACATGAGGAAGTCTAGTCTTTAGTTTATGTTTAAGTAGACTTGCATTGAATAGTTTTTAAAAGCAGTTGTTTATGAATAAGGTATATGATCAATATCCTTATTCATGCAAATTGTTTAATTGGGTTTACCACCCGCAGGGAGACCTCCAGTCATGTTTTTATAACTTTAAATTAAGATGAATTAAAAATGGAGCATTGCAGCCACATTTATTTGTTCGTATAGTCTGTCTATGCATTTTTTTGAAAAATACAGTTTTTTTAATGAAAAATACAACTTTTGGAGATTCAGAATACAGTTTTTCGATCCCAAAGGTTGGCAGGTCTGAGTTAGGGTTAAAGGAGCACTTTTAGTATTTCCTAAGAACATGTCTCATGACACACACCCCACTACTTCATCATCCTAATTTGGGCAATATTTTGCAAATGGGCACGTGAAGATCTTAGTTCGTTTGCCTCTGTATGGTTGGATTTTTTTGTGTAGCAATGAGTGAAAAGGGCGTAGACGTTATTGCCATGGATATTATTGCCATGAAATGGTGACAACATTTAAGGCCAATTTGGCAATTGCATGGGTCTCAACTACGGTACAATTGCCAATTTCCTGTTTCTAAAATCAGGTATTTTTCACAGAACAGTCGGTGCTTATGGAAGACTTACACCAATACTGAGGTCATTCACTGATAAGTAATTCACTGACTGAATTTCTGGCTCGTTTTTTTTTCCAGGTTGATTAAACTACTGGAACAGATCATGGGAGAAAAGGAAAACAAGACATTGATCTTTGCCGAAACAAAACGAAGAACAGATGAGCTAACCAGAAAAATGCGCAAGGATGGGTAGGTTTATATAAAATACTTGAGTAGAAATGCTTGGTTGAGTAGAGGAGGGTGACTTGGAAATGATTTATCTTAATCCCTTGACCCACAGAAGTGATTATTGACCATTTGGATATGTACATTTTTGTGTCACATGCATGGGGTATTAAGTAAATTCCAAAAGTGCACATGTTTTTGAAAATGGGTGACCCAATGTGAAATTGCCAGGCATTTTAACATTGTATTACAGTAGGAATTGCTCAATGGCATTGCCCAAGTATTGTCCAATGCATGGCAGTAATCATCCAAATTGATCATTGCAGATGGCCAGCTATGTGTATACACGGTGACAAATCTCAACCAGAGCGTGACTGGGTGCTCAATGGTAAGCTTCATGCTCTTCATTGCTGCACTGCCTTCTCATAAACTTTTACAAGTTGGAGAGAAAAAAATGCCTTTAGTGGTCTACCACCTCATTTTGTCTGAACACCTATGGTGTACTAGTAGTCCAGTCAGTGACAAATTATCTGAAACTTAACCAGTGACTGACTTGGATTTAATACACGGTAACACACAGGAGTCAATACACAGTTCTGAAGACACCCTGACAATTGTACAGGGTGGTTAAAAAAAAAAAGGACACCCACTTTTGACAGCAATTTTTACCTACTTAACCCTAACCCCCTAGGCTCTTGCACTAGAAAGTATACCAAACCTAATAAATTTCAACAGCTGCATACAGGTCTGTAAGCACTGGTACCAAAACTGCCAAACTCCAACAGGCCTTGTACGGGGAACAGTACTAAACCTGCCAAACTCCAACTGTTGGAGTTTGATTGACTTGGTATGGATGGGCCTATGCATTGTCGAGTGATTGGATAGGGATGGTACCAAACCTAACAAAATAAAGCAATATATTTGACCAGGAACTGTACTGGGGACCGTGGGTGAGCGTACCCACAAAAAAATGCCTGTGAACTCCCCCAAACTCCACAAACTGTGCTGAGGACCGTGGGTGAGCATACCCACGAAGAAATGCCAGTGAACTCCCTCAAACTCCAACGTGTTCACAAATCTCATGCCCTTCTGCCCCGAACCTCACAAAATTCAACAGGGTCTCCCTGGGCCTTTGGTACCCAGTCAATCAAAGTCCAACACCAGCTGGCCAGTGTTCGGTACCAACCCTGCCAAAATCAAGCAAAACCCGCTGTTAGAGCTTGATGGGCTCAGGGTTGTTAGGGTTAATGAACTTATTTTAAATATTTTTTTACACAGCAGTAAAGTATAGTCCTTTAACCATGTATGGTGAGAAAAGCTTAGTAAAAGTCGCAAAAATAGTGATATTATGCTAATTTGAGTACAAGTCACCAAAACTCAGTCTTGTCCACAGGTTATTCAATGTAAATTAGAAGTTTTCGTAGTTCATAAAAATTAATAAACTTTCCCACCAAAATATATTTTGCCCTGGTAACTTTTATTGAAGCTTTCCAATTATTCAAATCAGTGTTAAGATCATCTACTTAAGTTCATTGTTGCATAACATTACATAACTTAACAATCAAATGTCATGCCCTTTCAAATAAAGCTCCGATAGCTGAGCTCAGTCAAGCAAAGGGATACCTTCGTGGACAAACAGGTTTCGCACATGAAATGTTCAAATTGGCATAGCTCAACGACGAACTGTGCAAATGCAACGATTTTTTCATCACATTTGCTTAAAGGCCAGTACTTTAATAGCTACTAATGGTCAGTGAAAAATAATTTTTAAAAATAGGTGAAAATTCCTGTCGAATGTGGGTGTCCTTTTTTTTTTAACCACCCTGTAGTGTTTAAAATTCTGTAGTTGGATAATAAGACTATGTTGGCCTTTGATGTACTATTAGATTTTGCGGGTTTTATGTTTTTCCTTTTTCGCTTGGGGAAATGTAGAGCCGCTGTAAAGAAAATCACTACTCCTTTACAAAATGTTGGAATGACTCAAATTAAATGTTGGCACCAGGCAGGTAGACCTTACAGACAGGGTGAAAAAAATTGCCAACAATTTGTTTGGCTTATTTTACATGCTTGAATGGAGGTCAGATGTACTTCAATAGATTTCTTGAATGCTGACGGAATACTGGTTTTTTTTTAAAACTTTTATTAGAATTCCGCTCAGGCAAGGCACCCATTCTTGTAGCTACTGATGTTGCTTCCAGAGGCTTGGGTAAGTAATGCCAATGAAGTGTGGCTGTATCTCTTGGAATATTGGAGGGTCAGGTTGGCCCTAGGGATCAATCGTCTGATGAGTTAGACTACCAATACACATATTAATCTCAGAGAAGGTATTTTGAGCAAATAGTGTGTGTTGAATTTGGGGTTGAAGATATCAGCAACCCTCGGGCAATTTAAATTGCTTAACATCGTTGCGCTCATTCAAACACATGTAAATTGATTGTAGAACAGGAGCAAAAATATGTGGTTTGGTTTGAATAGAAGTGTTAAACAGCTTACACTAAAGGATGTCTCTGAATGATTTGAAGTGCAATTGGACTGTGACAAAAATACTTGAGTAAATTGTTCAGTTCTCCTGGTTACAAGTTGTCTCCTAGCAATGCTACCTAAGGGCAACCAAGTGAGGCATCATTGATGAAGTATCAGAATTGTAATCAAAAGCATAGAAATGATACCATGCATAACGATATATATTGTTCTATTTTAGTGGTAGTTTTGTTCCTTTTGATAGCATTTTTTTTAAAGTTGAAAATAAGAAAGTTTGGTACAAACTCCTACTATAGTCCTGATGACATTTTTGTCATCAACCACATAACTTGTTTTGTAGTTTATGAGGGCAAAATAAAAGCTCATTTCATTTAATCTTGCGGACAGCTTTTATTTCAGATTGTACCTCGAAGCGTATCCTTAAATGTCATGCTGACCAAATGTACCTCTTTACAGGTTCTCTTTATAATTTTGCATTTCCAGTCCAGTCAAAGCTGAAAGACATGTATATATTACATGTATATGTGATTAAAAGTTCATTAACCCTAAAGGGGCCGGGTTATTTTGACCATCTCTCAGCCGGGGGGGGGGGGGGGGGGGGGGGGGGGGGGGATCTTGGCCATCGAGTGACGAAAAATTTTGAAACTCGGCACATGCATAGAGCAACTCTTCCTAAACATACCCAAGAAATTTCAGGACTATAGGTCAAAGGGTTTTGGAATTATGGCTAATTAATTATTCATATGTACGAATGGCAATTCTGCTCTGTGTACACGACGTATATGCAAAAATTCAGTTTTCACGGCGCATAGCACCGAAAATTTTTCGCTACGCGGCAACCCATGGTCCGATTTTTATGTTTTTGGTATCAAAAGATGCGCAAAGCTCGAGGCTAAAAAGTCATAACAGCTTGGGTCGCGATAATCTTTTTTTTTTAGAGGCTATCACGGAAAATGTTGAGGGGGGGGGGATTCCCCCCCCCCCCCCGGCCCCTTCCGGGTTAAGGGCATTCAAAATGGTAGAGCCTGTTTGGTATTTAATTTCAGATTACAAAATACAGCTTTGGCTGAGGTGGCTCTTAGTATCTGGTTTCAGGATATGTAGGGGAATTGATTGGCCAGGTGGCAGTCATTTGGCCCAAGGGTACTGATGTACACACATCTCTTGCTTTATTTGCCCAAAATCATGATTTGTTGCATTGGTTTTGCCGAAAGTCTTAGTGGTTGAAGTGGACACGTCTCATTTGAACATGAACCCATTGGGTGTAGAAATATTTAAAACCAAGACAAAGTTGTTGAGAATAAAAGAAAATTAAGAGAATAATTGAGATAATCTGATAGCACGTTGTTGCCTCTTCCAAAAGTGACCTGAGAACCTGTACATTTAATCTTGAATGCAGTGAGTAATTGGATCTCTTGTGAAACCATGTATTTGGCAGTTCTTTCTGCCAAATTGCAACATCATGGTTGGTACTCCTAGACCCTGTGTAAGCTAGTTTAAATCACGTTTCAAAATGCTGTTCCTGAAAAAGGTTCATCTGTTTTAGATCTTAAAGCCCTAATTCAAAAGTGTAAAAATGATGTACAAAATAATCATTGAGAAAAAATATAGAACAACCGTTGACAAATCATATAACTTGAGGGTGAAAAAGTAATCAATTGATAATCTGTTGTTCGGGGACGTCACCACAACAAGCACAAAAATACAGGTTGATTTGATGATGCTGTTTTTTTATGATTGCATTTAGATTTTATTGATAAGGAAAAAGTACCACATTTAATTGCATTTTATTTTTAGAAATTATCTGAGAGACCTCTTTGTTTTTTTTATGTAGAATGAAGTCTTTGGCAGGACCCAAGGCATGACACATCGTTAACTGAGCGGGGGAGAGGCTTTTTGAAAGTGAAAGGGGCTGTTACTGGAAAGATCATTATTTCATACACAGTTTGAAATATAGTTTCTTCTCTCTGTATTACGAAAGCATGGCTGTTATTACTTCTACAAGGCCCAGTACTAGGCAAAAAAAATTGCCTTGGTATGACATAAACAACTCCTACTTTTAATAGCAGCTCAATTAAGTGATAAACTATTTATTTATGTTTACACTTGCAGAATCATTGTTAGTAATGGGCTGAATAAAAGTCCAAACCAGAATAGCGCGCATCCTCAATCCTTTAGTAACGCCCTTTCGCCATCTTGGAGCTCCTGTTGAAAGGCTGAGATCACCAGGACTTGGACCTACATTGAAAGCCTTCATCTCTCCCGCAATAGTGATTGATTGGATGTCATGCTGGGAATTGCCTGCCGTCAGTACTGCATCACCTAAATATGCAACGCTGGCACTGGTGACTCAACTCACACACTAACATTTGTCTTAAGTTGCCTTAAACTTGCAAACACGTTTTGGGAAAGTGTGCCTTTGGAGTGATCTACTGCTGACATCACTTTAATGTGAAACTTTTAACTGTGGAAAAAAAAGAGAACACACAACTGCCTCTGGCGGCAATTTTTGGGGACATGATGCTGGCTATAGTCTTTAATTGACAAAATGACCAGTGTCCAAGGGCTGTAATAAGTAGACGGGCACAGATTGCTAGCAAGGGCTAGCAAGAGCAAGGCAAGTGTTTGTGTCAGTCAGAAATCTGTCACCTATATAATCAACTGATGCATGCTCCCTTTGGAGGAGGCTCCTTCCTCGGGACACCTCTGACTTGGTGTCACAAGACAAACTACCTTGGAGTTCCTTCCTCCTGGAACTATTGCTCTTGTGACACCTGATGTGCATTAATTCGTGCTACATTGTCAACTGTCAACTGTGGGGAATGTAAGTACACATTGCACATGTTTAGGGAGTGTGCATCATAAACATTTACTCTGTGTCTTTAATTAGTAACCTATAGAAATAAATATCACAGTGTTGATGTTTAGGTTTTGTTTCATTGAGTTTGTACATGTATGCGATTGGTAAGTATTTTCAAATGATTTGTTGATGCAGGGAGCCATTCATTGTTTTCCTCCTTTACCCATTTAATTTGGTTGTCAGTCGATTTTTGATTTTTTTTTTTGATTTGTTTCACACTATCAAATGGCTCACAGATGTGCATGACATCAAGTTTGTCATAAACTATGACTATCCCAATTCTTCGGAGGACTATGTACACCGCATTGGACGAACAGCACGTAGTGAGAATACTGGTACGGCATACACATTTTTCACATCCAACAACGCCAGGCAGGCCAATGAGTTGATCCAAGTCCTTCAGGAAGCCAAGCAGAAGGTTCATCCTAAGCTGATACAACTGGCCCAGAGTGCTCGTGCTTTTGGCAGAGGTGAGACATTGTTTGGTTTTAAGACGCATGGTCCTGCATTTTGAAATGTGTATTTCATTTGGTATAGGCCTAAGTTGTTCGACAGTGTGCTGCACTGTGCAGCCAAACCTATAAACGGGGCATCAAGTAACCCTAACCTCCCCCAATCCATGAAACCCCAAGGGCATTTTTTTTTTTAATCTGTCAGGATGGGTAAGGTACCCCTATACT
Source organism: Patiria miniata (assembly GCF_015706575.1). NCBI lineage: Eukaryota > Metazoa > Echinodermata > Asteroidea > Valvatida > Asterinidae > Patiria > Patiria miniata. The sequence continues at coordinate 6,996,383 of NW_024037067.1, forward strand.
GACACCTTCAGAAGCAGTCAGAAATATGTGTATGCAGTTTCCCGTATGGTGTTGGAATTTGTCAGGATGGGTATGGTTCCTAGTAAATCATGCTAAGGAGTTGGGGTTAATGAACAGTTTTGGTTGTTACATTTTTTATAAATTTACCTTTAAAGTGTTTGCATCACTGTTTAACATGTCCTTTTCTGAACAAAACAATTGCAAGTTTAACGTAACAATAGGGCCTGACATTATTGTAAAGATGCATTTTACAGACACAAGTTTTTCGGTGGTAATCTACTATATTTTCAGTTTGGGACACGGCGAATTGTAAATTGTTTGGATGTATTTCTAAATGCTAAATTGGAATTGTGGAGTTTTCAAAACTGAAACATTTTGTCTTGTTACTAAATAATGCAGCGTTAATGCAACATTACTTCAAAGAGGCATGCCACAGAAACAAATCTGTGTTTCTAGTAACATTCCCGACTACTGTACCTATAGTTTGGTAAGACTGAATTGTTAACCAGTGGTGCATGTATGTTTTCTACATGCTAAATTGGAAATGGATGATTTTGTTAGGAAGCAATGAAAAGGCCAGATATTGATAACCAACGGGACTTTGACATGCACATCTGATCTATTGACCGTCTTGTAACAAATAACCATCTCTGACTGCATTTTGGATTAAAACACTTATGGATCACTTACAGTTTACTGAAATGAAATGTATGGTTCTGTTTTGCATACTAGGACGACAGCGTTATCGTCAAGGAGGCAGCCATCGTGGATCCTCTGATGGTTATGGAGGCAGTAATAGGGGACGGAATGCTGGCTACAATGGAACAACAGTCAATGAAAAGTATGGCAACAATGACTTCTCTCATACAAATTCTAGGGGAGGGGGCAATCCAGGCAATGTGGGTGGAAGGGGAGGCTTTCGAGAAAGAGGTGGAGAGTACGGTGCGAGCCGTAGAGATGGCCCATATGGTGAAGGGAATAATGGAAATGGGCCCTTTGGTAATGGTAATCAACGCAAGTCTGGCCCACCGTCTGGATTTCAAGGAGCCTACTCTGAACATGGTATGCATACTGACAAACATAGCAGCCATGGAAAAGAACAAAGGGGTTTCCAACCACCAACCAATCAAGGTCCACCTAATCACCCTGGAAGAAGACCAGCAATGCATATGAACCAACCTCAGCAGTTTAATATTGCTGGACCAAAACATATAATCAAATCAGATCAAACCCAGGAACAGGGAATAGCACAGCAAAGGAACATGATTCAACATGCAGGGGGTCATAATTCACAGCAACCCTCAAGGCAAAATGTTCAGCAGCAGCAGCAACAGCAGCAGCAGCAGCAGCCCAAAATACAGCTACCCAAACAAAAACAGAAAATTGACACAAGTACATTGCAGCAACAAGCAGCAGCCTTTGCCGCACAACAGCAGGCACAGCAAGCTCAACCACAAACAGCAATGAGCAGCCAGCAGTTGCAAGCACCTGCAGCTGCTGGTATGGATCCTGCAGCGTATACAGCAGCACAACAGCAGTATATGCAGTACTATCAGGCAATGGCTTATTGGCAGCAGTATCAGCAAAGTACTGCCCCCTCTGCAAACAAGTAATATGTTTAACATCAACAGTCATATACACCCCCACACATGCACAAAATCCTGCAGATTTGGGGGGTAGTTGCATCTTTCATATTCCCTTTGCCAAGAACATGCATGTACATATTACCTAACCTGTTTGTGGTTAGGATGCGAGTCTCGAATAAGTAGTTTGTGGGTGAGAAATACCTTAAGAATGAGAGGGCCACAACTTGGTCCAGCTGTGTCACAATAGCAATTATCCCCCAAAAGGGCTCTGCTTAGACAGTGCATACACAATTTCTTCTGTGGTTTAACAATTAAATTTACAGATCTGTTTATGTTCGTTCAACCTGCCTGACAATAGATCCAGATAATATTTTTTTGGCTTAAAGTTCAGCCAGAAAGCCAAACAGAAACATACTAAGATAATTTGTAATCTCAAAAGAAAAATAGTGCTTTGGTTCACATCGTTTTAAACTTGGTCACCGAACAGAAAAACCAGACTTGGCTGTAGCAGTTTCACTGTTGCCGTAGGGAGGATAATTACTTTCTTTAAAGGCGGAATAATTGTGCATTTTTGTACAGTTTCTTTGAACCTTGATTCATCAATATTTCATAGTTTGGTTATATTGTCCAGTTTTTATTGTTACACTATATTTCATGCTGAAAAATGTAGCATATAAGAACGGCATGTTGATTCCGATTGATGTACTGAGTTTTCACTTGCTATACAAAGCAGTTAAATAAAGATTTCAGTATTTGACAAAATGTAGTATATTGGTTTCATGTTAAGTAAATAATAATAATGTAATCTGATGATTTATTCAAGACTCGTTAAGTTTTATTTACAAAAAGTCAGTTCAAAGCTCTGAGAAATGGAACTGAATGGATTTAAACTTAAGATTGAGCTTTTGATCTTGCATTGAGAGAAGTGTGTGGCTTTGTGGGGGGTGCTCTGCCCTTAAATTATGTTGAAAGTTTTCTCTACTAAGGCAGTTATTAAGAGCAATTATTTTAGCTTGGTTCAGGGGCCAAGTAGGCCTTGCATTACAGTGGTCTATACCTGCAGTAGGAGTGCAAGTGCTTCTTTACCTGTGCATGTCATATTTGTGTTTCTCAATAGCATATCTGAAGTGTTTTGAGAAGTGTTATGTCAAATGCACCATGGCTTTGGGGGGTAACGTTTTTCCGTGACTGTTTTTTTACACTACAGGTGGGGATCCTATAAATCCACCAGTGGTTACAACAGATAAAAAGAACCCTGCTGTGGTGCTTGCATATGAGGCTATCAAGTGTGAAGATGACCAAGGCATGAGAAGGCAGTAATCATGGACAACAGACTGTATTTTATTATAGCATTCCTTATGGCATGTCAGGAGCACTCCGCTGCAGTCCAGACCAAAAACTAAGCATTTTAGCCATTTTTAAATCTGTGATCCAGTGTGTACACATGTACATTTGTCTTTTCTGTGTAAAAAAAAATAGAGCACCCTTTGTTCAACAGCCATAGTTGTAGGTTTGAATATATTTAAGCTGTGTCTTTGTCCAATGGAAATCAATATGGCTGTGTAAAAAAGTAGTTTTAATAGACATATACATGTACACATAATATGTGTGAGGTGTGAGATGTTTAAAAAGGGGAATTTTTGACTGGGAATCTCTTGTCTATTGATCCTATCAGGATGCCTTTTTGGCATGCTACCCTGCACTGTTACATCTATACACATTGCCTAATTTAGCTTTGAACATGGCAGAGCTTCAGAATTTTCAGATGCTTCCAAGTATGATAGGTCAAGTAAATTTTCACTGAATATGACTGAAGTGAAGTCTATAAATTATCAATTTTGATTTCTCATGAAAAAAGAAACTAGCTCAAAAATACGGAAAATTGTAAATGGTTGTTCATGTCCATGGTAGCAATATTGGATTTCCAAAATGCACTACAGTCGCCCAAGTAAGTGTCAAAAGGAAATCCTCTTAACATGTTTGAGTATTTAAACAATATGATAATTAAAATGTCGGTTTAGTAAAGTAAATATAGGATAGTACTGATTTAACACTTCTATTTATGCATTTTAATTGAACAGTGCTTTGGTCTTTGATAATGTACACTTTGCTTTGACAAGCGCGCGGTTCTGCATCGACACGCCCCGGCCTTGGTAACATTAGTCACCTTGTGCACAGAGTCTTCTCTAATTATGTCGTACAAAGCAGCGGGAATGAAAATACTCCGTAGTCTCTGACAACAGTGAAAAGGTGATGTTTTACTGGGTAACATGAGGTGATGTACTATGTGCAGTCCATCGTCATAAATAAACTGTTTCAGTATGTCATGTGAACAGTTATCAACCAATGAAATTTCAAAATCTGATACTGAATGTCATGTTGATCAGCCACAGTGTTATCCCCCACCCAGCCCAGTCAGTCTGATAGGATTAAGGACAGGAAAGATATATTTTCCCAGTATGTATTTTAGTTAGAGAATATCTGCCATGTTCAAAACAGACGTTAATAGGAATTCTATCATTTCACCCACGGTCTTGTCTTAACTTTGCCTTTTAAAAGTGTTTTGGGAAAAAGTATAGGTACAGTTTTTGTTGTTTTTAAAAGGAGTAAGTAATAAAGTCTAGAGCTACTTGACAAGGGCACGGATCTGTGACTAGGGTTACTAAAGCTTTTGACTTTACCTAGTTACCACATTATGTAATCACTTCCTTGGAGGTGGTCTGCACATGTTGGATATTTTTTAAGTTTTTGTGTTCTGTTTTCAATTAAAATCAATATTTGATAATTTTAGATTTGGCTTTTTTGGTTTGTTCTGTTACTTTTCTAGTCTTATTTTTAATCAGAAACTGATGGGGGGGGGGGGACTTGGTTGGCAAGTTGTTGAGGTCTAAGATTTTTTGGGGGTGGGAGAGGGGGTGATCCTGGGGGAAATGGTGAGTGCAGTGTATGCAAGTGAGTGTATGGAAAAGACTTTGAAAAGGAATCCTTAAAAGGTTGTGTGTTTCCCCTTGGATAATTCATTTTAGTTTGAACTGCCATATACATGTATCTATTTCATGGCAGGGCCATTTTGCTGATGAGCATGTGAATGTCTATATGTCATTTACATGTACATACATGTACATATACTTTGTATTCCCATACATGTACAATGTACATTGGCAGGATTATTGCACAACACATTGTTGGTACATGATGCACGCTTACTGCACAGATAGGATGAGTGCATCGTTGAATCTCGTTGCCAGGCCATTGGCAGCCCCGAAACAAGGGTGTGTCTACCAAGCTGCGTGGTTCTATTGATCTTCTCGCAGAACTGATGGTCACTCACAGGCTGGTGGCTAGTCCGAGTATCTTTCCAACATGTGATATATATAAGCATGCAAATTTATGCGACCCAGTGGAGCCAACTATACAAAATTGTCAAGTCATTTCATTTGGAAATGAGGACTAAGCTGTTGATTGGTCAATTTTTATGCCATGTTTTTGTAACAACGTTTTTGTAACATGGGCATACAACATGATGTACTAATAAAACCTAGACAAGACATTGGCTCAATATGACGCAACAATGGAAAAAGGACGGGCACATGCATTTTGCGGTCACTGTAGGGCGATACTATTGTCCAGTATGGGTGAATAGACCAAGCACTGCATCCATTAATTTTTGTCTCCGGTCGGCCGTATGTACAAGTACGTATGTGTGTGGCTGCAGGGGCACATGCATTTTGCAGTCGACTGAACAACCGTCACTGTAGGCGGTTGACTGAGTAACCCTTACTGTAGGGCGATACCATTGTCCAGTATGGGTAAATATTAGTGCCAGGGGATGACGTGTACAAAGTGTGCGTTTAACCTGTAAGTGTGCTTTCAACCTGTGGAAACACCAGTGAATCGTGTGCGTTGTTTGTACTATAAGCAGTTCTATGCACAGGCACATTTTCAACGGGCCCTGCACTAGTTATTTAAAATGTGATGATCATTTGAAGCCACAGGACGTTCATGTATTAACATATCGTTACAGGCCACGAGACGCAGCCTGTTTTCGCTCAATTCACAACTTAATTGAATAATAGATGTCGTGTCTAGGTTTCATTTATAGATGACTTTGACAACCGGTAACCGAAGACCCGATATAGAATGCACCCGCTGAATGATCAGAATCTCGAGGTCAAGTCACAGTCTTGTTTTGCACAATAAATCACTGAATCTGTTTGCATATCATAGACCTTGCTGTGCCAGGGGATATTTCATAGACTGTCCTTCGCTCGTACCCCCCGCCCTGCAAACAGGAGGCTGGGACGGGCTGATGAATTTACACTCCGATTGGATAGATTTCGCGTGACCTGTGACCTGCAAGTCATCACTGCCAAGCCCCTGCAAGGTTTTAAACGGCCGTTGACAGAGTCATCGCACCTATGAGGCGCCTCATTTCGGACTTATGAGGTGTCGGACCTACGAGGCGTTGGACTTATGATACGGCCCTGACTAAAGTGCCATCATTTTGGTGCAGTAACCACCTTACTGTGCTCTGGGGACAAATGATGCACGTAGTAGGGGCGTTGCGTGCAGCTTGGAAAGCGGCTGATTCAAATGATCATTGTGTGCACGATTATTCACCAGGCTGACATGTTCGTACATCTAAATATTTGGATGCAAGTTAGACAATGCCGATAGTGTGCCCAATCAGAAATGTGCCCGATAAAGTAATGCAAAATGGTGATTAACCCTAACTCCCAAGACATTTTTGCTAGGATGTAACCTCAATCCTGCAAAATCTTCCAACTGCCTCCATGTAAAAATTGCATACAGCCTCAATCCTGCAAAATCCTCCTTTATTTCTTGAACGTGGTCCTTTGAAGGGTGACCACGGGTTGAGGCAGAGCCAGTGATGTCCTTGAGCAGTGCGGAGGATTTCAAGTATAATCTAAGCCTAAATTTATGAACGGCTGACCATAAACAACACAAGGTCTGGCCCAAGACCTTGACAAAGTGCATCCTCCAAAATCAGCCGCACATTCCTGCAAATCAACCATATTGCCAAGAGGACTTGGAGGATTTAGGAAGGTTAGGGTTAATTAGGCAAGCAACTTTGTTCTGAGCCTCATGCGTCGCCAATATGTGCACCATTCCTAATGGTTCCTACCACACGTGTGTGTGACAATATGAGCTCATTCACCCTTGACACATATGTCATAAGGAGCCTTTTTAGTGAACCCCACATCTGTATTTCACAGAGCTATATCAAATAATTTAATAAAGCTCTATGACGTGTTTCTAGCAAATTATATAAAAGAATCGGCAAGAAGTGTGTTACCAAGTATGTTATAGCCGAGAGTGCCACACATGGTACATATGCTTGCTTACGGTGTAAATCGAGGACATACACATGTGAAGCATCGTCAAGTAATTGAGGACTGGAGTCAAATCAAGGACGGCCTCGATTAGAAAACAAAAGTAGAGTATAAACAAAAGATTGATGATGAGGAACAATAGAAAATCTTGATTTACACCATAAACAAAAGAAAGAGTTGTAACAAGTGATTTGTGTGGCTCGAGTCAAGTCATTTAAAAGAAGTGACTCAAGTCGAGTTATTAGGTCAAGAAGGTCGGGTCGAGTCACAGTGTGTAGTTGAGTTGACTCACGTCAAGTATTTAGCTTGAGTCAAGTTGAGTCGCAAGTATTTGATAAATATACAATAAATAAGAGAGAAAGTAATTTTTTGGCCTTTTAAAGTTACATTCGGGCTACTATACATGTGGTGGTACCACATTCGACTCTTAATGAAATTTGACTCTTCGAAAAGGGGGTGCCAGCTGATCGCCATTCAACTAATGGGAACACTGATCAAACCACACATGTATACCTATAGTCAGGTGGCATACGATCGGAATCGTGACCGACTGGTCCAAAGCACCAAACTTGGCAGATATATTATTATAGCCCTAAAGAAGATATTTAGAAGGGGTGACACCTGAAATTCTTTTGGGAAGGGGACCTAATTTGCATAAAGCGTTAATCCCTGCCGTGTAATATATTTATTCCCATACTTGGGTAGATGTTTATTTTTTTATTTTTTGAAAAGTATATTTAGGTGATTTTACTAACATATCCTTACTTCAATAACACTTTCTAAAGCATATCGGAGATTTGAAGATTATAAGGACATAATAAAGATCAAAAATGGCTACCATTATACCCCAAAGTTGCGCGCCTTTCCTTTTTCCTCCGATATCATCACGTAGTCTTGCCAAACCTCAGTATTGATGACCTTCAAATTCACAAAGTTACTTACTGGCAGAGTTGCCCTAACCAAAATAAATGGGAAATCGTGTGAAAAATTATATCATCTTGATATTTAGCCCACAAAAACATAAAAGGGGGGGGGGGGGGGGGGGGAAATGAGGTGTCCGTAAATTGGGCTAAAATGAGGCGAAGGGTTGCCTAACATATGGGGACTTGATCAAGTTCAAGGATGAATCCCCCAAAATAAGAGTTATTGTTTTTAAAAATAATGATGTCTACGTCCAAATGTTTTCTTGCCAATAATTTTGGGAATTTCCTCAAACTTTTTAAAGTCCCCACGTTTAATAGGCAACCCCTCACCTACTTTTTAGCCCAATTTACAGACGCCTCGTTTTTCCCCATTTTTGTGTTCTGGGCTAAATATCACGTTATCATTGTTCACATGATTTTTCATGGAGTTTTAATCGAGTAACTGAGTCAGTAAGCAACTTGGTGACTGTGAAGCTCATCAATACTAAGGTTTGGCAAGACAACTTGATGATATCTGAAGACAAGAATGATGCGCAAAACTGTAGGATATAAAAGTAGCCATTTTGGATCGTTACTATGTCCTCATAATTGTCCAGTCAGTATTAAATGCTTTAGAAAGTGTAATTGAAGTAAGGATGTGTAAGTAGAATCACCAAAATATACTTTTCAAAAAAAAAAAAATTAAAAATATACCCAAATATGGCAATAAATATATTACCCGGCAGGGATAAACAATTTATGCAAATTAGGTACCCTTCCCAAAAAAATTACAGGTGTCACCCCTTCTAAATATCTTCTCTAAGGCTGTAACAATCTATCTGCCAAGTTTGGTGCTTTGGACCAGTCGGTCAAGATCTTGTCAAAAATTGGCCCTAAGCCACCTGACTACTATATACAGTGTACATGTACATTATTTGTGGACATTCTAACATGATGTGAACAAAAACCGGCACTGGCGTAAGTCATTGCAAATATTTTTTCGTAAAGTTTTGCTTGTATTTTTGGGGACTTGAGTCATTTGCTCGTAGTGACCCGAGTCGAGTCAAGTCATTTGCCCTTAGGGACTCATGTCAAGTCAAGTCACCAAAAATTGTGACTCGAGTCATTGACTCGAGTCATTACAACTCTGACAAAAGAACATGGTCTCCACAAGCTGATTTTAGAGAACATGAAAGTTAAAGATGTAGCCTACTGTCCGTACTATTCAATTAGATGCTTAGCCTAACAAATAGATTTTGTTTTTTAACTTAACAATATAAAAGTTATTGGAAAGATTTCCATACCTGGACATCACTTGTCACCCTGTGCACAAAACCCTACGAGGCTGGTCTGAAAATGTGTTTTCTTCAGTAAATGCTTTAATATTTTCCCTGCTAAATTTGACTTTTGACACAATGTTTTGGGGACAAATAGGCCACCCCCCCCCCAAAAAAAAGACAATTCAACCTGCAATAGGAAAAAAAAAAAAATTAAATTTACAGTACATCCTCCAGGTATATGGACGCTTGGTAACCAACATTAATGCAGAATATCACTATTCAAGGGTGCATGCCCATGGGCGTCGCGAGGGGGGGGGGGGGGGGAAGGGGGGGTCGCTTGCCCCCTGGAAAAGCAAAAAAAAAAAAAAAAAAAAAAGAGAGGCGCGAAGTCATAGTGGTGTAAATTTAATGAGTTGGGGGGGGGGGGGACAAATTGCCCTGCCCCCTCTAAAACTAAGAAATCGAGAATATGTGGAGAAATACGGGAATTTTTTTGGAAAATGTTTTTCCCCCCTCTAGAAAAAATCCTGGCGACGCCCATGCCAGTATGCGTGAACATTGAATACAGGGGCGTAAATATCCCCCACATGCACACACACACTTTTGATTAGGGAGGGATGGGCTATTGGATCATCCCCCTACTTTTTCGTTGTGAGAAACAACCAAAATGTATAAGATGTGCATTATTTTGAGCATCTGTATCATGAACAGTGCCCCCTATGTCATGTGGTGTCCAGTAAGTCCCCCCCCCCCCCCCCCCCCCAACCCAGTCCCTGGCACAGATTTATGCCACTGATTGAATAGTTTATGGCACTTAGTGAACATTTTTGAGAGCCTGATGTGTTGAACACAGCGTGTGCATGCACTGGTTCTTGTGGCCAAGTGGCGCAGATTATGCATGACTACTTCTTTATCAGAATGTGTTCAAACCCTTAAGAGGCAGAGGTGGTGGGTCAAAGACTGAAACGGTCATAATATCCTACATACATTGACATAGGACAGCTTTGTTTTAGTCCACGTTTTATTACACACAACAATCCATGATATCCCATGAGATAAGAGACAGTTTTACAGTTTCATAATTGAACTCTTTGAGATGGAGCTATTGAAAGGGAATGTACATCATTGGCTTTTGCTGTAATTTTCAGAAATTAACTATATGCGAGGTTAGTATAATAGATCAAATATTGTTACACTGACGTTTTTGAAGTTTTGTGTTCGAAAAGGTTATAAAAAAACCAAGAAAAACAAAAATGTTCAAGTAGTCTGGTTCCCTGACTCCACAAAAGATACAATGGATCAATTTATAGATGATGGAAAATTGTAAGGCAAGGGAACCAGTCTAGCTGGCCTGCACCCGTTCATGAACATGTAACCAATAGCAAACAAAATTTGGACTGAAAAAAATTGGAAATTTGGAGCAGTAGTTGAAAAATAGTTGGGTTTTTCCTTCGCTGGTTGGCCGACCACCGTTGGAAATATTTACAAAAATACCATTTTCTTGAAAATGACTTCACACCAGGTGCCATAATTTTACAAGATGCTTGAAACTGTCATTTACCAACATTCTAGTAAGGTATTTCGTAAAAACTTGGTAGTTTTATTTTTCGATGTTTGCAAATGTTGTATATTCCCTTTAAGTTCAGAACTGTTGAAAGCATGCAAAGAGCCTGATTTGTGCACTCTATAATGCATGTCTAATTCAACATCACATGACTTTGCTTTAGCCAACCAGTACAAATTATCAACAAGGGGACTGTTAAATATGTAATCGAGTACAAACTGGATTCCAAAAGCATTGTCTTCATTATATTCCAATTCTGTACTTTTGAAAAAAAAGTTACAAATACTATGGTGTTGATATTTAATATTCATAAATACCTCAGACAGTTTAGCCATTCCTATTGGTCGAGAGCCCGTCACGTGGCTGGTCTTAAACGGATGATAAAGACATGGCTAGCTGGTCTTAAACATTTTTCCAGTGTCACATAAAATGTGGACTCCTAAAAATCCAGTGCTCTTACCGTTTTATTGGTTGAACGTTCACAGTCCTCGCGTAGGCATGCGCAACACTACCAGTGAGTCCGAATTTTATAGTTCTAAATTCAAAACGCAACGCCCCAGGTGCGTTCCACGCGACATCGCGCAGAACGTGCCACGCGCGCGTCAATCTCCATAAAAGGGTTGTTTACATCTTAATCGCCAGCTGAAAAGTCCATTATTTAGCTAGAGGGATGTTTAAAAAAGCATGAAGGGAACTTGTTGAACAAAATTGGGATTTTTGACGGGAATATTATATTTTTTTGACCGAAAAGGTACTTATGAATGGGAATGAATATGTTGTCGGTCGGTATTAATCACTCTGTTTAAGACCGCTTAGAGTCTGGCTGCTGATAATTACCCGAGCCGGATATCAGCACCCAGACTCTAAGCGGTCTTAAACAGAATGATAAAAACCTCTCGAGCACACATTTATTCCCTTAGTTAAATACAAAAACTAAAAAGAATTTATTAAGATCCTTAAAAACAAATGTGCTTATGAGATAAAGCCATTTTCTTTGTTGTCAGTCACACCTTGTGACCCTAGCGGTACCAGCTGAAATTAACCATGTAAGCCTACTATCCACAATCTGATGTAGCAAGGACAGGAATAGCCAAAGTCTCAAATTTCAAAATTAAAGCAAGGCTCACTGAAAATAGTTTAGGATGTGATTTTGGAGGGAAATGGGGACACAACACTCAACTTTTGTTGGCTGTATTTAATCATAAAACATGCTTATAGAGATGTCCATGTTTAGTTTTGCAAAACATTTTCCAAATGGTCACAGGTTTTGTAATTACATCTGTACATATATTACGTGGTACAGTTGAGAAAATACAAATGTATGTCATCGATCTAGTCCAGTAGCTCTCGAAAAATAAAGAGCATGTGGATGTTACATTTACATGTATGAGTCATATGCAAAGATTGCTTACTTGTTATTAACTGTTGCCTAGAGCTGTATACAATTGTCTGTACGATCATCATACTATCATAATAACTACAGAGAATGTAAATATTGTAAGCACTATAAACCAATACAACATGGTTTATTGGAGGAAAAACAATACACTACAATATTCCCGATGTTTTCTACTTCATGTTTTCCAATCAGATAATTACCTTGTAATACCAAGTAATTCTGCATTACTTCACCTCAGTTATAGGTTTTCCCCATTACTTTAACACTTGCATCATTCCAATTCCACAGAAAGATGTTATCATTTCATAGCAGAATATCGTTGAGCTCTATTGTTAATTCCAATTTTGAATTTATACCAATAGATTTCATATTTGTTCCAGTGTAATTCTCAAATATGGCATTCAAATTCGTCAAAGTTTCGGGAAACTTGTATCATGTGGAGATTGGTGTTGAATTAAAAAAAAAAGCCAAATTCATTATTTGTCAAATCATTTTTGTGCTACTGTCATTCTTCACTCATTCAGTTTGTACATCGTTAAGGTCAAGTTCGAGGGCATTTTTTTGTATACTTGGATCGGCATTAGTAAACCTTTTGTGCATTCACTGTTACTGAATTAAAATAACAAAGATCATCCTCTGAAACACTGTGGGAGGCCCAACAAAGGGATATTCATAATGTTAGACTACTTTTTCACGTGAACACGGTGAATAAAGAAAGCAAGAGTGAAGCTATTTCACAAAAACTTCTCATATAAAAAAATCGCAGAGATTAGAAACGTATTTAACCATAAAGTTTCAACTTGGCACTAATGAAATGCAATGACCAAATCATGATGAAAACCAAATGTCCCTTTCAACATGTTCAATTCAACACCAATCTTCACATGAGAGGAATTTCTGGAAACTCTAAGGACAAATCTGAATGCTACATTTGCAAATAACACTGAAACAAATGTGACATCTATTGGTGTAAATTCAAAATTAATAATGGAGCTAAACGTGTTCCGGAACAAAAGTAGCTTTCCATGGAATTTAAATGATGCAAGTGATAAAGTACAGTGGCGTATCGGGGGGGGGGGGGGGGGGGGGGGGGGGGGGGGGGGGGGGGGGGGGGGGGGGGGGGGGGGGGGGCACCCCCCATTTTTGTGACAAATAATTTTTTTTCAACAATTATTTTAATAAATGGTTAGAGTGTTCTGACATATTGATGTCAGAACACTCTAACCATTTATTAAAATAATTGTTGAAAAAAAAAAAAAACCCGCTCAAAAACCATTGGTATGCATAATAATGATCAGTTTTGAAGAGCGCCCCCATTTGGAAGTTGGATACAAGCCCCCCCCCCTTTTTTTTTGGATTTTATGGAGGCCAAGTGTCCGGAGAAAAAACATGTCTACATTTCAGCGGGGATGTGCAGTTGCCCCCCTGACATCGTAAGCTGGATACGCTACTGATAAAGTAGCAAGGAAAACCTGTATTAACCATGTTGTACATGTATTTGTATAATACATGTAGCTCAGAATGCAACTCTCCTTCAACAAGTGCATCAGTCATGATTTGCTAAATCTTGCAAGAATACTAGTAATAGCATCATATTATACATGTGGAAGAAATGGCAAATATAGCCTATAATTAAATACAGATATACATGTAAATGTACCACTGATCAAGGACATACTGTTGAAATTCGTACAGTTGGCCATTGTCAAGAAACTGCTACTTGTACAAGAGGATCTTGCAGGTAGTCTGTCAGTGCTGTTATCTGAGGGAAAAGTCAACACAGGTTTTTATTCTTGCATTACTGTGCTCCAAAATAATGTTTACTTCCTGGAGCTAATACAAGTGTTTGGTAAGCATGTTCAGTTCAAGAATGCATGATGTGCTATGGAAATGGGAGCAGTGTCAGTGACTGTGACTTCTGACTGCTTATAATACACTATACAATGTACATGATTCTAAATTCTTCAATCTTACATCAGTGAACATTGCTTGGAGTTTAGATCACTGTATGAAAAGTAACAGCAGCAGGCTGCTACATTAACTTGGCAACAGTACAACAAATGAGTTACATAATATCTAGGATAGGACTGCATGACTGACTACGAGTGACGTTATCAATTTGTTCTCATGGCTCTAGGTCTGAACAATAACATCTGATGCAGTTATTTTTGTATACAAAATTGTCCAAGGACTACGTTAACCATGGCTTGTTCAAGCTTGAACAAGCCATGGTAAGTCATCAATAAATGTACACTGAACTGTCCATTTCACACTTTTCTCTGTTAAACAAGAATTAAATCTGATAGTACATGTACCTTTGCTTTAAGAAGACCAAAACCAACCTCCTCCTTGGCATAGATACACAGAAGAAGGTTAGCTACCTTGCTTATGGCAACTCTTCCATCCTATCCAAAAGATACAAAAATGAAATTGAAAAGGAACTTTCTCTGTAAGTCTTTAAATGAAATCACATTTGAATTTGAATTCGATGTTAACATACCTTACATTCCCAAACTTAACACACACACACACACCCATACTTGTTTCACATGACTAGTGTGGACTTTCCATTGCTTTCGTGTAGTTAAGAAAAACCAGTGAAAAAACTCATTTTTCTCAAACTGTGAAAACTCTTTCAACCCAATTTTTTTTCTATGATTCCCTTTAGTGTTTCTCTTCATTCTGCTACAGATAAACCTAACCCAAAAATGCCTCTAAACCTGTTTTCCAGAAATGGGGAAACACTGTGTGGACGTGGGGTAAGTCCACACAACGTCGGTGCTACCTACATTATGTGGACGTCTTTTGTTCGGAAGTCCACACTGCGTATGTAAGACAAACTCACACCCCCACGTGTGTGTAAATGCCGGCAATCGTGGACGCCCCATTGTCCCTAATCCTCTTTCCTTTGTTTGTACTCTAACTTTTTAGCGACAGCTCTCATTGGTTTTGTACACGATTTGAGATCGTGGACGTTCGGTCAATCGTGGACGTATTGTTTGCGCCCCAATCCTTTTGTCCTACGTCCACGATTGCCGGTGTTTACATAACAATACACACACAAAATATTTCGCCAATAATTTATCAACAAACCTTTACAGGTACATGAACACACACCAAATTTTGGCTCTCAACTCCTTTCCGGGTTCGAGATATGCCCCCATGAAGAAATTTAGCCCCACCCCATTTTTTACTCCCTGTGTTGCATCAATGATTTGTGGGCATTTTCAGTGGCCTGTATCTCTAAGAGGAAAGATGTGGTGCTATTAGTATACACGGTAAAGGGTACCAAATTTATTGGTTTTCTTCTGTGAAAAGCAGCCTAGATTATCTCCTTTCTTGATATAGCCACTTCTAAACCTTAATATGAGTGGACACTAGTGATTTTTCTTTTTGGGGAGAGGGGCGGCATACCTCAGGAAAAGAACCAGAGTCGAGTCAACATTTTGTGTATGTTCATTCCACCTATAAAGCTTTGTTAAGAAAAAGTATACGCCAAATCTGAGTCAGACACCGACATATTTTTGAAATTTTGATTGAGTTGGATCTGAATGACCCATTTGCAATTTGAGGTGGATGGAAATTAGACAAGTGTTTTGATGCAAGTACATCCCTTGCAGAGTCACACATAACTCAAATGTGGTTGCAACATGAAAGTATATTGGACTCGTGGTAGCCTCATTCCCTCAGCCTCCTTGCCCCTCTAATGTCTCTCTGAACAGCATCAACCACAACATATCCCCTCTCAACCCAAAAAGCATGAGCCAGAATGCAGACACCCCCTCTGCCTACAGGGTCCGGACCCGACAATCCCTACTGGGACACTTTCTGTGGCCATCACACAATCTACATTAACATTGATAGCCATGCCACAGAAAACATGATACGTGCATCCATGGCGAAGCCCCTTTGGGCTATGATCAAGGAGAGCTCCCAAACCACTCATCAAGCAGATGGTTCATCCACACTCACAGTAACAGGTAAGATGCCACTCACTTTCCCGTGATGGCCGTGAGTTTCTGTTGAGGGGCACTGTAGTCGAGAACTTGGATTTGATGCACCTGGTGGTGCACCTTTCATGGAGACCAATGATTGGCTGTTTGACCTGTCAAATGCCGGATCTCACTCACTGATGGAACCACACTCCTAAACAGCTCGCCCAAAGAACCATCTAGGCTTCATAGTATTAGCCGTGCACAAGTACTACATGCCCTCTCAAGTTCAACCACTGTCTGGCCAGAAGAGTTTAAGTTACAACTCCCAAATGACATCTCAAAATTACCAGACAACATGCAGAAGCTTAAACACAAGTCTGATAATCTGGAGAAAAGAGGTATCTTTACTCGTCCATAAGACATAGGCATTGCAGATGAATACCTGAATCCCATGCTTTTGTCAAAAAAAACAAATGGTGTCTTTTTCAGTTAGACACATCCTTTGCCAATGCTGGTTACTATAGCAAAGCACAGCCTGCACTAAGGCTTGATGTCAATTCCACTTTTCAACAAATTGCGCACTGGAAAAATATTATAGCTACTTACCTCACCAAGCCTGACCTGACCTAGTCAAGATCCCTAGAGGATGTTTCAAGAGGAAACCAACCAAGTACCAAGTAAGTAAGCCTTCTATCAAATTCAAACAAGTACTGTAGAGTAGTCACCCGATTCCCCAGAGTCTACGTCCATACCAGGTCACCACGGGTATGCGTGGTTCAGAAACTGCATTTCAAGAATTTACGTGCTGTGTTCTAGGAGACCTGCTGATGGAGGGCATATTAGCCAAGATACGTAGCAGATTATTCATATTATGGAAGCAACAATTATCTCAAACTGTTGCATAATTAGAGGCAGGTCCGGCATACATGTAACTTGGGCAAATGCGATCTACGCCTCGGCCTCAAAAGACAGTCATTTGCTCTAACACAACCACAATACTTGCATCAAGCTCCCCCCCCCAACCCCTGGAGAAAGTCACAGGTCTGCATTCCTTCATTGTGCCATGCAAATTTCCAGTCAACCAGCGGATCACTTTTAGGATTGCACTGAACAAAACTGTATTCAACACTTTCCCACCATACATTTCGGACAAACCTGATTTCAGCAAACCCAATTAAAACGTGAAGGTCTTCGATCACAATCCAATCTGGTAGTACCTCGATCCTCCAGGAAGTTTGGAGACCTTGCATTTTCCATCGTTGGTCCCCGTAGCTGGAACTCACTCCCCATTACTATCCGGAATGCTTCATCAGTAGAGCAGTTTAAGGGACTCTTAAAAACACATCTGTTGAATCGTACCTTGTAACTTGTATTTTGTTCTGGTGTAATTACATGTATATATGCTCTTATCTTGGATCGACACATTTAGGTTTTTGGTTGCATTCTCCCCTAGCACTTTGTATCCTTTGGAGAAGGCGCTTTATAAATACGGTTATTACTACATGTATTATTAAATTCCCTGCCTGGTCCTCCACTATGCTTCCATCACATCACCTCTAGATGACATTATGGCTGGACATCAGTCAATGGATTGCATTCAGCTCAGAAGCACATCCTACCATTTTAAGCACTCGGAATGTTTTAAGGTCCCTTCCCTTCTTACTCTGATGATGACTCGCCCTTCCCAGCTAACCAGTCAGATCTCTATGACAGCGTTGATGAAGCTGACACCACTATACAGCCGACTCCACCAGCACCACATACTGGTTATACTCTCGACACCAGCAGAGCACGCTACGAGACTCCCCTCTCTGAACACGCAACACTCACCACATGAACCGGATGTGTCTATCCCTGTGTCATCTACAGCTCTACAGCATACAGCTCAGACAGCCAGCCCAGGAGACATGAGCACCCCATGCCCAAGCACACTCCCCATATGCTCATCCCACCAATGCAAACGACCTTCATACCTAGACGATTACTCACATAAGTCCGCACTGTCACTGTGTTCACGAACGCTTGCCTTGTTTTGAACAAGAGGTGCCTTCCTATGGAGTGGCACAATATATGTATAGGGCAGAACTACACCCAGTAGGCCTAACTGTGGCGCTAAAAGGACTTTTATTAAATTCTGGTTTGGATTGGTGCGACTAAATCCAAACCAAAATTCAAAAAAGGAATTCCAGCAGCCCGGTTACTGGATCTAGAGCAGAACAATCCTGTTGGCAGAACAATCCTGTTGGAGGGCAGTCTAGGGAAGGCCCTTTTTTCTATCCATTTTTGTTAACCTGTAGGTTGTTAAATTATTTATAGTTCAGAGTTAAGTTTTTCTTTCATTGTTTCATTTCAGTGCAGAGACATTTCTCGCAATTGCTTCTTAATACATGTATGTCTGTATGAATATTAAAATTTTGTTAATTACATCATTTTCCTCATTAGAAAGGTAGGGAAAAAATAAATCGCACAAATAGTGGTGATTGCAATCTCTTGTGTCTCTGTTTTGTTGTTTATCTACTTAGTGTATGTTTTGCATTTTCTGCATTAAAAGTCTCTCCTTTACATGGCAAATTCTTTTTTTCCAGTTGCTGTTACTGTGTGTCAGAGTATAGCCCTGTTCCTCCTGGCATAAGGCCTTGGTTAGACAGTCTTTGGGATGGTGTACATCCTGAGCACTACTTACCATGCAATCCATCAAGACCAGGTCCAAGTCATCTTCATGGAATGCTATTCTGCCATTCTTTTCATATGCAGCCCAGATGTTGCTTGCTATTGCTGCTGTTACTCTTGCATCTTTATCACCATACCCAGAATAAGCAAGAAGGGATCCTTCCCTGTTCAGCAGTCTGTATGCAAAGAAAATAGTTACAATCACATACAACATAAATATTGCATTATTACTTACACAGTCACCTGGAATCTGACAAATATTTAGTCAGTTACAATTTCAGTCTTTTGGAATGTTGTCTTCTGTTTCGTTACCTCCCCCCCCCCCAAATAAAACCCACAAGAAATAATATGTTGATAACAGTGTCACTTTTATGATATTTGTAACACATTTGGCAAAACTAGTTTGTGAAATTCACACTTTGCACTGAAATGTCATGTAGCTGTACTTGTATACTCTACTCCCTTGGCAGCTGATGAGATGGTCTTTGTATACTCCCTAGGGAGCTGTGATGGTCTTTGTATACTCCCTACGGAGCTGAGATGGTCTTTGTATACTCCTTGAGAGCTGAGACGGTCTTTGTATACTCCTTGAGAGCTGAGACGGTCTTTGTATACTCCCTAGGGAGCTGAGATGGTCTTTGTATACTCCATAGGGAGCTGAGACGGTCTTTGTATTCTCCCTAGGGAGCTGAGATGGTCTTTGTATTCTCCCTAGGGAGCTGAGATGGTCTTTGTATACTCCCTAGGGAGCTGTGATGGTCTTTGTATACTCCTTGAGAGCTGAGACGGTCTTTGTATACTCCCTAGGGAGCTGAGATGGTCTTTGTATACTCCATAGGGAGCTGAGATGGTCTTTGTATTCTCCCTAGGGAGCTGAGACGGTCTTTGTATTCTCCCTAGGGAGCTGAGATGGTCTTTGTATACTCCATAGGGAGCTGAGATGGTCTTTGTATACTCCCTAGGGAGCTGAGATGGTCTTTGTATACTCCCTATGGAGCTGAGATGGTCTTTGTATTCTCCCTAGGGAGCTGAGATGGTCTTTGTATACTCCCTAGGGAGCTGAGATGGTCTTTGTATTCTCCCTAGGGAGCTGAGACGGTCTTTGTATTCTCCCTAGGGAGCTGAGACGGTCTTTGTATTCTCCCTAGGGAGCTGAGACGGTCTTTGTATACTCCCTAGGGAGCTGAGATGGTCTTTGTATTCTCCCTAGGGAGCTGAGATGATCTTTGTATTCTCCCTAGGGAGCTGAGATGGTCTTTGTATACTCCATAGGGAGCTGAGATGGTCTTTGTATTCTCCCTAGGGAGCTGAGACGGTCTTTGTATTCTCCCTAGGGAGCTGAGATGGTCTTTGTATACTCCATAGGGAGCTGAGATGGTCTTTGTATACTCCCTAGGGAGCTGAGATGGTCTTTGTATACTCCCTATGGAGCTGAGATGGTCTTTGTATTCTCCCTAGGGAGCTGAGATGGTCTTTGTATACTCCCTAGGGAGCTGAGATGGTCTTTGTATTCTCCCTAGGGAGCTGAGATGGTCTTTGTATTCTCCCTAGGGAGCTGAGACGGTCTTTGTATTCTCCCTAGGGAGCTGAGACGGTCTTTGTATACTCCCTAGGGAGCTGAGATGGTCTTTGTATTCTCCCTAGGGAGCTGAGATGATCTTTGTATTCTCCCTAGGGAGCTGAGATGGTCTTTGTATACTCCCTGAGAGCTGAGATGGTCTTTGTATTCTCCCTAGGGAGCTGAGATGGTCTTTGTATTCTCCCTAGGGAGCTGAGATGGTCTTTGTATACTCCCTAGGGAGCTGAGATGGTCTTTGTATACTCCCTCAGGCCTCGTGAAATTTTTTAAAATGTAGTTGCCCTTCGGGCATAGGTTCTTGAAATCTGGTTGCCCGAATTTCAATTTCAGTTGCCCAACAAAGAACTTTAATATTGCCCCAAACCGAATGCCAAATCCTAATAATGTTTATGTACATGGCTGCTTTACCTGAAGTGGCTCAGGGCTCGCAAAATTGGCTGTCCGACGTCCCGGGACAACCAACATATTTTGCATCGATACTCAGCTGCTGCGCTATTGCCATTTTGCAAGCGTGCGTACTGTGGCTGGAGAAGTGAGACCGTGACACCGGCAGTGGCCGACCAAGGTTGCGTGCGTGTGTATGGTACCCGCACTCTGCGCCGCACTGGTACATGATGTACAGTGGTCCGGTCATTATTATTGGAAACACACATACACACAGGATGTACGATGTAGCCGGACCGTACGTACAGATTGAGATTGACCGCTGTTCTGTTTTGGCTGGTACCCGTTTATGGTTTATGCATTGATCTCAATGGGTTTATGCGTAGATTACCAACATCAAATGGCGATAGCGTAGCAGCTGAGTCAAAATAGCGATGATTATCATGATTATTGTTCGACGCTGTGCACAAGGGATTCTGAAACTTTCGAAAATCCCATGGACTACAATCAAGTGTAAAAATGTGCAAGTATTGGTGGAAAAAAATGTGGTTGCCCGTCGGGCTGGCAACCTGGAACTTTTGGTTGTCCGACAAAATATTTTGGTTGTCCCGGGACGTCGGACAACCGATTTCGCGAGCCCTGCCCTGAGAGCCGAGATGGTCTTTGTATACTGTATACTCCCTAGGGAGCTGAGATGGTCTTTGTATTCTCCCTAGGGAGCTGAGACGGTCTTTGTATACTCCCTAGGGAGCTGAGACGGTCTTTGTATACTCCCTAGGGAGCTGAGATGGTCTTTGTATTCTCCCTAGGGAGCTGAGATGATCTTTGTATTCTCCCTAGGGAGCTGAGATGGTCTTTGTATACTCCCTGAGAGCTGAGATGGTCTTTGTATTCTCCCTAGGGAGCTGAGATGGTCTTTGTATTCTCCCTAGGGAGCTGAGATGGTCTTTGTATTCTCCCTAGGGAGCTGAGATGGTCTTTGTATACTCCCTAGGGAGCTGAGATGGTCTTTGTATACTCCCTCAGGCCTCGTGAAATTTTTTAAAATGTAGTTGCCCTTCGGGCATAGGTTCTTGAAATCTGGTTGCCCGAATTTCAATTTCAGTTGCCCAACAAAGAACTTTAATATTGCCCCAAACCGAATGCCAAATCCTAATAATGTTTATGTACATGGCTGCTTTACCTGAAGTGGCTCAGGGCTCGCAAAATTGGCTGTCCGACGTCCCGGGACAACCAACATATTTTGCATCGATACTCAGCTGCTGCGCTATTGCCATTTTGCAAGCGTGCGTACTGTGGCCGGAGAAGTGAGACCGTGACACCGGCAGTGGCCGACCAAGGTTGCGTGCGTGTGTATGGTACCCGCACTCTGCGCCGCACTGGTACATGATGTACAGTGGTCCGGTCATTATTATTGGAAACACACATACACACAGGATGTACGATGTAGCCGGACCGTACGTACAGATTGAGATTGACCGCTGTTCTGTTTTGGCTGGTACCCGTTTATGGTTTATGCATTGATCTCAATGGGTTTATGCGTAGATTACCAACATCAAATGGCGATAGCGTAGCAGCTGAGTCAAAATAGCGATGATTATCATGATTATTGTTCGACGCTGTGCACAAGGGATTCTGAAACTTTCGAAAATCCCATGGACTACAATCAAGTGTAAAAATGTGCAAGTATTGGTGGAAAAAAATGTGGTTGCCCGTCGGGCTGGCAACCTGGAACTTTTGGTTGTCCGACAAAATATTTTGGTTGTCCCGGGACGTCGGACAACCGATTTCGCGAGCCCTGCCCTGAGAGCCGAGATGGTCTTTGTATACTGTATACTCCCTAGGGAGCTGAGATGGTCTTTGTATTCTCCCTAGGGAGCTGAGACGGTCTTTGTATACTCCCTAGGGAGCTGAGACGGTCTTTGTATACTCCCTAGGGAGCTGAGATGGTCTTTGTATTCTCCCTAGGGAGCTGAGATGGTCTTTGTATTCTCCATAGGGAGCTGAGATGGTCTTTGTATTCTCCCTAGGGAGCTGAGATGGTCTTTGTATACTCCCTAGGGAGCTGAGATGGTCTTTGTATTCTCCCTAGGGAGCTGAGACGGTCTTTGTATACTCCCTAGGGAGCTGAGATGGTCTTTGTATTCTCCCTAGGGAGCTGAGATGGTCTTTGTATTCTCCCTAGGGAGCTGAGATGGTCTTTGTATTCTCCCTAGGGAGCTGAGATGGTCTTTGTATTCTCCATAGGGAGCTGAGATGGTCTTTGTATTCTCCCTAGGGAGCTGAGATGGTCTTTGTATACTCCCTAGGGAGCTGAGATGGTCTTTGTATTCTCCCTAGGGAGCTGAGAAAAAGGGGCTTTTGTTTTACATCACTTTTGTGCCTGTAATGCGAAAAGCTTTGTGTGGATCCATAGCTGTTCATGTACTAAATGTACATGAATATCTCATATGGAAATTACTTTGTAATTCAACACATACAGCATGTGCGTTGTGTGCTGTATGTGTGAACAAGAACAATGAAGCTGGCGATTGCGTAGTTATAGGCCCTATGAGAAAATCAATATTTGGGTTATTGGATTCACCCAAGTAGTTAGCGATGTTTAAAACCAATGAGAACATTGTGGACGTGGACAGAGGGCAGGGTTTTGAATTTTTGAGGGGACTACATGTATGTAGTTACAGGCCCCTTCCCTGTCAGAGAAAATCCATTTTAGGTAATTGGACTCGCCAAGCTACATGTACCTGTAGTTCAGCGATGTTTAAAACAAGAAGGGTATGGATAGAAGGCAGGGTTTTTAATTTTTAAGGGAAACTGTGGGGTAGTATGATGAAGACGACAAAACAAAACACTAAAATTAAAAGGATGGCTGATGAATCTGACTCTTTCAGACAGAGAGGGCGCCTTTCAATGTTTTAGAGTGCCACCAAGTGACCAGAGAACTTTCTGGAACAACACCATAATATGTAGTATGTTTCCCTGACCCCATTGTCCTTTGGACTTAAAATATGGGGTCCGGTAACTAGCGTTGAATCTTCCATACATTAATGTAAGCAAATTATATGCATGACGTCAATTGGTCTGAATCCCGCCTCGTATATTCAAAATCACAACGGTAATGTTTGCCTGCAACCAGCCTATTGCAAAATGGCAATAGCCTGGCCACGAATTTGCAAATTTTGAGGTAATGAGCTTCGATTTTTGCTGAATTTGAAAGTATCTCTGGCAAATATCAATAAAGAGAGAAATATTGCTGTTCAATATTTACAACCTGCGTAGTTAAAATGCTTGAAAGTTGCTTTCATGGAGACACTGGTGACTTTTTTGTGGTAAGACAAGCGTGAGTTTCTTGATAATCGTGTGTTGAATGACCGGCGTTTCGCGCGCAGAGGTGGTCCAATCAAGGGCTTTAGCTAGTGACCTGTCCCAATATATGAAGGGGGGGGGGGGCAGCAAACAGTCTACATAATATGGTGCTGTTCCAGAAAGTTCTCTCGCCACTTGGTGCCGCTCTTTATCCTTACCATCATGGCTGCTTCTGCCCGTTTTTACCGTAATTTTTTCCAGGATACATCAGATCTATAATCCCTTTCTAAAGGATTGTTCACAGGACGAAAGATCTGAGATCAAGGTGAGAATACCGACACCCGATTTCACGAAGCGCTGCGACGCGTCGCAACTTGAGTTACAAACGTGTAACACGTCGCAACTCGCGACGCGTCGTATGATCCATTTCACGAAAGTTGTGATTTGTTGAACGCGTCTTAAGTTCCTTGACAACGGCTTAAAACACGTCGCAAGTTACGACGTGTCAAGTGGTCATCGCAAAATAAGAAGAGTCCCTTTCTTAGCCTGTTTAATGCCATACATGCAAACATTACATAAACGAGATTATATCACCGAGGCAATGTGTGCAAAGTTGTAAATAGAAAATTCATTGAATAATTATGAATTAGACTGGAATATTGCAGTTGAAATTTCAAAGTAGCTATACAACTCGGCAGACACATTTAATTGTGAGCGGCAAGTTCAGACTATTTTGTTCTTTTTTCAAAATTACCGGTTGTTTGGAACAATTTAAGGGGTCTTATGGTACGTCATGAATGTGTGGATCTATCCAGGGTTACTGTCTTTCTCATTTGTATTCTCTTTACCAGTTTTTGGGGGCCTTTTGTCCTCGCGAGGGCATGCACAAAATTAGCCCCATAAATGTGGCCAATTTACTGGACTACCTCCGTAAATAATGGCCACACTTCCACCATGTACAAAAACATGTCGAACTTTGTCAAATTTAGATTTTCACATTTAGGCTTAGTTTGTAGTTTATTTTTGCTTTAGAAGCATAATCAGAAAGTGCTGCCTTTTTCAAATGTCTAATTTTCATGAAATTTCATGTTGAAATTTTGATACGCAAACGTGTGAAAACGAATCTGGAAATTTCACGAAAAATAGACATCTGAAAAAGGCAGCACTTTCTGATTAGTCTATATAGTGAGGTACCTTAGTGAAAAAAATTGTGACACAGTGGACAAAAGCACCATTTTTTCACCAAAGCATCTCCATGGTATACCTTTTTCGAAAAAAAGACGAACGCAAAAAAATGGATGATGGGAAGGGCATGTATGACATCATTATGATGTCATCAGCTAATTATTACATGAAAAAATATAAATTGATAATAATCTTCAGAACTACAAGCATCACAACAACAAATGTGGTATCAAATTAAAGGGAATAACAAGATCTTTCATTTGAGTGGTATGTCATGGGGATGGAATATAGTTGAGGGTGATTTCTGGGTCAAACAAAACTTTTTTTGGTCAAAAGACATGTTTTTTAGGCTAAAATCATGGATGTTGGGTAGTCACATTGACACCTTGTTTTAACATGCAAACAGTATGTGGTATTGTGAGATGTTGTTTTTAAGTTAGAGAGAAAGGTTCAAATTCTATGCCAAAAGAGTTTTTGTAAATGATTATTAGTATCATAAATATGTTTAAACTTGTTCCAAAGATAGGCGGAAAAGTGAGGCACCTTATAGTGAGGTGCATTAGTAACAAAAATGCTAAGGATCGTTACACGGTGGACAAAAGCACCATTTTTTCACCAAAGCTTTGCCAATGTGTTACGATCAAAAATAGGGTAGGATGCAAAAAATCAGATGACAGGAAGGGTACTTTATGACGTCATAATGACGTCACAATATACTACCGATCTCGTACAGTAATTAATTGTAGAAAATAAGGTCGTGAAGCGTTGTGATGAGATTTCAAGTCATTAACTTGACATTTTGAGGGTCAGGGAATTGAAGAGTGATATAATCAATGACATTTAAGTAACAATAAGATGATTTACTGTTGCATTGATGTCACTTTTTTCGAATTTTCTTGAAAAATCTAAGCATTTTTGATTATTGACAAAAGTGCTACAATGACGGTATTTGTCATGTAGCAAATAAATTGTGTGACATTGTGCGGCTCCTTGAATTTGGTCTTTACCACATCCATTTGTTTTGACCATTTACTATAGCTGGAAGACGTAACATTCTTATATGTGTTGTTTATTACGGGTAATGAGGTATGGGTTAGGAGCCAGACAGAAAGGAACGTGGTAACCTGAAATAACAAACGGGGGCCGCCCAATAGTCCGAAGGTTCTTTAGTCTGAAGGTTCGATAGTCCGAATGCACAAAATTTCCATAAGAGGGGGTTCGTTAGTCCGAAAATGAAATAAGGTTTGTTAATCCGAACATTTGATGCAATAGTCCGAAAGTTCATTAGTCCGAAGGTTCATTAGTCCGAAGGTTCATTAGTCCGAAGGTTCATTAGTCTGAAGGTTCATTTATCTGAAGGTTCGATAGTCCGAATTTAAAATAAGGTTAATGAGTCCGAAGGTTCAATAGTCCGAAACGAAAATAAGGTTCAATAGTCCGAGAGTTCAATAGTCGGAAGGTTCGATAGTCCGAATTGACAATAAGGTTCGATAGTCCAAAAAGACTCCATGGTTCGATGGTCTGAATCAACAGTAAGCTCCGATAGTCCGAATCAACAATAAGGTCCGATAGTCCGAATCAACAGTGAGGTCCGATAGTCCGAAGTGTCATACTGACGAACCGTATTGCCCATTCGGACTATCAAACCTTATTCTCAATTCGGACTAACGAAGCTTATTCTCAACTCGGACTATCGAACCTTATTGTCGATTCGGACTATCGAACCTTCGGATTAATTAACCGTATTCTGTTTTCGGACTAATGGGCCCTTCGGACTATCGAACCTTCGGATTATCGAACCTTCGGATTATCGAACCTTCGGACTATTGAACCTTCAGACTAACGAACCTTCAGACTAATGACCCTTCGGACTAGAGAACCTTTGGACTATCGGGCTGTAACCATTACAAACACAATACCAGTGCAGCAAGTCATGTCCTGCAGTTTGTAAAGGTTTTTAGTTTGGGACGTGAACAAGACAAACAATTATCCATGATGCACAAGTACAAGTGTGTTTTTCGATTAAATGCACCATCCTTGTCGTTGATGGATCGTCTATCCTATTGAAGTATCCACCAGACATCATCTTCTGTGTGACACGAGCAGAGCATCTCTGAAGGTCCACTGTGTGAGTAGTTTATCCTTTCTTGTTATCTTCCACATAGCTGGATTGTGACTGAGATCGTGCAAGTAAATAATCTTTAAAAAGCTTCATCTGTAGTCTTGTTTATTAATTATTAGAGATTTTGGTAACAATGAACAGAAGTCTTTGTAGAAATTGTATATATTTCATCTCGCGTAAAATATACATTTGCAGGTTTACAAACTTCCACAAAATGTATTATTTTGCAACATTGGAATGTATAATTGGTTTGAACATTCTACCTATTTATTGCTTATGTGAACTGTTACTATCGTATTTCAGGACAGTCATCATGGATTGGCATGATTGGACTGCTTGCATTATCTGCATGCAAACTACACCAGAATAACTACGTTGTCCTCAAAAAGGTTTAGATTGTAACGCCGGAGAAGTATATGCTCAATTCCTGACTAATGTTGAAGGGTTTAGGGCAATAAATGCATTGCCAGTTGATGTAGAATACGGAGCCGAAGGGACAGTAGAAACGTTTGTGGAATATATATAATGCCTTGTGGCATCATTCTTGTGGTAAACATTTATGAGATAATCATGACGTATAGACATTGCATTTTAACGAATCATCGATCACAAGAGGGGATAGGAGCGAGGGTGTAATGTACATTGTATACATGTTTAATTTAATACATTAAATTAGGAAACATCCCTCATGTTATCAAACTATTTGTATTTAAATCTTTTAAAGATAGTCTAAGAACAAAATTAGCAACTGCACTGATTTCCTTGATCTCAGAAACGTATATTAAATGTAACAAAAAAAACGGTCCATGGCTTATTCCTAACTAATATCTCAATTTTAATGTAGTGTGTAATAATTAGCCGATGACGTCATAATGATGTCATAAATGGCCCTTCCCATCATCCAATCCACTGATTTCCTTGATCTCAGAAACGTATATTAAATGTAACAAAAAAAAAACGGTCCATGGCTTATTCCCAACTAATATCTCAATTTTAATGTATAAGTGTGTAATAATTAGCCGATGACGTCATAATGATGTCATAAATGGCCCTTCCCATCATCCAATTTTTTGCATCCTACCTTTTTTCGAAAAAGGTAAACCATGGAGATGCTTTGGTGTGAAAATGGTGCTTTTCCACCCATGTCACGATTTTCTCACTAAGGTACCTCACTTTTCCGCCTATCTTTGGAACAAGTTTAAACATTTAAGATACTAATAATCAATTACAAAAACTCTAGAATTAGAATAGAATTTGAGCCTTTCTCTCTGACTTGAAAACAACATCTCACAATACCACATACTGTTTGCATGTTTAAACAAGGTGTCAAAGTGACTACCCAAAATCCATGATTTAGCCGGAAAAAACAGGTCTTTGTTTTAACCAAAAGGTTGTTTTTTGACCCACAAAATCACCCTCAACTATATTCCATCCCAATGACATACCACTCAAATGAAATATCTTGTTGTCCCCTTTAATTTGATACCACATTTGTTGTTGTGATGCTTGTAGTTCTGAAGATTATTATCAATTTATATTTTTTCAAGTAATAATTAGCTGATGACGTCATCATGACGTCATACATGCCCTTCCCATTATCTAATTTTGTGCGTTCGTCTTTTTTTCCGAAAAGGTATACCATGGAGATGCTTTGGTGAAAAAATGTTTTTTTTGTCCACTGTGTAACGATCCTTAGCATTTTTGTTACTAATGTACCTCACTAACAAAGAGGGTGAGTATGCTTCTAAAGCAAAAATAAACTACAAACTAAGCCTAAATGTGAAAATCTAAATTTGACAAAGTTCGAAATGTTTTTGTACATTTTATTTGGCCTTTATTTACAGAGGTAGTCCAGTAAATTAGCCACATTTATGGGGCTAGCACAAAATGCATACCGTGTACATGTCACCAAAGTATGCCAAATCGGTGGAGCGTTAGTACGGAGGTAGTCCCATAAATGTGACTGAAATACTGGACTACCTCCGTATATCAGTCACAGAGCCACGTAAGGCCTGTGAGCGGAGCGCTCCGTTGCTAGGGGAGCCGAAAATTAATTAAAGAATAGATTGAAATTATTTTGTCAGCAGAAAATCAACCCAGCTATAGTGTGACTGCTAAATAGCACAAAGTCGTTAAATTCGGTACCCTTCAGAGGTCTAGTTATCCAAAAATCATGGTAATTCGTCAAAGAATGCAGACGGTTTTGAGCAAGCATGGCGTCGCTGATATGTTTCCCGGCCACCCTAATAATAGTCAAGAGGCCAAAGGGGTCAGGGAACCAAACAAGAGCTTTAATCATCTACTGAGCTTGCGTCAACTTTGGTAAAGCGCACCACGGCTGTTACCTGTCATTCCAAAATCTTTGAAGCCCTCTGCAGGGAAGCGCACCCTCTTGTGTGCGCTCTTCATCCGCGGTCGCGTATTGCATCTGGGCACTTCACAGAGCGACAAAGATTTTGGAATGACAGGCAATAGCCGTGGTGCGTGTGCCAAAGTTGACGCACGCTCAGTAGATGATTAAACTTGTTTGGTTCCCTGACCCCTTTGGCCTCTTGACTATTATTATTAGGGTTGCCGGGAAACATATCAGAGACGCCATGCTTGCTCAAAACCGTCTGCATTCTTTGAAGAATTACCATGATTTTTGGATAACTAGACCTATGAAGGTACCGAATTTCAAATGTCATCGCAAAACTGCTGGATCCTGGCTCTCTGCTAGCGTTATGAATGCGCGGGGCTATTGGTTACCAGCGATGCAACCAACCCCAGTAGGCTGGTTCCAAATAGTCGACTAGCGTAGTCAACCACCGTTGCCTAGACAGAGTTCGGGCAAACGTTAGTTAACCATTGGTCAACTATAGTCCTTGCGCGAACTTGGCCCAGGCTTCCAATAACGTGCCCTCTAAAGTGATTAAAATTTACTTCATGCCCACCCCGCATCCGCGCATCCGCGCATCCGCGCATCCCCGCATCCGCGCATCCCCGCATCCGCGCATCCACGCATTCTATAGTTGCATTCTATAGTTGCTCCCTGCATTCTATAGTTGCTCCCATTTTTTTTTTAATAACTTAGACTTGTTGGCTTTAGGAAAATATATTTTCTGAGCTTTTCAAACACATTTTCTTTCTTTTTCCTTTCTTTCTTTCAATGCCAATACACTTTTTGTAATTTCAAGATTATTTTCAATATCCTATTTTTGAGATTTATACAAGGGCTTAAATTTACATAGGCCCTATTTATGTAAATACATTTTATACATATTTACCTATTAAATGTAGATCCCAATGATATTGTTATTCTGATCATCCCAATCAACGGAGACAGTTTTTAAGATGTCGGATTTTAAAACTTATGACCCAAAAAATTCCCAAAAAATATAAGAATTGTGTCTTTTTAGTTGCACCGTAAGTTTTACACCCTCGTACTGTCGTAGAAACTGCAAATTCTTATCTATGACATCTTCACTATAATACTGACGATATTGGGAGACCAAGAAAGGTCTCCTTTCGGTCATATTTTCGACTTCTGCAGGCATGGAAGCATCTGCCTGCATTTGTACTTAGTAATTAGCTGTAAAAAGCCGATGTTTTTCATATTGCGCCTGAATTCCCGGTAAAGCCTTCAATTTCCAATTTTTTTTCGGCTGTATTTCTCAAGTTATTGCGCTGACAAAATTCCTTTTGTTTTAGCCACTGTGACTTTGAACCTTGACCTTTTGGCCCCCAATGCAAAAGGCTTCTTAGGATTGCCAAGGACAATCCACAAACCAAATTTAAAGTTCACATGTAAAGTATTTCTCACATTATCGCGCTGACAAAATTTCTATTGTTTCAGCCACTGTGACCTTGACCCTTGACCTTTCGGCCCCAAATGCAATAGGCTTCTTAGGATTACCAAGAACAATACACAAACCAAATTTGAAGTTCATATGTAAGTATTTCTCAAGTTATCGCGCTGACCAAATTTCTTTTGTTTTAGTCACTGTGACCTCGACCCTTGATCTTTCGGCCCCAAATGCAAAAGGGTTCTTAGGATTACCAAGAACAATACACAAACCAAATTTGAAGTTCATATGTTAAGTATTTCTCAAGTTATCGCGCTGACAAGATTTGTCCGGACACACGCATGCACGCACACACACCCACACACGGAAGGACAAGGCGGAAACAGTATGCCCCTTCGGCTTCGCCGCGGGGCATAAAAAAGTTAAATGCGAGTGCGCAGAAATAGGAGCGCGTAGCTTTAGGAGGTCTGACGATACCGTAGTTCAACGCTCCACTCAGTAGAGCTAGCCAAATTGAGGGCTGACATGGCCATGAGGGCTGACATTAAAAAGTAACTGGCGTAATCATTGTTGAAAAACATACTGGTTGAAAGATAGTAAGGGGACTAAACTCCCTGTGAAATTATTCTTTCTGGCAAGCTCTCATTTTGAAGAAATCAACGAAAGAAGGCATTTCCAACGGTGCATCTTAATAAGCACCGTAGGAAAATTTAAATTAGTAATTCGTTTTGTTATTCGGCACAGCGCGCACAAGCATTGGAACAGCGCACAGGCGTGCGCGGTTGCTATAATTCGTCGGATCAGTGCGCGACATCGCGTAAAGCTGCAATTCAAAACAATTCGAAACATGATTTAGCAACTTTTGATTTGAAATTGAGATCCTAGAATGCTGTTTTTCTCAGAATATAAAGTTGAAGCTGAGCTGAAACTTCATCAAGTAAGTTGTTCAGTATCCTTCATTAGATTTTGAACACTTTTGTTGCTTCAAACGAACAAAATGCACTAACTACAAATGATGGACTATAGCTTTAAGCATGTTAAGGGTAATCCTTACTTTTTTTTAGGACCCCGTTCCTATATATATAGGAAGGGAAAGACTTACCAAAACAATTGACTAAATGACACTCAAAAATTGACATTCTGATATTTCTTGGCACATCTGAACAATTGGCAATGACACCTTCTTGAATATCAGCAGGTTTAATTTTGTGGAAAGAGGGCAGGGCTTTGATTTATGAGGGAAATTAAGGGGTAAAAGACGACGATGACAACCAGAAAACAGATTCAAAAAACGTGAAAGCTCAATGCGATGAAAGCTCGATGCTGATTGGCTGATAAAAAATAAACATCTTATTTAATTTTTTTAGCAGCCAATCAGCATCGGGCTTTCATATGTAGGGCTTTCACTCGTGTTGTGAGAACTACAACATGCACGTCTGACTGCGAAAAAAGGTAGGAAAGTCACATTTTCTTTGAAAGTGCTTTCAAAATTACAACTAACTTGAGTTTTTATGAAGAAAAAAGACTGCTTTAGCCTGCAAAAGTCACTTTGGTACTGGACAGTCATCTGCAAAAGTCAGTTTTGAACAGAACTCGTAAAAAATAGAGGTGTCCTAAAAAAAGTAAAAGTAAGGATTACCAAGCATGCCAAGTGTCAACATTAAGTTTTTTGTACTGTAGAAAATGTAGGCTCTACTTACAGAGAACTTTGGATTCCTCCTGTATTTGCCTGTCTTAGGACCTCGGTCAATGCTTTTGGCTTCAGCATCATAATATTAATAATAGTAAATACAACTTATTACAAAGCAAGGGGATTGTTTAGCCCTGGTGGACTCCCTTTCCTCCCTACGTTACGGTTAGTCGTATTGCAATGAAGACTTCGGCCAACCTGGGCTAGGGGATTGTTATCACATGTTTCATTAACACTAGTAGTAGTACAGTTTACGGCCCGGCCAGGGCGACCGTAAGGTCATGGCCAAATTCTGCTAAATGCACTTCAAAAATCTGTCAGATTTGTAAAAAATCTGCCAGATTCCCCAGAATTACTCGAACTACACAATAAACACTTAAAATCACATGCAGATGTTGTAGTGTTGCCTTAATTAAGGTTCAAATTACATTATAAACAATCACATAAAAATGTTATGAAATTGTGTAAATTTCAGGCAAAACGCGGTTCCGCCACGTCGATCCGGTTCTCAGTGAACCTCAGCACCTAGACCATCATGCCAACCTGTCCCATTATGCAAGGGTTTGTTTGAAAACATTGAAGTGTTTTTAACAAATTTACCATTTCTTTCAAATTTGCTTTGTTTTCCTGTCAATTATAACAATTTTTGCAGAATTCTGCCAGAAATCTGCCAAAAAAATCCATTCTGTCAACTTTCTTGTCAAACTCGTTTTTTAACAAAAAAAGTCAAAGTTAGCCGAAAATCGGCTAAAACAGTCACCGTGTCTACGGCAAACCACGATGACGTCATTAAATTCGGCTATGGTGAAGGGCGCCCCTAGCGTTAGGTAGGTAAACGAGTGTGAAGCTCATGACCTTTGCAATTTGAGCAAGTACTTCATTTTTCACTGTTCTCTACGGTAGCGTATTTAGCTTAGGGGTGCACTGAACCAATGCAAGCCCCATTGAAAACAGTGTAAAATCAACAAAGTTCAGGGCCAAATAACATGCAAGCAGACATCACTGGGGTTTCTGAAACAAAAATCTAGTTATTTTCTAATCCTTCATCTGCCTATTTCTTTTCAATTTTTGGTGGGTTAGCCGATTACATTTTTAATTTTTCACCACAAAACATAATCACCTCCCGAAAAATGGTACTTCCCAAGACTGCATGCAGCAATTTTACAAATGACATCCATCCACTTTCTCAGGCAAATAGGACCCATTTTAAACTGTGATTTTATCGAATCTGCTCTCAGATGGAAGCCCCCCAAAACAGGGAGTTGATCCTCAGCTATATTTACACAATTCCATTTTTTTTTTTTTTAAGCCAAACAGTCTCCTTTTTAAAAAGACATTGGGGGGGGGGGGGGTCACTTTTTATGTTAATCGGCTGTCGTAGAAATTCTCACTTAAATTAGTTCACTGCACCCTCAGGACCTGACCCCCCAAAATGTCTTCTTTGCCGACTATTTCGCCCAGGTGCATTACTATTTCAGCCCGGGCGGATTACTAATTAGCCAGGGCGGATTACTATTTCGCCCGGGCGGGTTTATATTTCGCCAGGGCGGATTACATTTTCAGCTGTTTTTGAGCTCAAAACAGTTCAAATTAACCCCCTTTTGGAATTAATATGAATTTTAGGAACATTTTGGGGCGCTTAACATTTTAAAGCGCCCCAAAATGTTCGTAAAATACTAGCAAATTCATATTGTTGGGTAATCGGGCTGTTATAATCTCATGTTTGTTCAAGTTGGGGGGGGGGGGGTTAGGATGATTTGGACAATAGTATTATTCTCCGCAAGTTTTCTTCAAAACAGTTCATATAATAAATTTGATACTTGGATTGAACATCCTGACACAGAGTAGTATTACCGTGACGTCGTTGTGACGTCAACGGTATTACAATCATAGTTGTTGTTTTTTTACATGATTTACGTGATGTATAAATCGTGAGCTAAACGTCGCTATATAGGTGCATTTACCAAAGTTGGGTTATCTTTTCCGAACGAAATTTAAAGGAATCATTAGTGCGCCCTCTAACAAATACATTTGCTTGTTTCCTTTTTCGGGCTTTATATACCGTTTTAAAAAGTGGTTTTTAAATGGCGCACTCCAATTCAAGAATTGTGCACACTATACATAACGAATTAGGAGCGTCCCACTGGCACTCTTAATGCTAAAGTTCTTTTTAATTAATCGATAACTTGTCATGGGCCGATTTTTGATGTCGTGCGATGTCTCACCTGAAACCTCATAACTAATGTTATGCTAGAAAATTATCAAGTCAATTTGAAAATCGAAAAGTTCCACACCCCAGAAGTACCAACTTTAATGCTCTCTTATCTTGTCGAGCAGACATGGATAAATAGGGGCGTACATATTATATTATGCCATTTGTGGCCTGGGTGGCTTGTGCGTAAAGCGCTCGCCTCTCACCAAGGAGACCACGGTTCGAATCCTGGCCGCGGATCGCATGTGAGTAGAGTTGTGCGTTGGTTCTCGCCTGTGCCACGAGGGTTTTTCTCCGGGCCCTCCGGTTTTCCTCCCTCCGGAAAAATCAAACACTTCCGATCTCAGGCTGTGCTCACTGGTCATATCGTCGCTTTGCTCACGAAGTGACAAAAACCTCCAAAATCGATAATTATTCGATTTTGAGTTTTACTAGCCATTTTATTATAGTTGTCTCAAGGAACAATTTGACCAAGTTTCAAGGCAAAATATTGTTTACTTTCTTAATTATTGTAAACAAACAATTGACAAAAAGCCTGAAATCGGTGATTTTCATTTTCACAAAGTGTAAAAAAGTGTAAAATGTTCTCACGAAGTGACAAAAAGTCACCTCGTGAGCAGGGCCAGAAATTATACAATGGTCTATACGCGGCAGGATGGAAGCATACACGCGCGCGCGAACGATGTTGAAAAAGAACAGACGCGCGCGCGCTCAACTGTCGTGACGCGCAAAAGTAACAAGTTTGTTGCGTCGAAAAAAAGATTCATGATCCCACGAAGTGACAAAAACTGTGTACAAAGTAATTGGCAAAATATGGGAGCCAAAGTTCTGATGTTCTCACGAAGTGTAAAAAAGTTGTATTAATGAATTACTGTTTAATTACGAACTATTTTTAACAAACAACTATGAACTAACAAAGAGCAAATCATATCATATCGGACAATGTAAACAATTCCGAATTCTGTTACTGCAAAATGGTCGAAAATGTCCTTTGAAAAAATGAATAACTTCAAATGCGATTATCTCAGAATGAACTTTTGTCAAATTTTGAGGTTTTTGTCACTTCGTGAGCAAAGCGACGATATATGGGTCGGTGTGGCCGGCAGCCATAGGCGCCTTCACGTGCCAGCGGCCCGACCACGTTGTAGCCGCGTCCTTCGCAATTCAGCATACCAGCCGCGAGTAAGGATGATTAGCCTCCCAAATTATTATTATTACCACATGTGGCGCTGTCCGTACGTCCGGAGAGTAGGGCCGGGAGCGCATGCGCAGATTAGCGACGCAGGATAATGTATTAAGTTGGTTAACCGCGCGCGCGAAAAAGGTTGTTGTTGTGCTAGCTTGGAGCTGAACGGTTTTGCGCTGAGGAACTTCCAAAGTGAGGACCGAGCCCGAATCTCCCTTGACGGACAGCTAAGGCGAATCAGTGTGCAAATAATCAGCAATTATTGTTATAATGTGATTGACCTGTTAATGATCTGTTGAGGATTAAAAGTTAAAAACTGAGGCACTGTCAGGTCACATTTCTTCGTCCATGTCAACGTGTTGTTGAGTCTGTCATTGTGTTACAGTACTCCGTCAGCAAACTCCTAGGAAAATTCACATCCTTCATTTAGAACCCATTGGTCAAACGCTACATTGGTGCCAGCGGTTTGTTCCATCCCTTAATATATTCTGCGTTAAGTCAGTTTACGCCGACAGGTATGGCCGATCACAGCCTAGTTCCCACCCCTATGACACCCGCTCCCGCGTCCACGTCACTGGACTTCAACGCCACATCCCGCTGGTTTCACACGCTACAGCCAGTTTCGCCCACCCTTGCGGGGGAGTCATTTCACTGCGTAGTCACAGAGGCAAGCCTCGTTGCGACCCGTTCGTCAACACCGTTGCACGGCGGGGAAGTTCTACGCAGATACGGTGAAATGCAGCAACAAATGCAGTCGATCGGTGCACCGACCGGGGAACCGATGGCTACGCCACAGGGCGAGGATAACGAGGGGCAGCTTCAACCGTCGGCAACGGGACACCGGGAGAAGTCGCCGACGTCGACACTTCCAGCACAACAAATACCGTACATCAGTACACCCAACCGGGCACCGTCCGAGACACCGACCGGGGTACCGCTGGCTGCGCAGGGTGCGGGAAATGCGGGACGGCTTCAACCGTCGATCGGCACCGGGGCACTGGGAAATTGATCCGAAGTGGTCAAATGAAGTACAGCAACAGACGCAGAATGCGGGAAACGCGGAGCGCCTTCAGCCGTCGGCACCGGGGCACCGGGAGATTGATCCACATGCAGTGGATATTGGTAGAACAGCAACAGACGTTGTATATCGGTGCACCGACCGGGGTACCGATGGCGGCGCATGGTGCGGGAAAGGCGGAGCGGTTTCAACCGTCGGCACCGGGGCACCAGGAGATTGATCCAAAGTGGTCAATGGTACTACAGCAACAGACGCAGGGTGCAGGAAACGCGGGACGGCTTCAACCGTCGGCAGCGGGACACCAGAAGATTGATCCAAAGTGGTCAATGGTAGTACAGCAACAGACGCCGTATATCGG
The DNA here is from genome assembly GCF_015706575.1 of Patiria miniata. NCBI lineage: Eukaryota > Metazoa > Echinodermata > Asteroidea > Valvatida > Asterinidae > Patiria > Patiria miniata. Next base: position 7,033,898 of record NW_024037067.1, read on the forward strand.
TGCACCGATGCCGATGTACCGACGGCGGCGCATGGTGCGAGAAACACGGAGCGGTTTCAACCGTCGGCACCGGGGCACCAGGAGATCATGATCCAAAGTGGTCAATGGTACTACAGCAACAGACGCAGGGTGCGGGAAACGCGGGACGGCTTCAACCGTTGGCAGCAGGGCACCTGGAGATTGATCCAAAGTGGTCAATGGCAGTACAGCAACAGACGCCGTATATCGGTGCACCGGCCGGGGTACCGATGGCGTTGCATGGTGCGGGAATCGCGGAGCGGCTTCAACCGTCGGCACCGGGGCACCAGGAGATTGATCCAAAGTGGTCAATGGCGGTACAACAGACGCTGTATATCCGTGCACCGACCGGGGCACCGATGGCAACGCAGGGTGCGGGAAACACAGATCGGCTTCAACCGTCGGCACCGGGGCACAAGGAGATTGATCCATTGATCCAAAGTAACCAAATGCAGCACAGCAACATACGCCATATATCAGTGCACCGACCGGGGCACCAATGGCAATGCAGGGTGCAGGCAACATTATAGACGGCTACAATCGTCGTTTATATCGGGACTCAAGGATACTTCACCAAAGAAGTTAATGACAACACAGCAATAGATGCCGTATATCAGTGCACCCAACGGGACACCGATGGCTTCGCAGGGTGTGGGAAAAAAACGGAGTGGCTCCAACAGTCGGCACCGGAGATTGATCCAAACTTGTCAATGGCAGTACAGCAACAGACGCCGTATAGCGGTGTACCGACCGGGGCACCGATCGATGGCCACGATAGGTTCGGGAAACACAGTCCATATACAACCGTTGGTAACGGGGCACCGGGAGCCTTTGCCGGAGTCCTTTGCAGCACACCAGATGCAGTATACCAGTGCACCCACGGGGGCACCATTGGATGGTGCAGGACTTGTGTGCGGAAATGAACAAATATGGACAGCTCAGAATCTGGATGCATCCCTTGGTGCACCAGTGCCGCTGCATGGAGAGCCGGCATACCGCGTACCGGTTGGTTTACCAGTCGGTGCACCGGCGAACTTGCCTCCAAACACCAACTACAGGAACCGTGGACTCCCTGCGCCAGCCCCCGATACATCCAACCAGGCAACTCTGCAGCAAAGATTTGAACGAGAGCGACCAGTCATGCGCCCAGATCGCTACGATGGGAAAATGTCTTGGTCAGCATACCGGAGGCTCTTTGAGATGTGTGCAAACATTAATAAATGGAAAAGAACGAGAGAGGACAGAGTTTCTGGCCGTCTCCCTCACAGGTGCAGCTCAAAAAGTGCTCCAGGGCATGCCAAGGGACGGAACTACATATCAAAGCCTAGTTGATGGTGTTGGGGAATGGATAGGTCGATACACAATTTGGTTGAGGACTGTGTTTACCGTGACTGTTTATTCCACAACAATATTTTAATACACATTGATAGATTGAACTGGTTACAGTGAACTGAGACAAAGAGAACTGGGTGAACTGAATAGACTAGAATAGAAATGGAATTGAAACAGAAATGAAACAGAAAACAGAATAGAATGAAGAACTGCTAGTGGAGCAGGACTTATATACTGGTGGAAACAGCCACTTGGGTCTTTATCAGTTCCGCTTCATGTCCTTCGGGCTTTGCAACGCTCCGTCAACGTTTGAACGTCGGATGGAGAGAATATTACGCGGGCTTCAGTGGCAGATGTGCCTGGTATACCTGGATGACATCATCATTTTTTCCGGGTCATTTAGTGAACACATACAGCGGCTGCGGTTGTTGCTGATCGCATCAGGCATGCCAACCTAAAACTCAAACCAGAGAAATGCCAGTTGCTTCAACGGGAGGTGTTATATCTGGGGCACATAGTCTCTGACAAAGGGGTTAAGACTGATCCCAGTAAGACACGCCAGATAGAACAATGGCCTGTACCCCAAAGCACGTCAGAGGTACGGAGTTTCTTGGGCTTAGCGTCCTACTATAGGAGGTTTGTAGCCGGGTTTGCAGAACTTGCTAGGCCATGACACAAACTGACTGAAAAGGACAAGACCTTCCAGTGGACGGATGATTGTCAGTCGGCATTCGAACTGCTGAAGAAACATCTTACCTCTGCACCGATTCTTGCATACCCCCATCTGAAAGGCAAGTTCATACTCGACACCGACGCCAGCAACTATGGCATCGGGGCTGTGCTAAGTCAAGAAAAAGAGGGACACGTGCGTGTTATTGCCTATGCGAGTCGAGCTTAGTCAAGGCCTGAGCAGAACTACTGCGTCACTAGGCAAGAACTATTGGCGGTTGTGTACTTCATCAAACACTTTCGGCCATATCTTTACGGACAGAAGTTTCTCCTGAGAACTGATCATGGGTCGCTCCGTTGGCTTTTTGATTTTAAGGAGCCAGAAGGACAAATCGCCAGGTGGCTTCAAGTACTTGCAGAGTACGAATTTGACATCGAGCATCGACCAGGCCCGAAACATGGTACTACCGACGCGATGTCCAGAATGCGGCATAATGTCCAGTGTCTCGTAGACCAGCAAAAAGTCAAGGAGGGCTCAGAGTCAAGGAAGTCAGAGAAGAAGGAAAAGGAAACCGAAACACAACCACAACAAAGCCGGGGAATGTTGAGTAAGGAATATCTCCCTGCGCAGAGGGGCATCCGGACAAGACACAACAGGGTGAATCTGGTAGCGCACCACCAGATGACAGTCGCCACGACCACATTATACGAGAAATATCTTCACATTGCTGGGTACATAGGTGCACCTCTTAGGAAATGAGGGAAAAGCAAATGGAGGATCCTACCCTGCGCAAAGTAATAGGCTGGCTGGAAAATGGAACCCCTAAACCGTCATGGGCAGACGTGTCGGCTGAAGGAACGTGGCTGAAAACGCTGTGGTGCTCGTGGCAACAGCTGCAACTTCGTGACGGTGTACTATACAGGCCATGGGATGAGGACACACCACATTCACGCTGGCTTCTGGTGGTACTGTCGGGAAATGAAAATATGTGTTATTCATGTTACATGGTTTGGCTTCTTTATGTTGTTTCCTATCCTCAAGGATACATGAAGCCTTTCACCACCAAAATGGGCTGGTAATTGGTATGACCTCCTGCCAGACCACTGTCTCATTCTTGGGTCTAACCAAACCCTTTGTTTTAGAGAGATCTTCCCATGCCCATGTCTAGCTATTTTCGGTAGCAAGAATGTCACTTTCACTAGCTGTGGAGACAAATCAATTAGGGTTTGGATCTTGTTGGGACCTGGAAGAAATCTTGCTGATCACCAGATTCATCCAGGACTCCCTGAAAAACTAGCCAATCAAAAAGTTTATATTCAAATTATTTCACGGGGAAGGAGTACCGTAGTCAATTTAATCGTCACCGACACCACGAAGTAACACCCATCCACATACCAGTAAAAACTAGCAATCGGAGAAAACGGAAACTTAAGTTGAACGCCTTCTAAAACAACGCTTTGCGTCAAAACGACAGAGTATTTTCAGTTGGGTTTCTCGTTGTGGACACTTGATGAATTGAATTTATTAAATCTACTGTTTTTCACTCGTTTGTGTATTAAATAAACAAGAAATAAGAGAAAAAAGATAAGTGTTAGTTCGTGAAACCAAAAAAGCTGCAAAACTGTAAATTTTCGTTTTCACGAAGTAACACTCTTCAATGTATTTAACACGAGGAAAGTGCAACTTCAGGTCAGCGCGCGCGCGCTCATACAACTTGTTACAAGAAGAGTGTTACTTCGTGCAAACGTTTTTGCTCACTTATGAGCAGAGTGCGCGCCATGCATTGCAATGGAAAATAGAACTTGAGTGTTACTTCGTGAAAACGAAAATTGTCACTTTTGCGCAAAAGTTGCCATGGATACTTAGCGTAATTATTAAAGTAAAGCTCTTGAAGCTTTGAAACTTCGTGCAATGGTAGGCCTTGATGAATAATGTTTAAAAATCCAAAAAACTGAAAATCGAAAAAAAATATGCTTTAACACGGTAGAGTGTTACTTCGTGGTGTCGGTGACGTAATATGTAGCCAATCGGCAAGTGGATGGAAGTGCCCATCACCCAACCAAAGTGGGTATTTAAGATCCCACATCAGGGCCAAAAGACCAGTCTGCACCCACATCCAGCAGGCCACTGAAGCCAAGCCAATGTCGTAGCCATAGAGGGGTGAGTTCTTGTCCTTTGTTATTTTGAGTTGTAATTTCGAGACTTAGTTTCTAGTTGAGAGCTATTTGTGTTCTGTAGTTGTGATGTTGATTGAAGTTCATTCTTATATTTGGTGGTTCATTGTTTTAATCATTTGTTTGCATTTCTGTGCACGAAGTTATCTGCAGCTTGAGCCATTATATTGTGTGAATATTTGTTGCACTTTAATTGACTCGAACCATGCTTGAACTTAGAAATTTACAATAATAAGTTCAGCAGTCAACTTAAATTGATAATGTGAATTGAACATGTATCTTAATTAGTGTATCATTGATAGTATTGTGGAACATTTGTTCAAGCATTATGTCATTTTTTTGCATATATAGCTTCCAGCTACGCAAATGGAGTTGAAGTTGATGTACATGATGTACATGTAGCTGTACAGGCTGTTCTTTAACTTTATTCAGGTTAGCTCTTGATTCATTGTGTTTTTGATCCACAATTAAAATCCCAGATATTGAGTACTGTATATTTGGAAACAATGTTTACTCAATTCCAATTGATAAGTCAAGACAGTGTATTTATTTGATTCTGTTTTCCAAGTTGTGCTGTAGCTAATGCACTATGTTATTCTGATCTTATGGTACAGTCAATGTTTTGCTCCTGGTACTTTAAATACCTTGAATTAAGGACAAGGACAAATCTCTGTCTAGCCAAAACAGTGTTATGTAACCTGTCACATTCCATCTATTGAGATGATATTGGTGCAAAGATAACTTCCTAATATTGAACACGCAGAAGATGCAAGAAATTGTTTTTGATTTTAGGAAAAATCAGAATGTTATCAAACCTGTTGTTATTAGTGGTGATGAAATCCAAATTGTGACAGAGTATAAGTACCTTGGGACGTACATTGATAGTAAATTGAATTGGAATGTGAATACTCTTAAGTTATGTGCCAAGGCTAGTCAACGGCTCTTTTTCCTGCGGAAATTGAAATTATTTCATGTTAATCGTGATATTATGTTGCTTTTTTATCAGAGTGTCATACAGTCCGTCATGTCTTTTTGTTGTATCGCCTGGTTTAATGGTTTGACTGTTGTGAATTCGAACACGTTGAAAAGGATCACTAAAATTGCCAGCAGGGTCATTGGTGTTGATGTTCTGGACATTCAATCAATGTACCACAATGCTCTTGAATCCAAACTGAGAACCATTATGCAAGACGATACTCACCCACTCCATTCGTTCATAGTACAAAACAGGTCAGGTCGAATCCGTCAATTGAACTCTCGTACAACACGACACAACCTTTCATTTTTACCCAGTGCAGTTTCACATTTTAACAAGAATCATACTAGATAATGCTGTTTTTATAATCGTGCTGTAGTGTGTTTTTAGTGCAATCAGATTAGCCCTTATTCTGTCTTATCTCATAATATTCTTATCCACCCCTCCTCACACATCTACCCATTTGTGTCGGGTTAAATTAGTAAATTGAAATCTCGTTAACACGACACATTTTTTCCCCTTATTTTTACCCAGGGCAATCTCGTGTTTTTAATCAGACTTACAGTAGATATTATGCTTTTTAAATCGTGATGTAAATGTGTGTGTTTATACCCCTCGTACATGTAAGTTTCAACCCTTTCCCTGTTTCCTTTTCCCCCGCCCATATCCCCCTGGCTCTCTAATCCCCCCCCCCGGCTTGCCATTGTGTCCTTCCCATTTTTCGTCTTTATACATAATAGCTCTATCAATCCAGATATTTTATTTTTTTATTTAATTAGGCTCAATTTGTTGTTCTATTTCTGTTTACGTGTACTCTTGTCAGTGTTCTTATATTGTTACGCCTATTTGTACATTTATGTAATATGTTTTTGTTTTGGTTTTTAATGTGAAGTTTTTAAGTGTTTTATACATCATATTTTTGTGCAGAACGAGGAGACAAGTTTCATGTTTTTACATGATGAGAATAAATAAATAATAATAATAAAAAAATAATTGAGCACCAGCTGATGTACTGTTTTAGTGTTTTGGTTACCAGTACTATGACCTTTGAACTGTGTGTTGTTGTCTATTGTACAATGACTGTAGTAGTAGTATTTTCAAACCCATGTTTTGCATTATTTCTTAATGTACAGGGGTCAGTCTGTCATGGACCGGTTGTAGATTCCGTCAAGGACCGTCCATTAACCGTCTGTAGAGTCCGTTAGACTCTAGGTTCATCGAATAAAAGTTCATCAGAGAAACATCGCAGAACTGTGTCGTTGTCCGTTAGTTGTTGTATCTTGATCTCGAACCCTGCGCTCTTGTGCGTTCTAACGAATGCTAAACTAAATTCGCTGCGAGGATTATACGACAGTACCACGGGCCTTCAGGGAAGATGTGGTGAAACAACTCCACGACTGCCCAACGGCTGGACACTTGGGAATTAACAAAATGTATGCGAAAGTAAAGTCAAGGTTCTTCTGGGAAAACATGAAGGAATCGGTCACGAGATGGTGTCAGCAATGTCTGAAGTGCGCTCGACGCAAGCCGTCTCCCAAGAGAACCAGGGCGCCACTGCAACAACAAATCTCCGGGATGCCCATGGAACGGGTCGCGCTGGACCTCACACGACCATTCCCAATTACAGAACATAGAGAGAACAAGTGGATTCTTGTTATTTCGGACTACTTTTCAATATGGACAGAAGCTTTCCCTTTGCAGGACGTGACAGCCGAAACAGTTGCTGGAGTCTTCGTCACTGAAAATTTGTTTGCCGATTCGGCGTTCCCAGACAGGTACAAAGTGACCAGGGCCGGCAATTTGAAAGCAAGTTGTTCCAAGAAATGTGCGCAATCCTCGGCATAGACAAAACAAGGACGAGTCCCTACCACCCCCAGAGCGACGGTCAAACGGTTTAACTGCACTCTAAAAGACATGCTTAGTGCCTACGTAGCCGAGAATCAAAGAGATTAAGACTTCCACATACCCCTGGTAATGATGGCTTATCGTGCTTCGCAACACGGCAGCACTGGCGAAACTCCAAATCTCCTCACTCTAGGCAGAGAAGTTGAACTGCCTGTTGACCTCATTTTGGGATCTCCAGAACAGCCCCGGGAGGTTACGCCCTATGTAGTAGAGTTGAGGGAAAGGTTCCGTGATGCCCATGAGAGGGCGAGGGTGCATCTGCACAAAGCTGCCAAGCATCAAAGACGAAATTATGACCTACCACACCAACAGAAGCAGCTTACTCCTGGGACCACCGTGATGCTGGCTGTAGAGGCCAGAACTGTTGGACTGTCCCCTAAACTCCAATCGAGACGGGACGGGCCCTCCATTGTGACTGAATGCATCAACGATGTAAATGTACGTATCCAGAAAGGACCACGGCACAAACAAAATATTGTACACATTGACCGCCTGAAGAGATTTGGAGGAGAGTATGACAAGTCGTGGTGGGAAGGCAGGCTTATTTGTGTAAACAACAACCCCAAAGAAGTTCAGAGCCCAGTCAATGCGTCTGCTACTGAAGAGCATCTGCAGTCATCAGGGAGCTCAGATGGATCCGGTACAGGGACACCAAAACAACCAAGCTGTACTGGAAGTAGCGGCAGCAAAGACACCAACATGCAGTGACGAGGCTAAAAAGTCGCAGGCCAAGACATTATAGTGGGGAACAAGCAGGAGCAGTGCGAAGTCGAACAGCCTGATAACTGCCCAATTGCCACTTCGCAGCCAGAATGCCCGAGCCGCAGGAAGCGGAGGCCACCGTGACCAAAACGTTTTGGGGAGTGGGTCAAGCAAAACCATAAACGAGTCCATCAACCGCAATCAAATTACTAATTTTCCCATTCTTTTTGGTCTTATCATCCTGCAGATGCCAAAAAGACACCACTCGCGCCACAGGTCCCCCAGAGACAGGTCACTGAGGAGGTCCCCAAGTCCAACATCAGACCTCCAGTGCACAGAATGCCGTCAGACCTTCAGAGCATATTCAGCTCTCAACCGTCACGTATCGGAGCAACATGGCATAAAAACCAGATATGAGTGTCCATTCTGCGATGGGGGTAGCTATTCCCGACGGAGTGACTTAGGAAGACACCTGAAGACGCACCATGCGACACAAATGCAGGAAGAAACGACCCACAACAAACAGCGAGACCTCCGAACCCCGGAACGAGTTGGTGTGACCAATGAAGTGCCCAAAACCCCAGAAAACGGCGCAAGATTGTGGAGATCTTTAACGAAGGCAGCCTTGTCATGAAGACCACTACTGAATATGTCCTGGGAGAGTGATGCCTGAAGAGACCTTAGCTTTTCTACACATTGTTTGTTTCTTTTAACTAAATGCGGGACGCATTCTTTTTGAAATAGAAGGGGGTGATGTAGCGATTATCACATGTGGCGCTGTCCGTCCGGAGAGTAGGGCCGGGCGCGCATGCGCAGATTAGCGACGCAGGATAATGTATTAAGTTGGTTAACCGCTCGCCCGAAAAAGGTGGTGGTTGTGCTAGCTTGGAGCTGAACGGTTGTGCGCTGCGGAACTTCCAAAAAAGAACCGAGCCCGAATCTCCCTTGACGGACAGCCACCCTGCTTGAATTAAGGTGAATCAGTGTGCAAATAATCAGCAATTATTGTTATAATGTGGCCTATTAATGATCTGTTGAGGATTAAAAGTTAAAAACTGAGGCACTGTCTCCTGGTCACATTTCTTCGTCCATGTCAACGTGTTGTTGAGTCTGTCATTGTGTTACAGTACTCCGTCAGCAAACTCCTAGGAAAATTCACATCCTTCATTTTAGAACCCATTGGTCAAACGCTGCAGTATTTTACTATTTTACGATCTTCCCAACAACCAAAATGCATTCAATAGCACTGAAAATGGAGTCGGACAAAATTAATGTACAAAAAAATGCGGCGTTTCGATGGCCCCACACTTTTCGAATTTCCACGACCGGGACATTTTTGGATTCTGATCATCCCCACCCAGTCCCGGCCACAGATTTTCGCCACTCTTGATAAACATATTGCATTTGAGCTCAAAACAGCTCAAATGAAACCGTTGGCGTTTAACTTTGAGCTACTGTTATTACCCGAAATGAAATAATGGACTCATAATATTGTTATATAATAACAATCGGCGCGTTATTCAACATCCATCCTGAAATGTTGTCCCATATGTAATAACTGAAGTGACCCGTAATGTTCATTAGGCGTTTTCGATCTGTAATGTAATCAGAAGGACCGACCGAGATGATGATGAATTTGTTCCTTTTTACAGACAAAATATGAATGTGCTTTTTTTAATGATCATTTTGGGAAGCTGAATATTTTTCTCCGCGACCAAAACGGTTCATAATTATTATGAACTTGAAACTTGGACCGATATCAATCCTGAGTCATATTACCGTATAGATATTACCATGACGTTACTGTGACGTGATCAGGTATTACCGTACGACTGATTTTCTTCATATACGTGACTTTTGTTCATTTATAAATTATGAATTGAATGAAAAATCATAATGCTTTGTTATCTGAAAGACATTGATAACTATGTTACATTCTCAAGGCAAAGTCGCTTGACCTCTCCTTTCTGGGCAGGCATCGGGACGTCAAACGTATAATGTCAAAATATAGACACAATCCTTAAAATAGGTCGAAGAAGAACCTGGTATGAAAATATACCCTTTTCGGAACATGTGGACAAAGTGTGTGATGTCATCAAGACGTTACCGGGAATCAAACTGCAAGCGATTTTATGTTGGAAAGTGAAAAATATTCTGAACCCAGTTGCAATGTACCGCGTACATTTGTTATTTTGTGTGATGAATATTGCCTTGGGCAACTGTTTGATTCGAGAGCAGAAGCTGCTTGACGCTTACTTCCATTTTTACCGAAAATGCATTGAGAAATAAATATGTAACTTTAATATAGAAGCACAATTATACTAATTTAGTAACTGTTTAATAGGGGATTTGAATTGCAAATAATGGCATGATGACGTCATAACCTAGCAGCACGTCAATAAACTATTTTTAAAATGTGTCTTTTATTTAAAGATCATTTCATAAAACGCAAGTTGTCAATATTGAATTTATAGACAACGGCAGAATTCTAAGCGACTTTTCATAACAATGAATCACCCGACCGGAAATAATAAACATGTTTGAAAACGATGTCTTATATTTGCTCTCTTTTTTTAAATAATAAACCTCTGATTCGTGCATTGATGAGCTGAATGATACAGAAAGTTATGTGTAATTTCTACATTCGTCACTGCAATGTTTGATTTTGTTTCGTTCTTTTCCCACATCCACGTTTTCCGAATGTAGACAAATTGGGCGGCAGCCGTTACAGTTCTGCGGTGGCTCGCGCGAGTCATGCTCTATAAGAGGCTTCATTCTTCTTCTTTTTTTTTACATAAAATTAATTATTCGCAACTGATCCGGAGAAATTAGTGCCTGATTGCCATGCTCGTATGATTCTATTTTACTTTTTGTGGAAACTGATTCTCACAGTCTTTTCCTTTTCAAATTGACATCACATTATTACCAAGTTGAATAGTCGTATGACTTTTATTGCAGGGTTGCAGTAAGGTCAAGTCAAGTAAACTCAAAACACAAACAAAAGTCTCAAAGCAAATAAAAGTATCACTTTGTCAATGTCCACTGTCCAATAAGGATATAAAATATGTTTCGGGTCATGGTTATATGAGATATTTGTTTTGTAACAATATCATGACGTCATTACATACCGACATTGGTATGGGCAATTTTGTAAAATGTTAGCAGATGGTTTATACACTTGAAAGTGCTTCTGGAGGGTGCTCGTTATGACGTCATCATGTCATCTTCATACTGTGTTTTATGTTCATCCCTCGACCCGTTTTTTTTTTAAATAAGAGGCGTCTGTCTGCATTTTTATTTAACCTAAGTTTGACCTTCCGGTTAACCCGGAAGTAATGGTCAAGCGACTTTGTTTTTGGACATCAAACGTGTTTATCAATGTCAACAAAAAAAATAACACGATTTTTCATGTTGTTTATATAAAGTTATAATGATCAAAATCATGTTCTTAAAGAAAACCGCTTGTAATAGTACCTGATGACGTCAAAGAGAAGTGACAAAATAGGACGTCAGGATAATTTACAAGTTCATTGCTATGAACGTTTTGAAGAAAGGTCGCAGATCGTGATAAGAGAAGTTGGTACTATAAAAAGGAACTGTGTTTGTTCGAATTTATACAGACGGTCTTATTTACATAAAATGACCCCGCCCCCATTGCTACGAAATGGCCAAGACGTTAGTGTGAAGGGCGCTACACAACAATGCAACTATCGCTGATGATCACTGACGTATTGGGCCAAGACTAATTCTGCAACGGTCACGACTTTTCGTGAAGTTTCCGACAGCTTGATGGGAAATCCATCATTTTTCAGGCAGCCGAGCTGCTCCGGCCAAGCACAAACAAGGGCGGATCCGGGGGGGGGGGGGGGCAAAGGGGGCCATGCCCCCCCCCAAAAAAACGAAACCAATTTTTTTTTTTTTTAATGTGACATCGCAATAAAGGCAGGCAATGAGTACACCACCATCTTTTCCTCAAAATAAATTGGTTAAAGTGGTCAGAAATTGCCTCAGATCGCACCACAGAGCATCTAGAATCCAATTTTTTTTTTCGGGGCCCTTAAGCGGGCCCCGAACCCCACGCCGTAATTTTTTCGACCCACTTTTTTGGGGACCAAAATTTTTTGGGGCCCCCCAAAAAATTGTGTTCTGGATCCGCCCTTGAGCACAAAGCCCATATCTCGTCGATCACTGACGGTATCCATGCAGGATCAACTCGATTCGTTGGCTGCTAATTATTTCTACGCAGCGAGCTGAGAAAAACAACTTTTACAGGTCAGCCAAGGTTATTAGTATAATGAGCACCTACCCCCAAAACCTCACGCGGCATTTGACCAGTCTCCACTTTGCATAAATAATGGCCGCATTAGTCCGCTGTTCGTGCTGTAGTTTTGTAATGCATGCTTTTAATTTTCTGCTAAGCAGATGTCTACGTACTTATGAACCTCCATACATAAAAACAAAAAAGTGCACCAAATACCCTTGAAAATGGCAAAATGAAATTTGAAAATAAGGTTCACTGGGAACACAATGGTGCATCTTCCAGAATTGCATTAAAACATTACATTGCATGGGCCATTTGTACGGAAGCTTGAATTGCCTTCCGAGATACCGCGTTACCGCGATAATTTATCGCAGAAATCAGGAAATCAGAGATAATTCCTTCCGCGATACCGCGTTACTGCGATAATTTATCACAGAAATCGTGAAATCAAAGATAAATCATTCAACGATACCGCGTTACTGCGATAATTTATCACAGAAATCCAGAAATCAGAGATAATTCCTTCCGCGATACCGCGTTACCGCGATAATTTATCGCAGAAATCAGGAAATCAGAGATAATTCCTTCCGCGATACCGCGTTACTGCGATAATTTATCACAGAAATCGTGATATCAAAGATAAATCATTCAACGATACCGCGTTACTGCGATAATTTATCACAGAAATCCAGAAATCAGAGATAATTCCTTCCGCGATACCGCGTTACTGTGATAATTTATCACAGAAATCCAGAAATCAGAGATAATTCCTTCCGCGATACCGCGTTACTGTGATAATTTATCACAGAAATCCAGAAATCAGAGATACCTTTTCCTCGATACCGCGTTACTGTGATAATTTATCACAGAAATCCAGAATTCAAAGATACGTATTCCTCGATACCGCGTTACTGTGATAATTTATCACAGAAATCCAGAAATCAAAGATAAATCATTCAACGATACCGCGTTACTGCGATAATTTATCACAGAAATCCAGAAATCAGAGATAATTCCTTCCGCGATACCGCGTTACTGTGATAATTTATCACAGAAATCCAGAAATCAGAGAAACCTTTTCCTCGATACCGCGTTACTGTGATAATTTATCACAGAAATCCAGAATTCAAAGATAAATCATTCAACGATACCGCGTTAGGCCAAAAAAAAAAATATTCGGTCTCTGGTCAGACCAAAGTTCCGGAATTGACGCGGCCACGCGGCTTTTTTTCTTTTTTTTTCTTTCTTTTTCTTTTTCTTCAAGCTTGGATTGTACAGACAAGGTGGGTACTATTTTGCTTTTTTGGTGTCCTCATGTACATTAGTTTCCTCCATAATTTGCCTAGGTGCTTTCGATCATTTGCCTTGGTGCAATTTCCCATTCCTTGGTGCTCTGTGGTGAAAAAAAAAAATTGAGAAGGTGCGGAAATAGAGGGCGCTGTTGGAGCTACCGCGGAACATTTTGGGAAAAAAAAGATCGACGCGCATGATTAAAATCGACGCGCGCGCTGACCAGAGACCGACTTATTTTTTTTTTTTGGCCTTACCCTGACAATTTATCACAGAAATCCGGAATTCAGAGATAAATCATTCAGCGATACCGCGTTACCGTGATAAATTATCACAGTAACGCGGTATCGCGGAAGGAATTATCTTTGAATTCCGGATTTCTGTGATAAATTATCGCAGTAACGCGGTATCGAGGAATACGTATCTTTGAATTCCGGATTTCTGTGATAAATTATCACAGTAACGCGGTATCGAGGAAAAGGTATCTCTGATTTCTGGATTTCTGTGATAAATTATCACGGTAACGCGGTATCGCGGAAGGAATTATCTCTGATTTCTGGATTTCTGTGATAAATTATCGCAGTAACGCGGTATCGTTGAATGATTTATCTTTGATTTCTGGATTTCTGTGATGCAGTAACGCAGTAACGCGGTATCGCGGAAGGCAATTCAAGCTTCCGTACATTTGGCTTTGCATGCACGACTTTGCATGCTTTTTACCTACCAAGAACGTGGCGGCGCCCTTCCCCGGCCGCAGCTACTTCCCTGTTTCACTTCTTTTCTAGTGGAGTGTCCGATCTTCCCCTTTAGTTTAATACAGTCTGTCTTCTTTTGGCCTTCTCTTTGGGCCTATCTTACCCACGTCCCGGAAGTTTAAATCGATGTCGAACTTTAACAATCTTGAGTAACATGTTTCCGTCTGTGCAGCGTGCTACACCGCACCGTGCACGTACTGAGTCAACTGGTTCCTCTGGTAGGGGTACGTACGTTCTTTACAATTTTGTAGGCCTACTCCGCTAGTTAAAGGGAATATACAACATTTGCAAACATCGAAAAATAAAACTACCAAGTTTCTACGAAATACCTTACTAGGATCATGGAGGTAGGATGGATGTTGGTAAATGACAGTCTAAAGCATCCTGTAAAATTATGGCACCTGGTGTCGAGTCATTTTCAAGAAAATGGTATATTTTTGTATACATTTCCAACGGTGGTCGGCCGACCACCGTTGGAAAAACCGAACTATTTTTCAACTACTGCTCCAAATTTACAATTTTTTTTTAGTCCAAATTTTGTTTGCTATTGGTTACATGTTCATGAACGGGTGCAGGCCCCGGCCAGCTAGACTGGTTCCCTTATTTTACAATTTTCCGACATCTATAATTGATCCATTTTATCTTTAGTGGAGTCAGGGAACCAGACTACATAAACAGTTGTGTTTTTCTTGGTTTTTCAAGCATTTTCGAACACAAAACCTCAAACATGTCAGTTAAACAATATTTGATCTATTAAAAAGTATTACACTAACCCCTCAAATATTTCATTACTGAAAATTACAGCAAAAGCCAATGATGTACATTCCCTTTAAAAAGAATATGCCAGTAACAAAGGTCTAGAGGCAAGCATTAGTTTATACTTTTAATTACTACCCTTGACCCTTCTATTTTTAGCCAGAATCAGAGACCATGGAGACATTTACTGCCACTTTTCTTAAGTTAAACCCCATTTTTACTTGAGTTGAATTTGAATGTGAATGCGATTGTTGCTCAACTTGTACCCGACGCTGTTTTCAGGGCAACATTAGGTTTGTGCGCATGTCCATGCTTTAGCTCGGACCCCTTCTGTAAGCTACAATGCAATTGGACGCAGGGGGATATCCTTCTTGTGGATCTTGGGCTGTCAGAAGAACCTGGGGCACTTGGAGCTAGATGGTCGTAGCTGTCTATGCTGTCTAATTTTACTTAATACAACTTTACAACCACAATTTTCAAAAATAAAGCCTTATAAAGCCTTTTTATATAAACTTCATAGCAATTTCTTAATAAAATATTACTTAAAAAGTAATATTTAAAATTACAATTTAAGAAACAGTTTTGTACATCAAAACGGCAAAAAAGGGGGAAATGAATAAACACTTCACAAATCCAGTCAAAAGAGGGCACACTTCAAGTAGGGCACAAGAGGGTGCTATTTAAACGGGCAGACTCCATTTTAATCGCCAGCGGCTCAAAATTGCTATACCGAACGACGGCTATTATGAACATTTTCTGCGTATCCCGCGATGTTTGTTATAGCGGCGTTACACTGTACTGCATTTAGGGTCATGCTGAACACCAAGGGTGAACTTTGTGCATGTTATTTTGCGCACTGTTATTTTGCAATTAAAATATTTTTTTTCTATTTCACAACCAGGCACGAACGGGCTTCCTTATATATGTTTCTGAGATTGTTTGCCAATGAATTCTGAGATAGGTAACAATGGAATTCCATGTTTACTAGTTACTTTATCTTTGAATTCCGTGTTTCTGTGATGAACTATCAAAGTAATGCGTTATCGAGGAAGGCATTATCTTTGAATTTCGCGTTTCTGTGATAAATTATCACGGTAACGCATTATCGAGGAAGGTAATTCAAGCTTCCGTACATCTATATATATAAGAGAGAAGTTTACTCGCCCCCGAGACGATGTTTGCTCATGAAAGGATCCGAGACCGCGGGCTCACGCGGCGCCAAAATCGCTCCACGTCCGTGGAAAAATGCGGAGGGTGTCTTCCGCCACGTATAATCATGGAGGAATAAGAATTCCTCCATGGTATAATTCAGTGTCGTGTTATAATTTCGGGGGCCTGTTTTGGGTCAACGAAGGATCGCCGCGGTCTCGGATCCTTTCAGAAGCAAACATTTCTCGGAGGCCGAGTAAAACTTGATCTTATATATAGATGGTTGAACCAACTTGAATAAAAGTTGAATCGCAGACGGTCTCGCAAATTGTAAGAAGTTCAAGTTTACGTTTGTTGAAGAGTCCAATACTGAAACTTAATTATGACCTTCCTCCATGATTCAGACCGTTTGTAATTTTTTGGTAACACTCAACATTTTCATTTTAAATGACACCTTCACGTTTTATTGCATTATGATTTATTGTCAAACTGTACAACCACCCTTCGCCTGTGTACTACAGTAACCATTTCACTACTTTTTCCAAATGCGACTGCCTCACAAAAAGCCAATTTAACAGACCAACGGCAACATTTACAGACAGTTGCCATGGTACATAATTATCATGTGCGTAAATCAACGGGGGACAGGGGACCCCCCCCCTCCCCCCCCCCACACACACATTTTGAGGGGGGACATTGTTTGGTCTCCCCCCCCCACACTTTTTCTTCCCCGAATAAAAATATTGTAGCCTACAATAATGATTCTATTGCTCAGAATACATGTAGCTGATTCAATTACTCAAAACTCCAAACTTTCACAGATGATATTTTGCTCAAATTGGTTTTAGTGATCAGAAATTGCCTCAGATCACACCACAGAAATTGCTATTCTTTAACTGCATGTCTCCCCAACTATATCCCCCATTTACATTTAACTCCCCACATTTTCATCCCCAGCACTATACGCCCTACCCGATCTATGATCGGGTAAACCAGCTTGTTAACCATATACGTATGATTTTTTTTTGCAAAATGGCAATAAAAAGTTTGAGGTCAGCAATTTGGCCACAAAAATTCCTGGTTACCGTAAACACAGTTTTTCCCACGGCAGTGTGAAACACGCCATGGTCTTGAGCTGCATAATATGTTGGTGGGTTGGTGGGTTGGTGGGGGGGGGGGGGGGGGGGGGGGGGGGGGGGGGGTTCTACCCGATGTTCCCCAATACCTATAGTCAGTTGGCTTAGACCAAATTTTTGACAAGATCATGACCGACTGGTCCAAAGAACCAAACTTGGCAGATAGATTCTTATAGCCCTAGAGAAGTTATTTAGTAGGGGTGACACCTGAAGCTATTTTGGAAAGGGGGGCATAATTTGCATAAATCGTAAATACCTGCCGTGTACAGTGGAACGCCGCTTTAACGAACATCATGGGATCCACAGAAAATGTTAGTAAGGCCACTTTTTTTTTCTTCTTCTTTTTTCAAGCTTGGATTGTACAGACAAGGTGGGGTACTATTTTGCTTTTTTGGTGTCCTCATGTACATTGGTGTCCTCCATAATTTGCCTTGGTGCTTTCGATCATTTTCCTTGGTGCAATTTCCCTCTCCTTGGTGCTCTTTGGTAAAACAAATTGAGGAGGTGCGGAAATAGAGGGCGCTGTTAGAGCTACCGCGGAACATTTTGGAAAAAAAAAGATCGACGCGCATGATTAAAATCGACGCGCGCGCTGACCAGAGACCGACTTATTTTTTTTTTTGGCCTTAGCCTTACATTTTTAACCAAATTTGGCCAAAAATTGACTTTCTCCAAACAACGCAGAAATTCCTCAGGAGACATGGAGCATTGATCAATAGTCAAACACCCACATTTTGGCAGATATCGGTAAAAATCATCCATCTTTTGGAAGGAAATACATGTAAATAAACAATCATTTGACTGTTTTTACCCAAATTTTCGGCCAAATTTTCTTTTTCAAAGGCCCCATCTGTTCCCAAATCGAATTGGAATGTGTTCAGGGTTAGGCCCAAAAAAAATGTTCGGTCTCTGGTCTGACCGAAGTTCTGGAATTGACGCGGCCACGTGGCTTTTTTTTTTTTTTTTGCTTTTTTTTTTTTTCCAAGCTTAGAGTACAGACAAGGTGGGTACTATTTTGCTTTTTTGGTGTCCTCATGTACATTGGTGTCCTCCATAATTTGCCTTGGTGCTTTCGATCATTTGCCTTGGTGCAATTTCCCATTCCTTGGTGCTCTTTGGTAAAAAACATTGAGGAGGTGCGGAAATAGAGGGCGCTGTTGGAGCTACCGCGGAACATTTTGGAAAAAAAAAAGATCGACGCGCATGATTAAAATCGACGTGCGCGCTGACCAGAGACCGACTTATTTTTTTTTTTGGCCTAATAACGATATTTCGGTATAGCGATTTGAAGCTGCCGGTGCTCCGGTACTCACATTTCAATAAATAGCGCCTTTCAGAACTTCACCCTGCACGCCCTGGTACCGGGTAGTTACTGAAAGACAATTTTGAACATGTGCTGACTATTGAATTATGCAATTTCACAGTTGTAAGCTTACTACCTACATTGATGGTTGGCATTCCCCTTCTATTCCTTGGGGAAAGAATAGCTACTTGTCGCTCTTCTGTTGACATATTTCAACAACAATGTTCGGTCGTTTTTTTCTACACAAAAATCAGGAGCCAAGGACGATGTTTTGTATAGCCGAATGTTCGGTATAGCAGTGTTCGCTACTGCGCCGTTCCACTGTAATATATATGTTCCCATATTTGGCCCCCCCCCAAAAAAGTCTCCGGTTTCTGGTATGGAGCTTGTCCAAAAAATGGTGCGGCGACGCGGCTTTTTTTTTTTTTTACCCGACTTTTTTGCTTCAAATGGCGGCTGATGACTGCAAATGGTGCCCGACTAAACTTAGTGCAAATATATGGGAGTCCAGAGAGGCCACATAAAGCTTATTCTCGATCATAACCCCATCTAAAAACACGTAGAAATTGCGCAGCAGCAGAATTCCAGTCAAACCAGTGAGTTTGGCGGTTTTGAGACATCATCTTTCATTAAAAAAAAAACTTTTTCATTTTGCCGAGGTGCATGGCTACGGCGACGCGCGCGCATACCAGAAACCGGAGACTTTTTTTTTTTGGCCTTTGGGTATATTTTTGATTTTTTGAAAAGTCTATCTTGGCGATTCTACTTACACATCCTTACTTCAATAACATTTTCTAAAGCATATAAGTGACTGAGTAATTATAAGGACAAAGTAACGATCCAAAATGGCTACTATTATACCCTAAAGTTGCACACATTTATCTTGTCTCCTGATATCATCAAGTAGCTTTACCAAACCTCAGTATGGATGAGCTTCAAATTCACATAGTTACTAACTGTCACAGTTACCCTATTAAAACTTTATGGAAAGTCACGTGAACCTCGATTGCATTTTGATATTTAGCCCAGAAAACAAAAACGTGGGAAAAACGAGGTGTCCTTAAATTGTGCTAAAAAAAGTAGGTGAAGGGTTGCCTAACGTGGGAGACTTGAACAAGTTCAAGGAAATTCCCAAAATTATTGGTAAGAAAACGTTTTGGCTTAGACATAATTATTCTAAACAACAATAATCTCTTATTTTGGGGGATTTCCTTGAACTCGTTCAAGTCCCCCACGTTAGGCACCATTCGCTTAATTTTTAGCGCAATTTACGGACACCTCATTTTTCCCTTTTTTTGAGTTTTAGCCTAAATATCAAGATGTTATCATTTTTTACATGATTTCCCATTTATTTTTGTCAGGGTAATTGTGCCAGTAAGTAACGTTGTGAATTTGAAGTTCATCAATACTGACGTTTGGCGAGACTATTTGATGATATCTGAGGAAAAGGTAATGGTAGCCATTTTGTATCTTTATTATTTCCTCATAATCATCCGGTCTCTTGATATGCTTTAGAAAATGTTATTGAAGTAAGTAGAATCCCCAAAATATACTTTTTAAAAATTAAAGAAATACAAATATACCAAAATATGGGAATAAATATATTACACTGCAGGTATTAACAATTTATGCAAATTAGGCACTCTTCCCAAATGAATTTCAGGTGTCACCCCTTCTAAATATCTTCTCTAGGGCTATAAGAATCTATCTGCCAAGTTTGGTACTTTGGACTAGTCGGTCACAATTCCGACTATATGCCACCTGACTACTATGTTCCCAAAAATCCTTAGGGTTAGGGTTAGATGGCTATGGTTAGGGTTGAGGTTGGGGAAAATAGGTATTGGGGAGCATAGGTATGCACCCGTTGGGTGGGTGGGTGGGTGGGTTGGTTGGTGGACACTTTACTTACAACTGTATGTGTATTCTTACAACTCAAGTATTACAGCTTTGCAACTCAAGCTTTGCATTTGAAGACCGATTTGCAAACAGTGTTGGGTATCCAATTTGCATATTTTTCGCATATTAGATCACGTCCCATTCTTTAGCGTGCATCCTATGGCGTGCTTGCGGTCATCTTCCAAGACGTCACAAATGAAATAGTTTTTCATCTAATTTTCCTTTTATAATTTTGTTTCTAACTGTAACTTTTCGATCTGTTATTGTTAACCTGATTGTAGAATTTGTTTTGAATTGATATTTCTGACATTTAAACTCAAATTCAGCAAAAAGCTTTGTGTTTTCGTGTCAGGTCATGCGTGTACATGTGTAGACTACAGTAGCGTGATAGTGGTCAATGTACATATTATTCCTCTGGCTGCTAAATAACAGTTTCTCTCACAAATTTGAGCATTGTTTGGTGCAGTATTTGGCAAGAAAATTTACAAACAGTATCGTAAATCCGTGCTGCAATGCATGACAGCGCTCGGACACTATATTTAGTACCGGACACAAGTGTCTTGTGTCTATTGTGCATGCTCAGCGGACACTATTTGACACCGGACAGTTTTTGGCATGACACCAGTATGGCGCTACGGCTGCGAATGTTCTTTTCCCAAACTACATCCATCCATATTACACGTACGTGGTTTTTGAGCGCCCTCTACGATACTTTTATGATACATATGCAGGTATATACATGTATTACCTTGATTTTCCAGGATTTGTCGAGCATTGCGATATCTCAGTCGGTAGGGTTGTGATTTTGTACTGCGAGGGATCTTCCCGGTGTTGTGGGTTCAAGTCACCGTTTTGTACCCGATTTTCTTTTCTTTTCTAATCTGAGGCTTTGGAGGATTTCTTTAAAAAGGGAAATAAAGTCCGAATTTCATTACGTTCGATATCATTTTTTCTTCTTCTAATTTTCTGTTTTTTTCTTATGTCTTCACACATTACCCGGCCGCCGTGGGGTGTACCACTTGGTACTTGTTTTGTTTGGCGTTAGTATTTTTATGCACAAACCCATAGGGGTAGTGAACCGGTCAATTTGTCCATAGATTTTGTGATACCATCTTTGTGTTATGGCCATGGTAATTAAAGTTCAGTGGATTAACCACAAAAAGAGGGCAACAACATACGTTTTGTAACTCTGTTGGTTTGGAAATAATTTTCTTTTTTATCGGTAAGTCGTGTTACAAAAAAGGACCTTTCATTTGCAAATTCCTTCGTACTGTGCACCGTTGGTAGAGTCTTTTCAGCGCCCTTACATCATTAGGGTGTAGGTCATTTGCTACCATATCAATTATTGAAAAATAATTATGAAATCTCCAGAGGGATATATTTTGGTAACTCGCGTTATGGTAACTCATGTCACAGTTTGTCCTTTCATCTTTGGTACGATTTGAAACATAAGAAACTAATAATCAAACAAAAAACTCTTTTGGCATAGAATTTGAACCTTTCTCTTTGTCTTTAAAACAAAAACTCATTAACTCTTGCATTTTGAATGTGAAAACAAGATACCAAAATGACTACCCCAAATCCATAATTTGAGGCCCCCCCCCCTTTTTTTTTGGGAAAAATACAGTTGTCCATGTTTCATCTCACTGGCACACTGCACACGTACATGTATGACAGGTCTCATTGTTCCCTTTAAATTGATACCACATTTGGGGTTGTGATGCTCGTAGTTCTCAACATGTACTTGGAGTTATCAATGCAAGTTTAAAATGTTAATGATTTAGTTGTTTTTTTTTGAAGACGGGACAATGGAGGAGGAAAACCGGAAAATGATGCATCAGTTGGAGATCCATCGTGAAGTTTTATGCAACCAGGTCAATGCACGACGACTTCTTGATAGGATGCGAAGTCGTCGTATCTTCACAAAAGATGAATGTGAAGAAATTTTGAATGAGATGGTGAATCCAAGCTCCACAACAAAAGCAGGTTTGAACATTTTTGAACTACATTGATGTCGTTATCATAATGGACCAAAATCAGGAATTTCCCCCAAAAACTTGTTTTTGAGTATTTGGTGCCCGAAGTCAGATATACTAGAAAAATCATGTCAAACTCAAACTTGTTTCTTTTTGTGTATTTTTGAGTAGCCATGTTATCCATGATTCACACTATGCATCTTTGTTAAGAAAAAATACCTCCAAAAGTGGAAAACCTGAAGAACGTTTTTCACTGCCGTTGGTGGCGCAATGAGTATCTATTTCTTTAAAGCCGTTTTTCTCGAAATGAGGTCAGCGAAGTTCAGTGGGACACTGTTAAAGTTCCTGCAGCATATCTTTGGAATGAATTAAAGGTACAGTCCATCATTTGCAGCTATCCAAAAAGTAACTGACGTAATTGTTGTTGAAAAGCTTGTCATTTTGAAGCTGTCATTTTTAAGAAATCATTGAAAGTAGACCTTTCCAACAATGCGTCTGAAGACACATCGTTGGAAATTTCCATAAGTTCGTTTTTTTTTATTTGGCGAAGCCTGCGCAAGCTTTAACACGACGACATCGTATAGCTGCAATTGGCATAGGCGTCGCCAGGATTTTTTCTAGAGGGGGGCAAAACATATTTTCCCAAAAAAATTCCTGTATTTCTCAACATATTCTTGATGTATCCATTTTAGAGGGGGCAGGGACGTTTTGCCCCCCCCCCCCAAAAACCATTAAATTTACACCACTTTGACTTTGTGCCTCTTTTTCTTCTTTTTTTCCTTCCCTTTTTTGTTTTTTTTTGGGTTGCTTTTCCAGGGGGGCAAGCACCCCCCCCCCCAAAGGCAATGATTAGCACTTTAACATGATACATAAGTGGGGGTTATTCCTCATTGTGCTATGGCAGCTCACGACTATCTCTCTAGCTGACTTTTTATACTTCAACAATTTAATTGTTATTTGTGTTTACCATGTTTCCTCATTTCAAAGATTTCTCCAATTCCCTACTGGCAAAGGGCATTAATGATACCTTAAATGATGAAAAAATGATATGTTTGAATTCTGAACCACTTCTGTTTTTTTTCACCCAGAGAATCATTGATTTTCAAACAAACAAATCAAGGAATTTATTTTTACCAATATCTCAAATGTAAATGTTGAAGATTGGAAACCAGCATTTGTAAGTGAATTAATGTCCTTTGTTGGCTGACATGTGGAATCCACACAGCACCATTCAAAGTTCTACATCGTATGAAATCTATGATGATAAATTCTTTGTTATTTTACCACATTTCATAACGTTACATGTATTTTGTAGGGTGTTTTCTGGACAACCTTCAAAGGAAAGGCCAAAGTGGCTACAATGTCTTCTTGGAATGCCTTGGAGAGATGCATCCTGATTTGTATGAGTTATTAACTGGGCATCAACCTGTAGCTCCAGTCAATCCAAGCAGCAGTGTATGTAGTTACGTCTACAAATGTAAGGCCAAATACTTGTAAATCTCATCTAAAGTGTGAAACCAGTGTGGCTGTACTAGTACTCAGGCTCTCAATACTTGCCAAATCCATTGTTCAATGAGGAATACAAGTTGAACCTGTAGGTGACTGTCATTAATGATACAAGCTCAGGTAGGACAAGATTCCGTTTTAGAGCAGCATATTTTGCCAGTCCCAACCATAGTACCACATTTCTGTGAGAGATAATTTACTTTATGCAAGCGTTGGTTCATTGAGAATTTGGTTAAGATGAACACTTTTTTGGCCTTGTTACATGTGAATCCATTGCTATCAATTCATGTAAAACAAGCATTTGTGAAACCAATGTGTCAATCAGTGAACCCATTCAAATTGTAGAGGTGCTATTAATCATCGCAGTGATAAGGCTTGCTAATCCTACGTTGTACATGCAGTTTCCTCTCCACCAGGCCCGTTGCCAGCCCTGAGCATGGCGTGGGGCCAAAGTACCAACTAGGTGGGCCCACTACCGTAAAAATACAAAAATACTCATGTACGGCTTTTGCCGTTGGGGGGGGGGGGGGGGGCGGCAATTGCTCGCCAAGGGGGGCCCGGCCCCACCAGGCCCCCCCCCCCTGTTGACGACGGGCCTGCACTCCACTAGGAACACACGCTGTTTGCGTCTCGTGCTGCTAGAGGGAGCCTTTGAAAGATGAACAATGGGCATTGGCGGCTCTTGTGCCGTCAGAGGGGTTTCATTATTATGACATCCTTCGTGCCACTAGAGAGTGGCACAATGTTTAATATAATAACTCTTGAAGTCCTTCGTTGGCCCAAAAGCTACCTCAAGTGTATATAAGGGGATATTTTCTCAGCCAGTCATATGTAATCCATCGAACATCCTGATTATCATTCAAGAAAACACAGTGAGAGAAATAGAGGGTACTTTTCAGAGCCACCACAATTTCAAAAAAGGGATAAACAAATTTCTTTCAGCATGTTCAGTCATAACTGTGAACCCAATGACTGATCATGTTCATACTTTGTAATCGGTTAGAATATATCTAATATATATAGTTAGAATATAAGGCAAAGTCACATTACCTTACCTTCTGGGATTACTGGAAGGCCAATAATAACTGACTTCCAAAATCCAAATACAAACAAAAGCCTGAAAATCAAAAGAAATCCAATTTCTTCACAACCAGTCTAAGGATGATGATGAAACCTGGTATGAACAAGAACCCTTGTCCGAAGATGTGGAAATGATGATGTCATGCTGATGTCATCAGATATTGAATTAAAAGCAATTTAACACAGTGGCGCACCCAGGTGGCATGGGTGGCTTGTGCGTAAAGCACTCGCCTCTCACCAAGGTGACCACGGTTCGAATCCTGGCCGCGGATCGCATGTGAGTAGAGTTGTGCGTTGGTTCTCTCCTGTGCCACGAGGGTTTTTCTCCGGGCCCTCCAGTTTTCCTCCCTCCAGAAAAATCAAACACTTTCGATCTCAGGCTGTGCTCCGTGGTCATATATGGGTCGATGTGACCGGCAGCCATAGGCCCGACCAGGTTGTAGCTGCGTCCTTCGCAATTCAGCATACCAGCTGCGAGTAAGGATGATTAGCCTCCCAAATTATTATTTGGCTTGGGGGGGGGGGGGGGGGCTCACAATTTGTTTTTCAATTATTATGTTTAATTTTTTTCAAAAAATGTTGCCCAAATTTTTTGACCGCAGAAAAAAGTTGTGTGTGTGTGTTTTTTTTTTTTTTTTTTGGGGGGGGGGGGCTATTTTGAAGTTGGTGGTGTCACTTACACCCCTATATATCCTATTATACTACAAAATAGGCCACATACATATCACCAAAGTTAAATCGTGGGACTAAAAAAAAAAAAATGCGCTTCTTTTTCACATCTACATACGTTCAAACGATCCCTAAAAGCATGCCGCATTGATGTCGCCACTTGGGTGGAATCTGCTGTATGTCGCTCCCAATGGAAGCAGAATATCTACATTGGTACAGCAGCCTCCAAGGCTTCCCATTTCACTTCAGCTGCAGATACACGCCGCTGACATCATGCTCTTCTTCCACCAACCCAAGTCATAGCTGATCCTAACCTGATGTACAAGAGACGTGGGCACAGTTGACTAATTTGTTTTAATGTGATAAAATGCTTCCGTTTGCAAGTTACATTCACTTATTAAGTGACTATCAAGTGACTTGGACCCGGGAGATCAGATCATTGCTCAAGGCAATATCTATCATTACCATGAACAATGAACGCGGTATCAATTTTAGTTCAAAAGTAAATATTTTTTTTCCAAAATTTGACCTTAAATTGCTTGTAATTTGATATCTGAGGACGTCATGATGATGTCAAAACTTTTTACAGATGTTTGGACAAGGATTCATATTTGCACCAGGGTTCATCATCATCATTCTGTGAACCGTTTGGGAAAAAATTGGTTGGGTTTGATTTTGAGGATTTTGTCTGTATTTTACATTCATGTAACTTGATCTTCCGATAGCCCAAGAGATTAAGGTCAAACAACTTTACATACACAACCAAACATTTAAACCAATTAATTTGTAATCTGATTACAAAGTGTGAACATGATCGATCATTTTGTTCAAGAGTTATAAGTGAAAGAAGTTGGTCTTTTATTAAATTAAAATCTGTTGCAGTTTGATACCTGATGACGTCATCATGACATCACATGTATGCTCTCCTCTGTATCAGGATTGATGTTCATTTCAAGTTACAAGTTCATGTTATGAACCGTTTTGAAGAAGAGTTGCAGAGAATTTTTGCCACGAATAGAGAGAATGAACAGATTGAATGATTTAAGAACCGTGATTAGTTGTGACCAATCACCCCAAAAAAACAAAGGGTGATAGGAGATCGGCCCCACCTCCCAAAAATCAAGAAATTTGTCATTAAAGTTTCTCAAATGAACTCCTTAGCAGTGCACATGTCTAAAAAAGGAATCAGAAGGAAATTTGGAGTATATGTAACACTTCGTCTTAAGTATATTACTCAATTTTGTTGTCACTATTGTATGTATTGTAGGCTGTATCTCAAACTATGGTCGTGCAACTGGTGACTGGTTTTGTGCTGAAGGGTCATGATTAGAACCTGTTTTTGAGTTGATGTAGACAATACAATAATAAGAATGTGACTTGCTGGTAATTCAGAAAAAAACACTAAAAGCTAATTTTCTACAGATTTTTTTTTTTAATGTTGCAGTTCCTAACAAGGTTGGTGATGTGATTGGAGATCTGACACAAGAAGCTGAAGAACTTCACAGAAACCTCTACTTCTGCAATCAGCTAAGAATTGATCAAGAACGAAAAATTAAGAGTTTGAATGAAGCTCTAGAGATTGCCAGTAAGAAGGCAGGACAGTTTGACAAGCTGAAAAATGCAAAAAGAAGAGTAAGTGTGTGTGTGTGTTAATTTCTCAAAAATATTCATTTTCTGATATTTACAGTGTAATCGACCTTCATCCCTTAGCACCATCAGCATTTCAAGGGAAGTTTTACGGGAAAGATTGCAAAATCAAGTATTGCAGCAATAGACAAAAACAAATTCAGAGGTTTACGTAATATGGTTTTAATTTAAATTCTGAGTCTTATTCGCATTAAAAAAAAAATGCAAACTGACAGAAAATCAGAAAAGACCAAAAGGAAAATTCAAAAAATGGCTGGAACACACAGACGTGTTCCCAAAATATGTAGAGCAAATTTCATCACAATCAGCCCCATGGTTTTTAAAATATTTTGTTTTAAGTGAATCCCCACTATTTCCGTTATACAAGTTTTACAAAATGTCCTTTCCTGAACATGCTGTTTCACATCAGTGGTGTATCAAGCTTTTGATGTCAGGAGGGCAACCGTACTCGCACATTCCCGCCAAAATGTAGACATCTTCCAAATGGGGGCGCTCTTCAAAACTGACCATTATTATATATAATGCCAATATTATGCCAATTTTCACGGCGCATTGTAATGGTTTTGGAACTTGGTTTTCTTTTTTTTGTTCATAATAGAATTCTCTAACAATTTAGCCCCCCCCCCCTCCTCTGGATACGGCACTGTTTCACATGCGTTGAAACTCAGGAGATTTCATAATAACCTCTAAAATGAAGCTTAGTGGACATCTTGTTTTTTTAACCCTGTTTTTTTTAAGCTTCATGTTTTGGCAAAACACAAAGTGCTAAATTCCATTAAAAGGTGTCCTTTCCTGAACAAGAGAATATATTCTCAATTGTATTTGTGCATAACATTGTTGGAAAGGATGCATCTCCTTGATTAAAATTGGTGGAAATGTATTGACACTCGCTGTCGGTTTTCTACAGCCATTGTTTTGTTTTAACGCATTTTCCTTTCCCGAACATAATTTTAACGATGCCCCACGAGTGCACAAATATACGATTTGCATGTTAATTCCATCTCACAAGACTAAATTCCATTATAATCCTAGGAAGCCAGAGGAACAATTAAAAATAGTCCAAAGGTTCGATAGTCCAAAGGTTCGATAGTCGCAGGGCCCATTAGTCCAAAAATAGAATAAGGTTAATTAATCTGAAGGCTCAATAGTCCAAATAGATGATAGGGTGCAATAGTCCGAATCGACAATAAGGTTAAATAGTCCGAATAGATGATAAGGTTCGATAGTCCGAATATACGGTAGGGTTTGACAGTCCGAATTGACAATAAGGTTTGATAGTCCGAATTGACAATAAGGTTCGATAGTCCAAATTGAGAATAAGGTTCGATAGTCCGAATTGACAATAAGGTTCGATAGTCCGAATGGACAATACGGTTTGACAGTCTGACACTTAGGACTATCGGACCTCATTGTTGATTCGGACTATCGGACCTTCTTGTCGATGCTGATTATCGGACCTTATAGTCTTTTTGGACTATCGAACCTTATTGACAATTCGGAAATAATGAACCTTCGGACTACTGAACCTTATTTTCGTTTCGGACTATTGAAACTTCGGACTAACTAACCTTATTCTAAATTCGGACAATCTAACCTTCGGATAAATGAACCTTCGGACTAATGAACCTTCGGATTACTGAACCTTCGGACTATTGCATCAAATGTTCCGATTAACGAACCTTATTTCATTTTCGGACTAACAAACCCCCTCGTTTTGAAATTTTGTGTATTTGGACTATCGAACCTTCGGACTAAAGAACCTTCGGACTATCGGACCTTTGTACTATCGGACGGTTCCCTTCCAACCATGTATATAACTCAATTTCACTTTTTGCGACATAATACCCTTTTTTGTGGAGCCAGTCACTACTGGTGAAATATATTAAATTTAAACAGTCACATTGTATAGTCTACAGTTCAAGGATAATGAAAGGACAGGAAGAAGTAGATCATTAAATCCAATCGCTTTGTTTTCTGCAATGGCATTCAAAGCATGTGGAACCCAGTCAATCCAATAGTGTGTGAAGTATTTTGGTTCTGAAGTGGTTAAAAAAAAATGTGAACCTTTTCCCCTGGGTTAAGGACTGCATGGTAGGAGAAGCAGTAGGTAGAAATACAAAACAAACGTTCAATATGAGGCAATTGGTATGCTTTAGTTTTGAGAATTAGTCGCATGAATATTCCTAGATCATCATTCATCTTGACAGTAATATCCTTTTTAGGATAGTGAAGTATGTTAGTTTGTCATGTGCTTAGTTGATATAAAATAGATGAATTTTGTTCATGTCGAGACTGAAAATCTTGTTAAGTTGTGAATACACCATTAACTTTTCTAGACTAGACAAGTTACACATTGTAATTTTAATACAATTTGTTTTAATTCAATACTGAAGGCAGAGAATAAAGTGAGTGTTTTGGAGGATGACATCAGAACAATACTTGGAAACTCACTACGTCACAAAGAAGAGAAGGACCAGGCCATGGCAAGTTTAAGAGAGGTTTGTTAAACACATTTTCTATCATTATGACCAACTGCGACCAGCTCATTGATATTTCTGGCGAAAATGAAATCAAAGCGAGTTTCATGGTATTCACAATCACAATTGTAGCTTCCTTTTGACATTTGCTGCTACCGTACAATCGTGAACAGAATGTGTGCATGGGTTAAATAGCTTCTGTGAACGTTTTTATAATTAAAACATTTTCATGGGACTAAAGTTGCGTTATAATAATGGAATCCTCTTATTGGTACAATTACTAGCATCTGCACCACACTATGTATGTGATATCTTTGAACATGACAGAAAATCAAGGAAATACACGAGCTTGAGAGACGTTTGCAACAAGCAGAGGATCAAGCAGAGGTACGACGCCAAAAATGGTACCAAACATGCATGGATAAACAACAGCTTAAAGTGGACAAAGAAGAGATGTTACGACAAATGTCCACCATGGAAGAAGAATTAAAACAAGCAAAGAGAAACGAAGTAAGTACTTCATGGATCATATCGTATCTGAGTGATGCCCGTTTGCCATTTCTGGGGTTTCCAGCATTGGTAATATGTTACTAGTATCATGACTTTGGAAGTGATCCTGGTAAATATGATATGGCATACGGTTTATGGCTTTGAACTATTAGTGCCTCCTGAAAAACAAGACATTGACAAATTGGGATACCGCCAACAGTTGTTGGATAGCTCTGTAGGTAGAGCACTGCATTGATAATCTTGAGGGCGCAGGTTCATATCCCGCTCCAGTTATTTTGTTTAACTTGAAAAATAAAAACAGAATATCAGTGCAAACCTTGAAGCATTTGAAAACAATTCTAGCAATTATCCAAAACCTACTTTTGACCAAAAGTAGACAAAAAATTGTTCTCTAATAACTGGATTCTGTTGCTAACACTCGTAGAACTGCACACTGGAATTTTTTTCTGAAACCACCTTCAATGTTTGCTTATTTACTAAATGATGAGAATTTCAGGCGAAATACCATTCATAGAGTATGGTTCCAGTAGGTGCCAAACTTAATTTGAGCAAGGAATTGTCTTTAATCGATAGGTACTCTTTTATAAAATAAAAACGTTTTCTTTATTAATCACAAATGTTCCTATGTGCCTTTAAGGATGCTCTTTCACTCTTGACAGTTGATTAAATATGTACACATAGGCTACATAACTTAAAGCCCTTAATAGGAAATATTTTAATGAAGGATCCACCATTAATTTGAAGCACTTTGAGTCACCACAAAAATGTATGGAATCCTAAAAGGGGAAAAAGGCTTGTTACCTTTAATATTGTTGTAACAGTGTCATAGTTAACAAATACAGAATTTGTGTTTTTACCACCAAAATGATAATTTGGGCCTTCTTTGAATCAAGCGCTTTAATTATACCGCCTAGTATTGAGGCCACGCCCACCAAATAGGTGGCAGTAACAAGTGTTTTAATGTTTTCATGATTTCAAAGCATACAGAACAATGAATGCTACAAATACAGTGTTTCTGGATTGTGTTCACCCCTCTTAAAATAAAGCTCCACCCCTGCAGTGGGCAAGTTCAGAAGTGGATCCATCTTGTAGAAATATTTTCAGTCCATTTTAATTTCAAGTTCAACAGGCTTGCCAATTTTTCTAACGTTCACTCGGTAGGTAACACACTGAATATACAGTGTTTATACATCATTGAAGGGCAAAACCAAATATTGATTTACATCACCCCGACGCAAATTCATGTTATGAATAGTCTAATTGCAGTACCAGCTGCTATGTACATCAGATTCGAATCGGCCAATTGATTCCGCAAGCTCAGTGGTTGAGTGATAAGACGTCTGCACTAGAAAGCAGGAGGTCGAGGGTTCGAGTCCCGGCCGAGTGATTTTTCCAACGTTCACTCGGGAGGTAACACATTGAGTATACAGTGTTAAATACGTTGATGAAGGGCAACAACTTATATTGATTTACATCACCCCGACACAAATTCATCTTATGAATACCTGCCAATTTTCATGGTTTCTACCCAAGAAGTGTAGATATTTGTCACAATTGGATGAAACTACCCATATATACCACCCTTTACACATTTAGGCCACACCCAGAAATTGGGCGGAAAATAATGAGTTTTTAAAAGTGAATCCAGTGAATGCAGGTGCCCCCATTTGACCGCCTCTGAAATCTTAGTTGGGAGTGAACAAAAATGATTTATTCCTTTTGTTTGGCCTTTATGGCAAATTTCTTTCTTTGAGACTTTCAATAGTTAAATATTACAACATTATCTCTATGAAAACACTCTCAAACGTATCGCTATTACGCAAAACCTAACGGTCATGATAAAGATGTGGCAACATTGTACCTCAATTGACGAATTCGTACGATATGAATATGCATTTTGAAACATGACTGTATTACATCAATTGAGGGTGCACTGTCGGCAACGTTATATATGAATACAACGATGAGAAATCCATCCTGTTGGTTGATAAATTGTCAATATTTGCTCAAAAAAGTTGATTTTCCCACTTCCGGTTTTCAATAGCGCGGGTGCTAATTGCAAAGGTAGGCTCTCTGTAGCTAATGTGCTTCATGGGATAATGAATAATTCCAATATTTGGGGGGATTTTTTGGACAAAAACAATGAAAAAAATATCTGTCTGGTCAGATGATTCATTGTATCAAGTCCCCCCGGCCCCCTCGCCAATTTGCCACAGATTTTTGTTATTTACTTATGTCTTCATTTCTTTTTTTTCACTGACAACTTTTTAAAACCTGCAAACAATACAGACTTTACGACTGCGAAGCGCGGCATCCCACAGTTAATATATATATATGAAACATATATAAATATACTTTTAAAATCATTCTTAAGTAACTTTATCCGACTTTTCTAAAGTAACAGTTTTGGTGTCAGGGGTTCAATCTCAACACTTAAATACAAAAACGACACTTGTACACGACATGTTAATTCAAACTCCAGCTAGCTCTCGGTTTAAATGGTCATATGATGTCATCTTAATAAGAACTATAAGTCCGATTGGGTTGGAACTTTGTATGAACATACAGACAGGGAAGTGTTGCTAACAAAAGTTGGGGTGGCGTCATTATGACGTCATCATAAGTCGGTGAAGGGCAAAACCTAATTTGATTTACATTACCCAGACGCAAAATTCCACCGCATGAATAGTTTATGCGGTACCCCCTGCTATTTACATCAGATTCGAACCAGCCAACCGATCCCGTTAGCTCAGTGGTCGAGTGGTAAGACGTCTGCACTAGAAAGCAGGAGGTTATGGGTTCGAGTTCCACCCGAGTGATTTATTTCAACTTTCACTCGGGAGGTAACACACTGAGTATACAGTGTTTACAAGTCGGTGAAGGGCAAAACCTAATTTCATTTACATTACCCCGACGCAAAATTCCACCTTATGAATAGTATAGGAAAGTTCACTAGTTGCGGTGATTGTTAAATCAGCTGTCAATCATGAATTATTTAAAATGAAAGAACAAGTTTATTGTTCAACCCCATATTAGGCTATTTGTCCTGTTTTTGTGTAGGATGTTCGGAAGTCTATGAGCTATGCTTCAAACGAATTGCCGATTGACAACCACAGCCAAGCAACAATTAATATCTTGGATGAAGAACTTAAAAACTATAAAGAGAAGTGTGAGGAATTGGCTGGTAGTCTGCTCCAGGCCAGGAATGATCTACATCGCGGTGACACAGAACTTGAAAAGGTATTATCCACAATTCTGATGGTGATTGTATGGCTAGTATTTTATTTCTCAAATCAACAGGTGCTTTAACTTGCCTATTCTGATATTCACGTTATTAATTGTGTTTGAGCAGCAAATCAGTTGCAGAAAATCAGTCTGAAGCAGAGTTGCATCTGTGACTTCAACTTGAGTCAGACTCAATTGACTGAATGGATTAGATTTGGATTTGAGGAGTCGGGGAGTTCAGGACTGAAGGAATTTCATTTGGATTTCTAAGATTGAAGTATAGTACTTGATACCTTGTGTACAGTTATATATATATTTCTCTTGTTTTTTTATGACTAATGTATTGGATATATTCTGTAGTGCAAAACTGAAAATGAAGAACTGAAACAGAAGGAAAAGAGTGCTATAAAGATGGCCGAGTTATTCAAGACACAGTATAATGTCACCTGGCAAGAACTCAACAGGGTAAAACAGCAACGTATCAAGGTGAGTTAACCTGAAACCAAAAGTAGGGTTTTTAAACACTCTGTTTAAGACCGGTTCAAGTTTGGATGCTGATAATTACCATAAATTATATAATTGTACTAAAAACAACTAAAATGAACTGAATTGAACTTAAATTCTGTACAGTGAATGATTTTTTTTTAGGTGGGTTACATTACACGATGTCTTCAAGAGGACAATATCAAATACTTGACTGGTTTAGGTATAATAAACTTTGAAACAAGAGGCAGCACAAATGGGAACTTCACAAGTTTCACACATGAACCTAGTTTCATGTCATTTCTTGCACATACACCACAACGCTTGAAGGATTTGGCACGTTTTCCCATTGAGGGTATGTCACTCAGCAGGAAAATGGCTTCCTAACAGGCTACCTGGACCAGGAAGACGGGGTCAGCCATTCCATGTAAGGGTCATCACCAAACTCAAAAATTGAAGTGAAAGGAATAAATTTTTGTCAGTTATATTTGATAAGAGGGATATTGAAACCATCTAAATCTCAAAAGATTTTTTAAAATAAATCATTTTATTTAAAGTTTCAGCCTCCTGAACATGGATGAATTTTGTGGGCAAAACGGAGGGTCAGGGGTATAAATCACAAACTGAGGAAGTAATTGAAGCTCATTCATAAGATTGTGCTTTATCTGCATACATTTGGTAGCTATTCCAGTCTATTTGATAAAACATTGAGAATTTTTCCAAATGTCTTCAGTATTTTCCCACTATTTCATCGTGAAAACACCCTCAAAAATATGTCACGCGAGTCACAAAATAGGACTTTTTTTCAGATTACTTAATAACTAGAGAGGGATTTAGCTAGTGTTTGATATTTGTAAATGAAATAGTGGTGGTCTATCAATAAAAGTATGAATATTCTTATTTGCTCTACATTCCTTATAGAAAAAACTATCTCAAGAATGTCACGCGAGTCACACATGATGTATGTCACGCGAGTCACCATGGGCGGATCCAGGACTTTTCGCAGGGTGGGGGGGGGTTTCATCAGCCAAAAAATCTGAAAATGTACACGTTTTTTTCTCCGGACACTTGGCCTCCGTAAAATAAAAAACTGGAGGAGGGGGGCGTGGGGGGGGGGGGGGGGGCTGGTACCAATTTCAATAGGGGCGCTGTTCAAAATTTATAATGCGCTTTCCACCATGTTTCAAAGCGCACAGTTGTTTCTTGTACAATTATCATTTTACTGATCAAAGGCTTGTGAAAAAAAGAAAGCTCTTAAGTACTGTCTTAAACGAGTCCAATGAATCAGTTTCACGGATGTGGATGGGAAGAGAGTTCCAGAGTTTCGGGGCTAGCACAGAGAAAGCACGGTCGCCATAGCTGGTTTTGGTTTTAGGTCCAGGCAGTATTGAAGATGGGCTGTAGAATGCGATGGGAGGTGGCGGGATGTAGATGAAATGGCTGTGGACTGGGTAGATACGAGCTCCTGGAGGTATGATAGGGCAAGGTTGTATGGATGATTTTGAAAACAAGGAGAAGTGTTTTGAAGATGATGCGTTCGTGAACCGGAAGCCAATGAAGAGACCGAAGGACTGGTGTAATGTGTTCATGTTTCTTAGTCCGAGTGACCATTCTGGCAGCGGAGTTTTGAATACGTTGTAATGGAGCGATGTTTGACTTGGGCAAACCGGACAACAGGCTGTTACAATAATCAATGTAAGATGTAATGAGTGCATGGACCAGTCTCTCTGTTGAGTAACTGGTCAGACATTTCCTGATTTTGCCGATTTTGACAATTCCCCAGGATGCTGATCGGCAGGTCTTGTGGATATGCTCATTAATTGCAGCTCTTACCTTTTAAGGAAACTGTGACTCTACATGACCAAGAATTACAACTGTTTTCCTGAAATAATCACCCGTGGATTGATGACATCACTTCGTAACTTAAATTCTGAAACATTTTTTTCTCTCCATGTCATTGTTAAGGATATTGTGTTTAAACCAGATTTCCACGACCAACATTTGCCAAAGTAAACGGATAAATAGCCGTTTTCACACTGTTTCATAAGGTATTCACAGGTAAATCATTTTTATTAATATAATATTATGATTTGATTTGTTATACTAAAATTACAGTTATAATGTGAAAGTGAAAAGCTACTGTGTCACGCGAGTCACGCATTTGTGTCATGCGAGTCACATTTTCTTCAGGCCATTTCTTACAACAAGGGATATTTGGCACAATACAACTTATGCATGTATTGGGTGAGGGTATTAAGTTCTAAGTTCAGTAAGAATAATTTTTAGAATACTGGTAGATCCATAGGAAAAGCTATTTGAATCAAGGGATGTCAAAAATCCCTTTTTCTATCCTGTCACGCGAGTCACGTCAAAGAAACTGTGATACATGAAAAAATAGCGATTTTAAAGTAATCATATAAAAACTAAACCATATATTCACAATGCCCTGACTCAATTACATGCTAATTTGAGTTGAATAAATGCCAGATTAACAACAGTAATGCATTAAAACTTTACATTTTGTTCAAATGTCACGCGAGTCACCATGGAATGGCTGGGGTGGTCTGCCTCTAGATCGATATGCAGGGATATTTGGTGCATGGGACTTGAATGTTTTGTTCACTAATGCCAATCTTAAATTCAAGTATTTGTCAGTCCCACCCAGTCCATTGTACGCAAGATGAGAGTTCACAAGGCAGGCATCCAGCAGGTAGAAGAAGAGTTTCTTGTACCACTTGATGAACTACCTGACTGAGCAGTGAGATGAGGCAAGTTGGTTTTGTGCTGGACGTTGATTTTGTGGCTGTGGAGTTCCTGGAACAGAGATGTTGAACCAGTTGTCTAGGAAAACGGTGTACCCCCTGCCCATGGGCATCGCCAAGTTTTTTTTCCAATATGCTTGTACTTTCTCTAGCAATATTCTAAATGTATCATTTTTTCAAGGGTGGGTGGGGGAACATTTGCCCACCCCACCCCATTGACGCCCTTGTGGATGCCCATGTTGTAAAATGTGCATAAAATTGACAGCAATATGGCTTTGTACCTTTTTTTTTAAAGCTCTGGCAGGAGCTTCTTCATGTGACTCTGTGGTCGGTCGGTAGGTCTGTCCCTGGCAAATTGACCAAAAATGAGGCCCCAAAGTTCCCCATAAAATACCAAATTTTAATTTTCCAAATTTCCGGGGGGGGGGGGGGGGGCCCGCTCACGACACCCATGCCCATGCCGAGTAGATCAGAGTTCAAGTCAAGTACGATATTTGTACTTGTGGCGTATCGTTCTTGTCTTGTCCCATGTAGATTCTATACTGCCCTCTGGCGTATATGAAATTCCATGGGATACGATCACGCATGCGCAAAACCAGTAATGAACGCACTGACGCAGACCAGATGTCGGCGAACAAAATTGGGAACAGAAGTGCCATGAATTTAACGGTTTTTCGCTGTAAAACTAAAAAGTCCCTACTCAATGGTGAAGGGTGATATAGATAAAAGTGCAGCCAATGGCGCTCAGAAACAAGACACGACAAAAACAGGAAAAGACAATGTCATTTCACAGGTCGTTTCCCAGTACGGGCAATGTGGCCAAAAAGAATACGCATCTAACTACATGTAACAAATTGGCGCCAAGCGGGACATCAAAAATAAGTCCCAGCAACATTGAAATCGTTCCAGGTATATCCAGCGGCAACTCCCATGCTTTGGCAGACTCTATATACCTTGATGCCAAATCTGGTTCGCTTCTTGGGATTGAATCGTTTGAACTTCAATCTCCCCCTGAACTTCCACAGTGACTCGTCCGTGGATATACGGCTGGAGGGAAGGGAGACCGATTTGAAGTTCTCAGTCAGTTCATTTACCACGGGGCGGACCTTGCAGAGTCGATTACTTTTACCTGCCTGATTATTGTCAGTGAAGTGCAAATAGGTTAGCAAGTCCATGAATCTGTCTCCGGGCATGGTGTTGAGGAAGAACGGAGTCTCAAGTATGGAGTCTCTCATCCAGTACAGTTTCATGTCAGGCTGGGGCATCATTCCCATGATGATTATTATGGCCAGGATCAATTCCCACATGTCACTTGGACCTGGCGTTTGACGCTTTGGGTTCTTGGTGGCGTAGTGATTTGTCTCATCGGCGATGTGCACCGCCAGTTCAGGAGGGAAGAACTGTTCGAAGATCTCCACAGGGCTGCTGGTGTCATCTAAATCTGGCACTTAAACTACTCTTGTACCGTGAAAGCCGTATTGAGAAAAGTTCTAAGTGTCCTTCCACCGAATTGATCCAGTAGTCTTGGCTTGCTTGGGACGCTTCACTAATGGTGCTTTGCCCATTAGAACTGCTGTCATTACTTCCAATTTCTGAACTTTCTTCAGATTCTGATTCAGAATAGCCTTTCCTCAAACCACGGGTTCTGTATTATACCTACTACCATTGCCAATACAGTCAGAGTTATGTATGATGGATCACAAAGTGCTGTGTACATGCAGAGGTCAACTCTAAGGTGATGTGCTGGCATCTTTCCTTTTTTGTGTGATTGTGGTGAACTATCAACTATCACTAGCCTTCCGACAGGAACAGTCAGGCTTACTGCTAGTGCCTGGACATTTTAGCCGGTAGTCTTGTGGGGAGCCCTTTTGGGCACAAACTTTAAAACTTGCAGAATCTCTCATGGATATCTCAACAAGTGCAAGACCAATTGTTGGCATTTTTT
Source organism: Patiria miniata (assembly GCF_015706575.1). Lineage (NCBI taxonomy): Eukaryota > Metazoa > Echinodermata > Asteroidea > Valvatida > Asterinidae > Patiria > Patiria miniata. The sequence continues at coordinate 7,072,501 of NW_024037067.1, forward strand.
CTGACCCTTTTTAAGGGCAGGGCCATTTTATTTAAAGTGGGGACTTAGCGCACCAAAAACGATATTGATAATTTCACTTTTCAACTTTACATTTGGACAGCTGTCCTAAGTGCTACATTACGAGCAATCTAGTTCCCAAGAATTGCCTGTGTGATATTTTGGAGCATGTTTCTGTGTTGTTATGGTTGTGGTTTGTTATCAATATAGGCCATTGATGAGCGAGATAAAGCCCAGATGGAAAGCCAAACACACCTTGCTGAGCTGCATCAACAACAAGAGATATTACATGCACAGTTACAAAATCTACAACTCATACATCTATGTCAACAATGCTCCATGGCCAACACACAACAGGTTAGTATTGGCATTGCACAGGTTTAAATTCAACATTTGATATAATTGCAGAATAAAACACGATTTTCCCAATCATTTTTCGTTCTGACCGTAACAAATTTTATATAATTACTGGTGAATTTCTCTTCTTGTCGCATTTACTTTTAAAGATTTTCAAAGCAGCTATCTACGCAGAGACACTAGTAGCACTGGGCGCTGCCATTTTGACAACAGTTTTTTAATGGCATTTCGTTCCACTTGTATGTCTGATTTCTGTTTGTGTACTAGTTTTTGTTAATTGTAAATGCAATGTTTTAGGGCTTTTCTCAAAGTATACAATATGAACGCTGTACACAAGACATGTTGTGGGACACCTTCTTAACCAATCAAAATACTTTGATTTTCTGGAAGATTTTTTGTGACCTGAAGATAGTATGTGAAGCATATTTATTCAGGAGTGTTTTCTTGAAATGTTTTGTCTTCAATACAGGTTCAGAAATTCTTGGATGCTGAATATACTGATGCTGTATCACCAATCTTTGAAGAAGATGTTTCATCCTCTAACTCAATTGATCTACCTCCCTGTCCAAGACCTAGAGTCTACAACATAGCACGTGATGTGGAGATTACAGATAAAGTGCGTGATCAAGTCTCTAATAAGGATACCTTTCCCGATGAATCCTTTTCCTATACACCAAGCCCAGACGAGTCACAGCTTGATGACTCTACCTCCTCATATCCATGGTTTCAGCGCCATGAATCCCACACATTAGGTGATTCAAGGAAAGTTCATCCAGGTTCAATGAAGAGTCCTCACATGCTCAGCTTGTGGAATGGGTAAGTTATAGATTAATAACAAAAACTGCCAAATGTTGGTTTACTCAAATAAGGTAGAATGGAGAGAAAGTCTCTTTCCATAAAAACAGTTGTATCTGACTTTGCATCTGAAATCTTGATGTTTTGTAACATGGAACTGAAACACAAAAGGCTGTGAAAGAAACCAGTTCAGTTTAATTTAATGTTTTAATATTTAAATTGGTTTATTGCTTAAAAATCTTATTGAATTACATGCAATTTACAATAACATTTGAAAATAGAAAACAACTATATATTTTATACAAATATATTTAATAGTTTAGCTGCATATTTCCCTGTGAATGATCATGACTCAAGTATCATACTTTTAGGAAAACAAAAAAGTGTTTCCCGGCTTCAACTCTTCTTTGTTTTTTTTTCTAAATTTTCAGCTCTTGTGACAGTGATGATGAAGATCTTGATTGTAAGTCATTCATTCATGTTAATTACAGAAAAATATCTTGAATTATTATTTACATCAGACTTCTAGTGGTAAAAATGAATCAGTGTATTATACGCTTTCATGAAAAGTACCCGGATGACTGCAATATTATGTCGGTAAAAGTACCCAGATGAGGACAATATCATTTTTTCTATTGTCCTCATCCGGGCATTTTAACAAATTTCGCTGGTTCCCACACAATCAAGAGCATACAAACTCACAGTTGTCAACCAATCAACAGAGCGTAACACGTGGTTATGTCGCGTGCACTGCGCAGCATGCAGGGTTTACGTACACTGTTGTCCACGGCCATAATGGCACTTTTGGAGCGACGCGAAAATTGCTTCGGTAAGCGAAGAATTTTTGTGACGAAATTGGAAAAGTAAAGATACTGTCCTGAAATTTCTTTCTTTCGGATCAAGTCAGCCTGATATACATGGACAACACTTATTTTTCCCTGCAGTGACCTATCAGCCATCAGAAAGCGATAACATGTCCTAAAAAGTCAAATTTAGCAGGGGAAATATTGAAGCATTTACTGAGAAAACACTTGTAATTGTTCAGACCAGTCGCATTGGGTTTGTGCACAGGGTGTCAAGTGATGTCCAGGTTAGGGTTAGGGTACTCTTTCCAATAATAATAATAATAGTATTGGATGGCTTTTTCTAATACACGAATATATTGCACTCACATTATAGTCTTTGACTCGTGCAATGTATTCTTGTATCTCCCTCAAAGCCATCCAATATGTAATTATTTTGGTCAAACATGAACATGTCAACAATTCTGCTGTTTATAAATAATGAACATTGTGACATCCATGCATGCCCTGCACGGTACCATTATCAATTTGGACACTGTCCTCGTTTTCCAGGGCATAGCATCAAGAGTTTGTAGAAGTTACTATTGTATTTTACAACATTTTCAAAACCATTCTTTGACATTCACATTTAGAAAGACCCCAAGATTTAGAAAGAACTTCAAAACAGTCTATTAACAACTGCGATACTGTGGTAAAATAACCTGAAATAAATGTGACTGTTTCTTTGATGGATCATGATCACTGAGGAGTATCAATTCTGTGGTAATTCTGTTTGGATGCCAGTGATTGTGAGACTTGTGGGATTTGATGGCATCTTTCATCATCTAACCAGCCATCTAACACCTGTTTCAGACACGTGATCCAGAGTTGCACTTTGATGCATGAAAACTTTGATGTTTGAAATAGTTAAGAGGGACTGTGTCAAAAGATTGACTCAGTGTTGCAGTTTTGTGGAAGGATCCTATAGAGTCTGGAGAATGAAAAATCAATGCATAAAGATTGTCTACAATTTGAAACAAAAGTCTATTTGGGTCAGTCGGAGTTGATCCTAATACTGTTTGGTTTGGCATGACTCTGAAATGTCTGTCTAAAACAAGTATTAGGGATATATCATCATGTATGACCACCCCTCTATTATCTTGTGTTTTACACCCGATCAATTCTTTCTTTTTTTACATATTGTAGCTGTATCCAAGCCATTAATATGTGGTTCCTGCCAATTTAGTATTCACAGCAATGATATTAACTTGCATACTGCAGCCTGACACAACTAATATTACTAATAATATCTTATTATTATAAGTAATTATTTTAATAATTTCCAATCAGAGACCAGCTTTAGAAACCCAGGTCATGATAGCACTTTGCAAGGGTTCACTTGTTTAGTACTAATAAATATGGACCCATGCATGTTCTCAGTTCGTACTGAAAGCTTTGAAAAACTCAATGGGGAGTAGTCAGGCTTCCGTGCATTGAAGTGCTTTTTTTTTTTTACTGACAAACAGACAAGTGATTGTTTATTTTCTTATCATGGTTGTGTTATACATGTAGTTCATAATTTATGCGATATAAACATTTCAGAAATGCATTGATATCCCATTTTTGTCACCCACCTGTCATACTAGCTGATGACCTGGATAGTATTGACAGTGGTGATGAACAAACAAACACAGGCAGAGTTGGAAAGCTCACTTCAAATCCCTATCGGCGATCTCAGTCATGGGACAATCTTCTGTACAACACAGCAACATCAGATACCATGCAAGATACATGTGAACCACCATCCAAACACCAACCAACAAGGTATCATTTTCAGAACACGACACTCAATGTAGGCTTACTAAAGTGAACACAAAATTTTCACTTTAGCAAGCCTACATGACCTTTTGTTCTTTTGAAAAGACTTATCCTCACCCACAGATTCTGTTTCTTGATTTTCTTGGCTGAGAACATGTCTCATGGTATTTGGTATTTTAACTATTGAACGTGCATTCCCTCAAAGACTTACAGCAGCCTTGGTCTGAAAAGTACCATAGGCAAAACTCTATTTTATTATATCTGTGTATGTACAGACATGCACATTGTTTGTACGTAGTTTTATAAATTGCCACTTTCATAATTTTTTTCAGGGTTTCGGTTTGAATAATCAGATAGCCCTGAAATTGTGCAAAATCGGGGAGTATTGTGTTATAAAACAAATATTGACTTCTTTAACTCACTTCATCATTAATGAATGGAGTGCTATCTTTCATCAGCGTCACCATGGGAAAATTCAAAGCAGTCAAAGTTTGTATACTTTTTTTCAATTTTGTGGACTTGCAGTCTTACACCCAAACCTTTGCATACACATAGTTAGAGACTTGATGATTCATTATACATATGTTGACTTAATATAATAATAATGATAATAACAGGTTCTTATATATCGCTTTTAACTGAAATCAAAGCGCTTTACATTATTATTACCCCTGATCATTGGGCCAATTAAACATTCCAAATACCATCTCAGCTCTCTGGGGAGTATACAGCTCGATTCTGCCTGTTAGGCGCAAGGAAGCTAATTCAACCACAATAACCATCACTGCCTTCACAGGCACCCATTTACTCCTGGGTGGGAAGAAGCAATGAGTGACAAAGGGCCTTGCCCAAGGGCACACACACCATAGCCGCAGGCTGGACTCGAACCCACAACCGGCAGAATTACTCGCAGACCATGAATTCAATGCCCCAGACCACGAAACCATGGCACTCATAAGGAGACTTATGATGTAAGATTTATGTGGATGGTTCACATTATCGACAAGGGGGCTACTTTATAGTCCACATAATGTTAAGCATGATACTGTATTTTGATATAGCAAAGCCGTTGATTTTGTTTTCCATGACATGCAAGATCAGAAATGATTCACATTATTATACAACAGAACTGAGTCACGTGATGAATATCATCAGTTGTGATGGATTGTTGTCTTAGTAACCGGTGTACGGATCAAGCAAGTTTCATGCATTTTTAAGTTTACTTCAGCCGAAGAATTTAGAAAAGGAGAAAACCAACAAAATATGTTTCCAACCATTTGTTCACTTGCAGCGCATATGGAAGTGATGATAAAGATCTCAAGAGTAAGTCATTCAGAATTATTTACATATTCTGTAGACAGTACTGTAGTTCATGCTGTGGGGTCCACTTTGCCAGCCATTATTGTCACTATTACTAGTTGCATTGTAGGCCTCTTGATCTTTCACTCACCGGCAATTTGGGAAGTATGCAATCTTGCAGATAGTTTCAACCATGAGATACGTTCCCTGTAAAAGGGAAAATCATTATGTTCAAATGGTTGAATTTGTGTGACATCATCATATCTCAAATTACAAGTGATTTGGGGTAAACTTGATAAAATACTTTGAATTATAACTTTTGAACTGAATTGAGTGCCGTTTTCATTTCTATGTGTGAGGCGGTAGATATTGCCTTGGGCAACATTGTTGAGTCCCAGGCACAAAACCCCTTGACATTTACTTCCGATGTTACCGGAAGTTCCATGAGAAATTAACATAACTCGAAAACGACGGCATTTTTAATACTACAATCAAAACAAATTATTCCAATGTTCAATGGTGGACGCTAAACCCAAAAGAATTCATGATGACGTGATCACTCAAAGAGGCTCCCTCTAGCTGGCGGTAGCTGGACGTAAAACAAAATGGATGTTGCTCAGGTTGCCCACAAACACTGACAAAATAATTTGCAAAGTTTCCAAATGATGACGTTATCAGACTGGAAGTTAGTCTAGAGAGAATTTGAAATTGATAATTTTTTTCAAGTCTTGTTCAAATCCACCATTCAGAGTCCAATAGCAATGATTGTGGTAAAAATGCTGACATCAACAATTGTTGATGTTAGGCATCCAAATGCTGGAAGTTAAATGTCAATCAATACATATAAATAAACAATCGTGTAATTCGAAAAAAATTTCCTTTCGCTGTCTTAGATCAAATGATAATGCTTATTAACTGATAAATTAATCTGAGTTTCATATTTGAATTTTTGATACTTTAATTGTGACATACATAACTGAACTGAAACAACGCACAGCCAAATAGTGTCGCATCCCGTCACCCTGCGTTTGTCACACACACACACACCAAAAACAACAAAAGCAAAGCCTCTAGTTTTATGTATAACCATGGTTTCATATTTTGTAACTTCTTTTTAGAAACACAAAAGCCCACTTCAAATCCCTATCGGCGATCTCAGTCATGGGACAATCTTCTGTACAACACAGCAACATCAGATACCATGCAAGATACATGTGAACCACCATCCAAACACCAATCAACAAGGTATCATTGTCAGAACATGACACTCAATGTAGGCATACCTCCCCACATGCAATTTTTATTCAGTTACTGTTTTTCATCTATTCGTCTTTTCAAAGAGACCTAAACTTTGTCCCCTTTACATAGATGGATACTTTGATCATTACTCTTCATTTTATTGGCTGCTGTACTTTTCCACTATTCATTGGCTGTTCCAGCACATCAGCTCAAACAGCTGTTATCATTCAAGTTTTTTTGACTTTTTCAAAATAGTTGCAGGATATCCTGTGTTTTGCTGTGATATGTATTTTTTCCTTGCACTCCGAAATCCCACAGACTTTGCACATATTTCAGTCGCAGTGATGCATTGGATATGCAAATGAAACCTGGCACAAAGATCCCATATTCATGAATACCCGGGCAGTTTTCCTATTCCTACGGGTCCTGAGCCTGTCACACAGGTGGTTTTAAACCACATTGGTAGTTTCAAACCATCATTTATAAATACCTAAGACAGTTTACCCATTCCCATTGGCCGAAAGCCCGTCACGTGGCCAGTCTTAAACGGATGATTAAGACATGGCTGGCTGGTCTGAAACACGTTTCCAGTGTCACATGAATTTTGGACTCCTGTGAAATTAAGTGCCTTTTACTGTTTTATTGGTTGAATGTTCACAATCCTCACGTAGGCATGCCCAATTAACCTATCGCGGTAGAACCGCGTCAACCCAGCCTGTGAAATAATGTCCAATTACATTTATACAAATGGACGTGGAACGCGTACAATCTGAGACAAACAAAACTTAACATACAAAATTCCATTGGGTTGTCTAAGGGGCGTGGCTAACTCGCAAACGGTGATAGGTCAATACTACCAGTGAGTCAGTATTGCATTGTCCAAATTCACAACGCACTCACCACAGCTGTATAATAATAATAATAATAACGGGTTCTTATATAGCACTTTTAACTAAGATCAAAGCGCTTTACATTATTATTATCCCTAATCATTGGGCCAATTAAACATTCCATATACCATCTCAGCTCCCTGGGGAGTATACAGCTCGATGCTGCCTGTTAGGCGCAAGGAAGCTAATTCAGTACGCGCAACTCCACAAAAGGAGTTGTTTACGTCTTTCTCGCGAGCTGGACATTTCATTATATAGCTAGTCAGGTGTTTCGAAAACAAAAAATAAAATTGTTGAAGAAAATCGTTTAGAAATTTTAATTTTTGACTTGTTTTGACATTGGGACCGAAGAGTTTTGATTTTGTGACCGAAAAGGTTTTTTATGAATGGGAATAAATATGTGCTTGGTCGGTATTAAAGGGAAGATACAACATTTGCAAACATCAAAAAACTAAATAATCATGAAATACCTTACTGAATTGTTAGGGATTGACAGTCTAAAGCATCGTCGGCCGACCAGCGTTGGAGAAAAAAAATGGCTTTTTTCAAAAACAGCTCCTTTTTTTTCATATTTAGTTATTCCGCATTTTCTTCGCAATAGATTACACACCTGTGAAGGGGTACAAACCTGCTAGAGTGATTCTTTGTCCTTACAATTCCCCAAAGTCTTTACGTTTCTCTGTTTCATCTTAAGTGGGGTCGGGGAACCAGACTACAAGAAAATTATTGGTTTTCTTGGTTTTTCCAGCATACTATACTATACTATACTATACTATTTTATTTCTCGGGAAAATATCAACAAATACATGTAAACAAATGACTAAAGTTACAACACAAAACAACAAAAGCTTTAGATACATCAACAAACAAACAAAAACAAAATACCATTCAGCTCCCGAAGGATTGCCCAAAAGAAACGTTGTTTCTGTCTAGGGGTTCTCCAAACTGAATGGCATACGTGAAAACAACAAGCAATAAATATAAAAAGAAGTTTTAACTATACAACAACAAAAAAAGTTAAATAAAGTTACATTAAGTCAAGAACAAAGTTGGTAAATTATATAATTATTAGACAAACAAATCAAAAGCAAAAAAAAAAAAAAAAAAAAAAAAATCAATTACATTTGTACTAGGTAAATTAAATGAATAAACAAATTAATATATACATTGTACTTCAACTACTACCACTACTACATGTACTACTACTACTACTTCTATTAATAGATAAATAAATAATTAGACAAGTTGGTAAGTTAGCCTAATTAATTAATTAATTAAATAAATGAGTAAATATTGCATTTTTAATTCTTTAAATAAATAGTTATTAATAAATAAACAAAAATTACCGTTTTACAATAAAAATAAAACAAATGATTCATAAATAAAAAAAAAAAAGAAGTTTTAATTATATGAAGGGGTTGAAGAAGGTTAGATAAATAAGTTCAATAAAGTGTACGTGTAAAGCAAAGATTGTGATTATTAATTGTATTAATGAAATTTGAATACTGTAACAAAATCGCTGAAATCAAATCAATATACATCACCAGCATAAACAAGCCCAAAACGTGAAACAAGTCAGTTTAACAATATTTAACAATATTTGCTATAACATACTAATCCTCCAAATCCATTTATTTCTGAAAATGGCAGCAAAAGCAAATGTTGTACATTCCCTTTAACACTATGTTTAAGACTGGTTAAAGTCTGGAATGCTGATAATTACGCTCAGCGTCGTCTCGGGTAGTTATCAGCATTCCAGACTTCAACCTGTCTGAAGTATATAGTGTTTAACACCTCCCAAGCACACATCTATTCCCTTATTTTAACACTGCCGAGAAGTGTTTAAAACCAGCCAGTAATAAAAGTCGCCCCTGAATCAACACAATACATTTTCGCTTTTGTATTTGTATTAATTTGTAACGAAGCAGAATAATAGATTTTTCAAAGTTGGTAGGTTTTCAAGAAATTAAGAATTAAATAAAGCAGTTTACTTCCGATCGTTTTTATTTAAAACAATCTTTAAATGGAGGAACATGTTGACACTTTACGATACTGTACTACTCACAAAATGGCTACGGACTTGGTTCAAAGCATCAAAGATTGACATAAAAAAGCTTGGTTAATTCTGTCTGGTATTTCTTACTGTTGGTTGGTACAAGTATTGCTGAAAAAAGGAAATTCGATAATTTACAATCCTCACACTTGTTTAGTTGGCTTTTCTGCAAGTTTGTTTTTCTGTTCACTTTTTTTTCTTCTTTGGCTTTTGCACAATCTGCGGAAAAGCCGTTACCTTTCTTCTGTTTTTTTTCTTCTTTTTCTCCCTTGTTCTTCTATCCCAAATCCCATAGACTTTATGTACTTGTTTCATTTTTGGGGTCAGTTTTGACTATAAACAGACTTGATCTTCATGAAACTTGGTATACACTAAGACCCCATAGTAAGGTTGTGCATGGACAAGTGACGTCATGATGACGTCATTACGTGACATGTGAAGTCATCTTAAAGGTGCATTTTTCAACGGCCTATATCAACAGGAGTGCAAGGCCGATTGGGTTGAAACTTTGTATGTACAAATACTGGGATGTGTTATAGATGAAAATTGGAGTGACATGATGATGATGTCGTCATGTTAATTTTTTTGTATATGTCAGTTTTTTCATCTCATCTGCATATCTCACGAATAAACATGTTACATTCAAAATTCTTCTGGTATTAGGTTTGGTAGGTCATAGATATGTGCACAAAACTTCGAAAACTGTGTGACTTCATCATAACGTCATCAAAAATGTGATTTTCTTTTTTCAAATTGCAAAATTTGACATGAAATGCAATAAATATATTGAATCAAATTGACTTCAAACTAGGCCAGACTATAGGACCCTCAGCCAAAGGTGGTCTTAACCAAGTGACATCATGATGATGTCATCATTGGTCATGTGACGTCATCTTAAAGGTACAAAGTTTAAAGTTTTGTATCTAGAGATCTACAAGGCCAATTGGGTTGAAACTTTGTAAATACAAAGTCAGGTATGTGTTATCGATGAAAATTAACATGACATCATTATGACATCATCATGTGAATTTTCATTGATTTTTAATTTTTTTCATATTATCTGCATATCTAACGAAAAATGCTAAATTCTTTTTGCAAGAGGTTTGGAAGGTAAAAGATATGCCCAAAATTTGGAGAAATGTGTGACATCCTCGTGATGTCATTAAAAATGCGATAAAAAAAAACATGGAATGTTGGATTGTCTGAAAACTTTGTGGGTAGATTTTGTAAATAGTATGCATAATATGGAATGTCATGATGACATCAATACATTTTTTAACAAATTATTAATAATATTCTTTTTTTTAACTTAAAGAAGTGTTTCATGTTTCAATTTTGATTTTTCTTTTCAGTGTTTTGAATAATGTTGAAATGAAATAAATCCGTGCCTGACAATGTAGGGTCTCAAGACATGTGGATTTCACAAAAATGCTAAATTCTTTTTGCAAGAGGTTTGGAAGGTAAAAGATATGCCCAAAATTTGGAGAAATGTGTGACATCCTCGTGATGTCATTAAAAATGCGATAAAAAAAAACATGGAATGTTGGATTGTCTGAAAACTTTGTGGGTAGATTTTGTAAATAGTATGCATAATATGGAATGTCATGATGACATCAATACATTTTTTAACAAATTATTAATAATATTCTTTTTTTTAACTTAAAGAAGTGTTTCATGTTTCAATTTTGATTTTTCTTTTCAGTGTTTTGAATAATATTGAAATGAAATAAATCCGTGCCTGACAATGTAGGGTCTCAAGACATGTGGATTTCACAGGTACACAGCGTATTCCAATTTCTGAAAAACAGTTTTAAGAGGCATTTTTGGGTTAGGGGGTTTGTTGCAAAATGAAGCAGAACATGAAGAGGAATCAAGGTCAAAAATCGACTTTCATAAAATGTTTCCAGAGTAAGTGGCAGCACTTTTCAACATGTCATTTCTTAACTACAGGATTGTCTACATAGTGAATGTAAGGCAAGCATGGGTGTGTAGGGATATTGTCTACATAGTGAATGTAAAGCAAGCATGGGTGTGTAGGGATATTGTCTACATAGTGAATGTAAAGCAAGCATGGGTGTGTAGGGATATTGTCTACATAGTGAATGTAAAGCAAGCATGGGTGTGTAGGGATATTGTCTGCATAGTGAATGTAAAGCAAGCATGGGTGTGTAGGGATATTGTCTACATAGTGAATGTAAAGCAAGCATGGGTGTGTAGGGATATTGTCTACATAGTGAATGTAAAGCAAGCATGGGTGTGTAGGGATATTGTCTACATAGTGAATGTAAAGCAAGCATGGGTGTGTAGGGATATTGTCTACATAGTGAATGTAAAGCAAGCATGGGTGTGTAGGGATATTGTCTGCATAGTGAATGTAAAGCAAGCATGGGTGTGTAGGGATATTGTCTGCATAGTGAATGTAAAGCAAGCATGGGTGTGTAGGGATATTGTCTGCATAGTGAATGTAAAGCAAGCATGGGTGTGTAGGGATATTGTCTGCATAGTGAATGTAAAGCAAGCATGGGTGTGTAGGGATATTGTCTACATAGTGAATGTAAAGTAAGCATGGGTGTGTAGGGATATTGTCTACATAGTGAATGTAAAGCAAGCATGGGTGTGTAGGGATATTGTCTACATAGTGAATGTAAAGCAAGCATGGGTGTGTAGGGATATTGTCTACATAGTGAATGTAAAGCAAGCATGGGTGTGTAGGGATATTGTCTACATAGTGAATGTAAAGCAAGCATGGGTGTGTAGGGATATTGTCTACATAGTGAATGTAAAGCAAGCATGGGTGTGTAGGGATATTGTCTACATAGTGAATGTAAAGCAAGCATGGGTGTGTAGGGATATTGTCTACATAGTGAATGTAATGCAAGCATGGGTGTGTAGGGATATTGTCTACATAGTGAATGTAAAGCAAGCATGGGTGTGTAGGGATATTGTCTACATAGTGAATGTAAAGCAAGCATGGGTGTGTAGGGATATTGTCTACATAGTGAATGTAATGCAAGCATGGGTGTGTAGGGATATTGTCTGCATAGTGAATGTAAAGCAAGCATGGGTGTGTAGGGATATTGTCTACATAGTGAATGTAAAGCAAGCATGGGTGTGTAGGGATATTGTCTACATAGTGAATGTAAAGCAAGCATGGGTGTGTAGGGATATTGTCTGCATAGTGAATGTAAAGCAAGCATGGGTGTGTAGGGATATTGTCTACATAGTGAATGTAAAGCAAGCATGGGTGTGTAGGGATATTGTCTGCATAGTGAATGTAAAGCAAGCATGGGTGTGTAGGGATATTGTCTACATAGTGAATGTAAAGCAAGCATGGGTGTGTAGGGATATTGTCTACATAGTGAATGTAAAGCAAGCATGGGTGTGTAGGGATATTGTCTGCATAGTGAATGTAAAGCAAGCATGGGTGTGTAGGGATATTGTCTACATAGTGAATGTAAAGCAAGCATGGGTGTGTAGGGATATTGTCTACATAGTGAATGTAAAGCAAGCATGGGTGTGTAGGGATATTGTCTACATAGTGAATGTAAAGCAAGCATGGGTGTGTAGGGATATTGTCTACATAGTGAATGTAAAGCAAGCATGGGTGTGTAGGGATATTGTCTGCATAGTGAATGTAAAGCAAGCATGGGTGTGTAGGGATATTGTCTACATAGTGAATGTAATGCAAGCATGGGTGTGTAGGGATATTGTCTACATAGTGAATGTAAAGCAAGCATGGGTGTGTAGGGATATTGTCTACATAGTGAATTTAAAGCAAGCATGGGTGTGTAGGGATATTGTCTACATAGTGAATGTAAAGCAAGCATGGGTGTGTAGGGATATTGTCTACATAGTGAATGTAAAGCAAGCATGGGTGTGTAGGGATATTGTCTACATAGTGAATGTAAAGCAAGCATGGGTGTGTAGGGATATTGTCTACATAGTGAATGTAAAGCAAGCATGGGTGTGTAGGGATATTGTCTACATAGTGAATGTAAAGCAAGCATGGGTGTGTAGGGATATTGTCTACATAGTGAATGTAAAGCAAGCATGGGTGTGTAGGGATATTGTCTACATAGTGAATGTAAAGCAAGCATGGGTGTGTAGGGATATTGTGTCACTAGCTGTTCATTTGTTGATAGTTCACAAATTGATCTCACGCAAAGTGGGTGATCACCCACCAAGTAGGTTGAAATTGACGTGACATCATGATGACTTCATGTGATTTTTTTATAAATATTTTTAACTTGTGAATCTTGTCAGCATATCTCATGAACAAAACATGGTGACTTCAGATTCTTCATGTGGTAGCTTTGGTAGTTCATAGATATATACACCAAAAATATGGCATCCTTATGACATCATCAAGAAACTTGATGACACAAAAAGAAAATACTTTGCAAAATGACATCAATTTTTTTTAACACAGTTTACATATGTTTAAATGTATGTCTATATACAAAATTTGACATTATCTAATTTGACATTAATCTTGAAGTGTGCCCTGTCTATAATTCTAATGGTTTAAGTTACTTTTTTATTGAAGTTATTTTCTAAAATGTATTTTATCAAAGTGTTTGCTTAACTACTGCCTGCCTGTTGACTCTCATGTCCATAACAAATGTGGTTTTTAAGCTATGCTGGCATTGGACTGTTTTTGTGTGTGCAAAACTCACCAAGACGGTGTTAACTCTTGCCATTTAAGTCTTGTGCAACCAGCTCACTTACCAGCTTGAGTCGAGTAGTTACTTTGACTTGCCAAACTTTGTCCAATAATAGTGAACAGGTCAATTGTCCCAAGATGAGCAGTCCAGTGTGGACAGTATGAGTCGGTAATACAGAAACGAAAAGCTGTACATGTGGGCATGATGTGCAGGTTACACTAAACAGGCACCCTGCATTGTGCATGATTCACGGTGTGCAGGTTACACTAAACAGGCACCCTGCATTGTGCATGATTTACGGTGTTCAGGTTACACTAAACAGGCACCCTGCATTGTGCATGATTTACGGTGTTCAGGTTACACTTAACAGGCACCCTGCATTGTGCATGATTTACGGTGTTCAGGTTACACTAAACAGGCACCCTGCATTGTGCATGATTTACGGTATTCAGGTTACACTAAACAGGCACCCTGCATTGTGCATGATTCACGGTGTGCAGGTTACACTTAACAGACACCCTGCATTGTGCATGATTTACGGTGTTCAGGTTACACTTAACAGGCACCCTGCATTGTGCATGATTTACGGTGTTCAGGTTACACTAAACAGGCACCCTGCATTGTGCATGATTTACGGTGTTCAGGTTACACTAAACAGGCACCCTGCATTGTGCATGATTCACGGTGTGCAGGTTACACTAAACAGGCACCCTGCATTGTGCATGATTTACGGTGTTCAGGTTACACTAAACAGGCACCCTGCATTGTGCATGATTTACGGTGTTCAGGTTACACAAAACAGGAACCCTGCATTGTGCATGATTTCTACGGCTTTCATCTTACACCTTCCATTTTTTGATAAAAGTCATCCTAGCTATTATGGACACTGTTGGACATTAAAGTATACTTTGTAATATGGCATTAGTGAACAGCGTTCGCTATTCATGTCATACTTTACGACAAATAAGAGTGACAGCTTATCGCACAGATATGTTTATTCCCAGATCGGTTACTTAAGCCACAATCTTGGTCAAATTTTCCTGAGTCCAAAGTCCAAGTGTGGACACTGGTAAGATTTTACCAATGTGGATTTCATTATCATATAGGTAAAATATCACACACACATATTAGTCCAATGCCAACATGGCTTTAGATTCTCCTTATAAATATTGGAGATCACTCAGATTTTGTTTCCTTTTTTGTTGTTGTAGATATGTCATCTAGGATCTGAGAATCCATCAACCGTCGGCTTGGATGCTGCAAATTTTGTCGCCTAAACCTTTAAATCATACAAGCGCCGATAAATGTTGAGCTGTTTTTCCAGCTTTACTGCAGTAATAGACTGATCCTTGAATGCTTGCACCATGGTGTTCAACAAATAACCGACATGACTTGTGTCCAAGACGTGTGCACAAAAATCTGACGTGAAACCTTTTAACAGTGGTAACAGCTTGTAAATGAATGCTTTGACTTATTGTTATCAAGCACCCAAATGATCTGGCTGAGCATCCATCATCTCTTGATCTTTTGATATGTTTAACTTTGAATATACCTGGTGATAAAAGATTTTCTAAGCGTTTTAATTGAGCAACTAAAAATCTGTATGTTATTTATTATATTTTTGTATTTTTCTCTCTTTAAAGAAACAAATTAGTAAACCATTGCACGCTAAAGCAAAGATCCAACTGGACACAGTTAAAATCAGTAATGATTCTGTAAAGAAAGCACAAAGTAAACTTGGTGTGATCAACGGACCACAATCTGTATATTGGTCACACCAAACATTGTCTTGGAAGTTGGTGTCTGCTTCAAAAGAACATCTGCAGTTCAATCTGAGACAGGCCTATAGACTGATCTAGTGATCACATTTGTCTTGCCACAACCATGTGTTCTTAATTTGACAACCCCAGTGGGGTACTGAATGTGCGCATACTGCCTGTGCACAAACATGATGCACATGGCTTCTCATTGTGGTTGTCAGCCCACATACTCCAATGATGACATGTACATCGTCGCTTTACTCACGAAGTATTAACAAAACCTCAAAATTCGACAAAAGTTCATCCCAAGACATTTTCAACTACTTCGCAGTAACAGAATTCGGAAATGTTTGCAT
Organism: Patiria miniata; assembly: GCF_015706575.1. Lineage (NCBI taxonomy): Eukaryota > Metazoa > Echinodermata > Asteroidea > Valvatida > Asterinidae > Patiria > Patiria miniata. The sequence goes on from NW_024037067.1 coordinate 7,088,511, forward strand.
TGTCCGATAGCTTATGATTTGCTCTTTGCTAATTCATAGTTGTTTGTTAAAAATAGTTCTTAATTAAACAGTAATTCATTAATACAACATTTTTGCACTGGAGAACTTGGTGAGAACATCAATACTTTGGGTCCCATATTTTCCCCATTACTTTGTACACAGTTTTTGTCATTTCGTGGGAACATGAAACCGCAGAGGCTGTACTTATTTGTACTTTTGTTGACGCAACAAATTTGTTACTTTTACGCGTCATATGACAGTTGAGCGTGCGCGTCTGTTCTTTTTCAACATCGTTCGTGCGCACGTGTATGCTCCCATCCTGACGCGTGTAGACCAATGTATAATTTCTCCGGCCCTGCTCATGAGGCGACTTTTTGTCACTTTTTGAGAACAATTTACACTTTTTTACACTTCGTAAAAACGAAAAAAGGCGGATTTCATGCTTTTTGTCAAATGTTTGTTTACAATAATCAAGAAAGTAAACAATATTTCGCTTTGAAACTTGGTCAACTATTGTAGACAACTATAATAAGGCTAGTAAAACTTTAATTCGAACAATGATTGATTTTCGAGGTTTTTGTCACTTCGTGGGCAAAACGACGACATGTTTCTCTTTGATGAATGCAAAGATTCAAGCTGGCTATGTGCTTTGTGGACAGACTCTAATAATAGATTGGTAGTGTTCCAGTTGCCAAAAAACACTTAAAGTGTCTGGAAAAGCTTGTATATCCTCTTTGGTGAGCACTGGTTGAGTTACTGTATAACTGATTTAATAATTTTAAGTACTTTACATATTTTATTTATCATATGCATATATATATTTAACTATGCTACAAGGCAACTTGTCTTTTGATAATGTATATATATTTACACATGATGCATATGGCTTTAGTATTTTATTTTCCTTTCATTTTAAAAAGGAGTATGTATGATGAGCTAATTCCATGATTTGGGGGAATCTGATCTGAATCCAGATAGAGTTGCTTTTACTTTGGGCTGCATTGTAACAGACAAGCTTCAGTGGACACTCCAAGTCTTGCATGTATTAGGGCAATGCTTTTTACCAGGTATGCATGAGAAAAGGAATCAAGTGAGTCATCATTTACAAAAAGAAGAGACAGTTGTTTTAGAGACATCAAGTTTTGACGTTTTTAACCTTTTATTTTGCTTTCCTTTCATTGATAAAGCATTTGTTTGAATTTTGTGTGGGACATAGACATTATCGATTGTTAATTTTGTATGAAAACAATTATGAGAATGGCCTGAATCCAACATGTAAAGTTCCCAACGGCGCAATTGAAATGCACTCTCATGCCATATGCCTATTTGTCCATTTGTATGTGCATAAACATTTGTTGAAAACATGTATTTTCAGTTAAACACATCTTATGGTGGTGCTTCCAAAGAATATATATTTTTGTGCAAGCAGTCCCTACCTGTAAAGAATATTGTTGAATTATTTTGGTACATACCAACATATATATAGTTAATAGGAACCCTATTATCTATTTATATATATATATTTTTAATTTGTGCACTGTTAGACTTCTTATGGCTTTTTTATAGGCATTTATGAATGGGAATAGTATACGTGTAGTGTGATGGAGCAGTTATGAATGTGATGTTTGAAACCGGTTAGGGTCCTTGTCTTTTGCCTGGGCCATTATTGAGAACCGGATCCCTAACCGGTATTAATACCACACAGTTTTTACTGCTCCATCCCACCATTTAAATCACCTTATTATAGCAAAGTACGATTGGTACCAAAACATACACAGAACACTTGGAAACTATAAAATTAAACTTCACACTGAAAACACTAAAAGAAGAATGATGGTGATTTTTTCTTTTTCCTTTTAAAAGATTTATACACTGACTGGGTGCACAATTGAACATACTGAACAATTGGTCGATTTTTAAGGTCATTATATGGAGTATAAAATGTACAATTCTGCATTCCAGTGTTTTTCAATAAAATTATGACTTGTTTCTTGGAAAACGATTTTTGTTAGCAACTGTCCAATTACAAAAGTAATGCAGGCAATGTCATGTTGAAATTGGACAACAAACTACATGAAAACACTAACGGTGGTTTAAAATGGACCAACTAAAACCAATCTTATAAAAAGTTATATGCATAATTTCAACATAAGACAATATGAAGAATCAAAATTTACTGATAAAACGACTGTTTTTAAGAATCAGATTAGTGTATTTGAAACTTTTAAGTACAAACAACAGAAGACTTACACAAATTTAAAGTGCTGCTGTCAAAATTGCAGCTGTAGTGGACCTGTGTAACGCTGGTCTGAATATGTGAACTTGGGCTGTCTCACTGATCATGTGAATCGGCCTACATCTGGGTAGCAGACAGTCAGCATCACTACAGTCCACTCTCGTTAGTACAAACTGGGCCGGACCGGACCTAGCCAAAATGTTTGGCAAAGATAGTAGTAGGCAAACATGTACACGGTGCGCAAGACTAGGCAAGACTTTAAAGCTGTGATGAATGGCAAAAACAGATAGAAAAGTGCTGAGCCAACACGATTATAACAACTGTACACAGGTAGTGACTATTATTACACTTGATAAATAATTGAGTGTGAAAATAAGCCCTACACTCTAGTTTGCAATGACGTGGTTGCTAACTAAACGCTTGCCCACTACAATGGCGGCCAATCACCGGGAAACTTTGACATCATACAATTGTAACCTATTGTATGGATTGTGACAGCTATAAATCATGGCGCGATTAGCCGCGGTAGGCTGGTCCTGAATAGTTGACTAGAGTAGTCCAACCATCGTCGACTAGCCAGAGTTTGGGCTAACTTTAGTCCAACTATGGTTAATAATAGTTCTTGTGCGAACTTGCTCTGGGTTTACCTGTCACGAGGGCCTTTTGAAGTTGATTTGGCCTGGTCACTATTGGTATTTCAAAGAATTTAATGTCACAAATTATTTGTTTGTATGTCTGTGCATGTGTGCTATAACCAACACTTGTGCAATCAGCCATTCTTGGGGTCTTCACTTTGAACAAATGAATGAACGAAAAATACCATATGCTACTGCTAGGAAATTAAAGCCAAAAAAAATTAAAGTATGTTTTCAGTACTCTGCAAAAGCCTATGGATGCTTCATTTTGAATGAATAAATCTATTCATACAGTACCGTAAATAATGTACCCTTTGAATTCCAGAGAGTTAGCTAGAGGATTACATGTATGTCAATTGTGTATTACAAGCATTCTGATGGCATGGATGGTAAAGAAACATCGACCAAAAAAGAAAGTTGCTGCGGAAGAAATCTGAATCAAATTTGATTGCAGATGAAACAATCAAAGTAAAGTTTCCATTTTTTGAAAGTCTTACGAGAGCACACACATTTTACAGATTTAAATCAGACAAGAAACCATCCATTTTTAATCCTTTTATGTATACAAAGTTGGACGAACAGTCTTGTCCCAATTTTCCTCCCATCTTTCTGACTGGAATTGTTGCAAATTTTTCCTGAAATTTTGAAGGCATTGCTGGTCCTGTGGAAAACCTCCAAGCAATTCCTGAAAGAAAGAAAAAGAGTAGCAGATACATTGTAGTTCTGGAACTGATCTACGTTATGACTGAATGAACCACTCCATGAACTCAAAGGTCAATCACAACAATCTTGTCATTTTAAACTGAAAGTAAAGCACTTAGAGCAAACTTCAAGCTGCTTGTCAACGCCTGTAATTGATGTCTTTCCAGGGTTTGTTAGCAAGTCAGTTCTATCTAGCGAAATGGGTATGATGAATATCAAGATTTGGGAGGAAGTCTTATCTCTTGTCCAAATAAGGCAAGGGCGGATCCAGAACACATTAATTTTTTTGGTCTTCCAAGTTCCAAACAATTTGTTGGTTCCCAAAAAGTGGGTCCCAAAAATTACAGCGAGGGGTGCAGAGCCCGCTTAAGGGCCCCCAATTTTTTTTTGTATCCTTGATCATCTGAAAAGATGGTGGTGTGCGCAGTGCATGCCTTCATTGCAAAAACAAAAACTTTTTGGGGGGGGGGGGGTGGACCCCATTGGCCCCTTCCCCCCCCCCCATCCGCCCTTGAAATAAGGGTCAGAATGATTTCATTTTTGCGAAGGAACCAGAGGCATCCCTGAAACGTGGTACAATCTGGGTAATGTCATTAAGTCCTGAAACATGTCAACATTTCCTGGAATTGAATTTCATATTCCAGGGCAACAAAGAAAGGGTAACTGCAAACACAAGCCAACAAATCAGTGTTCCTACAAGTACATGTGTGTACATATAGGTAAGTCTTGATTTAAGATATTTCTGCTTAGTCAATACAATCCCAACAAAAAGAGCCAGTAGACTTAAAATTAAACAGAAAGAACCCACTTTATCACATACATGTAGATGGTGATTCTTTTTGCTTTTCACTAATATCAAAACCTTATAAATTTGAAATAAAAAGATCTCTTACTTGAAGCTGTGTTGCCAACTGCCCAGCACTATCGAACACCAAACCATTTTCCTTGTGTTTCACTAACTCACCAATGCTGTTTTCAAAAATAAACATAATGGATATAATGATAACTAGAGATTCGCGTCTGTCGAGTTACAATTGTAGGGTGATCGGGCTATAAACAACTATTTCAATCATTGGACATTGCCCAGTTAAGTTGTTAATATTGTTTTGTCAGAACAGGATCACGAAATTCAGCCTCTGGAGTAGAACTACAATGTATTTGTTTTCATAAAAAAAAGGAGCTTTTGGGTTATGATAAATTTCAGTATACATTTATGATTTTACAAACATGTTTACATTATTTCTGGTTTGATGAAACCATCAGTCAAAATGTGCAAACTGAATGCTGATTCAGTTCAGAGAGGATAAATGTTCACCATGAAGTAAAAAACGTTTGAAAACATGAAACTTCTGGTTTGATGACGTCACATCATTTGGAAGACTAAGGTTAACCAGGGCTTGCAAAATCGGCTGCCTGATGTCCCAGGACAACAAAAATATTTTGTCGGACAACCAAAAGTTCCAGGTTGCCAGCCTGACAGTCAACAACTTTTTTTCACTCATACCATAGAGCAAGGACCCAAGGAGTTCGTACTCCAAGACCTCAAAAGTAAAATGATGGTCGCCGTGCTCGAAAGCTACAATAGAAAGCACCTGGCGGCCAGCTTGCTCAGTTGCTCACTACGCTAATCTCGACACAATAGAGATCCACGCTCACTAATGCCAAAAAAAGGAGTTTGCATGGCTTCGTAGACAGTACCATGGTAAATATGCATGCGCAGTTGTCATACATCGCTAAAAATGAATGATTTTGAAGTGTTTGTTCGGAGTTGGCTAATGCTGGCTAACAATGTGGTCAACATCACTGAAACAATCATTTCATGAAGAACAAAATGCTCTGTACCATTAGTGTGAAAACTTGTGAAATTTTCCAAAAAAACACATTTCATCAATGATATATTGCCAATTAAAATGTCTGAAAATACATGAAAACTTATCTGAAAGAAATCCAATTTATCTCCAAATTACAGGGACAGATAACGCTTTTAAGCACCAACAACTGCACATTGCTAACTTGAGTTCATAAGTCACATCTAACAACTGCGCAGTTGTAAAAACCTATCTTGTCGTAAAATATATTTTTCAAAAAAGAGCAGCGACGTGACATGACTTATTATGCAGCATATAGGGAGGTTGTTGGTTACCAACTAAAAAGGCGGCGACGATCATCATGTTCAAAGGCCGCTGGCATTCACGCTTTGAATGGTCGAGGCTTGCGGTCACAGTGCTGTAGCTATAGACATTCCCGAGGGATTGGTATGTTAATGTTCAAAATGTAAATCGCCCAAGAGTTCCGACTCCTTGGGTCCTTGCTCTATGCTCATACTCACACATTTGTACACTTTATTTGAGTCCATGGGATTTCGAACATTCCAGAATCCCATACATGTGCACAGTGTCCAACAATAATCGCATCGACATTTTGTACTAAGCTGCTGCGCTATCGCCATTTGATGTTGGTAATCTACGCATAAAACAATAACGGGTACCAGCCAAAACAGAACAGTGGTCAACCTGAGTATGTAAACACCGGCAATTGTGGACCACCCCCTCTAAGCACATTTTCGTTTATATCATCGCAACGTATTCTTTTGGCTATTTTGTACCTTGTTGCATATCAACACAAATTCCCAAAATGTTATGAATTGTTTGTCTTCTTAGTCAGGTACACCACATGGAAGCTAGTAAAAATTCACACAATTTGTTTAGGATGTGTTCCCTAATGGATGGTACATGCACATTAGCTAAAGGTAATAGCAAGCAGATATGTGACTGATTTATAGCAAATAATACTGGAATGAAGAATTATGCAGAATACGTTATAGTTGGCAAAACTCTGCACACAATAGACATACTGAAATTTGCATCCTTGCAGAGTGTTTTCTTTGTTATGTACTAAAGTTTTCGAGTTTGAAAGTGTACTTTCAAAATGCTCCTATTTTAACCAGAAATAATTTCCTGGGTTGAAATTCGGACTTAATATCCCTTACATAAGGCCAAAAAAAACTAATACTTCTGCTTCCGGTTACCCGACCGACCTTATTTTTAGGCTGCGACCCTAAAAATTGTATCGGCAATTCCAAAAAAAATAAATAATAATGATTGAATAAATAAAAATAAAAGCTTGTTGTCTTTTCTGTCTTCACAAAATACCTCTCAACAACCCATTTGCGTAAAAAAAAGCTTGTATTTATTTGTTTTCTTACTAACATTCGCAATTTTTTTCAAAAGAAACCAAATTCGCTTCGCGATCTGTCATCATACATGTACCTCGCAATTCAATGTCATGGTGACTATAATAACGTGCGTAGACCTTGCTCAATGCAGTGACGACTGGTTCCCGCCGCGCCGCGCCGCGCAGGGGCCAATTCAGAAAACATGATGAAAGTGTGGTAACCAGTCTGTCATGGCTATGCGATCGCTAGCGCTAGCATGGCTATACATTAGGCACAAGCACTGTCAACTGGTCGGATTCGATATCGTAAAAATGCCGCGGGCCACACATGCACAGTGCATCACACACTTCGGAGTTTTGGCCAGCTTCCCGTCTTGACTAGCAATGTGCATATGGTGCGAACGGCCTGAATTTTCCATTATTTTTTAAGAATTATCAAACGTTAATATATGGACAATAATTAAGGTAGGTTTTATTCACTTTTCGTGGCCATTTTGTGTATAGCTTTCGTAGTGCAATGGAAATAGTTCAGGTTAAAACTTCGCATATTATTGAATACCCCATTCAATCTGCATAAAAAAAATTGGCAAAAAAATATAAAAAATTCAACCGACCGACCCTATTTTTGAAAGGCATGTAATCGGAAGCAGAAATTTTTTTTTTCGGCCTGAAATACTTCAATTTGCGACGGATCAACACTCCTTGGAAATTCCTAGTTTTTTAGTAAAATCCATATATCTATTTTGTGATAACCTTGTTTAGACGTATTCACTAATAGAAATTACAGTGGAGACGTATACAATCTTTTCTTCCCTTTTGTGCATATGTCTCCACAGGGTACCGTGTACCAGATCAGTGAGTATTATACAAGCAGCACATGTTTATGAGTGCAATGGTAAGAATAATTTTATGAGGTGACAGATGGAATGGAACATTTCATCTTTCACTGAATGAAAGTATTCTTTCGACTGCACGAATGTAAAACATTCATTATTTGTTTCATACAACACCTGAATAAATCCTCGTCATCTGATTGGTAAGTAGTGTGACCGTGGAATGGAACTTCTATTTTTGCAGTGTGGCCGGTCTTATCAGATGACAGGGATTGTTTCAGGCATTGCATAACATAAAAGAACAGGTACGCAATCCTTTTGAACTCTCTAATGTTAAGATATGATTGATGATGTAACATACCACTGAAAGTTGACTGCACATACAGGAAGTCCAGAGCCAAACATGTCTACAACTTTCATTGGTAGATCAAGGCCACTTGATGATGTATGAAGACATACCCCAAGGTCAGATGAACCTAGCCAGTCATAATGAATTGAGATCAAACATGTCATCCCTAGCTCTTCTTAAACTTTACCAATCAAGTTGAATAACTAAGCACTTTAACATGGAATGACCGTCCCGCCCCAATTATAAAAACTGCACATTTAAATCAGTTGATATTCAATGTCTCATGAAAAGGCTCATGTCATGGACTAACAGCTTTGTCTTATTAAACAGTGAATCAGGCAACACAGACACACCGCTAAATTATGGATTTGTTAATTTCTATAATTGTATTTCTAATCCTGCTGACTTACCCAGCAACAATGGATAATCTTCCGCGGTAAGCCATGGTGTACAGAACTTGACAGACTTCAATGACATGCCTCCAATGATATCTTGATAATGCTGCTTCTGCTGTCCTTTGCCAGTGATAGCGCACACTATGTGGGGTAAGTTCTTACCATCCTGATATGCCTTGTCAAATTCTTGGAAAGAAATCACAACACAAAAAGCCCTAAACAACTTGATACGTGTATTAAGCAAACACATTTTCTAAATGTCCTTTCAAACCTGGCTAACCAAAATCCTAAAAAATAAAAAAAATTCAAATTGGGATGACCACCCCAATAAAATGTTCGAAAGCCAAACAATTCAGAAGCATCATGGACTCTAAAACAGCATCTATAAGGTACATCTGCATCCACAAGATTCCTGTTACAGTATTCCAACAAGAGGGACAGAACTTACACGAACATTAAACACAACAGTGCATAGTTGCATACACATAATGCACAGAATGTACAGTCGACTCCCATTATTACGAAAACCGCTGGACCCGGTCAAAATGTTCGTTATATCTGAATTTCGTATTATCCGATGCAATAGATTTCAACCCATTGTTCACTTTTGTGTTAGCTCTATGAACGTGCATGATGTTCACGTGCGTAATCAAAATGAATAGAACATAGTGTTGGGTGTGTAGAACTATCAAACAAAATAAAAAGGGTTTGTGAAAATATGTAAAATGTATGGCACACTCTGATTGTGATATGTAAATTTGAAGAAAAAAAACCGAAAAAATAAAGTTATGAAAACCTCGAGGGTTGAAGACGGAGTCAACGTATCGACCGCCAGCGGAAGTGTGACCCTTAAATCAACCAGACCGTATTGTTCAGCGTAAGTAAACTCTTCTGATTTTTAATCCAGCAAAAATTAAGTCCGAGAGACCTTCAGACCTTGGTTCATTTCTACATGTAATTTCCACGTTTTGATCCAAAATGCAAACTTGTTTGCTTGCTTGTACCAGCTGATGAGAAAGCGCCCTCATGAGACATTTTCCTGAGCAATGATGTCTTAATGGTACATCGTGATTGGAAAATAATGGCTGATGAAATTTTTTGTCACAGAAGCAATGTGATCTTATTGGCTTGCACCATATATTACCCACAATCCTCTGCGTACGGTCTGCATAATGCAGTGACGAGACAATCATTTTCTTCCCAGCGGTTGCCTTTGTCAAAATATACCGAACGGGAAGGGCCGATATCTTTTGCTGCATGTTGCGAAGGCATTGTTTGGATTTTAATTCACAAACATTTTCTGTGGTATGTGCTAAAATGATAGTTAGGCCAATTTTAGGAGTTCATGTTTCCAAATTTGGATTGGGTTCAATCAGGTTACGAAGAGGGGATATGACATAATTTTCATTTTGAGACTTTTTTTAATGGCGCAGGATTTGTTTTTGGGTAATAAAGGTTTGGTGGAAAATTGTTGATCTGGTGTGTTTTCATTTTTAAAAATTTATTTGCCAATATGCCAATCTCTTTTTTTAACTGAAAAAAAAAAGAGTCCATTTGGATATGTTGGGTTGGCTTAAGTCATTGAAACCTGCCTCGGACAAACTTGTCCTAGCTAGCAGCGTGTCCACGTAAATCTCATCGTCCATGTCAACTTGGGTGCAGAAGATGTCACGTACTCTGTGATTGTTTCCGGCTGATGGTTTCTCCTGTTGCCATCTGGGTATCATTGTATCATGGTATCATCAGCATGTTTTCACAGGCCTTTGTTGGTAACCGCAACGCGTGATTAGTGAACATACCACGGTGTCTGCAAGATTAAATAACTGACTAAACCCTTTCATGACCGTAATTATGCTGCTTTCAGATTAGGTCTGAAAGAAAAAAAAGGCTGTGAAGTACAGCTTTTGTGGTTTCAATTTTTATGCCCCGCAGTGAAGCCGAAGGGGCATACTGTTTCCGCCTTGTCCTTCCGTGGGTGGGTGGGTGTGAGTTTGTGTTACATACCCTATGTGGACTTGTGAACAAAAGAGGTCCACATAATGCAGGTTGTGTTAACGTTATGTGGACTAAGCCGTGTCCACATAAGGTTTTGCCCTTTCTGGAAAACAGGTTTAGAGGCATTTTTGGGTTAGGTTTATCTGTAGCAGAATGAAGAGAAACACTATAGGGAATCATAGAAAACAAATTGGGTTAAAAGAGTTTTCACAGTTTAAGTAAAGTTATTTTTTGTACCGAGTTTTCTTAACTACACGAAAACAAAGCAATGTCCACACAAGGTATGTAACGTAAGTCGGGGTGTGCGTGCGTGGGTGTGTGTGTCCGGACAAATCTTGTCAGCGTGATAACTTGAGAAATACTTAACATATGAACTTCAAATTTGGTTTGTGGATTGTTCTTGGTAATCCTAAGAAGCCTATTGCATTTCGGGCCAAAAGATCAAGGGTCAAGGTCACAGTGGCTAAAACAAAAGAAATTTTGTCAGCGCAATAACTTGAGAAATACTTTACATGTGAACTTCAAATTTGGTTTGTGGATTGTTCTTGGTAATCCTAAGAAGCCTATTGCATTTGGGGCCAAAAGATCAAGGGTCAAGGTCACAGTGGCTAAAACAAAAGAAATTTTGTCAGCGTGATAACTTTAGAAATACTTTACTTGTGAACTTCAAATTTGGTTTGTGGATTGTTCTTGGTAATCCTAAGAAGCCTATTGCATTGGGGGCTGAAAGGTCAAGGGTCAAGGTCACAGTGTCTAAAACAATGGAAATCTTGTATTTATTCTGAGATCATAGGGATTAGGCCTAATTCATATAAAACCTACAGAAAACACTAATGATGTCAGTGAACTTTCCATGTGACCCAAGTACATGTACATGTCAGTTGATGTTAAAAGATAGGTGTTATGTCATGGGAACAGTCACGGTTGCGGGGCATTTGTGTTTGTAAACACACCTGACTTGTTTCGTAATAAATGGGTCGCTAACAATGCTTTCTACGCAACGGGGTCGCCAAAACCTTTCGTTGTAACATTAATTTTGTACTGTCTGATTCCGTCTTAAGCGAATTTCTCCCCATAGAAATGTGCACAATTTTGCCGGGACCTAAGATACATGTGTTTGTTATAACCGGAATTTTGTCCTAACCGTTTTCGTAATAACAGGAGCCGACTGTACATTTACTCTGTACACCGGCACCATGGACACCAATTTTCTAAATTTGAAAACTTCCCAGTGGTGGGCTGGGGCAAAAAAACCAACATCACGCAATCTCACTGAAATTTTGAAGGGCTTAAAGGGAAGATACAACATTTGCAAACATCAAAAAACAAAATGATCAAATTATCACGAAATACCTTACTGAATTGTTAGGGATTGACAGTCTAAAGCATCCTGTAAAATCGTGCCTCCTGGTGTGCTGACATTTTCAAGAAAAACTGTATTTTTCCAACGCTGGTCGGCTGACCAGCGTTGGAAAACACTGGCTTTTTCAAAAACTGTTTTCATATTTAGTTATTCCGCATTTTCTTTGCAATAGATTACACACCTGTGAAGGGGTACAAACCTGCTAGAGTGATTCTTTGACCTTACAATTCCTTACAATTCCCCAAAGTCTTTACGTTTCTCCGTTTCATCTTAAGTGGGGTCGGGGAACCAGACTACAAAAAAATTATTGGTTTTCTTGGTTTTTCCAGCATAAACAAGCCCAAAACGTGAAACAAGTCAGTTTAACAATATTTGCTATAACATACTAATCCTCCAAATCCATTTATTTCTGAAAATTGCAGCAAAAGCAAATGTTGTACATTCCCTTTAAGTTGGCCTTTGTATGTGAACACAACTGAAATGTACAGAAGTATGCACACACAGAAAAATTGGGAAAAAAACTTTCTCCAACAGCCTACATTTTTTTAAATCAAGAGAAACATTATATTTCCAAATCAATCAAACACTCTGACATCTGTTTGGAAATGATAATTGCAAACGAATTACACTGCAAGTAAATTGATTAAACTAAAGCCCACACCGTTATTTGTAAAATAAAAACTTGCAGTTCATTTCACTGTAACACACTTATCATTAACTCACCCTGTAATGCATTCAGCAAGATTGAGATATCTTCATCTGCTGTCCAACTGGTACTGCTTACAATCAAAGCAGGACGGTTGCCATTCCTCACTATCTCTCCTGATGAGGTCCGTTCTGTGAAGGCTGTGGCATTTGATATACTCTCAGCTGAATTAAATACCGGATAATCTTCAGCTAATCGTGTGAACAGCTGAAATGGAATGAGTAAAATCAAATGACCTTATACTTTTGATAATACAAAAATAAATACTGCAAATACACAATCTTGTTTAAATAAGTGAAACTATTGGCTGCTATGAGCTTCGTGCACAAGTACCCCCTCACTGGCAAGAAAGGGAGAATTGGGGGAGACCACTGGGTGAGACATTCAAAGGAATTGCCTTATGCACATTCAGAGTAATATATGTCTTGCCGACTTCTCGCTATACGAACCAGTATGTGCACGCGGTGTGTCCCGTCCATGGGGCTCTCAAAAGTGGTAAAAACGCGCCCCCTCTTATTTGCGCATGGAGCCCACATTAAAAAATAATTTGTAGTAAAACAATACCAGGTAATCATAACAACCACACTATTATTAAGAAGAGGCATTCATTGATTTAAAAAAAAAATCAAATCATCGCATTTCATGACAGTATTTCATGACTAAGATCTCTAAAAGGAGTTTACAGTTTGCTCAAAAACAGTTTCTCTAAGACAAAATATAATATAAATAAGTAGCGGACACATTGGCTATTGATTACATGTATTTCTATTTTTAGTCCAGAATAAAAGAGTGAGTTGCACCAAATTTCCTTTACCTCATGTTGAGATTCTAAGGGTGTTTCCTTGAAGACTTTAGGAGGTCTGTCATAGAGAGTTATGGGTTTCTTGAGTCCAAATCTCTTGGTCAGATCATCTTTCATAGCATTGGTAACACACAGATGTCCATCACCCCACTTAGCAAACACACCTTCAAACCTGAACAAATGCAGAATGTGTTACAATTGTGGGTTGTCATTTTTTTTGGTATGAGTGCACACTCTAACGTACATCTTTTGTTGAAAATGGTCCTCGAAAAGTGTGTGTGCTTAGTCTATGAGAGAGTGTTGTATTATGGGGACAAAGGGAAACACAATGCCTAGTCCTCGGATATAATGGTAAAATGCAACTGTGTGTGCTCGTAAGTGAAGGAAGTGTGAGTGTTGTGTGGGCTTGTCCACGTCCACACTAGGTTCCCCCTCTCTGAAAACAGTTTTAGAGGCATTTTGGAATTAGGGTTATATGTTTCAAAATAAAGAGGAACACTCAGGGAAATCATGATAAAAAGAATGGGTCGAAAGAGTATCCACAGTGAGATTAAACTAAAGCCGTGTCCACACTGGACTTTTTTTTGGGAAGGTTTTACCGAGACGATGGTAAAATGAGAAATGGTCAAATGTGACCACTGTCCGCACTTGGACTTTCGACACGGGAAAATTTACCCAGACCGCGTGGGGGAAGTAACCGAGCTGTCACAGTGTCAGTATAATGACTCACCGTACTCAGAAAACAAATTGCCGATCACATTTTCAGCCGCCGATACGCACAGTAATATTACACACGCCATTTGCATGCACAACATAATTGTTTACACGATATGATTTCATCTTGACACGCTAAATCTTGACGAAAACTGAAGGCCTATAATTCTGACCCATTTGTGATGCATTTGTGATGCATTTGTGATGCTGCTGTACGATGTTCCGTGCGGCAGCAGTGCCATCAGTATTCGTTGGTTCCCATCGCATGCTTACAGAATCGAAGCTATGATGTGGGCCAGGAACCAGTGACTACGGCCTACGTACGGTACCGGACCATGATGTTCCGTGCATGACTCAGTAGCGTATCAGGACGAATTTGGATCGTAGAAAATAACATACATCGGTGGAGAAAGAGACTTTCCGCAAATTAATTCTCAGAGAACGTGATCTCTCTCTGTGTATGTATTTGTCCGTTGAAATATATATTTTAACGAGATTTTACCGCTCGGACTTGATGATACACCGCAGCGTGTTTCTACAAAATTTTCGGCCACTGCACGTGCAGGTTCGTGCGGTCTCTGTATGCATAACAGGGCGCTCGGGCCGGATGTACGCTTTCCTGAGCCGCTTTTACCGACTCGCACTGTCCGCACTGGACTTATCGTCTCGGGAAAAGTGACCTGGTCAGTTTTCCTGGGCGCGTGGGAAGTTTTCCTGGGCAGCAGTTGGCCAGTAAAAGTAACCGCTGGACTCAGGAAAAGTAACCGAGAGGAAAACGTCCTAGGCTGTCCGCACTGGACTTAAAATGGGAAAAGTACCCATAGTCTCGGTTAGTTTGACCAAAAAAAGTCCAGTGCGGACAGGGCTTAAGTTGTTTTTCTTTGTTTTTTTTCTTAACTACACAAAGACAAAAGAATGTCCACAGTAGGTATGTAAAGTAGGCCTGTACATGTATACATAGAAAACACAATAGAACAATAGACCCCACAAGGAAGTCTTGAGAAATCTATCTATCCCATGAGGGAAACGCTTTGGAGTTTGAGATTTCAATAGGAACAAAGGAGAACAAAATAAGGGAAACAATGGTCTTCCCACAAGTATACATGTATGTAAGGCAGCTCTTTACCAGAGCTACCTTATGGGGTGCTAACACAAAGGGAACGATTGTACCCCACAAGTTGGCCTTTGTAAAACGGTACCCCAGAAGGGAAATTCTAAAGAAGAGGGATAAAGGAAGAACAATGCAAGTACCCCATAAAC
This sequence comes from Patiria miniata, assembly GCF_015706575.1. Taxonomy (NCBI): domain Eukaryota; kingdom Metazoa; phylum Echinodermata; class Asteroidea; order Valvatida; family Asterinidae; genus Patiria; species Patiria miniata. The sequence continues at coordinate 7,103,675 of NW_024037067.1, forward strand.
CCCATCCTTGTGTGTCTGGGGTGACAGTTGTGGAGAATTTCAACTGTCCCTACAGTGTCTTTGAACACCACAGAAGTCATATCTTTTGAACTAAAGGTTCATAACAGCGCCCTCTTGCAACAATTCTTTCTTTAACCCTTACTCTCTGAGGGTAGTTTACTGCATGTCAGTTGGTTATGCCAATGCCCTCCAGCTGCAGTTAATTGGAGGATAAACTATCTTGACTGTGAAGGCTCCAATTGGCAGGAGTTGGAGGCCCTGGAGGGTGCCTGATACTGACCAGCTGGGGGCACTCACTTTGTTATCAGAGGACTCTCATTGTTCTCTGTGGCATGTATTGGAGTGCCTGTCCAGTTACCCTTGAAATGACATGGCAGATATTGGAGGGCCATGCAAAAAACATAGGAGATTTTCTTGAGGCACATATTGGCATGCGTTGGAGGGTCTAGTAGGGTAAGGGTTAAAGAAGCATATATTTTTGTCTTCAATATATTGAAGATTATGTTGATGAAATTTCTCACTGATGACGTATTAAACCTGAAACTGCTTAATGTTGCGAATGGTAGATGAAGATGTGGTGAAAAACTTAAGAAGTTTTAAAACCCAAACATCCTCACTGATGTATATCAAAAACTTTGGTGATGCCATTCCCCTCTACCAACAATTTGAAATAAGGCCATGTGATTCTTTATTAAAATCATAAATTTGCAGAAAACGGCTCAGAAACATATTGTAGCTGACCCTCAGGACTTGAATATAAAGGGTCTGTTTTTTACCAAATTTCTTTTACCACCTCACACCCACCAGCAACCAAGGGGAAACACTGCCTGGTTCCCTTACACTATAGACACACACAGCACATCATCACGGGGTAGAAACAGCTCAAGTATTAAACAAAAATTAACTGTACTTTTTTCTTCTTTTTGTTTTCCCCAAATTCCAAACAAATTTGTACACATTTCCTCCTAACATGCCTAAGAGCACTTTGCTTTTTCTTAAGAAATGCTTGGTGTTTCACTGTATTGTGAATTGCTTTGATTTAGACTGATTTATTTTGGATTACTTTGTATGTAGGACTTTGATTACTCACCATTTGGTGATTCTCACCAGCATATGATCCTTTCCCAGTGTCAGACCAAGTATAGTGAAGCCATAGTTGTGCCAGTCAATCATGAACTTACTGCCATACAATCGACTACACAGCCAAGCTACTGCTAACGTCGGGATGGCTGGTGGATTCTGCCAAGAATAAAGAACATCAACCATGGCTATGTTTGTGTATTTCTTTGATAGTAGAGACCCTGACTAGTTCAGCAATAAAAATTACACAGAATCACTTTGGGGCTTCATGTCTGAATGACGTCATCAAAATGACCACACTCTTGCAATTAACTGTGACCAAACCCAACAAAACGAGGCATAAGTCGTCAGAGTTACTTAGTGCACTTCCAGCATCGTAACAGAATCTAAAAATTTAATAAAAACTGACATTCGTTTTGCTCACAATCATGATTGCTTTTTATTAGATTTTCAGGCCCGTTCACGCATCAAAATCAATAGTTTAATTTACCATTTTTAAATCATATGAAACCCCAGTGTGAAAAAAATGCTTAATAGACATTTTGTAGCTTTTAGTGCGAGATTCTGTTAAGAGGCCTGTAATGCAATAGTAGCTCTGATAACTTGTGCCTCATTTCTTTGGGGTGGGTCACAATTAATTGCACTAATGCAATTATTCTGATGACGTCATTTGAACATGTTCCCCCAAAGTGATTCCGGGTAATTTTTATTTCTGAACTACTCAGGGTCCCAACTTTAAAAAAAATACCAATATTAGCTGGTAGTACCCTAGTTGCAATTCACCCAAAATGTTTGGTTTAATCCACTCGCCTATATAATGAGGCAGCTATGATGAGCAGTTTTGGGAGTTTAACCCTAACTACCTAGCATGATTTACAAGGAGCCATACCCATCCTGGCAAATTCCAACACCATATGGGAAACTGCATACACTTATTTCTGACTTTGATTTCTGGAGGTGTGCCAACCCAATGTAAAAGACTGTCAGTTTAGGGGTACTGTACCCATCCTGACAGATTCCAACAAAACATACTGTTGGGTTTGATGGGTTGAGTTCTGTTAGGGTTAATCTGTCATAGCGGTTGGTTGGTTCCTTTCTCAATGGGAGACTTATTCAGACGTTGGTAGCAGTGGTCCTTCTTCAATTGTTTACGTCATGTTTATTGCTAAAGCGCGCATGCCCAATTTGACGCAAACAATGGAAAAAGCAGTGTTGTAGTTGAGTATTTTTTTCCGAGTACCGAGTACTGCCGAGTACTTAGGTTGCCGAGTACGAGTACGAGTACTTGTACCTCTGAGTACAAGAACGGGTCTCTGAGTACGAGTACTTGTACTTCCGAGTACGAGTACGAGTACAAGTACTCGCATTTCTGAATACGGCCATACGGCAAATGGTTCATTGTGCGTAATTGGCCCAGGCCCAGTCAGACCGTACAGACCCACTCACGGCTAGCTGTTGAATGTGTTTGTCCGGACGTGCACAGAGGAAAATCATGTATGTTTGCTGCCACCAACGTCGCAAATGTCTCCCATTTCACAAAATGTCCCAAAGACTCATGGTGGATATTATACAAATATTGAGTGGCTCAGAGAGAAATGGGAGGAATATCATCGCAAGGTAAAATCTGGACTTTTCCATTTCACAAGGTGAAGCCGGGTGAACTGGAAAAGTCCAGATTTTACCGAGCGATGGGGTGTAGGGGGCTCTGGGGAGAGGTAGTACTTCTGGTTGTCTTCCACGCTGCACTCTATGAGTGGGTCGGCATCATTGGTCCTCACCCATCCCCTAAATCTCTCACGTGTTGGCTTCAAGCGCCACACCCTGGTAAACCGCTTCAGCTGGCGGACTAAACCATGTGAGGGGGTGGTGTTAACATGACACCACTGGGCGAAGGACCTCCACGAAGATGGTCACCGGCCAGGGCGGAAGAGTTCCCAGACGAACTTTAACGGCCACATGTTCGTGACCAAGGCGAGCCACCTAGTTGGAGGACATCGGCTGTGGTCAGGCCTGGAGAGGGTTGGGCACCACCAGGCGACACCTGCCCTAGACACACCTCATGAAGATGATAATCAGCAATCAACCCATACCGGATTGGTCGTCGCCCGGGTTACCAAGGGCCGCGCCTCCGGCTGCGCATCAGGGCCGAGGTGGAAAGTATGCGACTGGTGCATTGAACAACAGTATTCGTGCCAGAAATAGCATTGCTATTGGCACTTGGAATGTGAGAACATTGAGAGCAGCAGGCAAGCTAGAAGAACTCACTCACGAAATGAACAGATACCGCTGGAACATTCTTGGACTCTGTGAAGTACGATGGAAGAACATTGGGGAAACATCCACACTGGAAGACCACAAGCTGTACTTCAGTGGCAGAGAGGATAAACATGCTCACGACGTTGGGCTTCTTGTTCACAAGGACGTTGTGAATACAGTCATGGGGTGTTGGCCAGTCTCTAGCCAACTCATCACCATCCGCCTCAGGGCAACTCCATTCAACACCACCATCATCCAGGCATACGTCCATAACGGCTGATTACGATGAGGAGGAGGTGAAAGACTTTAATGACCAGCTACAAGAAGTCTTGGATCAAACCCCGAAGAAAGACATTCTGGTTGTACAAGGCGACTGGAATGCCAAGGTAGGAATGGATGCTTGCAAGAACTGGAGAGGCACATGCAGAGACCAACGAGAGAGGATTGAGACTCCTGGAATTTGCCACATACAACGATCTTGTGATGACGAATACATTTGGCCATCATAAAGCATCTAGAAGATGGACATGGCACAGCCCAAGTGGAGACCACCACAACCACATCGACTACATCATGGTAAAGAGACGCTTCCAAACAAGTGTGAACATGGCCAACACACAAAGCTTCCCAGGAGCGGATATAGGAAGTGACCACGATCTGGTGTTGATGACCTTCCAGCTCCACCTAAAGAAGGTCAACAAGCAGAGCAACACAAGGATGAAGTTTGACCTTGAGAAACTGAAGGACCCAGCAGTAGCAGAAGCCTTCCAAGCAATGATTGGAGGGAAATTTGCACCACTCATCATCCTTGATGCTGATGCTGATGTGGATGACACAGCCTTGGATGCGTTCATCGACACCTTCAACACAGCGGTGACCGAGACAGCCAGTGAGATCCTTGGCAAACATCACCCGGTCTAGAAACCATGGGTCACAGCTGATATCCTAGATCTGTATGATAGAAGGAGAGAGCTAAAGAAAAAGAAAAATGAAGTAGAAGGGGCACAGCAGTACAAAGCAGTTAATCAGGAAGTCAAAAAGGGCATGAAGAAAGCAAAAGAGAATTGGATAGAAAAACAGTGCAAAGACATTGAGGAAAACCTACAAAAGAACAATAGTAAGAAAGCTTATCAAATTGTGAAACACCTGACAAACACAAAGCAAGGGCGAGTTACCACCATACAGGATAAAGCAGGAAACTGTCTTACAGAAGAACAGGAGATTCTATTATTTCTAAAGAGATGGACAGAATACTGCTCAGAGCTGTACACCCACAGAGCCACAGGTGACCCAGAGGTACTGAATGTCCCTCCAGCAACCAACACCGACAACTACCCCATCCTTCGTGAAGAAGTGGAGGCAGCGGTGAAATCACTGAAAAAAGGAAAGTCGGCAGGAGTGGACAACATTCCAGCAGAGCTGGTTCAGGCAGGTGGAGAGGCCGTAATTACTGCCCTAACAACTATCTGCAACAAGATCTGGCAGACAGGAGAATGGCCGACACCATGGACTCAGTCATTGATCATTACCCTCCCCACAAAGGCAATTACAACAGAGTCAAAACTACCGCACAATCAGCATTATAAGTCATCCAAGCAAAGTCATGTTGAAAGTCTTGCTAAACAGACTAAAGCCGCAAGCAGAAGAGATCGTTGCCGAGGAGCAGGCAGGCTTCCGAGCAGGGCGCAGCACAACGGAACAGATACTCAACCTCAGGATACTGTGCGAGAGATATCTACAACACCAGCAAAACCTCTACCACGTATTTGTGGATTTCAAGAAAGCATTTGACAGGGTGTGGCATGCAGCCTTATGGGCAACCATGAGGTTGTACAAAATCAGTGCCAACTTGATCAGGGTAATAGAGCACCTCTATGACAAGGCCACCAATGCAGTATACTTCAACGGCAGCACAGGGGACTGGTTCAGGACGACAGTTGGAGTCAGGCAAGGTTGTCTACTATCTCCCACACTCTTCAACATCTTTCTGGAGAGAATCATGACGGACGCACTGGAAGACCATGAAGGTACAGTCAGCATCGGAGGCAGGACTGTCACCAACTTGCGTTTCGCCGACGATATCGATGGCTTAGCTGGAGAAGAACAGGAGCTTGCCAAACTAGTGGAAGGCCTTGACAAAACATCCTCATCCTATGGCATGGAAATCAGTGAAGACCAAACTCATGACCAACAGTATCAACGGCATCACCACTGACATCACGGTCAACGGCAGGAAGCTTGACACTGTCCAAAGCTTCAAGTACCTGGGATCTGTTGTGAGAGATCAGGGTCTAAACCAGAAATATGCTCCAGGATCACGCAGACAACAGCAGCGCCGACAAAATTGAAGCCCATTTGGAATGACCGGAACATCATGCTCAGCTCAAAAATCAGACTAATGCGCTCATTGGTCATATCCGTCTTCCTCTACGCCTGTGAAACTTGGACTCTAAGAGTAAGAGCCGACTTAGAGAGGAGAATACAGGCCACAGAAATGAGATGCTACAGAAAGATCCTTGGCATCTCCTACAAAGATCACATCACCAACGAGGAGGTACGGACCAGAATCAGGCAAGTCATTGGATCCTACGAAGATCTCCTGACCACAGTGAAAAAGCGCTAACTGAAGTGGTATGGGCACATTTCACGATCATCAGGACTTGCTAAGACGATCCTGCAAGGCACTGTACAAGGAGGAAGAAAGAGAGGCAGGCAGAGAAAGAGGTGGGAGGACAACATCTCGGAGTGGACAGGCCTGACGCTGAGTGACTCCCTGAGAAAGTCCGAGGATCGAGAGGGATGGAGGAAGCTGGTTGACAGGTCTTCAAGGGGTGCCCCCACGGTCAGAAGACTGCGGGATAGGCAACAGGTAATATTCCTCCCATTTCACAATTTAAAGCCATTCAATATTTGTATTATATAACTGACATAGATCCTTGTCATTTGAAATATTTGAACTTTTATTTCAATACAAAATTGGTGGAAAATGTATTTCTCTTCTAAACCACCCCTTCACGAAAATGTTTGAACCCAACTCTGTATGGCTGGCTCTTTGGAACAATACGCGCTACGTGCAACGCACACACCAGCATGCATTTGCACACAAATACTGCGTCATTTCCCATTCCCCATGGGTGAATGGGACTTTTTCAGCCCCGGCGTGAATGGGAGTAATAACGAATGTCACGTGATGTGAGTTCCACCAATCAAATGACAAGGATCTGTATGTCAGTTATATAAAGAGCAATCTGAGATGGTTAGGGTAAATGGCCTATGACTGGTCTTATGTTGAAAATGAGGCCACTAAATGTTATTGGTTACAATGACTTGTATTTTGTGTACGTTTACCTGGACTAACACATGGGAGGGCCATTGCAGCTGAACAAGCATGACCCAAACAAGCTGCATTGATTGCCAAATCACCTTGAACACATATCTCAAGAGTCTTGGGATTACTGTCAAAATAAGAAAAGATGCAAAGTCAAGACATTACAAGGAGATTTCACAAAAATCTAAGCGATGGTGCAGCTCCACATACACCACTATTTCAATAAACATTGTGACATATTTTACAAATGTTACATAGTGTGTAAATCAGCGACTGACACAATGTACACAAACAAAATGGTTCAACATTCAATGGCATTTTTCACTATTGGAAATAGACAAGGCAAAAAAATAACTGTAACAACAGCTTCCCATAAATGAAAGACATCAGCCAATTTTCTATGACCAAGACCTTTGAAAAATACTAACAACTAATTTTGGCAATACCAGAATTTCAGAGGTTAACCAATGTCTTAAAAAGTGATTCCAAATCATTCCATCAATGCATTACAAATAGGAAAATATTACATGTACCGGTATTAGAACAAAGAAATTTTGTAGTGCATGTATTATGTAGGAATTGAAGTGAAATAAACTTGAATAAGGCCAAGTAAAAAATAACAGCAGTTGATCGTCCGGGTTTTTTAAAAAGAGGAGGATGAGCACCTTTTTATTATTTTACTTGTTGATTTTACTAGTTGATGGCCACAAAACCTTCTTAATGTGCTCATTAAACATTAGTCAAGCTATTAGAAGCAACTTCTGAAACATCTTTAAAAAATGTTATGCCTGTCTGAAATTTATAAAATAAAAACAAAATTGATGCAGCCTCAAAAAAGGAAGCAAGCGGGGAGGATCAACTGGTATTTTGTTTTACTTGGCCTAATATCTACATTTTTAACACTTTACATGAATGTTAAGGCACCCACTTACTAGAAGGAAGATTTGGTGGGTCGGACATCAGACGCAGCTTGATTTTATCATTTCTCAGAAGATCCTCATGAGGCTTTGAACCTGCATATAAACAGTCTTAGGTTTAAGAAAACGTTGATTTTAGGACATACATGTAGGGTTACAGGGGGTATTTTCGACCTGACTGACTAGGGTTGATTATATGCTGCAAAGTACATGTACATGTTGTGCGAGTGCGTGGTCATTATTTTTGTAGTTTATTTATACTTTAGAAGCATACTCACCCTCTTTTAAGTTATAGCAATAGAAAAGAAGTCCCACATTTTTCAGACTTCTATTTTTCGTGTAATTTTGTGTTAGAGTTTAGATATGCAAACGTGTGCAAACGAATCTGAAAATTAGCAAAACACTAACAGCGTTGAAAGCAAGTTCACATCTTCTTCCACTTCCAAATTATAAGGCACTTCTGGTTTGGACCAGAAGGAAGGGTAACGTGATTTGGCACACATGAGATAAAATGAAGATCCTGGATAATTCTATCAATTCCCAAAAAATTCAAGATCAGGTCTCTCACGGTTGATTTTCTATTGATTTTCAAAGATTAAATCTACTAATATTTAACGTGACATCATGTGACCCATGATGGCTTAATCATGACATCACTCTTCGGGACACGTCTATGCTACATACAGTGGAACACTGCTATATCGAACCTTCGGCTATATCGAACATCATCCTTGGCTCCCGGTTTTAATGTACAAAATGTACTGAACATTGTTGTTGAACAAAGTCAACAGATTAACACAAAAAAAATAGTTACATCGTGTTTGAATGTTGAAGAGCGATAGATGGCTATAACTTCACCAAGGAATAGAAGGGAAAACCACCCGTTGCTAAAGTTTCGTGACGACGCCTCGGGAAATGCCACTTCACTATTGGTCAAAAGAGGGTACCGGCGATTCAAAATCGCTATACCGAAGGATCATTATTACGAACACTTTATGTGGATCCAAGACAATATCGCGTCGTTCAAACATTAACACGAGTCGGAAATTAAACGTGGTCACGATCGTGAGGGGAGCTCTCGGAATTGAACGGGAAATTTCACTTTTCATGCAGATTGTAAGTAAACTTCAGTACAACCATGCATCTTAATCATCGATGTCTACTTGTACCTCAGGTGGCGTATCAAGTAATTTGTAGGCCATTTTGAGAGTGAAATCTGATGTTTTTGTTGGGCAATGTTGGGTTTTTGGGTCAAGGACAAAATTGTGTTGCTCGGCATATACAGATTAGCTTGGACCCTACTATCGCCAGACCATGTCCGAATGTTAAAAAGGCGATAAGTTGTGTCCAAGTTACTCGGACAAGGGTAATCCCATCGTAACCTACTCCTAGAACTTAGCTCTACTGAGTGGAGCGTTGAACTGTTTGTACGGAGGGTACCGTAGTTCAACGCTCCACTCAGTAGAGCTACCTAGAACTATGCTCCGCGAAGCATCATAGTTCTAGGACTTAGGATCGCAACCCTGAAGGACTGTGTAGGACAAATGAAGGACTGTACCTTTAATCACCCGAAAACTTCCAAGTTGTTTTATATATCCCAATTGGAAAAGAATGTTGCAATCTGACGCGACAAAGTCTATGGAGAGTGAAGAGAGATTTCAAAGTATTTCCTAACAAAATTGGAAATGTTTCTCAGTCCCAGATTCATGTCTCTGCATAGACCCGTGAACGTGGCATTGTATACAACGCCACGTTGTTGTGTATTTTAAAACCTAGCGAAATCGATCCGACATACATAATTCCGTATGGGTGTTGAGTACTCACCTAGAAATCAAAATTTGCCCGTCCGATTGTTTAGGCTGTGTAATTTCGACGAAATTTGCCCATCAGTAAAGACCCATACGAACGTGTAGAAATTTCATTTTAACCCGACAAGTGACCCTGACAAATGACCCCGGACGAGTCGCTTGGACAGATTGACGGCTGTTTCATGTCGCAACCCCGAAAAAAACAACCCCGCACCCGATTGGCTGCTCGGCTCATCTCGTGTACGTGTGCGCACATGCACGTGGGCGCATGTGTGCCCGCGTGCGGTGCGGTGAGAAAGGAAAGGACTTGAAACTTGTCTAAAACGATGTCTCTTTTAGCTGCGACAGTAAACAGCCGTCGAATTATACGAAGGACGGTACAATAAAACGCAATGCGCATGCGTCACTTGGGAGAAAATGGCAGCTAGCAGGACTTCATAAACCGGGGCCAGAATTTTCCTCAAATTTCGTCAAATGCAAGTTTTGGTGTACAAACAGATTTCAAGACAGCTTCATACATGTATGTATGTGAGTACTTATTACATTTGCAAAATAACGTCCAGTGTGTGTAATGGAGGGAGTCAGAGGGACAATTTCGCCAGGTTCAGAAATACACAACAGCGTGGCGTAGTTTACAAGCCTTGTTCACGGGTCTAGTCTCTGCATAGCCCCATAAATGTGGCCAATTTACTGGACTACCACCGTAAACAAACGTGTCGCACTTTGCCAAATTTGGATTTTCACGTTTAGGCTTAGTTTGTAGGTTTTTTTTGCTTTAGAAGCATACTCACCCTCTTTATAGGCTAATCAGAAAGTGCTGTCTTTTTCAGATGTCTAATTTTTGTGAAATTTCATGTTGAAATTTTGATACACAAACGTGTGCAAAGGAATCTGGAAATTTCACGTAGGCCTAGTAGGTCACATTTATGGGGCTAGTCTCTGCAATGACTGACCTGGCTTCATTGAGATGATATGTAAAGAAAAAAAGCAGCATCAGGTTGCAACATTCTTTCCTCAGATTGGCTCAAGAGCTAAATTTACCTCCATAACCAACCATCTCCACATCAAAATTGACTGCAGCCAAGGAAAGGGCGTGGTATTGCATACGGGGACTCCTTCCAATGTCACCAAGCACAATGATGCATGCTCTTGACCCACATCGCGCCTTACGGTAACCCAAACCCATTAGAAAAAAACAAATCGTCACAGCCATTACAGAGTATAAACCCTGAAAATACAGGTAAACCTCCATAAATACAATGAGGCTACCCTGCGTTAACAGATCGGTGTTTGGAGAGGAAAAGAGTGCCATTTTTCAGCAGGAATGTTGCGTGCGCCCTGGCCTTCGATTAATGCATAGCGCATGCATGCAATGTTTCAAACGATATTTTCGCTGTCAGGGTGACCGTAAAGTCATGGCCAAATTCTGCTAAATGCAATTCAAAAATCTGTCAGAATCATCAAAAATCTGACAAAATCCCTAGAATTACTCGAAATACACCAAAAAACACAAACAATTACACATGCAGATGTTGTAGTATTGCCTTCATTTGGGTTCAAATTATATTATAAAATTGAGTAAATTTCAGGCAAAACGCGGTTAATTTTTTGCGTCGTGACAAATTACAGTTCCCAGTGAACCTCAGCACCTACACCAGCCAACCTGTCCATGCAAGGGTTTGTTTGAAAAGATTGAAGCTGTTTTAAACAAATGTACCATTTGTGACCAGCTCCACAAAAAAGGGTATTATGTCGCAAAAAAGTGAAATTGAGTTATATACATGGATGGAAAAGCCCACGATGTAAGCTTTCAATTGGTATATAATTCAGCTTCATAGTACCCAGGCCCGTTCTGGAGATATGACGTATTTGCATATTGATTACTTCCTTGGAGTTCAAATTACACAACTGAGGAAAAAGGCTTTGAAATAGCTGACTTTGTTGTAGAACAAAAGAACGATGCACACAAAATGGTTGTTTTTCCCACTTTGTTCATCAAAACAACATTTCTGTGCATGAAACCTGAAACTGTGGGTATATAGAGATGTCATGCATTCATATCAAATAATGAAAATCCCATTTCGACGAAATTGTCACCCGCTCAATGTTGAGTGGGCCATTACACAATAATGCTCAGCGCGACTTTTCGTAGAGCAGGTCACATTTTTGCTATTTGCTATGTTTTTCTGTCATCCATTTTTCTGTATCCATTTTTGAAGAATTCTGCCAGAAAACTGCCAAAAAATCCATTCTGTCAAATTTTCTGTCAAGATCGTTTTTTAACAAAAAAATCTGTCAAAATTAGCCGAAAATCGGCTAACACGGTCACCCCAGCTGTGTCGTAGTCGGGTGCCTGGCCGGCTCAACCACTGATCTCTATCTATTGATGATCTCCACTAGCGGGATGCCGCGCTTCGCGCGGCACCTGCTAGATGGGTGGAGTTGATGTTTTGTATCGTTTATACAGTGAAATCTCCGTAAGTCAAACCCTGACTACTCAAAACAACTGTTAAGTCAAATAAAGAATCCATTGGCTTCAGTAGTATATAGAACCCTGCTTAACTCAAAACTCTGCTTAGGTCAAATTTGGAACCTGATAGAGGTTTGACTTATTGGCAAGATTTCAGCATTGCAAGAATGCCTCGAGATCTGATGACTGTTTGATGTACCGCAAGATTCATTCTCCATCCGATGAGCATTCATTCCAGAAAGATCTTGATACCTTGGCTGACTGGGCAGATACCTGGGGTATGAAATTCAATCCAAGCAAATGCAATATCATGAGAATCTCCAGAAAAAGAGACTCGGTAAAACCATCATACACCATGTTAGGGGTAAATCTTGAAGTAAAAGCTAAGATCACTTATCTCGGTGTCATCATCCAGAATAATTTGAGTTGGAACCGCCAGACTGAACATACAGCCTATAAAGCCACCCGTGTCCTCAACTTCATCATGAGAAACTTCTACCCAGCCTCAAAGTCCGTCAAAGAGAAATTATATTTCACCTTGGTTAGGCCCCTCCTTGAATATGGGAGTACTGCTTGGAACCCATATGCCACCAAAAACATCTCTTCACTTGAAAGAGTCCAGAGGCGAGCTGCACGTTTCGTCTGCAAGTATTTTTCAAGAAGAAGTAGCGTAACTCAGATGTTGGCTACCTTGGGCTGGAAATCACTTGAAGAGAGGAGGGAATTAAACCAACTAGTATTTTTGTGCAAGGTCATCAACAACACAGTAAATATTCAACCAGATGCACTGCAACCGAAGTAACAGACAAAGGAGGGGGAACAACTGCCAATTTAATGAAATCACCGCAAGAACCAATATGTCTACATGCAATCCTTCTTACCAAGGACAGTCAGAAAATGGAACAGATTACCCCAAGATGTCATCAATGCCTAAACCACAATCAATTCAAACCCTTGATTTAGTTGAATATGCCACTCTCCAAGCCTCTTATAGTTAGACTTCCTCAAGGAGTTCTGTAGAGGATAACCACCAAGTACCAAGATCTGATAATTTGGATGAAGGCTAGGGGTGTAGCCGAGTGAATTAGTAAGGGAATAAATGTGTGCTCCGGAAGTTTTTATCACTCGTTTAATACCCTTAGAGTCTGGGTGCTGATAATTACCCGAGCCGGAGGCGAGGGTAATTATCAGCACCCAGACTCTAAGCGGTATTAAACAGAGTGATAAATACCGACCGAGCACATATTTATTCCCATTCATAAATACCTTATCTGTAAAAAAAAAATCAAATAATTCGTTCAAAAAATCCCGATTTTGTTCAACAAGTTCACTTCATGTTTTTGAAACATCCCTCTAGCAAAATAATGGAGTGTTCAGCTGGCGAGTAAGATGTAAACAACCCTTTTATGGAGATTGACGCGCGCGTAGCATGTTCTGCGCGATGTCACGCAGAACGCACCGTACCTGGGGCGTTGCGTTTTGAATTTAGAACTATAAAATTCTGTCTCGCTTGTAGTGTTGCGCATGCCTACGTGAGGATTGTGAACGTTCAACCAATGAAACGGTAAGAGGCACTGGATTTTTAGGAGTCCACATTTTATTGTGACACTAGAAAAGTGTTTAAGACCAGCTAGCCATGTCTTTATCATCCGTTTAAGACCGGCCACGTGACAGGCTCTCGACCAATAGGAATAGCTAAACTGTCTGAGGTATTTATGAATAAGGGAATAAATGTGTGCTCCGGAGGTTTTTATCACTCTGTTTAATACCACTTAGAGTCTGGGTGCTGATAATTACCCGAGCCGGAGGCGAGGGTAATTATCAGCACCCAGACTCTAAGTGGTATTAAACAGAGTGATAAATACCGACGGAGTACATATTTATTCCCATTCATAAATACCTTTCCGTTAAAAAAAAATCATATAATTCGTTCAAAACATCCCGATTTTGTTCAACAAATTCACTTTATGCTTTTTGAAACATCCCTCCTGCAAAATAATGGAGTGTTCAGCTGGCGAGTAAGATGAAAACAACCCTTTAATGGAGATTGACGCGCGCGTATCATGTTCTACGCGATGTCGCGCAGAACGCACCTGGCGCGTTGCGTTTTGAATTTAGAACTATAAAATTCTAACTCCCTGGTAGTGTTGCGCATGCCTACGTGAGGATTGTGAACGTTCAACCAATGAAACGATAAGAGTCACTGGATTTTTAGGAGTCCACATTTTATTGTGACACTGGAAAAGTGTTTAAGACCAGCTAGCCATGTCTTTATCATCCGTTTAATACCGGCCACGTGACGGGCTCCCGACCAATAGGAATGGCTAAACTGTCTGAGGTATTTATGAATAAATGTTAAGATGTAAACATACTTGTAAAGAAATAAATTAAAGATCTGCAGACTACAGTGTCACTTTTTAACGAATGTAAGCTTTCTTGTCTGACCTTTTTCTTGTCAATATGTTGTGTTGGACTTTCTTTTCTGGAGATACGCCTGGCGTATCTTCAGACCCTCTGCTGTACGCGATCCTATTTTGACTCGTCATCAGTCTCGTCTTATCGGTTGTATTTGCGTTTAGCAATGTGGGTCGAGGACATTATTATCAGGTACATGTATTTTATATGAAACTCCGTGTAATTGTCATTATAGGGGAAGGGGCCAGCTAGGGGTGGGGTGCATTACAGTCACCACTATTTCCGGGGATGGGGAGAATTTTTTTTTTTTGTTAGAGTGGGGGGATGGTGATATTAAAATCGCACATTGTAGAGGTTTTATTAAGGAAATAAAATGTGTGCTGTGGAGGTTTTAATTACTCTGTTCGGCTCGGGCAATTACCAGCACCTAGACTCCAAGCGGTCTTAAACGTAGCGATTAATACCGACCAAGCACATATTTATTATAAGATTTGAGGCTTCGCATGGTGGAGTATCGGTATCGTTTCGGTTTACGGTAACACCATGTGGTAACAAGGGCACATCCAGAACACAATTTTTTTTTGGGGGGGGGCCAACAAAAATTTTGGTCCCCCAAAAAAGTGGGTCAAAAAAATTACGGCGTGGGGTTCGGGACCCGCTTAAGGGCCCCAAAATTTTTTTGGATTCTAGATGCTCTGTGGTGGGATCTGAGGCAATTTCTGACCACGTTAACCAATGTTTTTTTGAGGAAAAGATGGTGGTGTACTCATTGCCTGCCTTTATTGCGATGTCACATAAAAAAAAAAATTGGTTTCGTTTTTTTTTGGGGGGGGGGGGACATGGCCCCCTTTGGCCCCCCCCCCGGATCCGTCCTTGTGCGGTAATAACTACTGCTTAAAAGATATTTAGTTCTGAAAAGAACTTGTCCTGCTTATTATCAACTTTCGCTAAGTAGTTTTTGTTCTGATAAGAGTCCTGCTTTAAGTTCTAAAGACAAGTTCTTTTTAGAACTACAGGACTGTTCTATGGTAGGTCTTATAGTTGTCTTGCATCCTTTATTCAGAACTTTAAATTTCAGACTTGTGGCAATATACAACTAAATGCTGTATGTACACCTTTTGAACTTTGACCTTGGTCTGACCTTGACCTAGGCCGCGCAAACCGGGCACCCCCCTCTAGAATATCTTCTAGGGACCTGTATACAGTAAGTGTACCATATTTTGTGCTTTAATCCGGCGTGTCACAAATTAGCTCTGAGCCACCGGACTATCAACAGTGACGACAGCTGGGATGGGTCGAAGCACGACAACTCGCATGTGGGACGGAGTAGCCAGCGACAGTTGAAACCCATTGCCAGGCATCTTGACGCTACCCATCGCGCTCGCCTGCGTCGTATCTACCTATCATAGATCATAGAAGACCTTAACGCACAATCAGGCTGTCAGTGCTGCCCAGGATCGGGCTATGATGGCCGAGACTAATCTCAAGCCTTGGAAAACCATTCACAACGTCTCGAGTCGAGTGCGACTCCAGTAGCGTCAAGTAGTAGTGTCAACTAGTAGTATGCTGCTGAGATCATGACTTCATCTCAATTTTCATCTATAACACGTCCCTGACTATGTGCATACAGTTTCAACCCGATCGGTCTTGCAGTTCTCGAGATATACATGATATAGGCAATTGTAAAATACACCTTTAAGATGACGTTATATGACTTGTGATAATGTCGTGACATCAATCGTCCTGGGGGAAAAAAAACAAAATAAAAAGATCAGGACAAAAATGCCATTTTTTGGGGTGGGGGTGTTGGTTCTTCCGCAATGTGTGGATAAGCCAACACCCGCACCCCAAATATTTTGTTTCTATTTTGGACATCTGCAAAACTGAAAACTTTTGCACATTAACAGATCCTCCCTGCCCTACATCAGTCATGTGGTTGCTAGGGCAAAGCTTCTGGCGTTGTTAGGCAAAGTTAATCCGATTACGTACTTAGACGCTATAATAGAGCAGTGAAATCCATGCACCCCAAAAAACATGGCCTTTTGAACGTTGTGTTTCTCAGAAAATATGCTCAGTATGATTGAAATGTTAAATTATAACGGAAGACAACATTCTAAACTTCATGTCAGTGACAAAATCTCGGTCATCGATGCCGAAACGTCAATACTGGTTACTGGTAAAGCTGACCTTCAAGTCTGGAAGAAATCGTTCGAAAACTTCCCCAAATGCATGTATTAACCTCAATTTCTAGGAATCTCTCCAAGTTATTTCACGAGTAGTTCAACACTGAAATCATCGAAGAATATTCCGAATTTCGGCTGAATCTGTTGTTGCAAACGCTAGTATACCAACTAGAACCATCTCCATGGAAAATTTTGACAAGAATTTTCTGTTTACACAACGACGTGCATTGTTCAGCAAAGCGCCACGGTTGACCGAGTATGGTAGATTAGCAAATTCATTAGCGTCACTCGGCGTGTTTTGGCGTGGGTCTTGGCATCAACCAATGGAAGCCGGCAAAAAGGGCGATATTTATCAATTAATAACTCGCGAAGGAGGTTTTTCTCCAAATTTATACTGCATACCATAATGAATAGGAACCTTATTAGTATTTGTGAGTCTTGACAAGATTGACAGATATTGCAAACGCTAGTCTACCAACTTTCAAAAGTGCATGTAGCCAGGCCTATTTTTCCAATTTCAACGAAAAAGTAATGAATACATCACAACGATTTTTAGCCCATACTTGGATCATTGTGAGGGAAGTAAACCCTGAAAGTTGCATGAAGATACGGTCTTCCAAACGAGAGAAATTAATTTTCAAAGATTTCGCCCGCCTGTGTGAACATGTGTGTGTACATTCAAGATGAAGTGTTACGTAACCTTTAGAATCGCCCTTAGCAACCACATGACTGTACATTATCCATGCCGATAGCGAGTGGGATCCAGTCTGCTCTGCGAGAAATG
Source organism: Patiria miniata (assembly GCF_015706575.1). NCBI lineage: Eukaryota > Metazoa > Echinodermata > Asteroidea > Valvatida > Asterinidae > Patiria > Patiria miniata. The sequence goes on from NW_024037067.1 coordinate 7,120,916, forward strand.
AGTATCAGGTTGTAAATAATTCTAAATATGTTAAAGTGGTGTTCCCTAACGTGGTGCACTTCGACATTTACCCGGACTTTCCACATCAGTGTTGCCGAACTTCTTTGTTGACAAACTTCAAATTCATTCAGTGAAATAATGGAACATTTACCTTATTAATGCTTGCTACATGTATTAACCTCTGTGAACAAGTACTTTTCGTGAAATCTAATCGGAAGCAGGGGCTTCTACATGTCACTTGATGGTTGATCGGTCGGTCGGATGGTGTGTCTGTTGCCGAAAATTGTCCATAAGTATGGTGTTCCATATGTGCCATCAGCGTCGCATTTTTAAGCTCTGGCAGGGATCATTTTGATCGATTTCATGCAAACCTTTCATGCAAGACTTATTGCAATACGGCCAGAACCTATTGGTTTGCGTTTAAAGTCTCAATCTCATTCACAAGTGATTCACTTTTTAATGCTAGAAAAATTACAACTTCTGATCAAAGATGAATTTTATTCTTTCAAAGACCAAAAACTTATTTCTGTAACAAACTAATATTTGAAAAATAATTTTTATTTTTGAAAATAATATTCAAATATTTGAAGGAAAAAAAACACACGAATAGAGTGGACACAAACAACATGAACTGAAATCAAATAATTTGCTTGCCATTTTGTATTTATTTGACTTCCAACTACGCAACACTCCTTTTGTTGAGAAAAATTTGTCAGTTATCGCCTCCCAATCACCAGCTTATTGTGCATTTAACACATACTGATATTACAATGTGCACAGTCAATGTGCATACCGGTACTTCTGTTTATCAAATACTTGAAATTGTTATACCTCTGTCTTGAATACTGTATTTTCATTGGCCTAGAACGATCACGTGTTTAGTTTATAAAAAGTCATAGCACACTCCCTGTGACGTGATATCCCACAGGGAGTGTGCTATGACTTTGTGCCTACGGTACGTATGCGTTTCACACGTAAAACGCAGCGAACTTGCAGACTATCAGCTGTTTCGAGCACGCGACATGCATGTGAGTTGCTGTTAGATTGTCATGATTGTTGTGCTTACTGCTGTTTGTTTTCGTGATTTTTACATCAAAATCAAAAAAATCCAAAACATGTAGGTATAACAAACAATTGTTGACTGGTGTGATGTGGGAAATGACGTTTTGAACACCCTCCGGGTGCATAGCACGCTGCACCCCTTGGGTGTTCAAAACGTCATTATCCCACATCACACCAGTCAACAATTGTTAATTGGCATCTGTGTGACATGCTTTGAAACTATAACGCATTGAAAAAAAAAACAAGTTTGTAAAGCTGTGGTCCATGGTTGGTCTGAGAGTACAGGCAGTGTTGCTTGTCATGTGTAGCATGGTGCCGTCTCTAGGCCATAGCCTGTTCAGCCTTGATACGATCCTTCTTGAGTGGGCCCTAAAAAGAACAAAAAGCGGGTGGGAATTAACATTGGAATCTCAGTACACAAGCTGGAAAGACCATATTTAGTGATAGGCCACCCCAAATTCCTTGGAAAATGTTTTAAAATGCCAGTTTACATGTAGTTGGCTTTCCATACTGTATGGATTTTCTTCAAAGAGGAAGATTTTGAGGACAGTTTCTGGCACAAGAAAAAAAAAGTTGCAGTGATAACAAGGAATTTTGTGAAGAGTCTATGCCAGTGTTGACTCTTCACAGAAATTCCTTGTTATAACTGCAACTTTGTAAACAGGATGTTTCAGTGAATGATTGTTTCATTACTGGATTGATCGTTTTGTGGGGTAGTACTGCTGAAAAAGTCCCGAGTCTATTCTTTGGTTAATTACCATGAAAGTTGCCTTCTCCTCGTGAGTCTGGAAACGGCCATGACCAAACTTGGAAGTGGTGTCGATGAATTTAAGAGTGATCTTCTCCAAGGCCTTACGCTTGGTGTGCACCAGCATGGACTGGGACAGAGTAGAGACAAATGAAAAGTGTCAGTAAGGAGAAAAATCTATCACTTGAAAGGCTTTTAAGCATTTGAACTAAAAATTAGTCTGACAAGGAGCAATACTTGAAAAAAATAATCTATTGAACTCCTGTGATTTGACTAGCAAAAATTCAGTTGAACTTTTGTTTCTAAAACACAGCTACATTGAAATCTTTTGTGGGCATCTACATGTATGTAAGGTTACTCCTAGTTGTGTAACATGCTTAACAGAGGGCATACGATTTTGATAAACGATTTGAGACATTTAGTAGGGTACCTAATGAAACATTATCAAATCATTTCAAATACTGGAGATATATAAACTACAACTTATCTCTAACATGAGCATGATGTAGATCAGCATGGTATCAGAAGGAAGGCAGCATGGAGCTTCACCAAGGGATTGGTCTGAGTGCCAGGGCAAACTGGCACAATCCATGGCTTATCATCATATAACCATATAATTGCCATCACTTTGGCTTTATGTGCATTTATCATGATTTTGGACAAACTACGATGCTGTCAGAAAAGCAGTAATCTACATCTTGGGACTGAATGGCTTGCTGCAAAAATACAAAGCAGGGCTCACCTTTCGGAGCGTTATGACGCGCTTCTTGGGTCCCATGATACAGCCCTTCAGCATCAAGAAGTCGTTCTTGACCTCACCATAGTGTGGGAAACCACCCTGTAAGGGGAGAAATGATGACAAATTTGATTATAGGATAGCAGTTCTGCTCTAAGTGGAACTACTGAATGTGCTGTAAAAACTAAATAAAAGAAAGTAACATACATTTTCAGACCTATATTTATGCATGGCTGAGCAAAAATTACACAAGGTCCGGCCCAAGACCTTGACAAAGTGCATCCTACGAAATCAGTAATGCACTTTTGCCATGTAACCTCAATCCTCCAAATTCCTTCACTTTGGCAAAGAGGATTTTAAAGGATTCATTCAGGGTGGTTAGGGTTAATGAACCACAGCTTACCCTCGCCCTGTATGCTTGTTTCTTACATTTTTTATAATTTAACTGAGTATCGTGTATTTTATTCAGTCGGGCGGTATCTTCATGTTCCACTCCCCATGTCTGATGAACCAGGATCCCTATAATGATCGGGGCCCATCTCTAGAAAATCTAGATGACGTATGCGTAATAACATCAATTTGAAACCTGAATGTCGACAGGATGAAATCTTAGCTGGCAAGAGAAAGTGGACATTGATACAAATACATCACACTTCAATCAAACCCATCATAATAACCACAAATACTTTTTTCTGCTATTATCTCTGACAACACCGAGTATACAGCATTAACAGAAGTACGTTGGTGAAGAGGTGTCCAACATACAGCCATAACAAACCTGTTACCAAGCTTTCAGCAGCAGATTCATTCTGGTTCTACAAGCATGGGACACAAAGCAGCAACGTGAGCAAGCTCACGAAAAAGTACTGTTAGGACATATTTCCAATCGAACACACTCACCATTGGGTTGATGCTCTTGTCAGTGATGTCAGAATCAGTGGCTGCGTTGTTCTTGGTCAGCTTGCCGTCTTTCATGTGGTAGCCTTCTCCGACACGGTAGATCTTCTTGTTGACCTCGGTACGATGGTGATAGCCCTTTTGGCCGGCACGGGCCACACCGTAGCCGACGCGGGCTGGATGCCAGGCTCCAATGCAAGCCACCTTGCGCAATCCCTTGTGGGTCTTACGTGGCAGCTTTTTAGTACCCCAACGGGAGGTCACGCCTGGAAAAAACAAGGAGAGAAAATGATGGGGAAGATCTGTTCCATTTTTCTTAACTACTCTTGCAGTTAAAACTGAAGGTCCTCAAGTTATGCAAACGATGATCAGGAGGTCCTGGGTTCAAGTCCCACCCCATTGGTTTTTTTTTTAACTCGGGAAGTAACACACCGAGTATATAGCGTTTGTACGTCGGTGAAGGGCAAAAACTTAATATTGATTTACATCTTAAATCCAGGGTCTTCATTTTATCTCCGGTGTGCCAAATCATGTGACCCTTCCTTCCCCTCCAAACCAGAAGTGCCTTATAATTTGAAAGTGGAAAAAAGATGTGAACTTGCTTTCAACAATGATAGTTTCTGGCGAGGTTGTACTTAACGAAGAAAATACCAGTGCCGTCATAAAATGTTAGAGCGCCCTCTAGTGGCAGGTTGAAAAATACTTAAAATGAATAACCAGTTGATGTGTGTGACGAAGTTGCTAAATTCACATCATAATGAACGTATATAATCAGCTTCATGCGAAAAACAAGTTCAGGGGGAGAAAGATTAATGACGTGACCAAACCGGAAGTTACAATGTGACGACACATATGCTTTCATTGATCCAAAATGTGTCCACAGAACCGATGATTCACTCTTTAGGCCAAAAAAAAAAAGTCTCCGGTTTCTGGTATGCACTCGCGTCGCCGTAGCCATGCGCGTCGGCAAAATGAAAAAGTTTTTTTTTTCAATGAAAGATGATGTCTCAAAACCGCCAAACTCACTGGTTTGACTGAAATCCTGCTGCTGCTCAATTTTTACGTGTTTTTAGATTGGGTTATGGTCGAGAATAAGCTTTATGTGGCCTCTCTGGACTCCCATATATTTGCACTAAGTTTAGTCAGGCACCATTTGCAGTCATCAGCCGACATTTGAAGCAAAAAAATCAGGTTAAAAAAAAAAAAACAACGTGTCGCCGCACCACTGTTTGGGCAAGCTCCATACCAGAAACCGGAGACTTTTTTTGGTGGCCTTATCTACAACTTATTATGAATCTTTGTAGATGAAGTGTGGAAGGAAAACTGGGGAGGCAAGGAAACAACTGCAAAGGTCCTCCATGGCCCCCTCCTTTATCACCGCCACTGTTCACAAGACTTTCTACAATGTGTCCAATTTTCAATAACTGTTAACATATAGTGTGAACATTGAGACAAAATGTGCTTGTTGTTACCCTTAAATCCTTTGCCCTTTGTGACACCAATAACGTCAATCATTTCATCCTGAGCAAACACCTCAGTGATTTTGGTTTGCTTCTCCAGGTGGTCCTTGGCCCAGTCCACTTTGTCGGCAATGCTTCCACCATTCAGCTGCACCTCCATGATGTGGGCCTTCTTCTGACGCTGGGTCATCAGCTTCATCTGAGGGGAAAGGCAAAGGAGAGAAAAAAATGTAGCAGAAATATTGATTGGAACAGGGTTATTACCAAAGGCTGTAAGTCAGCGAGGCAATAAAGCATTGTTACAAAAAGGCCACTTTTAAGACAAAGAAACCACACAGAACAGGAAACAAACTAGAGGTCGACAACTGCTCAGTGAACAGAATACAGGGCTTTCCGGCATTTTACATTTAACAAAAATATATATTTATGCTTTGTTTGTCCATGTGTAGTCATGTTAATATTCAATTTCATGTTTGAACAAGGTTTGATAATTCACTGGCTGTTTTGGATTACCCCAGTAAGAGTTCTAAATGAGTGATAAGTCAATAATATGATCAAGCCTTGAAATGAGACCAGTCATGTCCACGTTCTATGTTGAATAATGCGATTGAGTGAAGTTTAAATAAACATGAGTAATCGCAATACAGGAAATTCTCATCAAGTCAAATTTGGATAACTCGAAACTCCGTTTATCTCAAAGTTAATACTCCATACACCGTAGAAGTGTGGGGTCATGTGTAGTTCAGAGATGAAACTGGCATATGGCAAAAAAATCAGAAAATATGCCGAAGAAAAATACGTGTCCGAAATCTGGGCCGCGCTGCATTACACACATGTACATGCATGTACAATACACTACATGCCCAATTTCCGGACACCTACTCCTGCTTTATTTTCGATTCAAACAAAATTTTACAATGAAAAAAAATGGTCAGTGTTTTCATTGCATAAAATGCCCGAATTACGGTTAGAGTAATGGAGTCGTCAATAAAGAAGTTCACTTCTTACTTGAGAAAGTCTAGGGAAAAGTCCGAAAGACAAGGCACCGTTCACGGTGCTTCAATCATGTCCATACATTATTCAACCACACAACTCCACTACTCCACTTGCATTCATACGTGGGGAAAAATCAGGTATTATCGTCTTTCTCTTCTAACAAATGCCAGTGAAATGTTTCGCTAATGCTCTCTTCGCTATCCTCGAGATATTCATCACGATTTTTAAGGCACTGTATTTCGTATAACTAAATTTGAAACCTCCGAAAATCGCACAACATAATGGTTTTATCCACTGGATCGTTCACAAGGCTACCCGTTCGGGGCCGTTCCCGACCGGCCATGTGCTAGCAGACGGTACGGTGCGGTACGTACGCTGGTACTCATTGCGTGCAGTACATGCACGCACGTGCGACACAGTGATTTTTCCATGTCGCCTGTCAATGTTTAACCTTTTGTCCAGCCGGAGAAGGCTCTGATCAGTGTTATGCCCTGTGTTTCTACCATTGAAATACTCCAATAACGACTGGTGAATGAGATTAAAACTGCGTTCGCGATGATTTTAACGTGCCATTTCCATCGACTTTTCTTCGAAATTATGATTGAAATAAAATGACATTTTGTGAGAAAAATCCTTACTAAATCAAATTTTGTGGGACACACTGTAAAAAATCGGAAATTTCGTTGGAAAATTCAAAAAGTCGGTTTTCCGATTAAAATCGGAAAAGTTTCATCTCTGGTAGTTGTCTCCAATAGTGATGTGTCCATACAATGTCTCGCCCACCATTGTATGGCAATAGTTCTTTTACAATTGGAAACAAGACTCTTGAGAGTGCTATTTCGATTTTTATGTAAGGGCCCCCATTTCCAAAATTTAAGTTGTTTTGTGTGATAGCAAAAACTAATAAAAACTAGAGGTTGTAGGAACAACCACACGGTGTTGGGCCATGGATTACCGCAAACTTTGCCACACACATCAACTCAAAATATGCATGTTTAAATCCATGTTTGACTTTTCAACATGCCGCCAGAGGGCGCTCTAACATTTGATGACGTCACCTGTAATATGTTTGTACAGTACTGCCTAGGCAGACACTTACATTGCTGAAAGCAAGTTCGCATCTTCTGCCAATTTCAAATAATAAGGCACTTCCGGTTTCGAGCGGAAGGAAGGGTCACGTGATTTTGCACTTAATACCAAAATGAAGACCCTGCAATATTGTATCGATTGCCATAAAGAACAAAATCAAATCTGTAGCGGTTGATTTTACATTGATTTTCAAAGATTAAATCTAGAAATCTTTGATTGCTTGTAATACAATACTTGATGACGTCATTATGACGACATTACCAGAAACCTCCAGAGCTATATTTACTGTGCTGTATACAACCAAATCTTGATTATATCTATCACGGTATATTTTCTAGCAATTTTTTAAGATTTAAAGGTCTTTTTATTGTAACTTCCAGTCTGATGACGTAATCGCGCACAGGTGTATTTTGCATTATGGTCATCATGTACATTAATTTTGAAGTGATTACCGCAAACTTCGCCACAGACATCAAGTGAAAATGCGTTTTTGACGTTTTTTAACCTGCCGCTAGAGGGCGCTCGAACACTTCATGGCGTCACCCATTACTTTTTTTGAAAGGTCAATCCAGGCAGACACTTAAATCGTTAAAAGCAAGTTCATATCTTTTTCCACTTTCAAATTATTAGGCACTTCCGGTTTCGACCGGAAGGAAGATTTTATGCGCCCAACATAAAATGAAGATCATGTATTACCATGTCGATTCCCGCAAATTTCAGGTTCCGGTCTCTCACGGTTGATTTTATTTGGAATTTCAAAGATAAAATTTATTAAACTTTCGAGTGACGTCACGTGACCCATGATGGCGTCATGATTACGTAATTGCAAAAAAACCATCTGCGGTGGATTGGGCATTCATGTATTGACAAATGAACTTCATATATGTTTCCATTTTTCCAAACAGTTCTGGAGAAGGATTTGCTGAGAAAATGCTGAGAAGAACAAAAACAGTAAATTCTTACAAAACCAATAGGTTTTGGGCTAAAGCCCAAACACCTAATAAACTAGACATATATGTTTGTAAGGCATAAACACAAGGCTGTTTGAGTATGCATGTATGTGAATTGAAAGCTGACGCTTGCTAAATAAATAGTAACGCCATAATATACTCATTGATCAAACTACTGTTTTTGTCATTAAAATCCCCCTTTACTTTACTTTACACAATATGCAATGATAATAATCAATTCTGTCAAAATACCATTAAAAAAAAAGGAACCATCTGATCAAGGCAACCTGGCCTGCCGGTTGTCATGGTTGTTTTTTCCTGACCCAAATCCTTATTGCACATGTGTGGTATTACTGGATAAATAAATGTTTTACTAGTCATGACTAGTCAACTAGTCACGACTATGTATCGCAACTAGTTGCGACTAAACATTTTCTAGTCGTCCGGGCCTACTTTATTAGAAAACTACATTCCTTGGAGTTTGTGGTTGCTCAACCCTGTAGAAATGCGCATACAGTAAATTAGAAGACATTTCTTTGTGCAAATTCCGAGGTGATTTGGAGGGTGAAGTAGAGTAATATACCTGAGTATGGACAATGACACGGATAACCTTGCAGTACTTCTTCAAAGTCTTGAAGTCCTTCTCGATCTCAGCCTTGCCAGCCTCATCTGCCCACTTCTTAGAGGTCTTGGTAAATGCCTTTTTCTTGGAGCGGTACCTGGGTTATGCACAGATGGGAGCGGGGGGAAAAAAACGGGGGAAACCTAAAAATAGGGGCAGAGAATTCTAGGCTCTCATCACATGTGACTGGCAGACACATGCGAGTGGAAAGACCTAATGAGGCTCATCCAGTATCTGTGGGATAAGGAGCGGAGCCTTACGGGATGCCGTTGGGAAGGAGATGGAGCACAGGTCAGGGGGACGGTTCATCGGCTTGATGTCGAGAGGAACCGTGAACATTTGGATTGCTCTCATCAGCCAATGGCAGAGTGGAGAGCAATGCCTATTTTTTCCCTAGAATTTCATACCATTTGTAAAAAGTTAAAAAAAAATATGCACCACTGCAGCATAACTTTGAAGGAAACAACACTTTTAAGATACAACTATAACACATTCTGTATGGTCATACAGAATTTAGGACCGGTAAGTGTCTCCGAAACATTCTTTTGGGCGACAAAAATGGGTTAGTTTCTTGGTAAGTCAATTCTGATTTTATAAAATTTACATATAGGAAAAAATATTCATCATAAAACAAAATCATATTTTGTTCTTTAACATGTCTAATTATGTTTTTAATCTTTTAAACCCCCTACAAGAACATAATGGAGCAACCTCTTCTTATCCATCAATAGTGCAGGTGATGTGGTACAAGTACATGTATGCCTGGCAAGAACTTGTAATGCGTGTTATATCTGATATATCGACGGACCCGAAATGAAGTAAAGGAACTTACCAGTTCTTGTAAAAGCGACGTTTACACTCATCACTCAGATGCTCAGCCCACACTACCTTGAGGGAACGCATCCCACGGGGAGTCTCAATGTAGCCCACCACACCAACCACCACCACGGGAGGTGTCTCAACAATGGTCACGCCCTCCACTACTTCCTTCTTGTTCATTTCTGGGGATTGTGAATTGTTAAACAGAATTTCCAATTAAAGTACCAGAACATTCACCCTCCTGAATCCTCAAATCAACCAGATGCTTTTGGAGGATTTTGGAGGATTGAGGATGTACAATGTATGCCTGTTTAGTGCCCCTTGATTTTGGAGGATGCTTTGTGTCAAGGTCTTAATTTGTATCTTGTGTTGTTTATGCTTAGCCATGCATACATGCAGGCCTAGATTATACTGGATATCATCTGCACTGCCTCAATGTATTACAGTGGATTTTGAAGGATTATGAAGGATTGGAGCAACAGTCTCCCCTCCACTCTATACATTTAAGAAATAATATGGGCACTCGCATTGCCCCCCCCCCCCTTTGCATGCCTCTTCATGGGTGACCTCGAAGAATGCATGCTCGCAACAGCACCTATTTAATGATGTACAGTCAACTCTCGCTATTAGGTTCTCCAGAGGATTTCCTTGTATTATCGTGAAGCTTGTCTCGTGCAGAAGCCATTTTCCGCATGATCGTATGCACCTACAACATGTAGGTGCAAAGCAGGTGTTTTCTTGAAATGGTAGAGTGCTTTGCTGTCAAAACTGTTGTAATGTATAACATACTAAAGTGAGATGCATAATTAGTGTCTAATATGTAGCAATAAATGTTCAATACAATAAAGAAATAATGGGGAAAAAAAACCAACTGACTGACAATGTGCCAAAAGGGCATCGAAATCGTCAAGCGATGTCAAAGTGACCACGTCAACATCATGAACATATGAGTACATTATAAAAATTAGCTGGTAACCATTGCCAATGCATTTTGGACCATCTGAAAGTCAATGGTTGTGACTACCAATGCCAAAAGGCATTGGTGACTAGTAGCACTAGATGTACGGGCCTGGAGAACACAGGGTGTTATTGGCACATATTCCAGTCCCTGATTGGTCACTTACACATCTGCCAATTAAAACATTTATACAGATGGGGGGGGGGGGAGTGGTTGGACTAATCATGGAGTGTCATTCAAACCAGAATACCAGATGCCAATGCTGTTGTAAAAAAAAATGGAGTATTACGGAGATATGTCCATGCCGCACTGCCATTAATAGGCAACACTTCGCTATTGTTCCCAGTAACCCACCTTCCAAAACATTTCACGAAACAATGCATCGGATACTGATATACATGTATATTGATAGTGCGAAACAAATTAAAAAACAAAACTACCCAAAACAAACTGGCACTTATTTTAAAAATCAATGTTGCACTGGAAATGTAAATGTTTGCAAAAGCTAACAGAGAGGGTACTTACTGGATCCAGGTCGGTCTACTGTACGTACTATGTGGGTCATACCAGCCTTGTAGCCAAGGAATGCTGTCATGTGCACAGGCTTAGATGGGTCATCCTTAGGGAAAGCCTTGACCTTACCACGGTGACGGCGAGAGCGCTTTCTAGGCAGGAAGCCCAGAGAGCCATGGCGTGGTGCCGAAAACTTGCGATGAGACTGTAGTGGGAAACAATTAGAAATTGCTCATGTGTCACATTGCTATTATATGAACAAACTAGATTTCTAATTGGGAATGGGGTTCAATGATGGAAGGGATTAAGGCCACACATGTACTTGCACAATCAGGAAACCAGGATAAATATTTCAAACCTATTATCTCTTATGGGAAACTTCACCCTTCTGGTTTAGCAAAAAATAACTTTTGCCCGTAGGATTAGCATCCACAAGTGAAATACCCTTGAGGTAATATAGCTGTGCGGGGATAACACTCCAATCACAGATTTGTTCTGTGTGACCACAATACTTACTGTGCACTATTATACAAATAATGAATGTTTGTGAGTGCAATGGTAAGAATAATTTCATGAGGTGACAGATGAAATGTTCCATTCCACCCGGCTTTGCCTCGTGGAATGGAACATTTCATCTGTCACCTCATGAAATTATTCTTTCCATTGCACGAACGTGAAACATTCATTATTTATTTTATATAACACCTGAATAAATCCTTGTCATCTGATTGGTTGACTTTTAACAGCCAATTTATTCAGGTTAAACACTGTTTGAAAGTTTGACAAGGAAGTTCATCACATTTAATTTATGCAAACTGTTGTACAGATGCTGTACAGATGCTAAGATACTCTCTCACTCATGTACACCTGAGCTGGAGACGCTATTAACAGGCATGCAACTGGGAATTTAGAAAAAAGCGAGTAAACTCCAAACCATGCAAGACTTTGTACAGTGTTTTCAATTTGTAATGGCATTCACGAGAAATAAAACACAAGGAAATCAGCGGATCTGAGGCAAAGTTGCAGTCCTGTATTAATCAAATGCAGACCATTTTATTTTACCTCAGGAATTTGGTTCTATTCTACTCTGTGCCACTTATGTGCCCCCCCCCCAGATGCCAATGCTAAATCTGCCTTGATCAACTTTCTGCTATTATTACGCAACATGAAAACAAGAACCCTGGATCGATTAGCATTGTCCTTGGCGATTTCAACCACACAAATTTGAGAAAGGGCTTGCTCAAGTTTTATCCACATGTGATTTGTATGACTTGCAATGACAAAATTATCGATCACTGCTAAACTACGATGAAGGGCGCTTATCGGTCTTTGAAACGCGCTCCTCTCGGCAACTCAGATCAAAATATGGTGCATTTAATTCCTACTATCGACAGCAACTGAAACGCGAGAAGCCCACAGAATGCTTTGTCTCTCAGTGGACTGATGCCGCCATCCAGTGACTCCAGGGCAGTTTTGCATGCACTGAATGGGGCATGTTTGTTTGCACCTTGATGAGTGCACTGAGGTCACTATGGATTAAATTAAACTCTGCGAGGAGATGGGCATTCCAAAGATAGCGATGAAGAGATTCTCTAATGACAAACCCTGGTTTAATCAGACAGTGCGTAACCAACTTCGTGCCAAGGAGGTTGCATTTATGTCCGGCACTGTTTCAGCCATCAAAAGGGTCAAGTATGATGTTCTTAAGGCAATCAAAGATGCGGAGCTAAGATATCGCAACAAACACGAGGATGATATCTCTGTCACTAACTCCAGGGAACTATGGAGAGGTTTTAATAAAATTACTGGATATAAACCAGATACATATCATACAAAGGTAGTGTTAAATGAAGAAATGCCAGTCTGTAAAATCGGAACTTAAAGTCTAATTGGAGTGAAATATGCGTACGTTTTCGTAAAATCAAACGTGTGCATACATCATGCTCAAGATCCTTGACTTGTGCTGCATGTAGGCGTACCGGTATGTACTGTATGCTTTTCAGAAAGAAAAACTTGAACCTCGCACTTTTTTTTTTTTTTTAAGTTAAACCGTGTTAATTGATTCATAATCAATTGAAGAATTGGAAAGGGTTGCATACACGTGCACAAACCCTATGAGACTGGTCTGAAAAATACCAATCCAAGTGTTTACTCAGTAGGCCCATACCTCAATATTTTCCCTGCTGCAAATTTGACTTTTTAGGACATGTTTTCACTTTCTGATGAGTGACAGGTCACTTCAGGGAAAACTTAGTGATGTCCATGTACGGAATTCTTCCCGAAGAATTTTATAGGCAAGTCTAGTTCTCGAGTAGTATGTACAAAAATGTACATGTCTAGTAATAAACAACACTTTTGTGTACGATCATATGGAGGTGTCTGCGTTTAGATATAAAAAGGTACATGTAGTAATTGATGGTTTTCAAGGTTTTTTTCCCTTATTTCCCCCCCCCCCCCCCATAAAAAAACATTAGAGTAGGGCCAAATAGGGTTGGTAGGGTATAGGCCAAATAGGGTTGGTAGGGTATTATCAGAAGCAGAACTTTTTTTTTTTGCCTAATGTATTAACTCTACACTCCAAGAAAGAACAAATAGTCTCGCTGACATTAATTCAAATACATACGTATCCAATGTTCACTTTATTTCAAATACATGTTATGTATCCAGCACTTTCTTGACTTTTATTAAAGTGAGAAAAAAGTAAATGTTTTGGAGCATATTTTTTTAAGGGGTCGGTTTATGCATGCTTGGTTTGCATTCAGTTACGGAAAAATTTTCGTACTGGATCACCACTTTTTTCAATTAATTTTCAAGTGCCAAAAGTTGCATCCGTTATGGTTATTTCCTCCACTTTCCCTCCTCTACTCTCACCCTCTCCTTTCCTTTATTCCTATTTATTAATCAGTCACTTACTTCTTCGAGATTCGAACCTCGGACTCTTGCTTGAAACACAAGACTTTTAACCGCTAGGCCGTGCACGATCGCTGATTGCAATGATCAATCTTTGGACGTACAGTAAACTCCGGCTAAACCGGCACTCTCGGGACCCGAGAATTTGTGACGACTTACGCGAATGCCAATAATATGCTATAAGTCGTCATTTTGCCGACTTACATGAATGGACTTTTGCACACATGATTCATTGCACTAATTGGCTTCGATTTACCCTGGATTATTTCCTTAATGCTTGAGTTGAATCCAGCAAATTAATCCTCGAATTGTATCATCACGTTTGGGGTATTGATAGTGGAGACCACGATACATGTGTACGTGCACAGTAACGAATTAAATGCGTGCGTACCGGTCCGGTATATACCACGCACGCATTGACTACAGCATTAGTCATTCAATAAGACGACCCCCAAAATGGAAAGAGCGCGTGCGTACAGCCTAGACATGCTAGAGGGGGTACTGGTATTGATATGCTCACAATGCATATGTATGCGATGTATGCAGCAAAGATCCTATAGTGCCGAGTAGTGGTATGCAGTACAGGGTTCTCCCGAGGATTTTTTCAAACCTGTGGGGGAAGTTTTGTTGTGATTCACCAACCTGCGAAGCCACGGCGTGGGGTTCGGGGCCCGCTTAAGGGACCCGAAAAATTTTGAACTTTAGAGGCTCTCTGGTGCATTTTAGAGCAAATCTGGGGAGTCTTTAAGGAAGATTTTTCCTTAAAATTTAGAGGAGATCTTGTGATATTTTTTTGTAATTAGAGAAAAAAAATATCAACGTTTTTAACTTTAAAAAAAAAATCAACATTTCAAAACCTGTGTTAAACCTTCTTGATCTAGAAAGTATGGATTATATTTACAAGCAAGTTTCAAATTAAGAAATTACGGTGAAGAAAAAAATCACTTTTGCTTCCGACTACATGGCTTTCAAAATAGCGTCGGTAGGTCGGAAAAATTATTTCGCCATTTTTTTGGGCTGCTGATTGAATCATGGAGGAATAAAAACACATGATTGAATGGAGCATATTGAACAAGGAATCATGTAGTTTTGTGCCTGGATTATTTTCCTTTGCACCACGAAAATTATCAAGACTGACCATCAGAAGTGATTAAAACTTGCCTCACCTAATTAAAAATATATTTGAGGAGGTTGATTCCACTATGCTTAACGTACATCGATCACGGCCCCTGGCACTGCCAACATTCAGTCTGGCCGGCCGTACATCGCGCAGTATCAGTGTGCATTACTGCACTGTGTACGGCCCTACTGCTTCTAAGAAGCACGCTACGATGTTTCGCCACAAGTTCGAGCTTTGCAATCTCGTCATTTTAATGGAAAATACATACACAGAAAATAAAGATCACGTTCTGTGAATTAATGTGCAGAAATTCTCTTTCTCCATCGATGTTTGTTTGGTGTTTTTACGATCCAACTTCGGCCGACATCATCATCATGTATGCACGCACGAGGCAGTAGTCACTGGTTCCGGTCCTTCATCATAGCATTGATACTGTTAGCACGCGAAGGGAACCAGTGTACCGTGCTGTATGCGCTAATATATAGCTGGCGGTTGACGCGAAAGACCCGTCATAGTGTGCATTTTGATCACGCATGCATCAGAAATGCGGGATTTTTGTCAAGATTTTGCATGTCAAGATGAAATAATGGTGTATGAAACGATTATGTTGTGCATTTTAATGGCTTGTATAATAATTATATTGTGCGTATCGGGGGCTGAAAAATGTGATCGGCATTTTTGTCGGCGTATCGGGCCGCAATTCCAGCGTATCGGGCCGATACGCACGTTTGTACGTGGGGAGAACCCTGCAGTAGGACACCCTTTTTCGACACCGATGTATGCAGCGATCATGAGCCGTGCGAAACCACTTTTCACTCGACACTTTGCCAACCGCAGTACAGGAAGTCGATGCCAATGCGTGATTTGTTGAATGCCGACTTACACAAAGGATTTTGTAATGCTTTTTACGGAAAGGGGACCGAGAGTAACACGACGACTTGAGCGAAATGGCAACTTGTAAAAGCCGACTTAGAAATAAAAAATTTAATGGAAAGGCATTACGTACAATCGGGACTTTTGTCAGACGGCTGACTTGAGCGATTTGACGAGTTGTACGATGTCGGTTTAGCCGGAGTTTACTGTATTTGAAGTACCCATTGAAATAAACTAAATATTCATGAGAAAATAAATATTCATAATGACGTATTGCACTATCATTGGCCAGCTCATGCGTACCGCTGTCTTCCAGACATGTCAATCAGTTTTGACCGGCTGCTTCAACTTAGTTCTGCGCGACGTTTGCATCCAAAATGTGCTCTAAAAACACATTTTTCCTATTTTTTTTTCGCATTGCCGAAGCCTTCCTGGATTCCTCCTGGGTGACATCTTTAAAGGCTAATCAGCTGCCTTTTTCAGATGTCTAATTTTCGTGAAATTTCATGTTGAAATTTTGATACGCAAACATGTGCAATCAAATCTGGAAATTTCACACAAAAAAAGACATCTGAAAAAGGCAGCATAAAATTTGGGCGCAATTGCAGAATACCCCGCCACTCACCTATCCCACCTCGTATCCGGATACGCGGATACAGAATCACGCTTAGATGCTCAACCAAAACCACACGCGTGTGCCACCCCGTATCCCAGTATCACTTCCCGGCACCTACATGTACTTTGGAATTGGACGTTTTTCCCCAAAACCACAAGCGTGTGCCACCCCGTATCCACTTCCCGACACCTACTTTGGACTTCGATGTTTTCCCCCCAAACCACACGCGTGTGCCAACCCATATCCGCGTATCGACTTCCCGGCACCTACTTTGGTAATCCTTACTTTTAGGACCCCGTTCCTATATAGGAAGGGAAAGACTCACCAAAACAGTTGACTAAATGACACTCAAAATTGACATTCTGATACTTCTTGACACATCTGAACAATTGGCAATGACACCTTCTTGAATATCAGCAGGTTTAATTTTGTGGAAAGAGGGCAGGACTTTGATTTATGAGGGAAACTCAGGGGTAAAGGACGACGATGACAACCAGAAAACAGACTCAAAAGCCAAGATGGCAAACGTGAAAGCTAGATGCGATGAAAGCTCGATGCTGATTGGCTGATAAAAAATTAACATCTTATTATTTTTTAGTCTGGTTCCCAGACCAAAAGATTGAGGAATAGTAAGGCTGCATCCGAATCAGCTGTCTAGAGCTAGGTCTAGGTCCGCGCCCATTGAAAATACGCGGGGACGCGCTGACAATAGACGTAGCCGTAGCTCTGGAAGCCCGTTTCGGACACGGCCTTAAGAATCTTTTGGTCTGAGAACCAGACTAACTTATTATTTTTAGTCTGGTTCCCAGACCAAAAGATTCAGGAGTAGTCAGAATCTTTTGGTCTGGGAACCAGACTAATTAATTTTTTTAGCAGCCAATCAGCATCGGGCTTTCATTATGTAGGGCTTTCACGCGTGTGAGAACTACAACATGCACGTCTGACTGCGAAAAAAGGTAGGAAAGTCACATTTTCTTCGAAAGTGCTTTCAAAACTACAACTAACATGAGTTTATATGAAGAAAAAAGACTGCTTTAGCCTGCAAAAGTCACTTTGGTACTAATCAGTCATTTGCAAAAGTCAGTTTTGAACAGAACTTGTAAAAGGTGTCCTAAAAGTAAGGATTACCCTAGTCCGAGTAACTTGGACCCAACTTATCGCCTTTTTTAACATTTGGACATGGTCTGGCGATAGTGGGGTCCAAGCTAATACCGCGACCTGGACAACATCATCCTGTCACTGTCCCAAAAACCAACATTTTCCAACAAAAAACATCAGATTTCACCTTCAAAACTGCCTCCAAATGACTAGATATGCCACCTGAGGTACAAGTAGACATCGATAATTAAGATGGTTGTACTGAAGTTTACTTACGATCCGGAAAAAAAGTGAAATTTTCCGTTCATTTCGGAGAGCTCCCCTTGCGATCTTGAACACGTTAAATTTCCGATCGTGTTTAATGTTTGAACGACGCGATTTCTTCTACATGCCCAGCGTACATTCGATGGTCCCCCGTATCCCGAGTGCGATTCCGTTACCGAGCGCGCGCGATGCATCGATTATGATAATGAGTCACGTTTGTAAACACATACATGTGCATTTCGAACTGTAAAAGGGAATCGGGAACCAGCTTGAACTGGTACCCACCATAAAAGCTGCGCTAGTTCCCGACTCCCTATTATCGTTTGAAATGCACATGTATTTACAAACGTGATCCAGTCTACTCATTATCATAATCGATGCATCGCGCGTGCTCGGTAACGGAATCGCACTCGGGATACGGGGACCATCAAATGTACGCTGGGCATGTAGAAGAAATCGCGTCGTTCAAACATTAAACACGATCGGAAATTTAACGTGTTCAAGATCGCGAGGGGAGCTCTCCGATATGAACGGAAAATTCACTTTTTTTCCGGATCGTAAGTAAACTTCAATACAACCATCTTAATTATCGATGTCTACTTGTACCTCAGGTGGCATATTTGGAGGCCGTTTTGAAGGTGAAATCTGATTTTTTTTGTTGGAAAATGTTGGTTTTTGGGACAGTGACAGGATGATGTTGTCCAGGTCGCGGTATTAGCTTGGACCCCACTATCGCCAGACCATGTCCAAATGTTAAAAAAGGCGATAAGTTGGGTCCAAGTTACTCGGACTAGGATTACCCCTACTTTGGACTTAGACGTTTTTCCCCTGCTCCCCATTCAACTCACGTTGTCTCTGCCTTCGTTATTTTCCAACATGGATATGGATGCTTCGTTCTCAAAAATATTTTCCTCCGCTAAAAATAAAGTCCACCCTGTATCCGCTTCCTTGCACCTACTTTGGACTTAGATTTATTTAAGGTAGTGTATATTTTGCCGGAGGTAACGCCGGCAAACTAACGTTTACTAAAGGTTTGCCGGCGGCATCCATATCAACAGAGGGCGCTGTACTCTTTAAGATAGGGCTGAATTATAAATATGTATTAAATTCCCACCAAAGTTGTGTAGCACAGTTGGTGCAGTGGTTAAGCAGAAGCTCTTGTGAGTGGGATGTCCCGAGTTCGAAACCTGACCCCCGCCACAATTTTACTGTTTTTTTTCCCATCCCCAATTAAATAAGAATATTCTTCTTATATTATTTTAATATGAAATTTTGAAATGTAGATGCTCTGTGGTGCATTTTAAAGCCTCCTGGCATGCCTGGGCCAACTATTGGTCGAAAATGTTTTGCAATTTATGCATGTTTTTAAGTTAACTTTTCCTTCATATTGGCTTGAAACTGCCTAAATGGCCAACTTGTATATGAAAACTGGGAAATTCGACCACGTTTTCCATATTTTAACTCCTTACATGCCTTACTGCAGATGATACATATCGTCATCGCGTGTCCCGGCTTCCGATCGAGTCGCCTAATTTCTGCCCATTAACCATGTGTTCCATCCAAATCCATTTCCACGGATTCGTAACCTGAGGATCGGTCTTGTCAATGTCCGTATCAAACTCCGAACCTCTTTGGATAATAACACATTTGTGTTGCACTGACATCTTGCGGAATTTATAATGTCAAAATACGTTCGAAACATTTGAAACGACACACTAACGTACGTATCAGCATGCAGCGGAATACACGTACGTACACGTACGTACACGCAGCAAGCAGGATGCGTGCATGAAATGCACACATGAACTTTGCCCCGCATGATGCCCTCTACCGGCGCCAATTTACTAGTCTTATTTCAAGGCTTTATATTTGCAACAAGACGATGTTTACAGCGAGTAATTGTGGAGATCATTGCATGTCACTACATGCATAGACACAGGTACGGCCGCAAAGAGTCCCAACGCGCTTCATGGCGCATGTGTGAATATTCATATTTATCTGCAGCCAATCACAGCGCAATGACTGTTGGTTCCCCAGATGCTGTTTACATGTTGTACACATGCCGTACGCGGCTTCGAGCTGAAAAATGCATGCACATGGCATCGTATAGTACACACGTACATGCACATGTACGTACATGTACGTATGTACAATGTACATGTACATTGAATACTCGCTTGCACGCACCGTATGTTGTAGAGAGCGGATCGCGTGCGTTCGGCGGCGGCGGAAAATAAAATAAAATCAATGCTTACGCGCGGGGGAAAAAGCGGGGGGAAATCTGGACCATCGGAAGAAAAAAAGCGGAAAACAAAATGTGGCACGCTGAACAAAAAAGCGGAAATCCGCTAAATAGCGGAGATTTCACACCCCTGGTTAATACAAAAATACAATGATAATATTGGCATGGAGCCAGACTAAAATTTGTCACCTGAAAATGTTTAAGTACAAAAAAACAGTAACTGCGCATGTTCAGTGCATATCCGGCAAACTAACGTTTACTGAAGGTTTGCCGTCTCCGGCAAAATATCCACTGCCTAATAACCCCTGCTCCCCATTCAATTCACGTTGTCCCTGCTGGCCGCATTTCTTAATACAGGGAAATAGCGCCCTCTTTAGACCCTCCAGCGCTCAAATCCACCCCGTATATTGTATCCGCGTATCCACTTCCCGACATCTAGGCCCTACATGTATACTCAGACTCCCTATTATCGCGGCATCCCTATTATCGCGGCATGGGAAATTTCTCTTTTTACAGTGTCAAAACTCCTTCAAGTGGCGATTTTTATCCAGTTCACCGGTCATCAAGGATTTTCTACCGAGTTGTATAAAAAGGACGATTAAAAAATGTTGTGTCTTTCGGGACTTTTAACGATTTTAATAAATATTAACGTTTTCCAAAACTTGCAAAATTTTCCCTCACCGTGTCTGCTAAAAGGTACCGTTTATATTTTAACATAAATCTTAAATTGCGCTCTGTCCATGAAAGTTCCATTGTCTGGTACCCATTCTTCAGCTGCAAATGTAAAATGAAGTCGAACGACGATATTTGCAGCGCGAAATCGTAACAACTTTTACGGGATCAAAATAAGCACCGCGCGTTAGCGAAAATAAAACGGCCAACCGTGTAAAGTGAATGGCGCCCTCAATCGCCGATCAGTAGACTTGCCTCAGGGATTTGTGTTCTCCTTTCGGGGGAAGGGCAGGGTCTTAAGAAATCATCCTGCAGACATTTTGTCTTTAATCAACTTGAACGTTACGGGGAAAATATCAGACTTTATTCAGGGGGTGTTTTGGTCAAACATAAACTATGAACAAAAAAGTTGGGATCATTATAAAAACCACTTCCCGCATACCGCGATAATAGGGAGTCCACCTCCGTTCGCACACGCCGCACATGTCTATTTTCACCGGCATCGTACACGGAATAAAACACACCACCCGTCAGATTTTTTTATATTAATTTAAAAAGGAAGAGTTATACTACACATAAGACAGGACAATTCTGGAAGGTTAGTGGGCAATCTCTATTTCCGAACGAGAAACGTGATAAGTACCGCGATAATACGGCGTTCCATCCTACTTTGGACATTTCTGCAACATTTTCCGACTGCGTAGCCATTTATTTTTAGGGGGTAATTTTCGCGTGGCGGGGTATTCTTCAATTACTCCCTTTTTATAACATCTTCATGTGAGAATAAGTGTTTATAATGTATCTCGTGTAGTAAATTGATTTTATAGCAGATGTGTGGTTAAATCTAGCAGATTTGTGCGGTAAGTGCGTCTAGCAGAATTTTGCCATAACTTTACGGTCACCCGGCCTAGTTGTAGGGGTTACTGACCATGCTGCTGAAACGTTCGCATCTAACATTACATATTTCTCCAAAATATCACAGTTTTAAGTCTTAACGGTGAAAAATAAAGCTCCTTACAGTAACTATGAAGGATGATATTATCCATTAATGTATTTTAAGTGAGAGATGGCCAACCATAAAGGTAATTTTAACCGATTGAAATCCATCAAAAATTGTATTACCATTCTCGAAACTCGTCTTCTTGCGAAAAGGACCAATATACCCGGCCCCCGAAATAATGTGTGTCAATACGTACGTACGTACGTACGTACATGTACGTATAGCCCTCGGAGTCGGGATGCCAGATATATTAACGGGAACGAGGCAACTTCGTCCCCAGGGCGTCGAGCAGTACGCGCCCATGGCTGCCAACTCTCGCGCATTGAGCGTGAGACTCACGCATTTCAGGTTTTATCATTTCAACACCATTCTACACAATAAACTACGGAAGACGGATAGTGCCGCTCAATGAGTGTGAATATATTTTTTTTGGTGCGTGTGAAAATATTTTTTTTTGTATAGCGGCCGCCACTTATTATGTGGCGGCCGCCAGATAATAAGTGGCGGCCGCCACATAAGTCGTCATAATAAGTGGCGGCCGCTGTACAAAACTTTTTCACACGTACAAAAAAATATAAAAATATATTCACACCTTTATATGTGGCGGCCGCCACTTATTATCTGGCGGCCGCCACATAAAATAGTGTGAATATATTTTTTTTTTGTACAGCGGCCGCCACTCATTATGACGACTTATGTGGCGGCCGCCACTTATTATCTCGCGGCCGCCACATATAATAAGTGGCGGTGTGGCAGGTAATTCTGTCCCCCGTGGTAAATGTGTCCCCCCCGGACAGATCTACCGGGTCGTGACCCGGTAAATCTGTCCGGGGGGGGGGGACACTTTTACCTAGGTAAATCGGTCCCCCTGCACGATGTTAAACGTGTCCCCCCTGGTAAATGTGTCCCCGTGCAACGTCACAAGTCTAGCACCCAGACTGTATATTAGTGAAGTTATTAACTGTTTTTGCGCGGCGCCTTGCTAAATTCGGGAATGGTGCTTACGTCAAAGCACAACTCCCGTTTTGATGACGACTTCGGGAGCGAACGATTTGCATGGTGGGCGTGCGCGCGATACCGCACCTACGGGCCGCGCCAGGGCCGGGGACGGGGACAACATTGCACAATTCTCCTCATTGAAGTCCGCCATGACAGTCACACGCGTATATCGGCGGCTGATGCGCGTGCGCGCTAGCGATAGGTTGAGTATTACTACGCGTGCCTTCTTGCAGAAACATAGATCAGTTGATTAACATCTAAACGTTAATTTCATTTTGATAATTATTGATGAAGGGTGGAAAAATCTAAAAATGTATACCTGTGCGCTGAATTTATTATAATAACATCAATATAACAACTTATGCGTGCAAAACCAGGGGGGACAGAATTAACTGGAGGGGACAGAATTACCTGGAGGGGGACACAATTAACGGGACAGGGGGGACACTTTTACCTAGGTAATTCTGTCCCCCCGGACACTTTTACCGGGGGACAGAATTACCGTCCACAGCGGCCGCTGTACAAAAAAATATTTTCACACGCACCAACAAAATATATTCACACTCATTGAGTGGCACTATCCGTCTTCCGTAATAAACAATCAAATCATCCTGATTTTGGTATTTGCGCATGCAGCAGCAACCGGTTATGATGACCCAATAATTTAAATACACTGAATCTTTCAATACTTTGAACCTTTAAAGACTTGATGGTGTTTACAGAACTAGTATCATCTATTATTTAGGCGTAAGAGCCTTTCATTGAGACACATTTAAGTAATCAATTAATTATACAGAATTATACCTCGAGACAACACTCGTCTTTTTATTATTATTATTATTATTATTTATTCGACCAAAATTACAAACACAGAGATGGGCCAGGGGCAGCAAAAGTAAACATACTGTGGTCCGCAGACCTGTTGCCCCACATCAAAGTGCTTAAAAATCATATATAGAAATATATATAGAAAATTAATATAAAACATACACAAATATATAAAGAAAAAATAATATAAAACATACACAAACAAAAGGAACAACACGTCATTAAACAATGTTTAAAAGACAAAATTCACACAAAATGATTACAAACAGTTAAATAAAAAAAATAAAAAAATAAAAATATAGAAAAATAAAATAAAAAAATACCACTCTATATAAAAAATAGAAGTAAAATCACGACTGAACAGCCATTGGATAAAAAAAAAAAAAGAAAAAAAAAAAGAAAACACCCACCTAACAGTCATTGGATAAGAAAAACCCCAGTCCCAACCAGAGAAAAAAACAAGAACTGCACGAGAGGTAATATAATTGACGTGATTAACCCATGTAAGATGGCTGTTCAGAATGATACCAAGATACACATGATCTCTTTCACAACTTGAAGTATCACCGAGTCAAGTTTATATTCAGGCTCATCATAATTTTTACTACAGTTGAATCTAACTACTTTAGTTTTAACGGGATTTAAACGCATTTTGTTCTTCGCACACCACTGAGCCATTGTATCAAGATCATTTTGCAGCAGAATTTGATCGTAAGGTGTAAAAAAACGGTCGATAAATAACAGTATACATCAGCAAATAATTGCAAGTGTCATGATTATTTCTAAATATTCGTACCACTTTTTATATTATGTTTAATCTCATTGCTGTGATCACTACCAGGTACGACAGTGTTTTTAGTTACGATCGTTCAATAATTTGAACCTTAAAAACGTTTTGATAGAGACAATATTTACGGAAGTTAACTAGGGTCTATCATTTAGGCGTAAGAGCCTTTCATTTCATTGAGCACATTTGCGTAATCAATAACAGAATTAACTTTGAGACAACACTTGTCTTTACAATTGTTATGGTCATTTCTGAATATTCGTACCACATTTGATATTATATTTGATCTCATTGCTGTGTAGTAATGTGAACCTTTTGATATAAGCAAGCTTTTCAGAACTATCCTTTTTGGTTTTGTACAATACCAAATACCTTCCGCTCAGGACATATCACGCATACTATGGTGCACGTCTACTCAGACTTGCTCGCGTTTTGAACGCTAGTACTATTCTAGCATCTCTCATTCGATCTAGTAGATCCGAACTTTATGAATCTCAGTACTGCCAACGTGCAAATCTCGTTTCAATACTTCCGTCAGAAACTACTCTGACCACACCTTGGTTGCAAGTAAACCACTACTCTAGTATGCTGAAACTTGTGGATTTCATTTTTTCATTTAAACCTTGATATAAGCAAGCTTTACAGAACTATCTTTTTGCACGCTGTTGGTACACACTGTAACCGGCCAACTTTGGATCGTAAAAATACCAAACAAACATGGATGGAATTAGAGAATTTCTGCAAATTAATTACCAGAACATGATTCCTATTTTCTATGTATGTATATTCCGTTTCAATATATTCATAACGAGCGGGTTGTTCAGCTCAAACTTGTTGCCGAAACAGCGGA
The DNA here is from genome assembly GCF_015706575.1 of Patiria miniata. Lineage (NCBI taxonomy): Eukaryota > Metazoa > Echinodermata > Asteroidea > Valvatida > Asterinidae > Patiria > Patiria miniata. Next base: position 7,146,025 of record NW_024037067.1, read on the forward strand.
AGTGTGTTTCTGCAACAAGTTCGGCCACAGCACCGTGCAGTTATATTATATACGGCCAGCCTAAGTGCTGGCCGAGGCCGTCGTGAATAACCGTGACACTGAGCATATGGTGGTGTGGACGACTTAAATTCTCCATTATTTTACCAATCACCTACCTTAAATAGATTTTTGAATTAGTTGAGGCATGGAGGAATAAAACAGGCATAGTTTTTATCACCTTTGATGGCCACTCTCTCTTTTTCCGACCAACCAACCCTATATTGGAAGGCATGTAATCGGAAGCAGAAGTATTTTTTCTTCGCCTTAATTCCTTAATTTGAAACATACTTACAATCCTAGTTTTTCCAGTTCAGGAAGTTTGTGAAAATGTTCGTTGTATAAATATTATAAATCTCCTCTGAATTCTAAGGAAAAAAGTACACACAAACAAATTGTTGTGTCACTTGACTCACTTTTGGACGATTTTAGTGAGTCATAGTACATTTGACTCGTATTTAACACCATATGCATCGCATCAGACTCACTGAAATTTACGTAGCGAGTCAAAAGGGCATTGACTCACTTAGAATATTTATTGTTGACTCACTTGTCCCTTGAAAATGAGTCTGGTTTGACATATGACTCAGTACCAAGCTGGCACAGAGTCATCCCCGAGCCCGTGCGGGCAAGCACAGGAAACCCGTTGTTTGCATCAATCCGCCATTGTTTTTGTCGCGTAGTAGTGGGAGCCAGAGCTCTTTCTTTTTCTTTCTGTTTTAAGGTATTTTCATGTTCAAAACGCTGCTATCGTGTTGTTAATAACTGAATACAATCTACCCGATTCACGGTAGTGTTTTAATTCCTTGTTATCAAGCACTGTTTGCTGTGTGTAGCCAAGCCTAAATTACGAAAGTGGCTTTGCCGTCGTACGCCTAGGTTTAACGTTAGTACTAGGCCTACATTGTGTTAGACCTAAATTTGAGCGTCGCATGCGCGCATAAATATGCAATTTGACCCTTCGTGAATTCGAAATGGAGCCTGAGCAAGTAACGGGATTTACAAAAAACAGATAAGTTTTACAGATTTTCCTACATTATTACGCTTTTCAACGAAAAAAAATAAATTTATGAATGGGAATAAAAGAGTGATGACTCAGTCTTAACGGCCGTTTAAAACATTACAGGGTCGTGCCCGGCCGTGATGACTTGCAGGTCACGCAAAATCTATCCAATCAGAGCGTTCGCTCGTACCCCCACCCTGCAAACAGGACGCTGGGAAGGGCTCCGGGAGTGATGAACTTAAGATGTGATTAGAAAGATTCTGCAAGTCATCACGGCCACGACCAGGCTGCAAGGTTTTAAACGGCCGTTAAGACCGAGTCACTACTCTTTTATTCCCATTCTTAATGCTTATTTTTCGTTGAAAATCGTTATAATGTAAGAAAATCTGTAAAACTTATCTGTTTTGTAAATTTTAAATTCCCGTCACTTGCTCGGGTGTCGTTTCGAATTCACGAAGGGTCAAATTGCATATTTATGCGCGCATGCGACGCTCAAATTTGTCCACATGGCTGGTCCACAATGAAAAAGAAATCACATCCGGTATGGAATGTATGCATTTCTATGACAAAGCTTTCGTATAGCATTTGCGCGCATTAGCTAACTGCGGTCTTAGGCTACGTCTATTGTCAGCGCGTCCCCGCGTATTTTCAATGGGCGCAGACCTAGACCTAGCTCTAGACAACTGATTCGGATGCAGCCTTAGTAAAACAGCTGCAGCTGGATGCTAATTTTTATAGGACATGATAAGTTACCCAGAATGCCATCCCCACTGTCTTCACAAGATTCTGCGGGTGCGTTCGTTTAGCTCAACCGGGGCCAACACGGGTAAATGCAGACGGGTCAGCCACGACAGCCGGCGGGCTAATCGAACGCTCAACCGAAACGCGGAATTAAAAGGAAATAAAAGGAAAGTTGTGTGGGGGAGTATTTCAATACCTTTCAATACCCGCCTTCCCCGATACCGCGCTACTTTGAAGATTTATCACAGAAACGCGGAATGATTCAAAGATAATCCCTTCGTCGATACCGCGATACTGCACATTTTTATTGGCAAACGATCTTAGAAACATACGGAAGCCCGTTCGTGCCAGGTTGTGAAAGAGAATTTCTCCTTTTTTTGCGAAAAATCGCATATATTCCAAAAGGAAATGCAGTGGTTTTGCGAGTCAAATGAAGGAACGCAATGTTTATTAATTATATAGGCCTAGAACCTTTGTCTATTCCAGCAAATTCGCACGGCATATCTTGTAATAGATAAAGTTTTGCGGTGTGTAAGAAAGCCTGCCCGAGTGAATGGCAGATCCTGGATTTTTAAAATTCAATGAAAGTTCAATCGTTTTCATTGTCCGTGCATTCGGTTTAACAGACGGCCAATTACGTTACCTGTGCATTCATTTGCAAGCATACCTTTTCTAAATTGAATTCAGGTACAACTACCCTAAGAAAACGCTAATTTGTATCTGGTGCCGATGGCATTAAAGTAAAAGTAAAATAGAATGGTGAATGTTTGAAATCGCCCTCTAAAAGCGAAAAAGTAAACGAATTTGAATGGACATAAACGAAAGGTGCTGCTCAATCACTAAATTATTGATTGAACTGAAATGGAATCGAATGCTCTGGTAGCGAAGATGAAACGCGTGTTCAGAGCGATTCTCAAATTCAGACGAAAAGGAATGACCGATGTTCAGCAGTGAATGAACATTTTAGGAAATTGGCCGGGAAAACCTATACCATTGCCTAATGCCCCCATAAAAAATATAACAGCTTGTCTTTACAAATAAATGAAGTATAAAAAATGTACAGTTTCATTATACCAAACAAAATGTTGGTCCCTAAAAAGTGGGTAAGAAAACTACGGCGAGGGGTTCGGGGCCCGCTAAGGGCCACGAAGAATGTTTGGATTACATGCTCTGTGTACTGATGCGATTTCTGACCACTTTAACCAATTTTTTTTTTTTGAGGAAAAGATGGTGGTGTACGCAGTGCCTGCCTTTATTGCGACGTCACTTAAAACAATCATTGGGTTATTATTTTTTTTGGGGGGGGAGGGAGGGGAACAAGGCCCCGTTGCCCCCCCCCCCCCAGATCCTCCCTTGACACATGGGTACCAAGATTCAATACTGGGGGCTCAGATCGATCAAACAAACTTGTTTTCAGCTATCCCCCTACAGTCAAATCATGCCAAATAACCCCAGCGCAATGAAGAAGAAGGCTTCGGACGGAAAGGCACTTCCCTGGCACTTTAATTACTGCATTTAATTAGGGTCTTGCTGAACACTAAGATGAATTCAACTTTGCATTCACAAGTATTGCGTCATTTTGCAAAACTATTGCTTTATTCGCAAAACTATATTGCGTTATTTTGCATAGTATTTTTTTCTCTTTCACAACCTGGCAAGAACGGGCTTCCGTATTAGTTTAGTGGGAACTGAAGGGGTTATCGTGCACCCTCGGAAATCAACTTCTAATTGACGTCTTTAGATCAGAAAAAAATGCGTAGAAAACGATTTGCTATGTTAAGAAATTCAAAATAATGTCCCACGCATTGCTTGTATGCAAATTTGTGCCGCCATTACCAAAAAATCTATTTTTCACTATATCTTAGCCAATATTGCAGATAACTGAACGAATTAAGTGTCTAAACCCATATTTTCAAGGTCAGAGATCACAATAAAACTAATCTGGAAGTGACCACATGTGTCTGTGGCGTAGGAAAATGCAAATTAGTTCCGCTAATAACGGAAAATCATGTTTTTAAGGCATATCTCGGCCAATATAGCACATAACTACACATTAAGTAAGGTGTCTAAACCCATGTTTTGAGGGTCAAGTATCATTAGAAGACCATTCACGAAGTAACTATGTGTGTTTTTGGCATGAAAATATGTAAATTCTAAAGTGCCGATTTTCAGCCAATATTTTATTCAATTTCAGCCAATATAACAGTTTATTTTGAGTATGATCGATCAACTTTGATCATTACTGCTTATCGAAAACCCATCTGTCAATATTAGCTGCAATATTGGCTGAGATATTGGCTAAACATCAAATTTCTGATAAATCGGCACTTTAGAATTTACATATTTACCTGCCAAGGACAGATATAGTTACTTCGTGAATGGTCTTCTTATGATACTTGACCCTCAAATCATGGGTTTAGACACCTTACTTGTGTAGTTATATGCAATATTGGCCGAGATATTGGCTAAAAATCAAATTTCTGATAAATCGGCACTTTAGAATTTACATAAGTACCTGCCTAGGACACACACAGTTACTTCGTGAATGGTCTTCTAATGATACTGTACTTGACCCTCAAAACATGGGTTTAGACACCTGACTTGTGTAGTAATGTGCTATATTGGCCGAGAATGCCAAAAACATGATCTTCCATTAGCGGCACTAATTTGCATATTCCTATGCCACAGACAGATCACTTCCAGAATATAGGTTTTCCCGGCCAATTGCCTGAAATGTTCATTCACTTCTGAAAATCTGTCATTCATTTTCGTCTGAATTTAACGAAAGTTCGATCGTTTTCATTGTCCGTGCATTCGGTGTTGAGAAACAGACGGCCAATTACGTTACCTGTGCATTCATTTTTATACGCAAACATACCTTTTCGCGCAGAGTTCCGGCATACAATTTCGTGAATGTGCAATCAAAAGTACGTTTTTCTCATTAAAAATAGCAGATTGCATTACATAACATTAAATTAAAAGTGAAATAGAATGACCAAAGTTTGAAATCGCCCTCTAAAAGGAAAATAAGTCTTGTAAACGAATCTGAATGAGCATAAACGAAATGTGCTGCTCAATCACTTAATTGATTGAACTGAAATCGAATGCTAGCTCTGGTAGCAAAAATGAAACGCTCGTTCAGAGCGATTCTCAAATTCAGACGAAAATGAATGACCGATTTTCAGAAGTGAAAGAACATTTTAAAAAATTGGCCGGGAAAACCTATAGTTTGATTGTGACCTCTGACCTTGAAAACATGGGTTTAGACACCTAGGTCGTTCGGTTATCTGCAATATTGGCTAAGATATAGTGAAAAATAGATTTTTCGGTAATGGCGGCACTAATTTGCATAAAAACAATACGTGGGACATTTAAAAAAAATTTTTAACATAACAAATCGTTTTCTACGCATTTTTCCTGATCTAGAGATGTTGATTAGAAGTTGATATCCGAGGGTGCACGTACGATACCCCCTTCTTCCCATCCAACTATATGTTTCTGAGATCGTTTAGCCAATAAATTCCGAGATAGTTAACGATGGAATTCCATGGTTACTAGTTACTTTACATTTGAATTCCGCGTCGGAAGTTCTGCCATAATTTATCGCAGTAACGCGATATTGAGGAATTTGAAGGGATTATCTTTAAATTCCGCGTTTCTGTGATAATGAACCGATCCAGTAAGCCCCTCCCACTGCGCACGTGGGCAAATTAACACGTGCTCCTCTCCAATGCCACACTTCATTTCCCTGCCGCGCGCATCATACGCGCGTGCACGTACGCACGCATGTCGGGCTTTAATTTGTGCACGCATGTCGGACATAAATCACGGCTGTGATTGGTCAGAATACCATGGGGCGGTGCTTACTGGATCGGTCCATTACATAGATGGGCGATTCTTTGGTAACGGAATTACGGAATTTTGTCACTTTTTCAAGGATTATTCTTTCCCAAGAAAATATGTTCTATGCTAGGCAACTAATCTAAACATGGAAAGGGAGCCAAGACCCAGTAGAATTGATTGACCGCTAAAAAAAAAAATCCCACAAGATTACCCTTTAAGGGGCGGAGCTTAATATCGGTAACGGAATTACGGACAGAGGACAAGCATATTTGAGTTCTCGCATAAATTAATAAAACTCTCTGAAGTTTTGAAATTTTAAAATTGGACACTACCTGTCATTTGTAGAGTTCAGGGTTGTTGTTAACTACAATGCAGAACAAAGTTGAAAAAATAATCACTCTTTTCATAATTTGCATTTTAATCACGGTAACGGAATTACGCCTGGGCGGTAACGGAATTACGCCATAGGTTTACATGTAATAGGTAAATGCAATACATTAACATTGCATTCAACATAAGCTCATCACAATACACATTTGAGAAGTTTATGTAATGGTACAAGGGGAAAGGTAAGTGAAAATTAGCAGATCAAAATGTAAATGTAGGCATAGACATGTCTGGGCTTCCTTTTTAAGGTCAAAGGTCAAGGTCAACGGCTGCATTGCTGGTTAGCAATGTATAATTTTTTTACCGAAAATCAAATTTTATGATGTTCAATTGTGTTATCGTATTTCACTAGTTAAGTTTATCGTGCGAAATACAATAAAACTGTACTGGTTGGCATCTCTGAGCAAGGGAAGATGTAAAGTATTGTCAAGTACATGTAGAAGTACAAGTACAGTCTGGTACTCAACTTTCATATACTTATCGTGGAATATATTTGCTGTGGGTACCAGACAATAGCTTTGGCAACACATATTTTAAAGGGAATGTACATCATTGGCTTTTGCTGTAATTTTCAGAAATGAACTATTTGAGGGGTTAGTATACATGTAATAGATCATGTTTAATGTTTTGTGTTCGAAAATGCTTGACAAACCAAGAAAAACAAAACTGTTCAAGTAGTCTGGTTCCTTGACTCTACTAAAGATAAAATGGATCAATTTATAGATTCCGGAAAATTGTAGGGTAAGGGAACCAGTCTAGCTGGCCTGCACCCATTCATGAACATGTTACCAATAGCAAACAAAATTTGGACTGATAAAAAGTGTAAAGTTGTTAGGTTGTTAGGTTTTTCCAACGGTGGTCGGCCGACCACCGTTGGAAATGTATACAAAAATACCATTTTCTAGAAAATGACTTCACACCAGGTGCCATAATTTTACAGGATGCTTTAGACTGTCATTTACCAACATCCTAGTAAGGTATTCTGTGAAAACTTGGTAGTTTTATTTTCGATGTTTGTAAATGTTGTATGTTCCCTTTAAGCATCCAAACAACTATTAGCATTTTTTAAATAGTATAAAAGAAAAAGTAAAAGTAAAAAATATTAATGGAACACCTGATTATTTTTAATTATATAACAGCAAATTAAAGGGGGAAATGATTTAACTAAGTACATGTAATTTAGTATTTAATGTTATTGTCCTAGGTAAAATGTATGTATGCAAATCTCCTATTCAATATGTCATGTACATAATCTGGAGAAAATGTGCATACTTTGTGCATGCGTAATTCCGTTACCATTTCGTAATTCCGTTACCACTTGGAAAAATGCCAAGAAATTACTATTTAAAAGTTTTTATTTTTCATTTATGTTTATAGTAGGGCCTTTTCTCAACATACATGATTTGAAGGAAAAAAACAAGAACATTTGTGAAATAAGTAACTTTTGCCGTTTTTTTGGTAACGGAATTACGTGCTAATTTTGACATTTTTAAATGAAGGCCTACACTATAACCTATATATATATTTATATATATAGATTTCTTTTAATGACCCTGAGTAATGTTAGTAACTTGTAACATTATAAAATAAATCAAACCTTTTCCCTGTAATTCAGAAAGTAATACATACACAAAATTTTATCTTTTTTACCAAATCTGAACGTTTTAATCATCAATTGCAAAAATGACTGTTTTTACCAGAAATTTTTTTTTTTTTCAATTTCGTTTTTTGAACTGAATTCCCCATTTAATTTAGGTCTGGAAAAAGTGCAAAAAAGGTTTAATATGTAAATATTTATTTTTGACATTTTTTGCTCTCCCATGGAGAATTGAATTAAAAGACTTTTTATTCATCTATGGTCCATTATCACAGTGACGCGTACTTCCGAATAACTAGCTCATCATAATCAGCCTTTCCCAGCGTGCGGGGCGGGGGTACGACGCACGAAAGGAACCAACATACGTGGTGCAGCAAGATCGTACCCATGGAAACGAGGTTGTTGCACTGACTTTTCTTGGTTGCAGTAAAAAAAGAATTTCAACCAGGATGACCGTTTTAGCCGATTTTCGGCTAACTTTGACCGAATTTTTGTAAAAAAAACGAGTTTGACAGAAAATCTGACAGAACGGATTTTTTGGCAGATTTCTGGCAGAAATTTGCAAAAATGGTTATTAATTTTGACAGCAAAACAGGCAATTTGAACCCAAAAGTGTACACTAAACTAATTGAATGAACTAACTAATTAATTAACTAATTGAAGTTTAAAAAAACTTCATTTTTTTCCCAACAAACCCTTGCATAATGGGACCACAGGTTGACTGTGAACCACTACACCAGCCAAAAGCTTTGGCAAGCCTCCTGGTTATCTTCATGTTCAGTTATAGAAAATAACCTGGTTAAAGTTAAACCAAGCAAGAACTCAGTGTCGATGTATCTAGCCATCCTTCTGATTACTCAAGCCCATGACACAGAATTAAATCCAGGTCCTTACTCTCCCAAGTATCCATGTGGGGTCTGTAAGAAAGCCGTCCGCTGGTCGAAAACGAGAACAGCTGTAGCTTGTGATACGTGTGATACCTGGTATCATACAGACTGCATGGGAATGACACAGGAAGTATATGAAAGTATCAACAGATCAGATGTTAGCTGGATTTGCATGATTTGCGATACCCCAAATCATTCTTCGTCCATTCTCGATTCTTACTTGTGCGAGTCCGAGAATAATTTCCAAGTGTTATCAGTCATTGACAACTCATCTGATGTGTTTAGTTCAATGAATACTGGTAATCATGACCCAAGTCTGACAACCACCACCAGACGTGACTCATCAAACCAGAGTCGCTCATCAATTGACTCTGAGCCTAACCCTGGCTCTCCCCTCCAGCAGTCTTCTCCTATAAATAAGTCCTCCAAAAGAAGGAAAAATAATCCCAGGCCCTTAAAGGTCCTCTCGGTCAACCTACAAAGCATGAACGCTAAAAAGGAAGCGTTTTGGGAAGCAGTTGAAAGTTGTCAGCCTGACGTAATCATTGCTAATGAAACCTGGCTGAAACCATCTACGTTGAGCTCAGAAATGATGCCTCCTGGATATAATCCTCCCATTAGGAAAGACCGTACTGATGGTTATGGAGGTGTTTTGCTTGCTACAAAAAATGACATCATCGATGGTGAAATCAAAGTGAATAGCGATAGCGAACTAGTGGTAACTAAGATCCACCTCTATGGCGTCAACCCCTCATTGTTATGTCGGCGTATCGACCACCAAATCGTGACCTTGCTTACGCTCAGACCTTGTGCCAGTCCATCCAGCGCTTCATCACTAGTAACCCTTCGGCTGTAGTCTGGCTCAGTGGAGACTTCAACCTCCCCGATATAAATTGGGCTACAGCGGCTATTGTTGGTCACCAATTCAGTCATGCAATCAACAATTGCTTCATTTCTACCTTCAACGACTTGGGGTTAACCCAAATTGTAGACACTCCAACTAGAGATAAGAACATCTTAGACCTGTTCCTTACAAATAGACCAACCCTTGTCAGTAAATGTATGCCTGTGCCTGGAGTGAGCGACCACGAGATGGTTCTTACTGTATCTGACATTCGTGCCAAAAGACAAAAGCCAGTCCGACGAAGAATCTTCTTGTGGAAGAAAGCTGATATGGGCAGCATCAAGTCGGAAATGAACACCTTTGGCAGTCACTTCGTCACATCCAATTCTGTTGACACTAATGTCAATGATCTCTGGAGCCAGTTAACAACCTTCCTTAACAAACTCTTGGATACGATGGTCCCCTCCATTAAGCTATCCTCCACAAGATTCAGTCAACCGTGGATCATTCGCCATATCAAAGCCCTATCTAGAAGAAAGAAGAGAGCCTACAAAAGAGCTTGTAGGTCGAAGAAATCGAGTGACTGGACCCGATACAAGAACCTCAAGAAACAGATGCAAAGAGACTGCAGAACAGCTTACCACACTCACATCAGTGACATGCAAGGGCGGATCCAGAACACAATTTTTGGGGGGCCAAAAAAAGTTTTGGACCCCCCAAAAAGTGGGTCAAAAAAATTACGGCGTGGGGTTCGGGGCCCGCTTAAGGGCCCCGAACATTTTTTGGATTCTAGATGCTCTGTGGTGCGATCTGAGGCAATTTCTGACCACTTTAACCAATGTTTTTTTGAGGAAAAGATGGTGGTGTACTCATTGCCTGCCTTTATTGCGATGTCACATAAAAAATATAAAAAATGGTCTCGCTTGGGGGGGGGGCCATGGCCCCCTTTGGCCCCCCCCCCTGGATCCGCCCTTGGTGACATGCTGTGCGAAGAAGGTAGTAACCCGAAAAGGTTCTGGTCTTACATTAAGAGTAAACGATGCGATAACTCCGGGGTTGCGCCACTGATGAGAGAAGGCATTCTGCAAAGTGACAGCACAACGAAGTCCAATATGCTGAATGACCAGTTTGTTTCTGTCTTCACTGATGAGAACGCATCAGAACTACCAGATCTTGGCACCAGCCCGCACCCAACAGTTCCATCTTTTTCCATCGTTAGTGAAGGTGTAAGGAAACTCCTCGCCAACATCAAGCCCCACACAGCCTGTGGTCCTGACAATCTGCCTGCCTATCTTCTCAAAGAGGCAGCTGAAGAACTTGCGCCTATTTTTTGCCAACTTTTCAATGCTACCCTTCACCAAGGAAAAATCCCACATGCGTGGAAATCGGCGGATGTAACTCCAATCTTCAAAAAAGGTGACAAACACAGACCTGAAAACTACCGACCCATATCTCTCACATCTATCGTTTGCAAAACAGCTGAGCATATCATCCATAGCCAGATCATTCAACACCTTGATACCCACAACCTGTTAACAGAATGCCAATTTGGATTTAGAAAGAAGCGATCCTGCGAATCCCAGCTCTTGTTAACACTAGACGACCTGGCCAGGTCTACGAGACAAGCAGCAGATCGATGCAATCCTTTTAGATTTCTCGAAGGCCTTTGACCGAGTACCTCATGAACGTCTCCTCCTGAAGCTCCATCACTATGGGGTCAGAGGTCAGCTACTGTCTTGGATCCGAGATTTCCTATCAGGACGTACCCAGCAAGTTATTCTAGAGTGAAAAAAAGAGCAGCGTTGCCAGTGTAACATCAGGGGTACCCCAAGGCACCGTACTGGGGCCCCTGTTGTTTTTGGTCTTTATCAACGACCTGCCTGAGTGCGTTTCGTCAAACCTACGCCTCTTCGCTGATGATGCTCTCCTGTATAGACCCATCCAATCTCAAGACGACACTGCCATTCTTCAAAAGGATCTTGCAAACCTTCAGGAGTGGGAGAAAAAGTGGCTAATGTCATTCAACGCCGATAAATGTGAAGTTCTTAGAATCTCAAACAAGCGAAACAACATCCACGGAGCAACCCCTTATTCAATCCATGGGACTGCACTCCGTACCGTAGATGAGGCAAAGTACCTAGGTGTCACCATCCATCGAAATCTGAGCTGGAAGCCCCATGTCCAAAACATCTGTAAGAAAAGCAACAGCACCCTCGGCTTTCTTCGCCGCAATTCCTGAGAAGATGCCCCCCAACGATCAAGGAACAGGCCTACAAGACCTATGTCCGCCCCACCCTTGAATACTCATCCTCGGTGTGGGATCCACATACACAGGACCTGATTTCCCAGGTTGATATGGTGCAACGGCGTGCCGCTAGATTTGTAACGGCTGACTACAACCAACGGAATAGTGTCACCCAGATGCTACAAAATCTCAAATGGCAGACTCTCTACGAACGTCGAGCCCACACTACAAAGTCATCATGCTGTACAGGATAATGCACGGTCTCGTTGCCATCCCTCCTACCCCACCCTACTTGTACTCTTCATCAAACCAGAATAGGGGCCACCGACAGCAGTTCACACAACAGCACTGTAGAATTCTATCATACCAGCACAGCTTTTTTCCAAGTGTCATCTGCATCTGGAATGCCCTACCAGCCACCGTGGTTTCAGCTCAGTCACTGGAGATTTTCCGGACTAGCTTGAAACCTCTCACCCTCCGCTAGTTATGCCACAGGGGCATCGTTTTTACTTGCACCAAGTTCTAAATTAGTTTACTGCACTCTTCGTCAATATTTGTTCCCGTGACCGAGCACTTTTGCACCCAAGTACAACAATACTCCACTATCCGGTTCGTTAGTAAAAACGTCATACACGCGCGCGCACCACTGATTACTAGCGCCCATTGGCTACAAACGCTCCAGCTGCGTTAACTTCCGGTTCCAATCGTGCAGAAAGTGCTGGAGGTGACGTCACACTAACGAACCGGATGGAGGGACTTACTGGAAGAAGAAGACTGGGCATGGTCTAGGTCGGCTGATGATGAGCACTAGGAACCGGACTTTGTCATGATGTTTTGCCTAGCATGATGTGACTATAGATTGATTAAAATGTTATTTGAACATTATTAAGGCAATACTACAACATCTGCATGTAATTTTACGTGTTTTTGTGTATTTCGAGTAATTCTGGGGAATTTGGCAGATTTTTGATGAATCTGACAGATTTTTAAATTGCATTTAGCAGAATTTGGCCATGACCTTACGGTCACCCTGATTTCGACGGCGCAGCGAACAACATGGCGGCCACGGGAGTGTTACCTTTCGTTCGTGGTGTAGATTTGAGTCGAAATAACTTCAAGGTAGGGTTTGATCTAGCTCCATGCATGTGGCTCACAAATACTTCGGAAAAAAATTCATACTGGGCCATCACTCATATTCCTTAAATAGGGCTATGACCTGAAAAGTACCAAAAGTTGTAAATCTGATGAAGAAACAATTTTAAGGAGTGCAAAAAATCGGCGATCGTGAAGTGAAGGGCCCCTGTTTTGTTATGATCAAATTAGAGTCTAAAATGTTTTTTATTGCTGAAAATCACCTTTACAATCAAAAGCAGACTTTTCTCAATTCTAATGACCCCCTTTTTGCAATTTTGAACAGATTCTTGGGGTAGAAATCACGATTTTGCTGCGCGGTTTGTGCCTTGCGATTCAGCGCGCCGTGCGTGCTCACGGTACATCGCGGTGATCGCCTAGCCCAGGTGGACTCCCTTTCCTCCCTACGTAGTCGTATTGCAATGAAGACTTCGTCCAACCTGGGCTAGGTGATCGCCATCTTTAATTTTGATAACTAGTGGATATAGCCTATTGGTAATCCTTACTTTTAGGACCCCGTTCCTATAAAGGAAGGGAAAGACTCACCAAAACAGTTGACTAAATGACACTCAAAATTGACATTCTGATATTTCTTGACACATCACGTTACGGAGGGAGTCCAGGATATGAAGTGCTCAAAACCGGGCGAAAAAATGTATGACCAATATTTTCAATATTTTTTACCTTGTTGGAGAAGCCAATTTTTACGTCGTAGTATTCTATGTGTCCTTATCTATTGGGCCACTGGGTTCAGGAATTCCATATGCGATGCTGACCGACCTTAATCAGGAAAATAAACTCTCTAAAGCAACGTTAAACTTTTACATGTTGTACATTGTTGTAGACTCTTTTCATCAGTTTCTCACCGCCGAGTCGAGTCTAGTCGTATGCATGACGTACGTCCGTGGCGTGCAGCGTGAACGCGCAGTGCGCGTGCGCGTGCGATTTGCTTAGTAACCACTTGTCTGGTTCCCAGACCTGACAATTATTCCCGACGCTCATGTCTAAATGGAACCAGACTAAGTAACCACCCTTAAACGCATGCGCACTAACTTGTAAGCGCGGTCGCCTATCCACTGACTGGGCATGTTTTAGCGACCGTGACCAGAAACATGTTACGGCTTTGGTCATTGGTGGAGTGTTTTCATGACTTCGGTTGGCTGGAGTGACGTCACTGCACGTTCCCACCAAAACCAACCAAGGAGGGCGCTAGCATGTGCGCTTTCGTACGACGCGGTACGGTGATGAGAAACTGATGAAAAGAGTCTACAAACACGTACAAGTTTAACGTTGCTTTAGAGTTTATTTTCCTGATTAACGTCGGTCAGCATCACATATGGAATTCCTGAACCCCCCGGACCAATGTAGATAAGGACACATAGAGTATGTAGGCGTGAAATAAGCTTCTATAACGAGGTAAAACATAAAAAAACTCTGGTCAAAATTTTGGGTGGTCTTATGTAGAGAATTGTCATCCTGGACGTCAGTCGTAATGCAATGAAGACTTCGTCCAACTTGGGCTATGTTACGCCCCAACTATGGTATATCGGTCCCAACTATAGTTGGAATCGTCCCAGGACGGTCCCAACTGTAGTTCCACAGTTGGGCTGGCCCAACTATAGTTGGGAGTCATCAAGGGGGCCCATCTATAGTTGGGCCACTCCAATCTTTTTATTTTGCGGTCCCAACTATAGTTCACGTTGCTGTATGACTATACAAAATTCCCTGATATATTGAACATTCGGTGATTTCTTGAGGGAAATTTTTGGGAAAAATGACGATGACATCGTGGCGACAACACGCTACCCGAAAATGAAGATGGCGATCACCGCGCGATGTGCCATGAGCATGCATGGCGCGCTGAATTGTAAGGCACAAACTGCGCAGAAAAATAGTGATTTCTACCCTAAGAAACTGTTCAAAATTGCAAAACGGGTGTCATTAGAATTGAGAAAATCTGCTTTTGATTGTAAAGTTGATTTTGATCAAATGAAAACAGGGGCCCTACACTACAGGCTTGCAAATACTTCAAATATTTTCCCTGCTAAATTTGACTTTTTAGAACATTTTATTATCACTTTTTGATGGCTGATAGTGATTGAAGGGAAAAGTTAGTGATGGCCAGATATGGGAATCTTTCCGAAGTGCCTTCTAAGTTCTAAGGAAAAAAATGTTGCAACCTGATACCACTTCCGCGATTGTGTACAAAGTCTATGGAGAGTCTAGCTTGAGTAGCATCCAGCTGACTAGACCAGTCCCATAAATGTGACTGAAATACCGGACTTCCTCTGTATTAACAGTCACAAAATGTATATGGTCTGTGCATGGATACTCCTGTTGCTAGGGGAGCCGAAAATCAATTTAAGATCAAAATTATTTTGTCACTTGAAAATCACCAAAACTATAAAGTATGACTGCTAAATAACAAAAAAACGTTTAATTCTGTACCTTTTGAGGTCTAGTTAGGCCAAGTAAAAAAAAAAAACATGTTTAACGTCCGGGTTTTTAAAAAAAAATGGAGGAGGCGGGGCTTTTTTTTTTTCCCTCAAGATAGCCGACAACCATTAGTTTTTACACTTCTAAGATACAAAAAATGAAACAGACATGCTGGACAAGAGAATTAAACATATTTACAGTGTTTTTAATAGTTTTCCAGCACGGTTTTAGAAGAATAACAAAACACTGCCGCGCGGGCATTCTTGTCCACGTCAAGGCTGGTTTGGAGATCGCAGGGTCGACTGCATGATGTGGAAAGTGACAAATACAGAATTAGAAGTTCTGAATTAGAACTTCTGAATTAGAAGTTCTGACTTGCAAGTATTTGATTTTACGATGGATCGGTCGACATTTGTGCTTTTTTTTCCCAAAAAAAAAGGAAAAAGAGGAGGCGTCCTCCAAAAAGGAAGTGGGCGGGGACGCTTAACATGTTTTTGTTTTATTTGGCCTTATCCAGTAATCATGGTATTTCGACAACGAATCCCGACGGTTTTAAAAAAGCATGGCGTCTCTGATATTTACCAGACTGTTTCCCGGCCCCCCTAAAATAGTCACAAGGGAAATGGGGTCAGGGAACCAGACTAGAGCTTTAATCATCCACTGAGTGTGCGTCAACTTTGGCAAAGTGCACCGCGCCTGTTGCCTGTCATTCTAAAATCTTTGGAGCTCTCTGAAGTACCTGGCTGGATGCACTACATGGCTGTGCGTGAAGAGCGCACACAAGAGGGCGCACCTCACTGCAGAGAACTCCAAAGATTTTGGAATGACAGGCAACAGCCGCGGTGCACCTTGCCAAAGTTGACGCACACTCAGTGGATGATTAAAGCTCTAGTCTAGTTCCCTGACCTCATTGGCCTTGTGACTATTTTAGGGGGGCCGGGAAACAGTCTGGTAAATATCAGAGACGCCATGCTTTTTTAACATCGTCAGAATTCGTTCCCGAATTACCATGATTACTGGATAACTAGACCTCAAAAGGAATAGAATTCAATGTAGTTTTTTTTTTATTTAGCAGTCACACTTATAGCTGGGGTGATTTTCAAGTGACCAAATAATTTCAATCTTGAATTAATATAGAGCAAGTGGTTGTTTTGATGGAATGGACACGTGGTCGTGCTAGACCAATGAAATTATAGTATCAAAAACACGACATTTTTTTGTTATCTGCCTTTTTTACCATTAATTTACACAAGTATGTTCATATGCAACACATATCTTTTGTTTTACAGTCTGACCTTTTCCCAAAAGATGTTGCCGATATGTCCAGCTTACGATGGTTGCGTCTGAACAAAACCAGTTTGGAAATGCTTCCAGATGAATTGTCGTCACTTTCAAAGCTGGTAAGCTTAATATTTTGGATTCCACATATTAACTTGTTCCTTGGCTTATCAGACTGTCAAAATAGTATATAAAAACTCTACTCACTGTCAGGTAGTTTGTGGCTACAGCTGCAATGTTTAGATTTTAAGGCCCTTTTTTTTATTACTTGGATAACAGATTTTCAGGTTCCAAGGGAAAAAATATGTACAAGAGATTCTCGTTTGTAGAGTTACAAATGCAGGGTTATCTGGCAGACAACTATTTCGATGGACATTGCCCGGTTCTTTTTTTATGTCAGAACAGAAAAAAGACTCACAAAATTCAGCCTCTAGAGTAGAACCTTTTATTTTCATTTGGAATAAAAAGCATCTTTTGGGAATATGATAAATTTCAACATTTTATGTACACGTAGACGTTATTTCAGATTTGATGACGTCGTCGGTAAAAGTGTGCAAACTGAATACTGATTTAGTTCAGAGAGGAAACATGTTCACCATGAAGATTCTGAAACCTTGCAAAGTCATTTGCGGTTGTCCTTAAAATATCTAGGGGTCAATGTGGTAACATTTTGACAAATGGATTTTAAATTAGAAAAAGTTCAACTGTCCTTTGATGGGCCGCTGAAGGTATGCCCTTCCGAGCGATGACATCATCATGCTGTTTTGTGTGTCTGGCATTCCTCACTAAGTCTGTAGTAATATGGTTCCATTTTTGAGTTATATTTAATTTTCATTGCACTTCCATCCATGGCCTTCTTCAGGATGGGGAAAGGGGGGCGCTTCCCCCCCCCCCACGGAAATGCAAAAAAAAAAAAAAAAAAAAGAAGAAAAAAAAAGAAAAGAAAAAGAGGGCGGGGAGTCATTTTTGCTATTAATTTAATACACATTTAACTAAATGGGTGTCTCCAGGGTGTCAACAGGGTCAGGGTGGGATAATGTCCACCGCCCACCCTCGAAAAAAATTATAAATTGAGAATCACAAAATACAAGGATTTTGAGGGGAAAAAGTGCTTTACCCCCCCCCCCCCCCGGAAAAAAAATCCTTGCGACGCCCATGCTTCCATTAACCCTGGAAGTAAAGGTCAAATAGGAAACGTGTGGGGCTTGATCGCCCATAATATGTGCGCCCATTATTCAGACACGGTGGCAGTATCAGCTTAGCAGCATGAAATGACATGTTGACTGGCCACACCATGCACATGAATGCAACCTGCCGCGCTATATGTAATACATGTATGAATGTTAAAACCACAAAAAACACATACATAATGTACGTAAGGAAGGACAACTCAAGTTGAAGACTTACATAAATGTAGCAAAAACTTATTAATTTTTTAATAGTACTGATCTCAAACACTGTGGAACAGGCTCGTACCCTTCTCCTCTCGGTGGAGGAAGAATGTTTGAAGATGGGATTACATCTCAACACTGGGAAGACCAAAGTGCTGGCATACAACACGACTGACGCTACCGTCCACACCAGAGACGGCACGCTGCTGAAGATCGTGTCCTATTTCAAATATCTTGGAGCGTATGTCGACTCAAGCGGAAAAGACATCAAGACCAGACGAGGATTGGAATGGTCAGCACTTCACAGCATGAAAAATGTATGGACGTCAGCCATCAGTACAAAGCTCAAAAGATCGCTCTTTATCTCCACGATTGAGTCCGTCCTACTCTATGGTGCAGAGACGTGGACCCTCACAACCAAGGAGGAGAAGTCACTGGATGGATGCTACACTCGCATGCTACGTATAGCCCTCAACGTATCGTGGCAGGATCGTATGAGGAATGATGACCTCTACAACGGCATGCAGAGAGTGACTCACAAGATCAGACAGCGTCGTCTTAATCTTGCTGGCCACTGCGTCCGCCACCCTGAGCTTGCTGCCCACCCAACCATACTGTGGGAGCCCACCCAGGGCACTGCCTTAAGAGGGAGAAGAACTCTAACCTTTGTGGACCAGCTCAAGAGGGACACTGATCTCACATCTGCAGAGGAGCTGCGCACCTGCATGGTAGATCGAGACAGCTGGAGGAAGAGGACTCAGGGACTGGCTCGTGATGTCGTCACAACCCAGGCGATCCCGACATGATGATGATTAATTTTTTTATTGGTCAATGAAAGTGGCATCATGGCCCCTTAGTGCAGCTGGTTTCCGTCTGTTCTGCTTACGGTGTTTGAATTTCTGGTTGCCGGAACCAGTGCACTGTGCAGCAAGACCATGCACGCAGTACATACGATCCAGCAATGAGCATGTAGATATTACGTGCAAAATCACGTAACCCTTCCTTGAATTACAGGTTTGATTGGGTTGAAAGTTTGTATGTACCTAGACCGGGATGTGTTATAGATGAAAATTGAAGTGACGTCATAATGACGTCACATTGAACTTGCATTTTTCTACGGCCTGCATGTATATCTGCACAACTATTTGTCCTCATCACTCTGCAATTTTCTACTGCACACTTATGTTTTATCAGTTTAAAACATGACATAGAAATACAATAACAAAATGCCGAAACAGCCATGTTTTTGTCTACAAACATGGTTATAGTTTGAATTGAAATCCTTCATTAGATCCGTATCTAAAAACTATATTCATAGAACAAATGATATCCGTTCCAATGTTGACCTTGGGCTTCCAAATACTGTGACGTCATCAAACTGGAAGTTACCGGGTAGGTGTTATTAATTAACAATCATGATGATTTCCAAATTTCAAAAGTTCAGTATTCACTTTGTACATTTTAACTGATGACGTCATCAAATCGGAAATAATTGGTTCAAAAAAATGAACATGTAGGCCTATATTGCAATTTATCATCCCCAAAAGATGCATTTTTCTTGGAAAAGAAAACAAATGGCTGTACTGGAAAGACTATAAAATTCTGATCCTTTTTCTGTTCTTACAAATGTTTGCACAACTTAACTGGGTGATGTCCAATGAAATAGCTGTCTATTTGATTAATCTGCGCTTGCAACTCAACAAATGTGAATCTCTGATTTTTTCAATTTTAAAACTTTCTTTTGGCCATCAAAAGTGGCATTTTTTTCTGATTTTGTTTTGTTTTGTTTTGTTTTTATCCACTTTTTTTTAATGGCGATCCAAGTTAATTAACTTAAGTTAATCCAAGTTATTAATTGTGTTAAGATGACTAGCAAAAAATGTCCATATATCCTTGGTTGGTTTTATTTATAATCTATATTGTAATGTTGGCACGAGTGTTCATCCTTAGTCCGTGCAAGCTAGGCTATATTCAGCAAGGATGAACAAACTTTTATGTTTCTCCTTTAAGAACAGGTGTGTAACAGAATCAAATTTGCTTACGGCTTTGTTAACATATTTTCAATTACCCCTTCCCATAACAATTTACACTTTTCAACTCCATTGATTTTCGGAAACCTTTGACGGATATTCTTGGCATCTCATTGGCCTGCATTCCAGGAGCATCTTCACATGGCCAGAAATAATCTGATCCAGATTCACGGTGACCTGCCTACCCTGCAGTGTCTACGCACCATCAACGTCAGACATAACAAGATTCGCAACTCTGGTATACCCAATGACATCTTTACCTTGGATGACATCACAGTTGTGGTAAGCTCAAGTAAATGTACCAATACTATACATTTTTGACCTCATTTTATCGGTATATTCTGTTGCATTCCTTTTATCCATAGAGCATTGCAAGGCTCTTTCGGTGATTTGTTTTCTGGCTCTTATTAAACGTGTTTACTTTCGAGATGACACGCTTGCTTTCAAAAGTTGAAAACTGTTTTGAATTTTTGAATTTTGGATAACATATTTCACTTTTTTGGAGACAATACTGGTGCCTTTTTATGGACAAAAATGCAGTATGTAATCTTACCATTTTCTGTACAGTATTTAGCCGTGGCACACTGTCCATTTTAAACTGACCAATAAGCGAACATGACGTCACGCGTCACTGACACAGCACGATCCGCTCTTGCATGCTGCACTTCAGATTCCCGAATGAAAATAAGGTCACACGGTAGGTTATTAACCCATCAGAATGCACTTTAGTCAACTATCCAATAAATTAATTTATGTCCACATGATCAACTACAAGGCATACTAGGGATCCAATATTACTGCCATTGGCACAAAAAATTGTTTTGTTTTTCACCTTTTCTTCATAATTTTCTTTGTTTAAGTGTAATTTTTGAACAGTTCATTTACAAATATAACAAAACATCTATACACAACCATAACTACTTCGTAAGTGCCGATTCTTGTTGGAAAAATTCATATTTTGCCACAAGATCACAGAAAATTGTGATTTTTACCCAAAAAGTGGGTGTAACGGCCTCTTGCATTGACTTTGGAATTTGGATATTTAAAATTGTTTATTAGGATACATATTGACCTAAAGAATTTTTTTGTACCACATTTAAAAGTATTTGAATGAAAAAATGTGAAAGTATGCCCAAAATGCTGGAAAAACCTATAGTAAAGCACCCTCTTGTGGTCACTGCAGGGCAACCAAATACAGTCGACTCCCGTTATAACGAGCTCGGTCATAACGATAACCCGGATGTAACGAGCACATTCTCCCATTCCCGATCAATTTGTGTACATTACTATGGGGAAATATTTGGTTATTACGTGCACGGACATAACGAGACTTCGGCTATTACGACGATTTTGGCTGACCCAATGCGAGGAAAAGCATTGTTCTCAACCCATTTACAACGACATCTTTTCAAAACTACGGGCATTGCAGCTTGTCAACGACAGACCTTTTGTCCCGAAACGGGTATCATGCTCCCGTCTTCCAATTCAAGCAACACACTTAAGCTTCACCCATCAATGTACCTTTGTAAAGACTTCAACCCAACGTTATTTCATCTCGCCGATCTTTTCAAATAAATTCAATGGGACTGTGATAATCGGCGCAGTGGACGGCTGGTCTAGTCGCTAATCCCCCGCTGCGGTTTCCCTTTAGCGTGACCAGGTTTGAAGTTTGCTTACGACTGCGGTACCATGTTTCTAGATTATTACAAACTAACAATAGGGGGCGCTCAGGAGTTAAGTGTTAACATTGTAAGGAATAGCCTTTAGTACTACCGCCCGAACATCGGGTGCTTAATTGCTCCCTATTGTTGGCTTGTGGCTATAAAAAAAAATACGTAGTAAAGAACACAGCATCACAAAACAAACGGCTCTTTTCAGAGCCACCACAACTTCCAAAAAGAGATAATTCAGTCTGTCTTGAAAAAATAAAGTTTAAAACATACCGTGGTTCCCGCCCCCAAAAAAGGTTAATCCGAAGAATAAAAAAATAAAAATCTTAAACAAATTAAGAACCCCTCCGGCCCCGCCGAAAAAACAATCCCAATGAAAACAGGTTTCCAAGATCTTCAAACGCCCCATCACATATACATTGTACAAATGTTAATCCGAAATTATTACTTTTGTTTATTTATTATTATTAACTTAAAAGAATCCCTCCCGACAAACAATAATCACCAATTGCTGTGAAATTACACATGGAGACACTTAAACCCGGAAGTAATATTAGCGCCCTCTCTTGCCCGATTCCAGCAAATGCAAAACGAAAGCAAAATGTCACTTGGCACGAATGTGCGCTATAGTTAACCGAAATAATTACAATTTCAAAGAATCCCTTCAGAAACAATAATACCCAACTGTTCCGAAAAGTCAACAACCAAAAGGCATCTAAGGATCAGGAGTCATTAAAACCCGGAAGTAATGCATGTATTGGCGCCCTCTCTTGCCCGATTCCAGCAAATGCAAAATGAAAGCAAAATGTCACTCGGCACGATTTGTGCGAGTGACCTATTTGCCTGATTCTTCTCAGCAATGATGCCTTTTCCTCCGGATTCAGGTCCTCAAATATTGAACAATGTTCCCTTAAAGGTATTTTATTTATTTCATTTATTCATCACCATCAGTTAAATCTATATATATAAGAGAGAAGTTTACTCGCCCCCGAGACGATGTTTGCTCCTAAAAGGATCCGAGACCGCGGGCTCCCGCGGCCCCAAAATCGCTCCACGTCCGTGGAAAAATGCGGAGGGTGTCTTCCGCCGGGTCGGACGCTTCGGGTCGTCCTAATTTTCCCGTACGGACCGGCGATCCGTTTCTTCGATTTTTCGTGACTGGATTTTGCACAGGAATTTGCCGTCGTGTGCGCTTTCACGTTGACTGCCTGGCCGCCCCCCGTGCTGGCTTTTCTGCGTGTCTAGAAAGTGCGAGGTCAGCGAGGTCAACGTAGGGGTTTCGTTTACGTGTTCTACTCGGCCCTTCTGCAAAAGCGTTCACCAAACGTTAGTATGGGGTGACCTTGGTAAAATATTTTTTGTCCATGGTGCGTGGCAACCAAGTGTCCCTATTCTTTCATATGCTTCGCTTGCCGCCCCTGTGCCGAGTGCAACGAATATTCAGAAGGACTACACATTAGTATGCCTAGCGCGGTCTGATCAATCGAAAGTCTACACTGCGTGGTACTTCCTGGCTATGCGTAAAACCGTCACTGGCAACGCGTACTGCAGCCTGCTCCACACCCTGGAAACGAGGTTGAGTCTACGGTGCTCGCTATTTGAAGCACAAGCATGTGACGTCGCGTGATAGAGTGCTGTTGCTTCCATAATGTGTTTACAGCTCCATGCTTCCACCACCAAGGCTGAGCGTTGTGAGTTCGCTGCCCGCCACGTATTATTCAGTGTCGCGTTATAATTTCGGGGGCCTGTTTCGGGTCAACGAAGGATCGATGCATTGCTTCAAATATCGCGATCTTAAACGAAGTCACAAAAACATCGACGAAAAAGTGTCCGACCCGGCGGAAGACACCCACATTTTTCCACGGACATGAAGCCGCGGTCTCGGATCCGTTCAGAAGCAAACATTTCTCGGAGGCCAAGTAAAACTTGCTCTTATATATAGATGGTTTAACCAACTTGAATAAAAGTTGCATCGCAGACGGTCTCGCAAATTGTAAGAAGTTCAAGTTTACGTTTGTTGAAGAGTCCAATACTGAAACTTAATTATGACCTTCCTCCATGATTCAGACCGTTTGTAATTTTTGGGTAACACTCAACATTTTCATTTTAAATGACACCTTCACGTTTTATTGCATTATGATTAATTGTCAAACTGTACAACCAGCCTTCGCCTGTGTACTACAGTAACATTTTCACTACGTTTTCCACATGCGACTGCCTCACAAAAAGCCAATTTAACAGACCAACGGCAATATTTACAGACAGTTGCCATGGTACATAATTATCATGTGCGTAAATCGACGGGGGACAGGGGAACCCCCCCCCCCCCACACACACACACACACACATTTTGAGGGGGACATTGTTTGGTCTCCCCCCACACTTTTCCTTCCCCGAATAAAAATATTGTAGCCTACAATAATGATTCTATTGCTCAGAATACATGTAGCTGATTCAATTACTCAAAACTCAAAACTTTCACAGATGATCTTTTGCTCAAATTGGTTTTAGTGATCAGAAATTGCCTCAGATCACACCACAGAAATTGCTATTCTTTAACTGCATGTCTCCCCAACTATATCCCCCATTTACATTTAACTCCCCACATTTTCATCCCCAACACTATGCCCTACCCGATCTATGATCGGGTAAACCAGCTTGTATTTAATATACATTAATAACAGACGTACATACCAACAAATGACCATCTTTTCATGTCTTCAGACGTGTGTTACACGATTAAAACACGCACGCACATGTACCGTACCTTGTGCACAACGAATGGGGAAAACTGCGCTCCGGTTTTAGCGAGGTTCCGGCTATAACAACAGTATTGTGAAAGTCCATCGGACCTCGTTATAACGGGAGCCGACTGTAATGTCATATTGTAGATATACACCAGTCAACCAATACTACTGCTTAATTTTAGGAAATCAGCCATCTCATATGGAACTAAGGAGGGGTCACATAATGCCTCCCCCAACCCCAGTTATGTTTACATAGATTTGACCTGCTGAGCAGGAATTCCATTGTATCATTTTGTACCATGTGGGGGTCATCTTGGATTTCAAAATGACTGCCATGTATGTTTTGTTCAATAGATTAATTGGGGCTATGAAGATCGTTTGAGTTCATTTTGGTGGGAACCCCACATTTTTTCATACAGTGAAGTCTACATATTTCAATGACACTACCAAAGGATGGTGGACATCGTCCAATCGTCCTATACTATTCTCTACAACCAGAAAGTTTCGGGAGAGGGGCCGGGGATGGTGCCACTAAGTCTGGCTCTCCACTCGTGGGCCCTTACATTTGGCCAGTGGAGCCTGCTTAACCCTAACCCTAGGCCCTTTTGGCTAGGAATCATCCTTACCCTGCTAAATCCTCAAATTGCTACCATGTAAAAAATTGATTCAGCCTCAATCCTCCTAAATCATCCGTTGTTTGTTGAATTTCTTCAGTGGAGGGGTGACCATTGCCTCAATCTTTCAAAATCCTCCAACAATATTCCATATGTGTGGAATAGTTTGCCTGTTGATGTTAGAGACCAAGCCATCAACTCAACAAACTGCAAAACTGTTATACATTGCCACATTTTGGAATAATAACATTCCTTTTTTAAAAGGTTAAACCACAACAGTAATATAGAACTTTGTCATGCTGCCACCATTTCAGTCGTGTTCCCTGTGTCCGGTGACGGTGCTGAGTGGTGATGTTTTTTGTGCAAGCGGGACCCGGTCTGTTTTTCCTTCCGTCCCCGTGTTTGGTTGCGTTGATTTGGGTGGGAGAAAATCAGGATGGCCGCAACATAATATTGGCCTATGGGGCCCTGGGTTTTATCCATGTAATTTTACCTCTGTATTTTTAAATATACATGTATCTAATTATTTTTTATTGTGGGGCGGCCCTCCTCTTGTGAAATTTAGAACTGACATATATATTTTTGTTTTTTTGTTTGTATGTTTATGACTAGATGTTGTCTTAAAATTGTCCTCTGTCAATGTTTTGTTTTGTCTATTTATTATGTTTATGTGAATATATTTGTTTTATGTTGTTTTTTACCTATTGTCTGGAGATCCCTTTAAATAGTGATTTGTTTCGCTTTTGGGAAATCCTCGGGACTGTTTGCTTTTAATGTTTAAATCTTGTTTGTCCGATAGTAAATAAATCAATAAATAAATGAACAATCACTGTCATGGGTTGAGCCAGTGCTGATGACTACGCAGTGTGGATAATATCTACCGGTAGTAAGCATATAGCTCAATTGTGTCCTTCCAATTTTTAATGAGGAATAACCCCCACTTTTGACTTTTCAATTTATACATCATATTAATAAATACCTTGGAGAGTTGATAGCTTCTGATTGGTTGAGACTCGATCACGTGGGGGCATGGGCATCGCGAGGGGGGCAGGGGGGGCGCTTGTCCCCCCTGGAAAAGCCAAAAAAAAAAAAAAAAAAAAAAGAGAGAAAAAAGAAAGAAAGAGTTAAAGAGGTGCGAGGTCATGTTGCTGTAAATTTAATGGGCGGGGTGAGCAAAGTCCCCCCGCCAACCCTTAAAAAATGATAAATTGAGAATACGCTTAAAGAAGAACCAGTCGGCGATGTTCTCCCCGCCTGATATCTTTGTTTCTGACTTAAAGTCCTTTTCCTCTGTCTCAGAGGACAAGCTCCGGTGTTCTGAAGTGACACTCAAGTGGTACCTTCATCAGACTGCACCGATCTGCAGTGACCACCAGGCTTTGTTCATTACCACGGTTTCACCTCATCGTCCACAATGCGCCTAATTTGTTTGCGTATGTTGTACTTGCATGTTGCATTTCCATGTAGAGTACACTTTCAAAATTCACTCCATCAAAATTCATTGTGTTCTACAAACACGCACATGAATAAAAAAAGTGCAGAATATGCAGGATGGCTTCAAAGTATCTCCGCACGTAAGAATGAGGAGTTAGCGCTCGAGTAATGTAATAAGCTCTATGGGTATACCATTATATAATTGTAGGCTTGCATAAAAATATAAAAAAATCAACCTTTTTTCTATTTAGGATTTCAGTTACAACCAGCTGTCTGGAATACCTGAGGAGCTTGAGATGGCCAAGTCATTGTTGGTACTGAATCTTAACCACAACAAGTGAGTAGAGTACTGCTAAAAAAATACTCACTGGACCAAGTCCAGTGATTTGAGTCTGGTTGGTTTTTGAGGCCTGTGACTGAACTAGTCCCTGTGCTCCTGATTGTTGTGTTGCCTAACAGAATTTTACAAGTCCTAAATTATGTATCCCAGTATCCTCTTATGTATAATGTCAAAGTTTTTTTTTTCAAATTAAAATAAAAAACATCTTAATGAAAACAAAGCAGTTTAGGAGTGTGTTCCGAAACAGCCAAAAATATCAAATTCTGAGCTGCGATGGATAGAGTTCCCGATAGGGAATCCTATCGCAGTAAATCTGTGTTAAGTTGCACAGTTGTGTTCTGTAGCCAATCAGTGTGAGAAAGACTTTTTTACTATACCTCATAAATATTCATCAGGCAACCGGACAGTTGCATGTGCCAGTCCATTACGGCGTACATCAAATGGCGACCGGTGGTGCTCGCTTTGCGATTTTAACCGAGGAGGAAGTGGGTGAAATTTTACACAATAAAAATAAATGCAGTGTTTTGCGTGATTCAATGTTAAAGTTATTAAATGACACAAAATTAACTTTCTATTCTGTCTGTCTCCTTACATTAAAATAATGTTTCACTTTATCCAAATACTGCTCGATCAAAAACATAGTGCAATGGACAAATGAAATACCGCAGCTGCCTGATGAATATTTATGAGGTATAGTAAAACAAAAACAACATGTTTTTGTTGGGAAATAGTGCAAACAAATGAGCCCTCGGTGGTGGATTGTTAGATTTTCTGCTCTAGCCTGCTGCTTGGAAACAACTCTTTGGTCACTCACTCCTGACAGGGATTTATCAAGTCAACTCAGTCAAGTCGAGGTTTAATCTGAAAAATACAACAAACAAATGTTATCCTTATATACACAAATACAGGTACATTAAACAAAATACATTACATGACACACTACATAAACATGCCCACTGTAATCTAACATGAAACAGTATTTTCCTGTGCTGATACTGTATAGCATTACAATTCCAATGAGTATCTGAAACACTTTCAATATGCCCTGATATAAATCGTCACAAATCCACTCAATAAAGTTACACAAAAACCACATCATGATATCAAACTTACGACTCTGCCGAGCTCTAGACACATTCCACAACAGCTACAGAAATGTAATAATGCAATCGTGCAATGACATGTATTTACTGACAGTTTTCCCCAGCACTACAGTTTATCTGGTCGATCTGACCACTGCAAAAGCTTGACAGCCAGTAACACACAATACAAAGCACGTCTACCCATACGATGTACGCAGTCACATTCTACCACAGACATTTGAGTAAAATATCTTAAATTTGTTGTTTTGTTTAACAGTATCTCCAGCATTCCTCAACAGCTGTTTATCAACCTGACTGATCTGATCTATCTCAACATAAGTGACAACAAACTTGGTAAGCTGGGGATTCAATTGAATTTTGTAAGCAGTCTTAGGGACCACGAATAAAGTCGGGAACGCATCCCAACCCGTCAGAACAGGTCCGGACACGTGAGTCCGGACGCGTGAGCATGCCATTGGACTCACTCTTGGATACTACTGCGTTCCTTTGCATTCCTCAGAGTACGATTGTGTGCAGATTAGGTCCAGTGAACACAGGGGAGTTGATCTGTATCTCATTACCCGGGGCCTATTTGATGGAGCTGCTAAGCACACAAAATTTGCTTAGCACAAAAAAAGTATGGCTTAGTAAAAGCAGGTTACCACTCAAAACTCCATGTGATTTTCATGCTAAGCAAACAACAGCTGAATACCAATCACAAACAATATACTAATACATCATATGGACATTTGGTTGGCAATCCTGTCTTGCCAAGGCAGACTTTTCATGCTTTTGTGCTAAGTAGCCCCATGAAATTGGCCCCAGACTGTATGTTTTGCCCTATTCATCGCAGGATTGAACATCAACAAAAGAGGCTTGGTCAGTGTCACACTACCTCTTAGAGCTTTTCTACGGACATTTTTAAGGGGGAAGTCAACACAACAAGTGCATAGGGACACAAACAAATTAAAAAAAAAAAGGGCCAACTAGATTTATGGGTTCTCAAAATAGATTCACCTAAAAGGTCTCTTATTTACTACCTAAATTTACAAGTTCCCAAAACTATGTGATGAAATTACACTCGACTGATCGAATGGAATTTGGGCGCAGAAAAGTTTTAAAATATCAAGTGTTCGTTACCAAATTTACAATTTCAAAGTTATAAAATGGACGCCACATTTAGAAAGAGGATTTTACATGAGTTGCGCTAAAATTATTTTAGACTCTAAAATTCAGTAAATAATGTCTCCAGAAATCTAATTGGTAAAATAGCTCATGATATCTAGATGCATTGAAGCTGTGTCTACATAATTCTGCATAGCGGCATGTTCCAATCTAGGTCACTTTCAAGTCAATTGTGTCAATCAATTTTATCAAGTCTATCAATTCTTCAAATATTT
The DNA here is from genome assembly GCF_015706575.1 of Patiria miniata. NCBI lineage: Eukaryota > Metazoa > Echinodermata > Asteroidea > Valvatida > Asterinidae > Patiria > Patiria miniata. The sequence continues at coordinate 7,175,161 of NW_024037067.1, forward strand.
CAATTCTCAAACCTTCACTCCTTACTTGTTCTTCAAATTTTCAATTTCTAAACTTTCCTTCAAATTTTGTGAATCTTTAACTCAAACACTCTTTGTTTGACCCTTAGTGTTTTACCACTGTAATTATTTCTATTAACCTTAATTCTCAACTTGCAACAAGTAACAACTTCGAATCACCAATTTACCCGTGAAGTTTCAAACTTTCACTTCTGAAACGTTAACCACAAGATCTTCATTCAATCTCAGAAATGCACAATTTGTTTCTTAGATTCACTATCAATAACCAGATCTTCAATTTGACATCAAAATTCGCAAGTCGTAATTTACTTTAAGTTTTATCAATTTTCTCTTCTGTTTAAGTTCAAACCTTTCTGTTTCTATATTACTCACACTTTACTCTTTAAGTAACACTTCTTCAATTTTTGTTCAAACACTTCTTTCAATTTTGAGAAGAAAAGAGTGGCTCTATCAGGGTTTTCTCTCCAAAGTCTTCCACAGTGGCATTCTCCTTTATTCTTTCAAATGGTACTTCACTTGATTCGGAGAAAATTTACCAAGACGATGAAAAATCCCAAGAAACTGGAACGTTATTTTCGTTCCGGTTGAGACACTGATAAATGTCAAGCAATTAAAGGTAATTTTTTTCTGAGGTGTTTTCTCATCAAGTGTCTTGCCGAAAAGTTGACAGTCGGATCCTATCTGCTACAAAAATAAAGTCCTTTTTCTGTTGATTTATTGTTATATCTCGAATATTAAAAACTTATTTGTAATATAAAAGAGTGATTGGACAGACGTCATACAGTGAGCAGTTTTTACGCAAAATGAAACTTTTGTTTGTACCCCCTGCCCTGCAAACAGGGCAGTGGGAAGGGCTGATGAGCTTCACAGAATCTTGTGAAGGAAGTGGGGATGGAATTCTGGGTAACTCATCATGACCTATATAAAGACATAGAACTGCAGCTGTTTAACGCGGATAGCTAATGTGCGCAAATGCTATCCAAAAACTTTCTCATAGAAATCATATATTCCACACTGGATGTGATTTCTTTTTCTTTGTGAACCATGCGGACAGATTTGAGCATCGCATACATGTAATTTGCAATTTGTACCTTCGTGAATTGGAAGGTAGGGAAGTAGTCAAGCTGACCTTACACCTCGGAACCAGTAATTCCCACTACTTCCCCTCAAACCATGCTGTATTTGTATATTACCAGCCTTGAGTTATTCTTAACAAATCTTTAACTCATGAATTGTGTACAGTTTCAATGAAAACATCCCCATTAACTCGGACAACAACTTGACAACAGGTTCAAATGTCACTCTTGTCAATTTTTCTTGTTTACTCTGAATATCCTCAACAGAGACACTCCCACCACAGTTGAGACGACTTGGTAATCTACAGACCTTGATACTGGACAACAACCCACTCCTTCATGCACAACTCAGGTCAGTTTCTATATGTGCAATTGTCTCTGCATGAATACATACATGCACAGGTACCTGCATCTGTGTCGTAGTGAAGACCACACACTAATGCATTCCACAGAACGTAACATACGAGTTAAGTGAGAATTAAACGAGGAACTTTAAACATGGAAAACAGATAGCTTGTTTCCATGTTCAAGTTGATTAAAATTACTTATTTCTTGGGCAAATTAGATCTCAGTGTGGTCTGGAAAGATCTTGGCGAGATCTCAAAATGAGCTTTTTACCTGAAGTTTAAAGTTGACTGCAAAATAAGATATTGATACTTGTATATCACACTGAAATAATATAATCTAGTCAACTGGACTTACTTTTAAACTTGCGACGGTTTCACGTTCTATCCCGGACGCTTCTTCAGGCCGACTGATCTTCTGGCGGCAATTGGTTGATGACCCGTGACGGGGTCAAAGAACTATCAAAACGTCGAGGGATCTTCTTGATAGCTGAACTGTAGGTCCCTGCCAAGTAGTGGCGCAGACCCCCTCCTATGTTGAGAGACAGCTCCTCCCGTTTCACATATACAGCCTCTCTAACACCCCTTTCGAACCATTCAGCTCCCGAAGGATTACCCAAAAGAAATATGTTTTCTGTCGAGGGGTTCTCCAACTGAATGGCACATGCAAAAACAAAAAGCAATGAATATAAAATGAAGTTTTAAAATTATAAAAAGAAAAGGTTCAATAAAGTTAAATATATAAGCAAAATTTCGGCCATCGCGTCTGAAACTGTTGGGAATCAGGATAAAATTCGAGAATATCGGATGATGTAGGCTAACGCTGCCAGTCTGGAAATGGTTTACGGCACTTTCCTGTAAAATCTGGAGTCGGGTGTCGCCACCGGCGGCCGAGGTTTGTCATTATAATTCACGTACTAGTAAGTGTTTTTTGACAAGATCTTCACCTGAGAGAGGCAAACCGAAGAGTGTAGGTTTCGTTCGTGAATGTGATCAAGCCTCGATGTGGTCTTGGCCTGTGGTCGGTTAACAGCACGTTGGCTGTTGGATTAACCACCCTCCCTCCACTGAGCCAAAGTGGTCTTCCGGAGACGAGCGCCGGAAAACTGTATCCCACATTTATACGTCCTAAACCAAAAACACGTATGTCTGAAACCATGAACATACATGTAGGTCAATTTCACCAAAAACATAAAAAAAAATGTTTTCTTTGATTGTTTTCTTCAGTTTGGTCCCTCTTACAAATCAAACTGCATCAGTTTCCATTAAAGGACTAAATACTTCAAAGCGATTTTGATAGGACCACAAGAAATGAAAAATATACTTGTTCCAAGTATGTCCGAAACCGAGGGGTTTTTCGGACCTGAGGGGTTTTTCGGACCTGAGGGGTTTTTCGGACCTGTCGCACTTATTGAGAACGGTATTACAATCAATTTTTCAGGAATTACAGTTCTTCCAGGGATGCTTAAAAAAACGTCCAAGTTTCCGGAATTGCCCAAGTATTAGCTAAAACTGCGGGTATTTTTACATATTTTTTTAAATCAGGAATCTATGTCATGAAACTCAAATTTACAGTGGGTGATGTAAAAAAAAACAAGCAAGGGGTAAAATATGAGCTTGTGGTGGTGTAGAGAGAGGGGCAATATAACATTGTATCAGGTTGGCCCACCCTGCTAAAACCACTTGTGGAGAACACTTCTATTTGATTTTCTCCTTCATCCACTTGACTCTCTTCCCTCGCCTTGCTCACTATCTCCACAGACAACTCACCTCCCTGACCCAGCTTCAGAGCCTGCACCTACGCAACACCCAGCGCAATCTTAACAATGTCCCCCCTCAGATGGATGCCCTGGTCAACCTGTCTGATGTGGACCTGTCCTTCAATCATCTCAGCGGGGTCCCTGAAGGCCTGTACAAGCTCAGCTCCCTCAAGAGGCTAAACCTAAGCAGCAATGTCATTACGGAGCTGTCCAGCGCCATGGGTGAGTACGGGAACAAGAATTTGTTCACTTATCTTAACCCTGAAAGTATCTAATCTTTAGATGACAAATGACAGACTTTAGATGTTTACACCATAGAGCTGTCTCTCACAAGTTTGCTGTGGCATAAGCACAACCATTTTTCAAATGAAAGTATTCTAGTGTCTGGGGTGACCGTGGGTCCAAAACAACAATGATACCCAAGAGTCATTATTCATTAGAGGTGTACTTGTGCACATCTGTAATTGATCCAATTGCCATAAATATAAATGCCACATGTGGTGAATAACCCCTTCAAGTGCTGTTCCCCTTGCAGGCATCTTGGCTGTAGACAATGCACAGGTTTGTTCAACAGTTGTTGACTGATCCGAGGTGGGCATATTATCTTGTTCCACTTGAGTGATGTATGCCAGCGGGGAGCTGAGATCATCATGCTTTCTATAGACTGTAAAAATATCACAGTAGTCAACATGGGTTTACCAACAAGTGTAAAATCGAGTTTTTACTTGCCCTCATTTAGAAAAAAATAGAAGATATGACTCTGCCTTGATACAGTGTAGTAATGAGAATCAGGTCCCTATTTGTTTTAAACCTGAAAGATTTCTAACTTCTCCATTTTACTTTTATCCCCTTAATCCAAGTTACCTTGATGATTTCTAAATTACCTGTCCAAAATCACCCTTCATTCCCGTCAAAAGCATCTATGATGTTATGTACATGAATAACTCTGTCACTCGAAATGCCTGCATCGGTACCTCCACTTAACTCGAAGCTGTGTTCGGCCAATCCACCAGAAACCGCTGCCGAAACAATGAAAACCCCCCCCCCCCCAAAAAAGACATCGTTATCGTAACTTTTTTTCATGGGTTATTAGTACTGCCCAATGCACTTTGCCTTTTCAGTCTACTTCATTCGCTTACCCAAATAGCTACTTCATGTGCATATTTATTCAGCCGACAGGCTCAAACACTAAAAGATTTAATCAACCAATGAGCCCCGTCTCAGGGCCTACCTGTCATGCCACGTCATGAATCGCGGGTTCGCGGGATCAAGTGCAATCCCTTTTTAGCCAAGTCGGCTTTCTTGAGTTATTATTATTACTTCTGTTTTACAGTTAGTTAATATAAAAAAAAAGCAGTGCATTTAATTATGACTCCATAGACGGGTCCCAAGCCAGCTGGCTTTGGGCATAACTCGCCTCGAGACAGGTACGTCTCCCGAGTTATTTCTCAATCCTTTCCCGTCATCATTGTTTTCCATAAAGGCCTTAGGGGAGACAGTGCGTAGTATCCCCAGAGAGAAGTGTGCATGTGGTTATCTCCACAAGGTCTGTTAGTCGCCCTGCACATGGGGCCCCTGTCCCGAAGTCAGACTTTCGGTCATTCAGGGGACTATCGAAACGTTTTGAGGAATACAGCAGTCTCGACCGTTCCCTGTTCGTTTCCCCTAAGCTTGCAGTGGGCTAGGACCTAGTGAGACGTACAGCGGGGGTATATCGACAGAGGTCGTTCCCTTCCCCCTGACCGTCCCAGGCTATCTCGGTAGTGCGGCGTATACATATATGCACAACATCATTTGGGGGAACTACCGCCTGTATCCAAGCCTAATCAGACACTTCAATCAATCAATCAATCAATCTCTCTCTCTGTAACAGACACATGGGTCAACTTACAGACCTTGAATCTGTCGCGGAACAAGCTAAGCTGTCTTCCATCGGCTTTATGCAAACTTACCAGCCTCAAGCGGCTGTACATCAGCTGCAACCAGATTGATTTTGATGGCATACCCATTGGAATTGGCAAACTCATGAATCTGGAACAGTTTGTGGCTGCAGACAACAACCTGGAGTCAATACCTGAAGGACTGTGCAGGTCAGTTACCCAATTTGTAGCTGTTTTGGCATAGTTTTGGTTGGCTTTTTACGAACGAGTCAAGAAAAGCCTTTGTTTTGTGTTTTTAAGGGTTTTGATTTTTTTTCTTTCCACTCTTTTTCATAGACTTTCTACACATTTTTATTCTACACCCTATTATTTTACGCTTTCATTGATCTAATTATTTTTAAACTTGGCATAGACATTTAACATCAGCTTAGGAAAATCCTAATCATCTTAATTAATCTAGACTAACTGTTCTTAATTTAAAGTTTGATTTTTATCCCCTTGGCTGTAAGCTTGAGGGGGATATTGTGATAGTGAATTCCTGTGTGCATATGCATGTGCGTTTGTTTGTGATGTAAATCGAGGACACACATGCAACATCATCAATTAATTGAGGACAGAAACTGAATCGAAGACTCCTCGGTTTGCAAAACCAAGGAGAGCTGTTGTTAAAAAGTGCAAACAAAGGTAAAGGGAATAGGAACAAAAGAAAATCCTAGATTTACACCATAAATAAACGTGTGTGTGTGTGTGTGCCATTTTGGTTAGGTTCACTGTAAGTTCAGTCATCAATCTCAACCAAACTTGAAAGGTGGTCTGTGGAGAGAAGGCAGATGTCACAAAAATACTTTCCAATATGAATATTTACGAGGTCTCTGGAGATCTCAGCTCAGTATTACTAATGACTCTAATATATGTCAGGAGCAGTTCTAATATTAATGACTCTACATGCTGCAGTGGCAAGAGGAACGTACCAGGACTCACTGACATTAGGCTGCACAGAGTCCCGTGTCTCACACAAACTCCCCATTAAACCCAAACTCCCCATTCAACTGAGAACTGGTACCTGCCAGATTGACAATCAACACAGTCACTGAAAATTGTCCTTACTAACTGCCTGTACATGTACATGTACAGGGTGAGTCAAAAAAGCGAAACCCAAATGTCGGGACTATTGTTTTAGTGAAGTTCTGCATGTAGCACTTTCAAAATCTAGGATATGAAAGCCCAAATCATAAGCTATCTTTTAGTTCAAGAATTATTCAAATCACTCATGTACTTTTCAAGTTACGGAATTTTAAACACAACCACAGTTCTAAAGTTCTGTCCACGGATCACAAAAAAAGGTGTGCGTTCTTTCAGCAAAATGAAAACAATTCACGCACATGAGTGATTTGAATGATGCTTGTACTAAAAGAAACCTTATGAATTGGGCTTTCATATCCTAGATTTTGAAAGTGCTACATGCAGAACTTCACTACAACAATGGTCCCGACATTTGGGTTTCGTTTTTTTTTACTCACCCTGTATACAAACTGCTAGGAGATTGCTCAAGTTTTACTTGCAGTATTTTAAAATTGAAGTCTTTCACGTTGTAATTGTAGATGTCCCAAAATCAAGAAATTGATTCTGACTAAGAATAGAATCCTGACACTCCCCGAAGCCATCCACTTGATCACAGACCTAGAGGTAAGATAGTGTTTTAGAAATGTATTCTCCAAGAAAATTGGGGACAATAAAGTGCAACATTCAAGAACTCTGGAGTCTAAGGAAAAATCAGTATTCCAAACATTAAACCTTATCTCATACATGTATATTGAACAATCTTTCTTGTTGTTCCTAGGCTGTTTCAAGTGGGAACAGTATGAGCCTTCTGAGTTCTTAGACTCAACATTCTGATATGTGCTATAAAATTTGCTGACCCTTGAAAAAATCTTGAAATGGGAGACAGTGCAGACAGTGTGCTCATTCTGAGTGTTAAGACAGTTTCATAGTCTAATCTTGACTCAAAAAATGGAAATTTTTTTCATCTTTAAGTGTCTGTGGGATAAGAATCCTTTTAAGCAATTTTATTTTTGAAATACTAATTCACCAAACGGGGTTTACATGTATGCACATACTAAGTTTGATTTGGATGTAAGTCTTTTAAATAACTAAAAACTTGTACAAAGTCCAACAGATTTGGGGGAGAAGAATATTAAAAGAAAATCACAAACAAACATAAGGCTTTTCAAGCGTTGTGGGAAAGACCAGATTGCTTAATAACCAAAACGACAGCCAGGCTGTCATTTTGGTTATTAAGCAATCTGGTCTTTCCCACAACGCTTGAAAAAGCCTTGCCTCATCCAACAGATTTAAAGGTTTTTCATGTTAGAGACAGTGCAAACAATCCAAGCATTTTGAAGTCTTGAGACACTCTGAAACTGTAATCTGGACAGGTAAAATTAATTGATGGTTTCTCCTTTAAAGGTTCTGGACATAAGAGATAATCCAGATTGTGTCATGCCACCAAAGCCAATGCCCCAGCAGAAGGGTAGTGGAGTGGAGTTTTACAACATTGACTTCTCTCTCAGTCACCAGCTTCGACTGGTTGGAGCGCTACCACCAACCCCAGGTGGAGGTTCACCAGGTAAACTAACGAGATCTGTTAATCCTCCCAAATCCTACCCTATGCAATAAACAATTTGCACAAATTGTTTGGACATTAAAGATACATTGCACACTTGCTTGCGCAACACGAAGCCTGTCTATACTGCTCTTCAGCTTTCCACATGCATGCATGATATCACTCAGTTCATCAAGATGAACACATCCGGATCTCATCGGAGTCAAAATTTCATGTTACACTGGAAAAGTGTTTAAGACCAGCCAGCCATGTCTTTATCAACCATTTAAAACCAGGCACGTGACGGGCTCTCGACCAATAGGAATTGGTAAACTGTCTTAGGTATTTATGAATTTTTTATTAACTTTGGATTTGACTAGTGATGGACGAGAATACAACTCTGGCATTAGGCCATTTGCAAAAAGCTGTATTGCTGCTGTACAAGTGCTATTTGAATTTGAATTTGGGACCTGAGTTTTCAGATTTTCCTTGCAGCCTCCAAGGATCCCTTGGCACGTAAGCTGCGTCTAAGGCGACGGAGACAAGAGAGCATGTCACGAGCACAGACCAAGGACCAGGCTGGTGAACAGGCCAAAGTTTTAAAGGTACGTGGCAGAGTTATAACCAGGTCATCACAAGTCCACATAAGTAATGATAACTTTTCCCATCTCAAGTGAAGTGGCAAGAAATTCAACTTGACTGTTACAATGGCATGTCTTTGTCATTTTTTCTCACCCTGTTACTATCGACTTGACTTGTGATTGACTTGTGAAATCTTGACCTACTTACAACTCTGGTAACTGGGTAGCAATAAGGATTCTACTGGGACTAGGGCACAATTTCATGCAGCTGCTGATAAAAAAAAAAGGTGCTGTGCAAATTTACACTGAGGGCAGTTACAGACAGTAAACATGTACATTACATGACAGTTTGGTCGGTAATGTGTTTTTGCAAAAACAAATCTTTTGCAAGAAAAATGAGAAAATGTTTTTATACACATTTTTATTTGATGTTCCTTTTTTAGGGAATGAGTGATTTGGCCAAAGACAAGAATGAAGGAAAAACTTCGGGTTCCGATGAGCAGGAAGAAGTGAAGTAAGCAATATGAGGGGCAGCCATTACTCAGAGCTCTCCAAGTTGACTATATTTATTTGTTCTTTTGTGTTCTTTTGTGTTGCTGTTTTTACCAGCCTTGTCCTTTAAGGCTTGTGCATCCATAGCAACATTTTCAGTTCGTGAATGTGATTGAAGTTGTGAAATGATGTGCTCTCCACTTTTATATTTTCATTATTAACCCAAGGGCTGTACTACCATGGGCACGTCTCAATACATGAGTACTGGTCCAAAACACCAACAAATAATCCATTAACGAATTAGACAAGTTCAATTAAACAAGTTTAATGAAAACCGGAGGCGTAAATCCCGGGTGGGGGGGTATATATCCCCCCAATTCTTTATCGGGGGGATGGGCTATTGCATCATTCCCCCCCCCCCCACTCTTTCGTGGCAAGAAAAAAAAACAACAGATTTTTTAGGTGTTTTTTGAACTTCCTAACAATGAGAATGTATTCCATAGTACTGAAAAGGGAGAAAATTTACAAAAGCTTTAAATGCACCGTTTTGATGTGAGGTTTGTACCTCAACACTACGAGAGGTCAATGTCTCACGAGAGGTCAATGTCTCACGAGAGGTCAATGTCTCAAACTATTTGGAAGTGGTTTGGATAGGACAACATTCCAACAGTCTGCTGTGGTCAGTTTCCTGTTTGTTCTGTGCAGTTATCTATACCCCCTACCTGACAGAAGGCAGGAAACAAGGCTAATCAAACACATGATATGTGGAGTAGATAGTCTTACAGCAAGTACAGATGCTGCCTTTATAATAAACTAAACTATTAATCAACTTATCACTGCTTTTCTCTGAAACCACCTAGTGACTTTGAGATGTGGTTGGCAAATAGTCTGGTTCCTGGACCAAAAGATTAAACTTGTTTAGTAACTACTCCTGAGTGCTCAACTACTTTCGAGTGCTTTCCACTACTCGCCCAGACCTATTCCTAACTGTGATCTTCAGCATGAAACCATTGGTCTCCATTAACAAGACTGGATAGCATGCTTGTATACTTGTATGCAGTGAGGATTCATAAAACTCGCAGAGCTGGAGTGGGGGTTAGTGCATGCATACATTTGTTACTGCTTAGCCCAAAAATATATCGAAAGAAAACAGTTTGAAGGGGTGAAATCAGACGGGATTGGTATTTTGCTTCGATTTCAGTAGAAATATTATATGACATAAATATCCAATACAATCTTGAGTGGATAAAAGTTAAACTTTTCATTTTAAAATAATACAATAATATTTTGAAATAACGCAACTTTTTCCTGATTCGCAAAGATGAAAATGATATGGATGAGTTGAAAGTGGAAGATACATGTATTAAAGACCGGATGTGATGATGTACATGTTATCATGTCACAGCAAGTATTCACACTTGGCATTCACAATAGTTGAACACATTCAACTGCAGAGAATTTCTTTGTGACATCAGGTTTGCTTTTCATTAGCAAATGTGAATGAAGTATGAACTGGCTTTATATCCACCCAAATGCTGTCCCAGTTTGCTTAGTGTAGTGATGCATTCAGAACTTGTGAGACCAGCCATTTCTTGACATGAATGTTGGTGCCAAGATTTGATTGTGCAAGTTGGTTTATACTGAACAGCATTTTTCCAGATTGAGGAGTGTATTTTAAGGGGATAACTGTGCCGTACAAAGGTTACTGCAATGTAATTATTTCTCTTTTCCGCTTCTAAACCAAACCCTAATATTCCAGGCCCAAGAGTTGGCTAGATGCCCTTGAGAAGCCACAGCTAGACTACAGTGACTTTTTCCCTGATGACTTGGGACAAATCGAGGGGCTGACTATCTGGCAGATTGAGAACTTCGTGCCTCTGATGATTGATGAAGGTACCCTAACCTTATGATTGTGAAATGTGTGTAGTTCTCAGAGTTGTAACGAGTCACTGACTTTTGTGACTTGAGTCAAGTCAAGTCAAATTATAAAGTGACTCGAGTCGAGTCGAGTCATTAGGTCAAGAAGGTTGAGTCGAGTTGAGTCACAGTGTGTAGTCAAGTCGAGTTGAGTCAAATATTATTTGAGTCAATTTGAGTCATGATTATTTGAACTCTATGTAACAAGTAAAGACAAGAGAGAAAGTCATTTGTATCATCAACAGTTAACAAGAAGTGAAACTTCAGTCTTATAGGCTTTCTGGTTTGGCTTCGGATCTAGAATGTTTTCCTTTGATAAAAGGTCATGACCCACTAATCATGAAATCCAGGATTTTTAAAATTATTTTTGAGGTTTAAGGAGCCAGCAGCAGACAAAAAATACAACAACAAAAGCAGCTGGAATAATTCAATAGGTCCCAAGAAGCATGTAATGCACAAAGAAATCAATATCAGAGTGGCCTAAACCCTCAAAATAAAAACACACATCGAAGGTGTGTCTTGGATTTGTCAAAATTGTGTGTAGAACTATATACCAGTTAGGCCCAGGCCCCCTATAGCCACTCTAAAAAAACTACTAAAAAAAGGTAAATAAATAAAGCAAATCTGGGGCTACTCGGTCAGGGTGTGACTCGACACAATCATCTGCAGACAGACATTTTCTTCATCATTTTCATCCAATAAATCCCCCTGAATATCCAAATGATTCATTATTCAGCCAAACACATCAGCTACAGAATGCCTACCTTTGAAATAAGTACCTCCTACTGTAAACCGGATTGGGAAAACCCTCAATGTTGAGTACAAAATTCAAAGAACATGATGGATATCATCGTGTTTACGTTGCAGTGATCTTACAAATGATGAGCGTTTATCCTGTCTGAACTAAATCAATATTCAGTTTGAACATTTTAACTGATGATGTCATAAAACCGGAAGTAACATGTACGTGTAAATAAAATGTATACTGAAATTTGAACAACACGAAAGGATGCATTTCAAATGGTTTCATTGGAAAAGGATGAATTTTGTGGTTTTCTTTTAATGACAATATTCACAACTTAAGCGGGCAATGTTCCATATAATAGTTGTCGTCTCGATCAACCAGAGTTTGTAACTCAACAAACGTGAATCTCTTTTCTGTAATCTTTTATCTCTAGCACTCTATGGCAAGTTCTATGAAGCTGATTGCTACATCTTGTTACATGTAAGTACAAATGTTTGAAAAATATACGCCCTTTTTGACCAAGGCTGTGAGGGTGGCATCCCATTATTAGGCCTGTATTGTAGCTTTCTGAGGTGCTCGACCAGTGGGTCCCTGGTGCCTTAAACGATCTGTGGGCATTACGGCCAATTGTAAGGGCACAAAGGCCGGTTGAAAAAAAATGTAGGATACAAAAATGTGATGCTGTAGTCTTTATGTGAGTGCACATACCAGAATCATTTATGTCTATGATGTTCTCATAGTACTGTACAAGAAATTGAATAAGGGCAATTCCACACCAAAGTGGACATGACACCAAAAAATTCAAATACATGTGACTTAAACAAATTTGGCATCAAATGAAAGATAAAAGTCTATATTTTCAAGATTTGAAGTCGGAATTTCATTTTTTATACATTTCGGTACCATAAAATAGGATTATGTAATAATACTGTTTTAATCCTAAAAATGTGATTAATAGTGATATGAAAGTATTCTACCAATAGACACACAAAAATATGTACTAATGCCATCAGTTTCTGTCATGAAAAAGTATTGGTCTTGAAAAACTGACTGAAACTTGTTTTCAACATTTTGCGTAATTTGTTTCGCTTCAGTGACTTCTAATATTTCAGCCTTCGAAAATGTCCTTCCGTTACCGAAAAAATACATATTTTTAATTTATTTTTAAAACTTGCAGTATGAATGCATTGAAAGTTATCGTGCAAAGCAAGTTTAGGTAGGCCTTCAATATGACATTATAACTGACACTGCTGTACTTCTCGTTTTTTAATTACAATTAATTAAATCACGTCCTTCCGTTACCAAATTGGTAACGGAAGGACAGTAACGGAAGGACAAATCGTATTTTTATCAAATGTTACGACATTTGCGCTCATGTTTGAAAAATGAAAATCACTGCAAATACATGCATGTATAATGAGCATTGAAAGGACATTCATGTGACCCACCTTCACAAAAGCGGGATAAGCAGGGCAAGGTGTTTATTACAAAGGATGGCACAGGCATGTACAACATGTACAATGTACATGTACATATATGCTGATGTACCAGTACTTGCAGTTGTACATGTACATGTATGGAGTTGTTGCAGAAAATCAAATCATAAAGTTGCTGCCATCAGCATTCATGGACAATAGAGAAAGATACGAATTCTGTGAAGCCATTCCAGAAGCAAATTAAGTCAAAAATGAGATGGCAGAAAGTACTGGTACTTTGGGGCACTTTCATTCAATTTACATGTGTAAGACATGTGAGGTGCAAGCTTTGACAAATTATGCCCAAGTTAACAATTTCAGTTTAGATGTTTATAAATTAATTGTTACTACTCTCAATCATTGTAATTTGATTTCAAACATTGGTTTTAGAGTTCAATTGAAAGCAACACCTAACTGAAGCCATCAGTTCTACCGGTAGATGTTTTTACCTTAAATGTACATGTAGGCTGGTCGCCCCCCCCCCCCCACCCTTTTAGGTAAACCTTTGAACCTACCGGTATTATTATTAAAAGTTGTTGGTGAACATGTAACCAATATACTCAAGAGTTCAAATACTGTGTATTTAAACTTTTAAGGATTGAGGTGATGGGTTTGAAGTCTATTTCTGTAGTAGTCCTGCGTTCGTGAATTATGTGTTTTGGGTTGTTTTCGTTTTTCTTTTGTTATCATTAATTAGCAGGCTTCTATCTTTATCTCAATAGTTTCTCGGGTATAATTATTTATGCCAGGTCTGCATATTGTTGATTTCACATTCAGTTACACATTTCAGCAATTTGTTTCACTTGTATAATTAGTGTAAATTCACATTTTGTTCATGCTATTATTGAGTAAACCTTTTGTCCTTCCGTTACCGTCCTTCCGTTACCAATTTATAATCTGCTTAAAACGTTGTAATTATATTACCGAAACACTTAAAGTCAAATGAAAGGCGGTATAGTATAGATAAAGCTTCAGGGATTCCATTTCCTACCTTTAAAATATAATTGCCCCATAAAATTCACAGAGTTTACGCAAAATGCGAGTAAGTTGGAAAACCCTTGTCCGTTTTACCGTCCTTCCGTTACCGACCTCATTAATATTCATAATTCATAAACGGGAGGCATTCATGCCCCCCAAAAGTGTGGAAAGTGAAAGTAGCATTATAGCAATACAATTGTGACATTTGTTTGCTGTAACTATGAACAGTGTCTGTGATACACACATTTGAAATTTTGTTTAATGAGTGAAAACGTCCTTCCGTTACCGTGGAATTGCCCATAATGTGACACCACATTACACTAGGGGGTGCTCTTCAGGATCAAATAGCATCAATTGGCATCAAATAGCCGCATTTTAAAAGCTTGTGTACTTCGTTTCACCACTTTTCCGTGCTATTGAATACATTTTGGTCGTTGGGATGTTGAAAAATTACCTCAAAATCCACATTTTTATTTCTCATCACGAAAAAAGAGGGGGATGATTCAATAGCCTATCAATAGGGGGGCCTGACACCACATTACACTAGGGGGCACTCTTCAGGATCAAATAGCATCAATTGGCATGAAATAGCCGCATTTTAAAAGCTTGTGTACTTCGTTTCACCACTTTTCCATGCTATTGAATACATTTTGGTTGTTGGGATGTTGAAAAATTACCTCAAAATCCATATTTTTATTTCTCATTACGAAAATGTAGGGGGATGATTCAATAGCCTATCCCCCCTGGTGAAACAGTGGGGGGATATATACCCCTCCCCCCCCCCCCCCTGATCAATGATCCAGGGTGTGATTTGTCCGGATTTTTCCGTATTTCCGGATTTTTAGTCTATCGTCTGCGGAATTTTATGCGGATTCCGAATTTCCAACGTTTTCTGTTTCCTTAATATCGCCCGAAAACTTCTGGCGAAATATAGGCTCTAATTTACGATAATGGATGGACTGGTGACACAGTCTAATAAGCAGTGCAGTCAAGAACCTAGACATCAATGCAGTGTGTGCAGTGGAGTACTTGAGGACCAGACTAAAAATAATTTTCAGTGGGTTTGCACCTCGTGTTTGTATTGCGTGTGGATGTGTGTGTATTGTGCATTTACGTGCAGTGACGATCGTGAGCTAGCAATTCGCAAACAAGTTGGTGTCAATATTGGTTGGCGCGATGAGACCCATCAGCAGTGCGAGATTTTGTCAAGGAATTTAAGAGTATGGTTAGAAGAACTGGTAATAAAGTGTCACTGTGGATGGAAATCAGTTTGAGCTGCAGTAGTGCTTTGAAAAATAGCCATCACCAACACAAAATTTCAAAAGTGTTTTGGAAGCCTGGGAGTTTAAAGTAAGATTAGTATTACTATTAGTAACTTTTAAGCACCGTTCATATTTTTGTGTGTGAATCGTTTCTTTCTCTCTGCAAACATGCAAAAATAATAACATCACACACAGAAAAAGACATTATTGAATCAATCACGTATGGATTATATTATTTATGGATTTATATTTATTATATTATTTGTTTTCTTTACTGAAGCGACAAAATTTGCAAACATTACAGAAATTACAGTACATAAAATGTACATGCCCTATATACGGACATACGTGCATGTACATGTATACATGTACATGTACATCTATACAAGTACATGTACAATAATACATGTACATGTACAATAATACATGTACATGTTTACATGTCAACCGAAGTTCGTGGACTTTTCGTTTTTGTCCAATCACACCCCTGATGATCACCAAAAGGGGCTGATCCATGCCTGCTGTGGAGCCGAAGAGATGTGTCTTCGAGGAATATAACGACTGCGTAGAACCAGCTGGGTATAGTCTGGGGCTGCTTCAGTTCATCAGCACAGCACAGCAGGCGCTGGTGACCTGCAGCTGGTAACACGGTGGTTTTGTTGATATTATCCACGAACATTCTGATCTTGTCTAACTATCGTTTGATCGGCCCAGAATTCCTGTTTCAGCAGGACAATGCACCGCCGCATATTGCGTTGATTACACAGGAATATCTAGCCGACACAACCCAAGATTTCACTTTAAAAATGGGGGCAGTTGGGAATTTGCCGGTAATGGAAAACCCCGACCTGAATCCGCTGGAAAATTTGTGGAAGCTGGAAAGGCAAGTCCATTGCCAAGTTTGGCCGCGTAATCAAGCTGAGTTGTTCCAAATTCTTTAGTGGATTTGGTATGGCCTGCATCATCCAATCCTTGCCAATCTGTTGATGTCAATGAGCAGGCGGATTTTTTTTCTGAGAAAATTATGCTACTGGTGTGCCTAATTTGATAAGGATTTGATTGTCCATAATTTCATCTTTGACAAGATTGGTGGAATTTGGACTTTTGGTTCAAAAGTTATGACAAGTTTTGTGAAGCCCTTCTGAAGCGGGTTGGTCTGATTCAATGACCTTAACACAACGACCAGTTATGTACAATGTAGGTATGCATTGAAGACAATTAAACCAGAACAAAACTTTCTTTGAAACAACTGATGATAAGGAACACTTAAATTTAATAACTGGACTATCATTGTTTCAAAGCATCATGAATTATTGACTAATAACAGTGATTGTGGACTAAAGGATTATGTAAGCCTAATCCTGCCACACATGTCCTTCTTTGTGATCCACAAATACTTTCACCTGTACTGAATTCAAACCTTTCATTAGGTATGTGTGATTTCACAAATCAGACCAGCTTGGAATTTATAACCCTTCTTCAATGTACTGTATCTCTGGACAGGATTGTCCAAATGAGATGGGATAAAAAGCATAGTGAAGAGAAGGAAAGGTACTTTGAAAAGAGGGTTAACATTATGATGAATAGGGGTGGTTTATATTCTTAATATTTTTGTTTCTAATCCTGCGTTTTTATTGACACACGCTGTAAAGTCAATCGCAAGTCAATCACAAGTCAGGTCAGAAGTAACAAGAGGTGAACAATGACAAAGGAATGCTTTTGTCACAGTTCATTTAAAGAGCTTGTGAGTTGACTTGGGACTGAGGGACTTGTGATGACTTGTGATGATTTGTGGTGACTTGTGATGATTTGTGGTGACTTGTGATGATTTGTGGTGACTTGTGATGACTTGTGTTGATTTGTGGTGACTTGTGATGATTTGTGGTGACTTGTGATGATTGGTGGTGACTCGTGATGACTTGTGATGATTTGTGGTGACTTGTGATGATTGGTGGTGACTTGTGGTGACTTGTGATGATCTGTGGTGACTTGTGATGATTGGTGGTGACTCGTGATGACTTGTGATGATTTGTGGTGACTTGTGATGATTGGTGGTGACTTGTGGTGACTTGTGATGATTTGTGGTGACTTGTGATGATTTGTGGTGACTTGTGATGATTGGTGGTGACTTGTGATGATTTGTGGTGACTTGTGGTGACTTGTGGTGACTTGTGACCAACTCAATTACAGCTCTGGCCCTTCGCTGACATATACACTATATATTCAGAGTTGTCCGAGGGCTTGCGATGCAAATGTCATCTTATGAAATATTTGGTTGTGGTACCCTCTGCTACAGCAGACTTGAACCAGCCAACTGACCCTGGCAAGCTCGGTGGTCAAGTGGTAAGAGATCTGCACTAGTAAGCAGTAGGTCCTGGGCTTGATTCCCACCTGAATAAGCTTGTCACTTTTTGTTCTCACAAGCCCCCGGACAACAGTGGGTAGACAGTGTTTATGAAAATATGAAGGCGAAGGGCAAAACTCAATATAAAAATCACACTGTGTTCAGTACAGTTGATCAGTTGAAAAGATAAATTGTCACAGACTATTTTTGTAATATTCTTCACTCTTTGGACTGACACTATATGCTATGATGAGAGCACATTGGCCTATTCTGTGAAATGGGGCCTTTGTGAAGCAGAGCATTATGGCAAAAACACAAGCATTGTGGCAACGGTTGCCCATTAAGGTCAAGGCCTGCATTGTCGGGACATTCTTTCTAGCTGTCTTGTCTCTGGTTTGAATCCCACTTGATTCTGTGATACATTGTCTAGGGTTTCCTTGGAATTTACACTCACATCAACAAGTGACATTTCTGTCAGTATCTCTCCTCAAAGGATTCTATGCCGTATTCGTACAAAAGATTTTAAAAAACACCCTAAATAAGTGCCTTTTGTTCAACTGTGAGATCTTGGTTTATTCCTCTTGGTAATAATTTCAGAGCTGTCTCTTTTTTTCTTTTCTTGCAGAGTTTCCTAGACGAGAATGACATGATGCAGTGGAAGATATACTATTGGATTGGCAATTCCACATCGGTAAGATACAAAAATGTTTGATATTGACTGCTTCAATTGGTGTAGTAAAACTAACTTCCAGAGGTGATCCTGGTTTCCTGGGGCTCAGCCGAGGGAAATGGAACGCTCCATAGATTACCAAGGTGTTCTTTTAAATGCAAGAACGTCCTACTTTTTGTGCAAAATATCGATGACGGATTGATTATTTTTTGAAGTGAACCCACCTTCACCCATCAACTTCTTGATCAACAACAAAGTGATGAACTTCCTCGACTTGACCTTATCTATTGATCACCATACCACACCATAATCCACAATAAATTTCACTACCGCATCTTCCAAAAACCTATCCAGAAATTCAGGTACTTGAACAACAATCCAAGTATTTTCAAGAGTATTGCAAGAGGGGAATGCCATCATCACAGGTCACACTCTGCAAGTATTCATGATTATAATCACATCCTTAGACTTCTTATGAGGATACCTTTCTCGACTGATGAAAGAATATTTCCTCGATTATATTAGCAGACGTACAAAAGATTGCTTAAGTTCAGGAACACCATCTTCTGCAAGATCACCTTTAACAATGTTAGAAATAACATATTACTGGCCAGGAAGATCCTGAGAAAATACAAGCGTCCTCTTGGACTCAAACAGACATTGAACATCTCAATAACAAACTAGATTTATGTTTGTGGACAAACACATGGCTGTTTCGGCATTTTGTTATTGCATGTTTACCATGTGTCAGGTTAGACTGATACATGTTGCAGAGTGATCAGATGTATATTTCTGAAGATTGCACACTGTTAAAATGCAACATCAATGCTGCGTCAGTGACAAAAGGCATTAAAATATGTGGGACTTTAAAAATACATGTATAGAGCTCTGTAGATATATGCCTTTGAAAATGTACCTTTAATGCGATGTCACATGGCATGTGATGATTTCATCATGACGTCACTTCAATTTTCCTGTTTAACACACCTGGTCCAGTTACATACAATTTTAATACAACCAAATTGGACAGTCAGTCCTGTAAATTATAGGCATTTGAAAAGTACCATTAATGTGACATCATGTGACATACGATGACGTCAACATAACGTCACGTCATTTTTACTATAATAATAATAATAATAATAATAATAATAATAATAATAATCGGCATTTAAGAACGCTCTTATTAGTAAACTAAATCACAGTGCTTACAGTATTATTATTACCCCTGATCATTGGGCCAATTAAATACTCCAAATACCATCTCAGCTCCCTGGGGAGTATATAGCTCGATGCTGCCTGTTAGGCGCAAGCACATCCCAAGTTACAACCAAATCAGACCTATAGTTCTGTTGATAAAGAAAGGCCTTAGAAAAATGCACCTTTAATGTGACGTCAAATGACATGTGATGACGTCATCATGACATCACTTCATTTTTCATCTATAACACATCCCGGTCTAAGTATACACTAACTTTCAACCCAATCGGACCTGTAGTTCTGTAGATATAGGCCTTCAAAATATGCACCTTTAATGTGATGTAACGTGACTCGTGATGATGTCATGATGATGTAAATGTTCGGCACACATTTGCAGGTGCTAGGGTATGTGTATGCCAAGTACAAACGCAATCAAACGTATTAAAGTGTCAATGTCCTGGGTGGAATGAAAATGTGTACAAATAATATAGACAAAGTCTGAAAAAAAAGAAAAAAATGAAAAAAAAAAAAGAACAAAAACAAAGACTGTTTCGGCAACTTTGCCGAAACAGCCAATTACTCCAAAACTTGGAGGAAGTCTTTTGCACCAGCTGAGCATTACATAATAACATTGTTTCATCCCATATCTAAAAATCTCAATTTAAATTACACACACCATTCAAGCAATGAGCTGCTCACTTCTGTGAGACATGGTGTCACCACTTCTCTTTTTCAACCTTTTCACAACCTCACAGATTTGCTTTATAGTTTCGTCCTCATAATGAAAACTTTGATTCACATTAATTTTTTAGACATGCTGTAGATCGTACTAGTCAGACCATAACATTTAAAGATACAGTCCATCATTTGCAGCTATCCAAAAAGTAACTGACGTAATTATTGTTGAAAAACAGACTTGGTTGAACATACTTGTCATTTTGAAGAAATCGACGAAAGAAGGCCTTTCCAAAGACGCACCGTTGGAAATTTCCGTTAGTAATTCGTTTTTTTAATTCGGCGAAGTGCGCACAAGCGTTGACACGACGCACATGCGCACGCCTTCTATAATTCGTCGGATCAGTGCGCGACATCGCGTAGCTGCAATCGGCTAGTGAGAACGTGTCTCGGACACTGAATTCAGGCCCAATTCAAAACATGATTCAGCAACTTTTGATTTGAAATTGAGATCCTAGAATGCTGTTTTTTCTCGGAATTTACAGCTGAAGCTGAGCTGAAACTTCATCAGGTTAGGTGTTCAGCACCCTCCTTTAGATTTTAAGCACGTTTGTTGCTTCAAACGAACAAAATGCACAAATTACAAATGATGGACTGTACCTTTAATAGGCATCATTCCCCCTTCCTTGAATACCTTTAAAAATTATTCATAAATTAAGTCATTTCAACTAAAACATATTAATATAAAACGTTTACATTCTTTATAATCATGTTCCTCGATTTCCCCTAGAATTATCAATAAAATTGTTATGCTTCAGCGTTAGAAACTATTAGGAAATCGGCAGGGCTCCTTTCCTTTCCTAGTGGAAAACGTAACCGAGTGCTTCGGGTTTAATACCATCTGCCAAATCACAGTGCTGAATCGCGCCAGACTAAGCCGGGGGCTGAATTGGGGGTTGCGCCGGCACAAACGATGTCACCGTTCACTGATGGTTAGTCGACCGGCCACTAGGCATACAGGCCCCGTAGGTGCCATGCGAAAAGTCACACTGCCGCAAAAACTTGTAGTATTTCAAACCCGAAGTTGTACCAGAAATCCTTCAAAATGTTGTGTGAAAAATTGGTCTCCCTTTAGGAATAATCGTAAGTATCAAAAACGGGGTGTATAACTTCGTGATACTTTCAAAGTTGACAGCGGTGTTTCACATTATTGACTTCTGAGATACAAATAACATGCAATATTTGACAATTTAACTTAAGAAAATATTTTTTAAATTCTTTCATTCCCTTGTGATTTTGAAAGTCCCCATTGAAAGTATGGTACGAGGGCCCCCCCCCCCACCTTCTGGACAAAAAAACCTGTCTTCATTTCAGCATTGATTTGCTGATGACCCCCCCCCCCCTGGATCCGCCCCTGATGGGGCCCGCTGGGCCTGTTCACCCAGTGCCCAATCGATGTGACAGTCGGTGCACAGTAGCATAGTTTGTGTCGGCGCAGCCCGTGATTAAGCATGCGATTCAGCGCCGCGTTTCGGCCCGTAAATTGGTGATGGTACCCCGAAGCACTCAGTTAATTTTTTTACCGGTGCAGAAAGGAGCCCTACTGATTTCCTTTGCCCTCGTGTGCACGGGACGAAAGCAATGTTTAATTTTTTTATTTTGTCCCCCCAAAAATCTAGGGTCTTTTTTAAAGAAAAAGTGCAAAAATTCTGGAGAAATTGTGAGAAAATGACCCAACTGTTTATGCCCCTGTACATTTTCAATGGACTGCTTTCGCTTCTTGCCACAAGGCCCAGTTATGCATAAATTATCATTATTAGTGAAAAGGCCTATTCACTTGTGCTTGTTAACTGCTAGCCCTGAACTAAAAACAAATTGAAGACAAGGTCCTTTTTTTGCATGTTGCTGTTTCAAGTTGGACAAGAAAGCCTGCTCCGCGATTCATGCAGTGAACCTACGCAACATGCTTGGTGCCCGTACCAGAACAATCCGTGAGGAAATGGAGGATGAGAGCCCTGAGTTCCTGGCCCTGTTCGACAATGAAATCTCATACATAGAGGGTGGTACAGCTAGTGGGTTTTTCAGTGTGGAGGAGAATGATCATACATTACGTATGTACAGGGTGTCAGGCACACAAAGTCTGCATCTTGAGGCTGTAAGTAGGTTTTATGAGGTTTATCAAAATTGTTGAAGTACATCATCGAGGGAGGTGTTTAATTCAAAAATTGGTTTTCTTTCACAGAGGTCATTTTATAAGCAGGTAATTTAATAACTTGAAAATGACTTCGCTAGTTTCCTCGCTTACATTGGTTATGGGACAGAGAATGTTCGGTGAAGGGCAAAACTTGTCTGTCTCTTCCCAGAAATTATGAGTTATCCCCAACAAAAGCATATAAAAATAGACCTATATCTGTTCATAAACAGAACTTGAGGCTTTTGTGCTTTTACAAATGTTTAAGTAATCATGCCTTGTCATATATGTAAACACAATATTATGAAAAGGAAGGCCAGAAAATTGTGTATAACCTCTGTAAGATCTTCGGAAAATTTTAGAAATTCACAAACAAAATCTCATGATGACATTATCATCAGGACCACATGGCCTTTATTAATTTCTGAGTTTCAACTTTTAAACTAGCAAGAAGGAAAAATTTGGAAATTTTAATTTCAACATGAAGAAATGACATCTTCATCTTGTCATTTTGCATTTGCAACAAATAATAGTGCCCACTGGGTTCCAGTTCAGTGGCCTAGATCTTAAATGTTTGAAATATTTCAGTTTGATGAAGTAATGATGATGACGTATGTTTCCAGCATTCTGTGCTTAAATATACTTATTGGATATCTGTGTGTCTGTATATGAACAACACACATGGCTTTTTCTGAGTTTTTCAGTTTTTATCCCTCACCTGAGAGGCTGGAGGGGTATTGTCATCGCCTACGGACGGACGTTCGTTAGGGCGTTCTGACCATACCCCACATGTGGGGTGATGGTCCTTTCAGGACATCACCCCACATGTGAAATCTGTAGAAAACATCACCACGGATGTGAAATCTTTAGAAAAAGGGATAAAAGGAACACAATGCCATCACCCTACATGTCCTTCCCGTTGAGTCGGGCGTCCGTCCGTCCGGGCAGCTTAGTTTCCGGATGATAACTTCATTTAGAAATGTTGTTTGGGATTGTTACTTAGGTGGGGGGTTGCCCTTGGGTACAGGCAAGTTGGGATTGGTTTTGGGGTCCAAAGGTCAAGGTCATCATGGTGAGTTGAAGGTTAATAGTTTCCGGATGATAACTTGACTCCGGCTGAGGGATTTCAACAGCAATGCTGTTAGTTTTCTGTTAAGCCATATAATTTACCATCCACACTGATTGCTTATTTGTTATAAAATAGATTTTGAACATTTGTGAATGCTAGGTTGCCATGGAGCCTGAGCAGCTGGACCCTTTTTTTGTCTTCATTGTGGACATTGGCATGACAATCATGATCTGGTATGGCCAACGCTGCAAGTCCTTAACAAAATCCAAGACAAGGTTAGAGACTTTGAATATTTTTACTAGTTTGGCCACTTCTTCATGACTTTGACAAAATGTTATAAGTAAAGCATGCTCCATGCTATGAGAGTGTGATGCTTTTATAAGCATTCTTAGGAGGTAATCATGTAAACTAGTATTGACAGCTTAAGCCCCTGTCACACAGTGCCGTGCTCTAGCCTCTTGTGTGATACGATGGTCACAACCAAAAAAATTATTTAAACGTGGCTAGCACATGGGAAATAAAAACAATTATGGCTCCAGCCTTGGATCCAGACCATAATCCGTGTGTACCACGTCCTTGTCCCGTCCCTGTCCAGTGCAAGCCGTTCTCAGGCAGTTCTATTCAAGACAAATGTGGCTCACACTCCCGTCCCCACCCGTCCTTGTCTTGTCCAAGCCGTTAGCGCCAAGTCTATCACTGCTTATCCCATGACAGCAACGAGCAGAGGTCTGGGTAGGCACTGTGTAGGCACAGCATAGACATAGGAGACTCGTGAGTGAAAGACAGTCCCGATGCAGCTCCTTGCATGCAGTTCTCACAATGATGCTGCCGACTGCCTTCCCATCGGTCCCACGTCCAGGCCGATTGAGTTAAGTCCATGCCCCGACCTTGCAGCGTCCTTACCCTGTTGTGAATAGGACAGGAGAGTCTCCCATTTGTTTTGAACCTGCTCAAAACATTCAGGGCACTTTGCCGATTATCAGGACCTTCCAGTGTCTATCACGACCTATATGCAGTCCCCCACAAGTCCCCAACACGAGTTCCCGTTAAGAGCAGTTGCCGTCAAGTTCTCATCCAGTTTTGCCAATATCTATGGTTGTAACACCATCGGGATATCAGAACGGTACTGTGCGACAGGGACTTTAACCACTATAAGTTTGACAAAGTCAACTGCCTAATTTGAATCTATTAGTACAAGACTGTGTTACAAAAAATACTTTGCCCTCCAACAAAAATGTGTTATTAGTATTGTTTATTAAGTTTTGACCTAAAAAAAGCTCAATAAACTTGTTCCATAGTGGGGAAATTGAGTTCCTATTTTTTCCCTCTCCAATTTTTTTCTCTGTAAAAGGTTGCTGGTGGAAAAGATCAACAAGATGGAGCGCAAAAACTTTGCAACCATCACGATGATGGTGCAGGGTGACGAGACTGAGGAATTCTGGGAAGCCTTAGGGGGTGTAACAGACAACTTTGTCATCAGGGTAGGGTATAGGATCAAATGTAGCATATGTAGTCCAATATTTAAGGGGAGTCTGCTAGACACACAATGGTTTACTCAAGGGCAATTCCGTAAAATGCACCGTACATCCGACCACATGACGTACAAGGTTGTCAAGGTGGTGTTGTACCTTAGTTTGGTCTGTAATTGTTTTCTTCTCAATAGACGTCAAATACTAGTGATGTCACATTCACATTCCCAACAGCAGTTTATTAACCCTCCTATGCAAACAAACATTCTGTGCCAAGTTGTCCTTTCAGTCAAAATCGATCAAGTGACTGTTTTCAACAGTTCAGAGCTCCCAGCCTACATAAAGCAGGATTGACTTGCTGTGACTGTTTATGTATACTGGATATGTATACTTTAAAGGGAATATACCAAATGTGCATACATCAAAAAACTTAACTACCAAATTATTATGACATACCTTACTGGACTGTGAGTGAATGACAGTATAAAGCACCTTTAAAATCATGGCACCTGGTGTGCTGTCATTTTAAAGAAAAGTGGTATTTCTGTATCAATTTCCAACACTGGTCAGCCAACCAGCGTTGGAAAAAACTGTTTTTTTTCAAAAACTGCCCCCAATTTACCATAGTTAGTAAGTCTGCATTTTGTTTGCAATCGATTATACACCTATCAGCGGGTACAAGCCAGCTAGACTGGTTCCCTGACCTTGCGATGTCTATAAATTGTTCTGTTTCATCTTGAGTGGGGTCAGGGAACCAGACTACAGGAACAAGTTAGTGTAACAATATTTGCTATAAAATACTAACCCCCCAAATCCACCCAGTTCTGAAAATCACAGCAAAAGCAAATGTATATTCCCTTCAACTATAGGTGATTGATAAGCCAGCTGTGCCTATCAATTGTCTGCTTTTGTCTGTTGACTAATTTGACTAGTCACAGTGCTTGCTTGAAATATGATCTGACTGTCGGTGACTAGCCTTTGTAGAAGGCATGGCAGGGGAAGAGGATTGATTTTTTGACTGTCTGTGACTGTTCAGATAGCAGGAGGGTTAAAGTGTCTGACGTGCATGTACGTCCGAATTTACGGAATTGCCCTTGAACATCTTTGAAATTCAAACTAACTGTAAGTAGAAAGCTATTAAGCAAAAAGACAGGACAGAGTCCGTTGTAGCACAATGCTCCAATTTGGAACCATGAATCTTACTAGAGCCAGGGGATATGTGGGCAGATGTTTCTAGAATATTGCAGTTATGCTCCTTGTCTGGAACTCTAGAATGTGACATTTGGTTACATAACTTTCAACACCAGATTCAAATTTGTTTTTATGTACTTCAGGTTATTGTTCAACTAATAGTTTGATTTTGTTAGCATATAAATTTCTCATCATATTTTTTGGTAGCTGTACAATGTTTATTTTCTTACCCATTTGTATTTGATCAGCCTTGGGTTGGTAGCTTTGTCCCTGAGAAACCCAAGCTATACAAAGCTGGACTGGGCATGGGATATCTGGAGCTTCCTCAGGGTAAGTTAAGCAAGAACATCTCATTTTTTCCTAGATTTTTTTTTGTGTAAACTAATTATGGAAATTCTGATACTTTCAAATCAAATCTGTAATAAAGATATTTATTGTTCTTATCTTTTTTTTTTTTTTACTTTTTAAAATTATTTTTTTTATTCCCAGTTGAATTGCCAAAGGGCAAGCTGGTACAGTGGCTGTTGGAAACCAAGAATGTCTACATATTAGACTGTAATGCTGACGTCTTTATCTGGTTAGTTAAACCCCCTTTAAACAGAAGAAATATTTATAATAAGGGAATAAATATATGCTTGGCCGGTCTTAATCAGGGGCCTAGATGCATTTTCCGCAACCACGACCCTAGCCGGTTTCAAACGTTCTTGTTCAATACAGATCAAGCACATATTTATTCCCATTCATAAATACCTATTGGTCAAAAATTTAAAACTTCCCAAATTTCCAATGATTTTGTTCAACAAATTTAATTCATGTTTTGTGACCCCCCCCCCCCCCCCCCCCCCGCAATGTCAATGGTACATGTTGGCCCAGGTTGGACGACATCTTGATTGCATTACGGCTGACATCCAGGGACTAAGACCTCTGTGTAATGCGACTCAAAAAAGCACATTATTTTACTCTTGTTTTACCTTGTTGAAGAAGTCAATTTCCTGTCTATGTATTCTATGTGTCCTTATCTACAGGAGTAGTGGGTTAAGACATTCCATACACCACAATGGACACAGTAATCCAGGAAAATAAACTCCCAAACAACGTCAAGTTGTGGCATGGTTGTAGACTGATTTCATCCATTAAACGGAGTTTGTACACCGTATTGCGATCAACGCAATATACTCTCGCGCGATTTGCAGAGTAACCACATGGGCCAGTGTCAAGTCAGTGACCGCACTGACTTGACACTCTCGAGAAAATAAAATGTTTGTGTACACATCGGCATCGGGCGTCATGTACGGGTCATGTGCATTGCCTGAATGATTAATGTCGGTTGGAAGTTTCTCCCCATGAGTTACCAGATTAGGGCCTACTATACCCAAAAAAATAGAACAGAAAATGAAAGATGATGAAAACAGCTTGAATTTGACTTGAGAAGTAGGCATATTTATCACTGAGGTCTGTGGCAGTTTATTTGCTGATCTGCGCTGCATGGTCTGCCCACCGTTTATGCCATAACTACCGTGTGAAACCACGTGTCGCACGCATGCAAAAGCAACAGCGGCAGAAAATTCGTAAAAAAAATCTACTACATATATTGCTACGAGGCATTAGACCTTGACATAAAACACATGAAAACGGAAAATACATTCATAGTAAAGACTGATTAAGTTCCGTGATAAATTTGCAGAAATAAGTTTTTTTCCTCCCCCTATATAGCTATGCACCTAAATCAGCGGCCAATAAACAATGGGACTGTACTCACCTCTCGGTCGTGATCGATTATCACTTTAGACTATACAATCCTCGCACATCACTTTGGCAATTATCTCTACAGTGCCTGGCGGCGGGAACTAGTCCACCGCATGCCAGACGCAGTTGCCTTCACCACTGCATAGCCCTCCCGGGAAGGGAACTTGCTGATCGCGTCGAAAAAAAAACAAAAACAGAGTTTTCCTTTCGAATTATTATATACATAGATGAAAAGTATGGATGACAGAAATATTATAATAAGTGTTTGCAAAATCACCTGGCCTCACCTGGCCTCAACCGGAAGCACAAGTATTTTTTGGTTCTCATCAATGTGGAAAACAAAAGAACAAAGGCGTAAGTCTTTGTTTGTTAGTTTACATCCAAAAGTTTTTGAGGTTTTTTTTTCACAACGAGCACACTTTTTATGTCTGTGTGAGATAAATGTTGCCTTGTACATGTAATTTCAACAATTGAATCTTTTACCGAATTTCACTCATTTACTTTTGCCAGACTCCTAGTGGTTGGCACATAATTTTGTATACAGCGTGTGAGAGTTTTCAAATCGCGCATGCGTATTGCGTGCATTCGTGCAGCACAAAATACCCTGTGCAAACATTGTAACGATGAAAACACAGTTTACAATCATGACCCAATTTAACAATATTTTCGAGTTTATTTTCCGGATTATGTCATCCATCGTGATGTATGGAATTTCTGAACCTGCTGGATGCATAGATAAGGACTTAAAGAATACATGGACGCGAATTTGGCTTTATCAAAAAGGTAAAAAGATTGAAAATGTAAAATGTTTTCACCCTGTTTTGCGCACTTCATACCCTGGACTCCCTCTGTAACATAGGGAATAAGGGAGTCCACCTGGGCTATGGTACATGTATGTGCCTCACACGCATAGTTCTAAATATCTCCTTTTATGGAAATTGGCATGCACCCGTTGCCTGTACTGTGTGATATACTGCCAAACACAGCATTGTTTTACCTGCGGTTTTAAACCACCCATGTGACATTCTTTCTATCAGTAGGAACTATCTCAGCTATTTATGAATGAATATTATAGCTTCACATTTTTGGTTTTTCCTGTGTGAATTGCTAACCCTTGCTGATGTTTAAATTGTATACTGTTTGTCTTTTTGTTGTAGGATTGGCCGTAAGTCTACCAGGCTGGTCCGAGCAGCTGCCCTCAAGCTCTCCCAGGAGCTTTGCAGCATCATTCATCGCCCAAACTGTGCTAGCGTCGTCAGGGTTCTGGAAGGGTAAGGCGTTTCACCCAAGAGACTTGGTCAAGTCTACTGGTGCATTAAAGTGGCTCTGTGCTCTCTTGGTCTAACCAAAAAAAAGCAAGTCACCACATTAAACAAACACCGCTTGTTTCTTGCTTATCTGATACATGTATCTGGAAGTAGCCACATAGATTCACCATTTTGTTATTTTCACCTTCAGAAGTGCAAACAAGACAAGGAAAGCCTAGTAGAGCTGGTCCCAGAGTACGCTTAGGCAATTCCATGCCAGAATAATGTAGAATCAATTCCACTTTGTTGAGGAATCGATTCTCTGAAGTACCGACACTACTTCCCCAAGCATTGATTCCAGACTTCGCGTAGCCTTGAATGCAAGGTGTGTATGTGCTGTATCATCGTGTGCGCATTGCTGGCCATACCTACAATCCGGGCAAAAATGGTTGGGACACTTCCTGAGCCTGCCACGGTCACCCACTCCCCCGCTCCCCTGGTCAATGTTGTTCTCTCCAGCACACACGGCGCAATGAGAGACAACATTAAACGGGGGCCGGGGGGTTTGGGGCCCAGCGAGATTTGGCCAGGATTGTAACTTATGATTGTTGGTTTGGTAATCCAATGCCACTGCGCATGTGCAGCATGGCATGACAAATTAAGGACCAATCAGATCCTGTTCGATCATAAGCAGCTCATTTCATTAACATAACTGCAAAACCCGGAAGTTACAGAATAATCAAGGCTGTTGACCCTTTGGAGCATGGGCTGTGACCTAACATGGGGCAGTAATGCGCGTGTGCATGCACTGTGGGCTTCATGTGTACAATTCACAGATCGGGTTTGCCGTGTGTGTGGACGTTGAGCCCAGTAAGCTATGGCCAGCAATGCCTGCACGCTGAAACAGCACATACACAGCCTTGCATTCCAGGCTAGACTTCGTTCGATGATTTGAAGACCAGCTAACTCCACCACAACTTCAAAGAACGTCGAATTCTTTAACGCGCCGTGAAAACTGAATTTTCCCATATATGTCGTGTACACAGACCAGAATTACCATTCGTACATATGAATAATTAATTAGCCATAATTCCAAAACCCTTTCACCTATAGTCACGAAATTTCTTGGGTATTTTCATGAAGAGTTGCTCTATGCATGTACCGAGTTTCAACATTTTTCGTCACTCGATGGCCGAGATCTTACTGGGGGGGGGGGGGCAGAATACGCCAGAAAAAAATATCAGCTCGCATAAGAGGGGAAACCATTTTTAAAAAATGAGTTTTGGCATACATATCTGACAACATCTGTCTTTGTATAAGAAATAAACATCAACAAATATCAACAGCAAAAATATCATCAACTCTCCGATAATCTCCAAACTGCTAAAATATGGTAGTAACAGGTTCAATTTAAACAATTTACAGTGAAGTGAAGATGATAACAATAACCACAGTTTTGGCACAGTGTCACTAATCACGATTATGTACATGAAGCAATGTTTACATGTAGTAAATTTTAGATAATCTTTGGTTGCAGGAACTTAATGCTGCATGAATCTGAGTCTCAGAAAACATTCTCGTAAGTAAGTTAGAGATGATAAATTTTCAACGGCATCTGAGGACCAAGGCACTGAACTGAACGTGACGGTTCCCGTGTCGGAGGCGATGAAATTGTCAACGACAACTGAGTACCGAGGCATTTAACTGCCGGGACAGGTTCCTCTATTGATAGTGAATGAAAATATGAGGATTGTAAATATATCAAAAGGATTTTCTTCACAAGTTTTTTCTTTGTATGACCGAAAGCAAATTAGTGTACATATACAGTCTAAATGCACCGTATGTTGTATAGTTTTCCCAGGGAATTTTCCCAAATTAACTGAACAAAAACCATTTGGGCAGCATTAAGAAAAAAAACCCAACATTTCAACATTTGTAATTTAATTTAAAAACAACTATCTTCATGAAAAGCAGACATCCATAGAAGTTGATAGAGATGGATTTTGGAGTAAATAGCTAGGAAGCTGAACAAAAATGTATGATCCCATCTAGTATTAAGAAAATGAAAAAATGTAAATAAACAAATTTTTATAAATTGTGAACAGGTGAACAAAATGTACATAAAAAAATGTAATTTAACATGTATGACAAATTGACATGAATAAATCAGCCACCCCAACATGCCCAAACATGCCAAAAATCCCTAAAAATTACATGTGATCGTGTGCATGATGATCATACTGTACACGCTCTGCATGTACAAGCCGAAAGAAATGGCCGAAAAACTTCAAATCTTGCGCACGAAAAGTGTCGCAGAAATAAACTACAAACATGTCGCCACAAGTGAAAATACATATCGAAGGAAAGCTCATTGCTTCCTTTATCGATGTGTGGTGATCATTTTCGTCATTATTACCTAGTCCAGTCAGGGCGCAGGAACTAAAAACACCACAAAAATCCTCCTCCAAATCACACCCCACTTCGAGTGAACAAAATTCTGCCAAAAACATACTGAATCTCGACATATTTTATATCATTCGATTCAGAAAAACGTTCACTTTTGACTTACCACGCCAGCTTGGAGACCCGCTACTTCTTTTGCAACGTGTAGTTCGTGAAAACAAAACTGCCAAACTCTCACAATAACACGTGTAAGTCTCGTGGCCGATTCGTGACGTAGCCTGTGCACATAAAGTTCGGGATTTGACCTCATTATCGCGTGCGCTGCGGACCGCGGACTGACTGGGAAATGATGGTAATTCCTATTTTCTCGAAAACGACAGCATATTAGGCCCAAAAATCACACAGGATACGTGATCCTGTTTTTTGTTCACAATCAAGTAGGATATGTCATTATGTTTTGGCAGTGTCATATTTGAATGTTTGCAGATGGTGTACATTACCCTTAAAAATCTGCTCCATATAAACTAAATCAAGGCCATGTGCTGGAGCCAATTTGCCCAAAATGTTTACGCTTGGGAAACTACATCTGAGTTACAAGGGATGTTACACACACACACACACACATAAATCAATTTTTAAAAAAAGGTCATTCATATAAATGATGCAATGGTACTGCTTTGGAAACAGTGCTACCCCTAATAAGGGAAAGTCAATCTCAATCCATCCCATTTACAAATAAACCATGATAGATTAAGCTATAAATTTGCACAACTAGACAAATAATCAACAGAATCCTCCCTGCTGTAATCAGTAACACCAACATTGCTGGTACTGGTACATGTATGTAGTTCTTAGATTTTTACCCTTGTTTACCCAAGTACCATTTAACCACCATGTCGGCATTGGGACTCAATAGTCCATGTGGGCTCAAATTGTCTGTAATCCTCACATTATTCTTAGGTACGAACCCTATTTGTTCAAGCAGCATTTTTCCAGCTGGGATGAGATCCTAGCTGTGGACTATACATGCACCGCAGAGGTGGTGCTCAAATCAATGGTTGAGCACATGCGGTAAGCTCCGCCCCCATTCCTTTTCCTTGGCAACAAGCCAGTCATGACTGTTCACCTACTGACAATTCCAAGCACCTGATTAGCTGGAGAATGAAGATGTAGGCGGAGCATGCAACTTGATGAGTTACTTTTGCATGTTTGCAATTTGTAGTGATTAATTAATCATTTTATCTGTTATATAATTGATTTGCATGCAGAGTTGGTCTCAAATATATCTGAATGAATGATAGTGAGTGAAAGTGTTTTGGACTAATATCTTATTCATAGATATACCTAAGACAGTTTGCTCATTCCTATTGGTTGAGAGCCCGTTACGTGTCCGGTTTTAAACGGTTGATAAAGACAGGCTGGCTGGTCTGAAACACTTTTCCAGTGTCACATGAAATTTGGACTCCTTTGAAATCCAGTGCTTTTTACCGTTTTATTGGTTGAACGTTCACAATCCTCACGTAGGCATCCGCAATACTACCAGTGAGTCAGTATTTCACAGTCCTAAATTTACACTACACTGGCACAGCTGCATTCTCCATATAAGTGGTTATTTACGACTTTGCGTGAGATAGACTTCCATAATATAGCTAGAGGAGTGTTTGAAAAACATGAAGTAAAATTGTTGAACAAAATAGTTATAATGTTTGACTTGTTTAGACTTTGGACCCAAATGTTTTTATTTTTTACCAAAAAGTATGTTCGGCTAAGGTAATTATCAGCATCCAGACTCCAAACGGTCTCAAACATACTGTTTAAAACCAGCCAAGCACACATTTATTCCCTTATTCAAAGTTGTTTTGTTTAAGTTGGGATTTAACCAGTTCCCTATATTGGTTTCCAGTCCCCCCCCCCCCTTCACGCTTATTGTTATATTTTAGAGATTGAAGTTCGTCTCACAAAATTTTCATCCCAAAATAATGTTTTAAATTTAAATTATTTTCCTGTTCAATATGTTCTTGTTTTAACTTGATGTTCACAGAAAATAATGCCTTCAGCTAGTTTTAAATCTGTTTCACAAACAACTTTCTTTATGTTAGTCAGGATAAATACATATTCATAGTACTAATTAAGATTTAAGATTTAAGAAGCATGTTGTTTGAAAGTTGTTGGGTGAATACATTGTTAAATGAACACTATTAACATGAAACTACCTTGGTTTGGTATCGGAATTTTAAAACTATATCAGAGAAGCTTTAAAAAAACCTAAAGACTGCAAGGAAATGTGGTACACACTCAATTCCACCAAATCTTCATTACATTATAGTATGTAGTTTGGACAAACAAATAGTTACGTTTCAAAAGTAGAGTTCAAATAGAACACTTTAAAAAGAGAGAAGTCTGTAATATTTTTTATATCCCTGTGTTTGACCTTTGTCTTGGATCTAATAGCACAAGTCAGTTGATAAACAAATTTCGAAAAAAAAGTACCATTGTTTTTCACCTTTTATCCATTCTCTTGTCTTTTTCATGGGATAGGACTGAAAGTCAGGTATTCAAGTCCAAGTTTTCGGGCTGGGATGATGTTCTTGCCGTTGACTATACCCGCCGTGCAGAGGCTGTTCTAAAGAAACCCGCAATACAGAAGGTAGTAATCACATACTAACCCTTTAGTGACAAAGGCAGTGGGAAATGGCAGGAAATAAAATGCCCATATCAGCTGCAGTCAGCATTGCACTTTCAACCCTCTGTTTTAAAAAAAATAAATTATTAAACAGCTTGAGGCCCCCCAAGAGGCTGTCATTTCTTTTTTGTTCCATGATTTGCCCTTGGTGATATGTATGTGGCCTATTTTCGAGTAGTATAATAGGGGTGTAAGTGGCACCACCCACGTCAAAATAGTCCAACCCCCCCCCCCCATACCCCTATGGGCATTTCTACAGAGTGCCAAAATTTCAAAATGGTCCAAATGCCACAAATTAAAAATGAATATCATACCTGCATTTTACCTACATTTGCATATCAGCGCACAAGCGCACAAATCTCACCGAAAAGATTTAGCATCCAAGCATCCAAGCCATCCCTCCGTGCCCTCTGCTTGTCCCACAAAGGACCCTGTAACACAACAGCTCGTCCTAGTTTTTTTCAGCGATGCATAAGTGCACATAGTGTGATTTTAATGCATGCGAACAGTTTCTCGCTGTGCTTGTAACATTAGCGGATGTTGCCAAAACAAAAAGAAACTGTTTAATAGCTCAAGTCGTTCATCAGGAAAATCACCCTCCAATTAACACTGCAAGTGTAATATTTTCTGCAACTACGACTGGGTCCATTCCCCTGATTACGACGGTCAGAAATGCCTCAGGGACGAGCCCTTCTCCAGCCAGAGTCACTGCTGCTCCCCAGCAAATCTCGCATACATTTGGGTGTCTACAAGAGCACAGGCAAGCAACAGAATCGGAGGTTGGCTCACATATAAATGTGGGATGGCGGGACTTGGCGTTCAGCATCACTGTGCCACTTGGTAATTCGACCTCCCCGCCTGCATGGTCACAGAGACCCGGGCATTACCGGCACCCTCACCACGGTCATAACGTTTTAGCCATACTACTACAGCTATATGGTCATACACAGAACCAAGATTTCCGGGAAAGCCATGAGATTTTCTCTACCGCTTCCAGCTCCAAGCGTGGTGTAATTTCCAAAGGTTCTTCGTCATTTGGACTACAAGTCACAGACATCGTATCCATGCGGCATTCCAGGCTAAAACCACTACACGTCGCATTGTTCGAGAGATCTTGGCGTACTTTTCACTCAAGGACAAGGTCGCATTCTCCACATCGCTACAGTGACTACACCAGTCGCTTGGGGGGGGGGGGTGTTACATGGGCCCATTCGTGGTACAGCTCAGGATCCCACTGACCCGTTTGGACTCAGAACAATCGACGTTGGGGCCGACATCAATTTTCTAGTGATTACTCACGGTGTGAATCCGTACATCAGAGGGGGGGGGGGACCATGGTGTGTTACACTGGCCCATTTGTGGTCCACGTCGTGATTCCATTCGGACATGGATTTTCAATTGATTACTCACGGTCTGAAGCTGGGTATTGGAGTGGGAGGATCCACGAGCCCATTCGCAGTCCAGCTCGTGGTTGAGGTTCAAGATAAACAATTTCTGAAAGATATTTTTCGACCCCCCCCCCCTGTCTTCAGAAGCCAAGGACTTAAGTGAAAATCCACAAATTGTCTGATGCCCATGCATGATGTTATGAAGATCCTTCTTTGTCTGATGCGAGTAAATTGCCTGAGATGTTCCATTTCCTGGACAAATGCTGTTGAAATGTCCTGGATATCAAATTGTTCCTCCCATGAGTTGGTTCTAATTACCGCCTGCTAGATCTTCCCCTGGGAGGGGCAATCTTTTTGACAACAGGTTTCACGAGGCCACGATGCAAGAGACCAAATGCCTGAAGACCAAAACAAGTTGGATATTCCCCAACGCTCATCAAAACTTCATTCTACTTCTGTCTCCAGCCAGACCAGTAAGAATAAACCACGGCCTGTTTTTACTGACCAAGGGGTTCTGACTGCAGCAGAGTACTTATCTTTCCTGCTTCAGATCTAGTAGGTGGTCGTTTGAAGATTTCAGCCAGAGGTTCTCTCACATAACCTCAGACATCTGGGTTCTTCAGACAATCTCTTCAGGATACCACCTGGAATTCACCAGTAATCCTCTACGACCTTGGCAACCAACTCCTGTTCCCACAGACCCTGCATTCTTGGCTGCTTTTAAAAGAGAGGGAAATGAAGTTTCTGAGGACAAGAATGCCATCATTCTACTCCCAGCCGGATCCATCCTTTGCATCACTTCAACCTTCCTTCTTGTTCTGAAGAAGTCAGGCAAATGGCGACCCATTATCAACTTGCGACCTCTCAACTCTTAACATTAGACCAAATCACTTCTGCTTTAAAAAACTTTCCACTGTTCTCCATGGGGCTTGAGGTGCTGTCAGTCGGGCATCCAGACTGGACAGTGTTCACTCAACCCATTGGGCTTGAGGCGCTGTCAGTCGGACATTACATGAGCGATGCACAGCGGGCCACCTGGGGGAACCCGGGCTGCCCGGCTCTATTATATACCGCTCTAAGGGACCGCCCTCGTCATCTGATTTTATCCGTTGTTCAGGGGTCCCAGCACCCCACGCTTCATCTAAATTTTCAATGGATGTACCCCGGGGCCATTCTTCAAGAAAGAAGAGTAAGAAAAATGAGGCAGGTCGACGATCATGCCATTCTTCTTCAAGCTCGGTGGACTCGTCAGACCGATCCAACTGGGGCAAACGCCACCAGGGTGAGGACTCGGTCTCCCAAGCCAACTTTATGCAAGCCTTTTAATCGATTTCCGCTTTATTGTCAGTCATATCTACCAACGCCAGCCAGGCGCCATTGGTGGCCCGCCTGAAGTGGTGAACGACGCTCCGATGCCCTTAGTCATTGGGCACGGCTCGACCCAATTTTTTTGCCCCCACCCCCCAAAAAGATTGTGTTCTGGATCCGTTCTGGTGTGCTGGAAGAGCTCTTTCAAAAGTTTCGCACCATATATGTATGTAATACTGTTCAGATATGTATGAAAAATTGTGCTCGTATGTAAACACTCATGAACAAACACCATGGCGGCCTTGCCAAGGCTGTCTTGCAAGACATTCGTAAAAATGATTCTGATAGTGAAGACTTAGAGGCTTTGAGGTGATAGTGACTAAAATGAGGCAAAGTAGACTCCACAGACCATGAAAAGGCCATGTGTACACACTGTACACATCGTGACCGTGATTTGAATAAACATTGTAATGTTCAGAAAAAGCAGATTGGTTGTTATCGTGTTCATTCATCATGTTGGTAATGATATTTCTAGTATGTTTTTTATTGTGTCATCCAATTTTCCAATGACAGAAAAGTACTTTTATCATTCTCATGTATCTGTACTTACTTTGGACATGGAATTGCTCTATGGGATTACTGTCTTGTCATGCTTGTACGATTACATGTAGGCTTTTTGTTTTTACTTTTTACTTATCTAAGAAGTCAAAGGTCACATTAGAGGTCAAGTTAAATTAGATGACATAGAGGGTCAACATGGTCAAGGTGATTTATCTCCGTTATTTACAAATATTTGCATACAGACAGATTTGTTAGTTTATATTTCTGTGTAATTTTCAATTTTTATATATTCAGACGTAAAAGGTCATACATGTCATAGTGAGGCCATATGACATCGTAATTATAAACAATTGTTGAAATGTTATTTACCAACTTTTGTATGCATATTTGGAAATAGATACCTTTTACCAGCAGCAAACACATGACCTATTGGCAAAATACTGTACATTTTATTAATTTTCTAATTTTTAAAAGGTCAAAAGTCACAGATATATTGTCATACACACAAAAGGACTAATTGACAGAAAACAGTGTTTCATACTCTTTGAAACAAACAAAACATGCTGTACAGCCAAATAAACAGGAAGAGCAGTATTTTCTATTGTTTGAGGGATGTTGTTTTCCACAGCATTTTTCACAATATTCTCCGGTCAGTAAATGACCAATATAGTGTATGCATGCAAGTGCTAATAGGCTAAACATGAATAAGTGGGAGGATCAGATGGCTGTAAGGGGATGTGGAGGCCATCTTTTTATTATTATTATTTATTCGACCATCACAAAAACAAAACAAAACAAAATTGAGTAAAACGTGCATAAAACAACAACCAACAAGTACAGTAAGAGGGTAGCGGGGACCTGGGACGAAAATCTGAATACATGACAAGACAAATGACAGTTATGTGGGTCAGGGACCGCAAAAGTAAAATGAACTGCTATTACCCGTGGGTATGCAGCCCCCGCACATAACGTTGAAAAGACAGATTACAAACACGGAAAACAACGGCCCCCGCAGGGGTGATCAAAATGACAGCCAAAAAAAAAGAGCAATGGTTTGACCTAAGTTACGATAAGAATGCCTGCTTGAGGGCCCTAAGGAATCGAGGAAGGGAGTCGACAACAGCTGAGTCTTTGACATGAGGCGGTAAAGAATTCCATATTCTAGGGAAACTGCGGGTGGGGGAATGAAACAAAGCTTGTGTGCGTGAATGAAGATGGCGGAATGTAAGCACATCTGGGTGGCGTGGGTTGATTAGGATGTTGTCACTGATGGTCTCACATTGGCATAAACCGTGTAAACATTTAAACACAAAGGAACATAGTAGGTATTGTCTTCTGGATGATAAGGAGAACCAGTTAAGCCGGTCAAGCCTGTCCTCATATGTCATCTGACCTCGCCGTTGTTTTAGGGCAATTCGGGTTGCTGAACGTTGCACACGCTCAATCTGTTGTTCTTGTGATAGCGTGTGCGGGCCCCAGCAAGGGATACCATATTCGAGGACAGGTAGGACAAGCGATTTGTACAGTGTGAAAAATGCTCGGGTGGATGAACCTCCAGCAACTGATCGGATAAAACCTAAGAGGCGATTGGCACGAGAAACAATTACATTAACATGGGAATTCCAGCTAAGGTCAGAGCTAATAGTGATACCTAGGTACTGAACGGATGAGGAAGCGGCTAAAGGGGAATTACCAAGATTGTAAGTAGGAGGATGAATATTTCTTCTTCGAGTAATGTGCATAACCTTTGTTTGGGAAGGATTAAAAGCCAAGTGATTACACAATGACCAATGAAGAAGGTGATTAAGATCAGTCTGAAGATGATGCTCGTCCACTTGGGACTGGATAACACGAAAAAGCAGCGCATCATCAGCAAACATAACACATCTAGAAGAAACACTGTCAGAAATGTCATTAACAAATAAATTGAACAAAGTAGGACCTAGAACACTCCCTTGTGGGACACCAGAAGAAACATCTGCCCAAGACGAAGCACTACCCTGGAATATCACACGCTGTCTACGGTTTGTTAAGAAGGATCTGACCCAATGCCACACGGTGCCCCGGATGTTAAAACGTGAGGCCAGTTTCTCAAGCAGGACACCGTGCGGCATCCTGTCAAATGCCTTAGACATGTCGAGGAAAACAGCGTCAACACGGGGAGGGCGTGGTTGGTCGAGGGCAGACG
Organism: Patiria miniata; assembly: GCF_015706575.1. NCBI lineage: Eukaryota > Metazoa > Echinodermata > Asteroidea > Valvatida > Asterinidae > Patiria > Patiria miniata. The sequence goes on from NW_024037067.1 coordinate 7,214,624, forward strand.
CCCACTGGTGCAAAACGTTAACAAGTTGGGTTACACAGCTACGATGTTTTATAGAGCCATGTTGATTGCTGTTTAATAAGCCTAACATATCTGTGTGATCGGTTAAGGCCGATGCAACGACTCGCTCTAGTACTTTGCACAAGACTGACGTGAGAGCAACCGGCCTATAATTTGCCAGGATGGACTTATCACCTTTTTTGAACACAGGATGATGGGAATGCTCAGTGTTAGACCTTTATTTTCAGAGTGTAGCCAGTGTATTGTAGGTAGGCTCCTCAGACTGAATGTGTCCAGTTTGTCTGAGTTTTGTTGGAGCAGGTTTCATATCAAGTTGAAGAGCACAGACACTTATCTTTCAACATTCACTATTGATACTAGATCATGTATGATGTTTGGCTGCAGTTTTCACATGAAAACAAAGTCCGAGAATTCATGCATTTAGGAAATATTCCTGGCATACACACTCTTAATATTCGTATCTTTCTAAACACGTGATTACATTTCTTCATTTTAACTACCATGTTCACTTTTCTTTTGATTGTTTGATCTGTAGGATGCAGCAGATGGACAGAGCGAGATGAAAACTGACTTATCAGCTCTCTTCCTGCCAAGACAACCCTCTATGCCTAGTCATGAAGCCGTAAGTAACCCAGACAGTTGGAATGCCACTATCCTGCTACCTACTGCACTGACGGATTGCAGAGACAAACTCAGCCATGTTGAGCAAATTGGCATCTGGAGCTAACAATCAATTTGTGAGAGGGTGTAGTTCTACAACCTGCTCTAAAAGCAAAACTGAAGGAGCCCACCCTGCTTGGCCACAAACAGAAGACCACCTAAACCAGATTTTGCATCGCACATTTGAGGTTTAATCCCTTGATAACAATATAATTGGTTATGATGTTTTATAAACAAGTTCTTAAATTACAAAATAGGACTATATTCATTTTTGCAGTGTTTGTTTGCATGTAGCAATGTCTGGTATGACTAATGCTCAGGTGTTTTTCAGGACATTTTAATTGGTGAATGAGCATAAAAGTCATAGTTTAAAGATAAATTATCATTTTGTTTAACAAGGGCCTCTTACACAGAAGGTTAAGAACAATTCATGACTGTTTATTTTTCCTTGTCAGGATCAATTGATGGAGGATTGGAATGAGGATCTTGATGGCATGGAATCCTTTGTATTAGAGGGCAAGAAATTTGTACGGCTTCCTGATAAAGAAATTGGTATGTATCCTCCAGATTTTTTTTATGGATATCAAGAGTTTTGTTGAAAGAAAAGTTCTGTGAAGTACTTCATCACATCCTAGGAAATTAGAAATATCTTGTCTAGCAAAAATAATAGCAGTAATAAACCGCGCTTAATAAAGCGCATTTTGTACAAGAGTCAATGCAACTGTTTATCAAGTCAACCATATAGATTTTATACCAGGATTTGACCTTAGTGGTAGCCCGCTAGCCAAATGCAAGTCAAAACAGCATCGGGCTAGTCAAAAACATTCTCTAAGTAGCCTGCCTGGCAACTAAAAATTAGTGAGATAAGGTATGAAACTTTTCTGCGTAGCCATGAATATCTGCTTGTTTTTTTTAGCCGGTCTTAGAAAAAAATCTGATATTGCCGCGCATTTGATTTTTTTTTCATGCCGATGTGCCACCGAATATTGTGCCGAAATCGCAAGAACAAGAGATCTGCCTGCTGAGCAAAATGTCATTCTAGGCCGTTTGTTCAGCACTTAGCTCAGATGATATCACCTTGTGCTGTCAAATTTGCTACGTTTTCTGCCTTGCAAGGCCATGAGGCAGGCAACCTGAAGGACGTGATATTTTTTGTGTTACATGTACATGCTTAGTGAATGGTCACGAATGACTTTTGCTCAGCAGATACTTTCGTGTGCGGCGGGCTAAAATTAAAAAGGAAGACTAAGGCCCCCCCAAAAAAGTCTCCGGTTTCTGGTATGGAGCTTGCCCCAAAAGTGGTGCGGCGACGCGGCTTTTTTTTTTTTTTACCTGTTTTTTTTTTTTTTTTGGCTTCAAATGTCGGCTGATGACTGCAAATGGTGCCCGACTAAACTTAGTGCAAATATATGGGAGTCCAGAGAGGCCACATAAAGCTTATTCTCGATCATAACCCCATCTAAAAACACGTTAAAATTGTGCAGCAGCAGAATTCCAGTCAAACCAGTGAGTTTGGTGGTTTTGAGACATCATCTTGTATTGAAAAAAAAAACTTTTTCATTTTGCCGACGCGCATGGCTGCGGCGACGCGCGCGCATACCAGAAACCGGAGACTTTTTTTTTTTGGCCTAACACTGTTTTTTGTGTAGGTACATAAAAGCAGAAAAAAGTACAGGACACAGACTTCAGTATACTGTCTGGCCTTTTTATGAATGAGCGTGTAGCCTTTTTTACTCTGGCAATTGGCGTGAGTAGGTCATCGGGATACAGACAGTACTGCATGTACGGCGCTCCTTAAACAAACGTGGCCTATGTAGTGTGATCTGGTCCAATTTTACATCCTATAAATGTCATGAAGGGTGAAGAACAAAGTTAAGGGTGAATTCTGCTTTATACTATTTATTGTGTTTGCTTTAGCAAGTTATTTAGCAAGCTCATAATAAACCCACTTCCCTCCAACACAAATTCTATATTGATTTTATTGGAGGAGAACCTCTGGTAAGAAGATATAGCCAGGATTGGTTGACATTGTTTAGTCATTCTGTATTTTGCTTTTTATCCCCCTGGCTGTAAGCCGGAGGAGGATATTGTAATAGCGTATTCCTTCTGTGTGTATGTGAGTTTGTTTCTGCATTCAAAAGGGGACGTTGAACAATAGAGGACAATAGGTCCCCAATTTGGATTCGTGTACAAAACATTTGCTTAAAAAAGGTCAAGTTCAAACAAAAGAGGGACAACAGGGGGTCCCCGATTTCAGGCAAATACACACTTGTATGTGTATGTGTGCTATGTTTTGGTTAGGTTAACTCTTGTCAGCACGTTAACTTGAGAAATACTTTACTTATGAACTTAAAATCTGGTTTGTAGGTTGTTCTTGATAGTCTTGAGAAGCCTATTGATTTTGGGCTGACAGGTTATAGGCCAAGGTCACTTTTGCTAAAACAATAGAAACATTGTCAGCACGATAACTTGAGAAATACTTTAGTTAGGAACTTGAAATTTGATTTGTAGGTTGCTCTTGGTAGTCTTAAGAAGCTTATTGATTTTGGGGCCGACAGGTCACTATTGCTAAAACAATAGAAATCTTCCATCTTGGTTAGGGAGGGATTTGCGCAAGTCTCACTTGTGGCATTTTTAAACAATATTTGTCAATTTGCCACAAAGGTCACTTCTACAGTGGGGACAGCTATGTGTTCCTCTGTCGCTACTGGGTGCCTAAGGACCTTCCAGAGGAGGGGGAGGAAGAGAAAAAGGCTGACACCCATGAACGGGAAGAGGATGAGGACATAGACAATGAAGACAAGGATGATGAGGAGGAACCTGAGGAGGACTTCCAATGCACCGTCTACTTCTGGCAGGGCCGGGATGCCAGCAACATGGGCTGGCTGACCTTCACCTTTAGTTTACAGAAGAAGTTTGAGTCCTTGTTTGGTGACAAGTTGGAAGTTGTGCGGCTCTGTCAGGTAAGGTTAGAGAGGTATCTGTAGCGATGACTTATGATGTAGTGTATCACTACCTGCCACTGAGGTGCCAGTTATTGTGAAAAACGGATGTCCTCTCACAAAACTGTATTCCTTCTGCACAAGGACTCAGCAATTATAATGTATACTTTGATCGCACATGATGGTTGTCTGAATTTAAGTGAGTCCAATGACTATTTTATTTACAAGACTTCCCAATATATTTATGAATGATGGGTGATTTGCTGCATAATATGTTATGCAGGATATTGACTGTTGAAAGGTGGCACATTGGAAACTAACACCTGTAAAACGCCTTTGCAGCATCATTATCCCACATTCATAAATACCTCAGACAGTTTAGCCATTCCTATTGGTCGAGAGCCCGTCACATGGCCGGTCTTAAACGGATGATAAAGACATGCCTAGCTGGTCTTAAACACTTTTCCAGTGTCACATAAAATGTGGACTCCCATGAAATCCGGTGCCTTTTACCGTTTTATTGGTTGAACGTTCACAGTCCTCGCGTAGGCATGCACAACACTACCAGTGAGTCAGAATTTTACAGTTCTAAATTCAAAATGCAACGCCCCAGGTGCGTTCTGCGCGACATCACACAGAACGTGCCACGCGCGCGTCAATCTCCATAAAAGGGTTGTTTACATCTTAATCGCCAGCTGAACACTCCATTATTTAGCTAGAGGGATGTTTCAAAAATCATGAAGTGAACTTGTTGAACAAAATCGGGATTTTTTGACCAAAATATTGGATTTTTTTTAACGAAAAGGTATTTATGAATGGGAATAAATATGTGGTCGGTCGGTATTAATCACTCTGTTTAAGACCGCATAGAGTCTGAGTGCTGATAATTACCCTGAATCAATATTGTCTAATTTTACCTGTACGCCCACTAAGGTTTTGTCAATTGAGTCATATGTCATGATCTTCTTTTTTTGTTGCTATAATACATAATGAAAATTATTTGAGAATGTATGGTCTTTTCATAACAAAACTTTAAGTTTAGGCTTTTGCTAAAGACTAATAATTTGTTCTTCTAACCAGCTGAGGAACAAATGTTTGTTTTCTTATAACTTATGCAAAATTACAACTTCAAACATGAAGAGAAGAGAAATGCTAGAATTGTTGATTTTCCATTGTGGACAATACAACTGGCTTTTCTGTGAAGTGGTTTATTGATAGTTGCATTTTGAAGAAAGGCCTTTCAAATTATTTCATTTCTTTCGTTTCTAAATTATTCAAAACACTGCAAAGAAAAAAATACCTAAATTGAAACATTGAACCTTTTAAATTCCATACCTCATGTGAGATTTAGAGCAAGGACAATTTGTTAGAGTAATGGCCAAAAGAATGCAAGCGTTGTTGGTGTGATGGTAATGATCGTATGAAACAAAGTATGAACTGACCCCTAGAGAAGAAAACAAGTGTTGTTTGTTTTTGTATTCCAGCAACAAGAAAACCTGAAATTCCTGTCACATTTCAAGAAGAACTTTGTGATCAACCGCGGCCGTCGTCGGTTATCATCAGCGGCTGATTCAGAACAGGAGCAGAGCTTGAACCCATCCTTCTACCACATTAGATCCAATGGCGGACCACTGAGCACACGTTGTGTTCAGGTGCATCCAACTGTGCAGTGGCTGAACTCCGAATTCTGGTGGGTTATGCAGCAACACCCACTCACAAGAGCCAGTGTGTTTGTGCACATGATGCCGAGTATTCATGACCAAGTTTGTAAACTCAAGTTGCTAACTTAAGTATACCTCAAGTAGCTCCCCCCCCCCCTTCCCAGATGGATGTTTTGGACGATTTAACAGTATACATCAGGTTTCAAAGTGTGAACTTGATGGTTCATTTGTTCATGACATTAAAGAAGATGCTCATTATACAGTAATATGGTCATTTTGGGATCAATCTAACCTATGACCTCCATGATTGTATTTGCACTCTGTCATCTACAAGTACTTCCTTTGCATTACTACATTAAAGTTAGTCTTCTCATGGATCAAATCACAGTACAGGGACCGATTTCACGAAATGCTGATGCGTCTCAGAAAGAGCAACTCATCCTAACTTTGAACTCATCCTAACTCACAACTCATCCTAAGACTGATTTTACCAAACGTTCAACACGTCCTAAATTCCTTAGCAATGCTCGTAAGGGTCGTCTTACCTCATGATAACGTACATTAATTGGTATATCGTCTTGAAATCAATCTTTTTGTAAAAGGTGAGTTTTGGTCTAAGATAAATTTTTGCAACAATTTCGAAGCTAATTTTAACGCAAGAGGATGAAAACCCCTTTAGAAACAGATATAAAATGTTTTTTTGACACGCTGGTCATTTTAATGTCAGGGAAGGCAATGCCCGCTGGCAGTGTCCCTCAGATTGAAGGATGTCCCTTCTGATGGGAGGGCGTGTGCCATCGCGGCAAGAGGATTCTCAGGAAGAAAACACTGGAAAACAAAGATGGCTGTTCCTTCAGTATTTTTTTTTAAGTGAATCCGTCCCATGACAAAATCCTTGGTCAATTAAGCCCTGATGTATAAAATCCCTGATGTATAAAATCCCTGAAATATAATTACATAAAAATAAGTAAGGCCTGCTCGCCATAGGTTTACACTTCATTTCTAGTTGCTTTCACATTTCTTGGATCAAGTTAAGGACTCTGTAGTGTGGATTAGACGATCTTTAAGTTGTCCAGAGAGAATAAGGTTACTTTTACGTTGATTTGCTTGAACATGTGTTTCCACCCCTCGAAATGAAGTTTTTATCGAAGAGCTTACATGAAAATCTGTGTGTCATTGCTGTAGTTACATTCTGAAGGTACCATTCAGGAACCAGGACAGTAAGGGAATTGTCTACTCTTGGATTGGCAGCAGAGCTGACCCTGAGACAGCCAGAGTAGCAGAGGATCTGGCCTATGACATGTTTGATGTGAGTTATCATTGTTATCATGTCACTGATCACATCATTGTAAAGGGCGATTCTTCAGAAATTGAAACTATATTAAAAAAATTTTTGTTTTTTTATTTTTTATGTGATGTAATACAAATGATTCCTGTAAGTAAAGTAAAGTAAGTAAAGACGCAGATTTCTTGAGATGTTTTATAAGTTGGTCTTTCCGTGCATAAATTAGCATAAATTTAATTACAAAATGTCACACACATGTCCGATCAAAATGTCACACAAGTGACCGCAGAACAATTGCTATAGTAGAACTAAAACAGAGGATGTACTTTATTTATGCATTCTATAAATCACAAAAGACTAGACTACGGTACCCCAAAATTAGTATGGGTGTGTGTGTGTCCTTAGAACGTTGGAGAATGGCGTGAATTTTCCGTCTGATGTCACAAAACTTTGATGACCTCTCCTAATATTTTGACAAAATTTGTGAAAGTAGAAACAATACTCTGAGGTAGGGAGTAAAAAGTACTAACCTGAGGAATCAGTGAAAGTAATATGTCAGATGTAATAACAAAAGGTAAAGCTTCAAAACTCAAACGAGACCAATTGTGCGTCACAAGGTGACCGAAGAATGGCCCTAAATAGGCATACTGATATGAAATATTCCAATGTCCCTGGAAACTGTACGATATTTGATCACATGCAGATACTTGGGCTTACAATGCTCAATAAAACGGCACAAAAGCTGTACTATGTGAATACACATACGCATGTGACAATGGAAGAACTTATATCTAGTGTTTGTAAAATTTACATTCATGTATGAAGACTTGGTTGAAATTTCATTTGTTGGGCAATTCCATAGTAACTCACGTTGCAATGTAACATTTAAAGGGGGGGGGGGTCTTACGTCAACTCTGTGCTGTTCATTCTATGAAGTCAAAGCATTTTTAGGGTGGATTTGTCTCACAGAAGATCCCTTGAATTTAAGTGACTACACTACAAACAAAGAGGCCAACAAAATAACTTTTTGTTGGTTTAGCAGTAACTTTTTTTATCGGTAACTAGATACAAAAACAAGGACATGGCAAAAATGTTAAATACCTTGCATTTGAAAGTTTCCTCGTACTGTGGCTTGTTGGAAAAAACTTTTCAGTGCCCATACATCCTTAGGTGTTAGGGTGTAAGTCATATGTTATGAACAATATTTATAAAAAATAAATGATCATGAAATCTCTAGAGGCAGGTGCGGTTCTAGGGGGCTATAGCCCCCCAAAATATTGTCTAGCCCCTCCCCCCCCCCTAAAAAAAAATCCATAGGCAGTAGCCTATTTGAGAAGGCGACGTCACATGCGAATTGTCTCACCCCCCAAAACAATACTCGTGAGAAAGGGGCATCTGTACACTATTATTATCAGCGCTCCCCATGGAAAATGTGGTACGAGCCCCCCGCCCCCTGCCCCCCCCCCCCCCCCCCCCCCGCCCCCCTTGATTTTCAGAGGCCCAAGTGTCTGGAGCAAAAAAAGGTCTACATTTCAGCACACCTCCCTGCAAAAATGTCTAGATCCACCCCTGCTGGCCCCCCTAAAATATAGGCTCTAGAACGGTGCCTGTCTAGAGGGAGGTATTTCGGTAACTCGCGTTATGCTAACTCACGCAACATTTTGTCCACCCATCTTTGGCACAATTTAATAATAAAACAAAACAAAACAAAATAGAACATGAACCTTTCTCTCTGCCTTCAAAGGACAAACTCACAATCAGATTTGCCTTTTGCATATAAAAACAAGATGCCAAAATGACTACCTTATAATACATTAACAACTTTTTTTTTTACAAAAAGTACATTGAACCATATTCCATCGCACTGGCACACCACTCAGATGAAAGGTCTTGTCCCCTTTTGAAGTTGTTATGCATGTACGTGTAGTTTTGAAGATTTCATAAATTTTGAAGCTTTCAGCCATGTCCAATTTGTGTGAAATGGCCTCTTTGTCAAAGGCAGAAATCCTAAATCTTCATGTATATACACGTGAACTAAAATCTGTCTTTTGCCCTAGCTGACACCGCGTTGTGCAGAAGTTTTCTATTATTAGGACCGAGTTATGGGGACTTTTTGCTGTCTGCATAGCATCTTCGGTCCCCATATTAAGTATCGCTCAACAGGCAGTGGTGGATCCAGGGGGTGCGGAGGGGGTGTTTAGTTGATAATATTTAGTCAAGAACATCGCTATTAGTTGATTGAAAGTAGAACCAATACATGGGCAATTCAACAGTAATTTGGACACGGCTGAAAAGTGGAAAAACTATGAAATCTTCAGAACTATTAGTATCGCAACCTCAAATGCGGTATCATATGAAAGGGGACAACAAGAATTTGAGTTAGGTGAGTGGATTATGGCCAAAAAGTGCTTTAAAAAATATGAAGTGGCAACTATTGTACTACCAGCTAATATTGGTATTTTTTTAAAGTCGGGACCCTGCTTGGTTCAGAAATAAAAATTACCCAGAATAACTATTGGGCAACATGTTCAAATGACGTCATCAAATTGACCACACTTGCGCAATTAATTGTGACCCAGCCCAACGAAATGAGGCATACGACTACAGAGCTGCTATTGCGTTACGGCCCTTATAAGAATCTCGCCCTGTAAATATTAATAAAAACTGACATCACCATTGCTCACAATCATTATTGGTCGCCCAAATGAATGAGTCGAGACATTTTAAGGAAGTGACTCAAGTTGAATTGAGTCAAGTCATTAGGTTAAGCAGGTGGAGTCGAGTAGAGTTGAGTCACAGAAAGTAGTCGAGTCAAGTCAAATTTATGCTTGAGTCAATTCAAGTCACTGACATTTGAACACCATATAATAAATTACAGAATGGAAGAACACAAAGCACCAGTTTATTAGGAAGATCCAACTTACGGCCTTAAGAAATCGCCTGAAGCCAATGATGAACCGAGAATTAGGAAATGCGTTTAATGTCTGATTTCGTGATTGTAGTTTGTGCGCTACATTATAAAACCACGAGGTTTAGGCGGCTGCAAGTTGAACATAAATAACTTTGCACCGTAATAGTACCCAAACCTAAATATGTTTGCACCGTAAAAGATCACTGCACACATATTTTCGCACACTTTTGGGACTCTAGTGTTATTAGCCTTCGACTGGAGTCAAGTCTTCTGATGAGGGACTTGAGTCAAGTCGAGTCATTTGCTCCTAGTGAATCAAATTTGAAATTTGAGGTCATTTCTACGTTACCATCATTTGAGGTCATGTCTACGAATTGCTCTCACGATCAAGGGGCTGATGGCTTCGATTTGTGTGGAAATAATATCAGTCCTCTCAGTAAACAGGAAATGGGTCTTCTATAAACTTTTCCTATATTTGGTATGCCAGATTTTTGAATTCTAAACTGAATACATTGTCTTGGTTGGGATGACCCTTTGCAGGATACCCACAGCTTCCAGCTCCTCTGTGAGGGAGAGGAGCCAGAGAACTTCTGGTGGGTGGCGCTGGGTGGCCAGCGCAAGTATGATGAGGAGGCTTACTATATGCATCACTCTAGGCTCTTCAGGTGTTCCAATGAGAAGGGTTTCTTCACAGTGTCTGAGAAATGCTCGGACTTTTGCCAGGTAGAGAATGAATTGTTTCTTGCATGTCAGTTTCATATATGTAGTTTTAGAAAAGATGCTAAATTAATCAGGGGCCACTTTCATGGCACTGCTTAACAACGAAACAGTTGTGGTAACTACATGTATAGCAGAAAATTGTGCAAATTCCAAGCACTATTTCATTGTGTGGATGTGCTAATGGTTGCACGCGCATGGACGTTTCTATTGTTACGTCACTGATTAAAGCAACTTTTTGCTATGAGGTAAGCGTGCCTTTTTGCTGCGCTTACTGCTTAGCAGCACCATGAAATTGGGTCAGTAGTAACTTGAGGTTTATGTTGATGCTTAGAAGGGTGTAATATCCTTTCATACAAACAATGCTTCAAGAATTTTTGTCTTGAGTGCTGGATCAAGTGCGTTTTGGTCAATTTCTTGGTCGCGGTAAGAACACCATGCCAGAACGTGACAGTGTGACAGGGCCTTTAAAGTCCAAGAGTAAAAGTACAGATTTAGATTGAAAGCCGTCTTTTTGGCTAAGCAGTGTTTATTTTGTCAGCTTCTAGACCTGCTTGACAATGGGAACATTGCATAGCTGCATCCTGCTGTGAGTAAGATGATCTATTTGTTAGCATTTTTATCTTTAATCAGGATGATCTTGCCGATGATGATGTGATGATTCTAGATACAGGCTCTGAGGTGTATCTATGGTGTGGGCCAAGCAGCAGTGAAGTAGAGAAAAAGCTGGCCTTCAAGAGTGCCCAGGTCAGTTGCAGAGATGTAGTCCAGTCCTCACAAGTCATTGTTAATCACAGGTCTTCCAGACTGAATTCAAGTCACAAGCTATTCAAATGACCTGTATTTTGTATCACCAGTTGTCACCTTACTTGTGATTGGCTGACTTTCATTTCATCTGACAAAAATCTGAAAATGACATGTTACTGCTGATCATTCATGTTAGTGTGGTTCATTGTGTGAATTTCATCAGATGTCAGACAACTTTAGGTTCATTGTGTAATAAAACTACAACATATTAAAAGTCATTTGGAGTCTCTGTGCTCTTCCCTTTGAGTATATGTATGTGTCGATATACATTATGTACATAAATTTCAGTAACTGGCCCGAGTCTTATTGAGGCAAGTCGTTTTTGTTATCGACACACTGCAGATAATATCTATACAAATGTACATGCATACATAGACCAAAGTGCCCATTGCAGATATAGCCTTACCTTTTAAGAGTTGTGGTGCCCTGAAAGCCTGCATTACAGTGGTAGTAAAAACAAAGAAGTCCTCCATCTATTTTGTTCTAAACAGGTAGATTGGTAAACTGTTTACACTTAAAGGTATAGTCCATCATTTGTAATTTGTGCATTTTGTTCGTTTGAAGCAACAAACGTGGTCAAAATCTAAAGAAGGGTGCTGAACAACTAACCTGATGAAGTTTCAGCTCAGCTTCAGCTGTATTTCCGAGAAAAACAGCATTCTAGGATCTTGATTTCAAATCAAAATTTGCTGAATCATGTTTTGAATTGGGCCTGAAGTTAGCGTCCGAGACAAGTTCTCACTGAGACGATATTGCAGCTACGTGATGTTGCGCAACGATCCGACGAATTATAGCAACTGCGCGCCTGTGCGTCGTACCAACGCTTGCGTGCACTTTGCCGAATAAAAAAAAAAAAAACTACCAACGGAAATTTCCAACGGTACGTCTAAAGGCCGCCTTTCGTTGATTTCTTCAAAATGATAGCTTTCCAGAAAGAATAATTTCACAGGGAGTTTAGTCCCCTTACTTTCTTTCAGCCAAGTATGTTTTCAACAATAATAATGTCAGTTACTTTTTGGATAGCTGCAAATGATGGACTGTAGCTTTAATGTTATTTACCATGTAATATTTGTGTATCTCAAGTGTCATATTGGCCTTTGAATCTTGTATGGACTCTGTATTTGTAGTCCCTCAAAAAGTGGCAAAAAAGAAAGAGGTATGACAAACGCTTAATGCAAGTTCCACCTAACACTCATGCACAGATGTTACAGGGTTTTGCACATAAGTATACTAAGCATGTGTACATGTAGTCCCACCACACAAGAAACCAGTGTGGACAGGTAGTGCAGTCACTGTGTGTACCTTCAAACAAAAGATGTCCACATAGTGCAGGTAGTGAAGATGTTGTGTGGACTTGCCCAGGTCCTGTTTGGCCTAATATATGCAGCGCGCTTTCAAAACCTTTCATAGTCGTTCCAAACCAAACTCTTAAATTTCTTCCAGTAGCATATAAGCTGGAGCAAGATGTTTGTGCAACCTCACTGGGCAGTTTTGTTGTACTTAGTATGCGTGGGACTGAAAATGGACTGTGATTGTCTTCAGAGGTAGAACATACGCACTAGTTTCCCCCATTCAACAAGATTTTCTAGACGTTGTTGCTGGCGGTTCGTGGGCGATAGCGGTTCGTTGTTATGACGCCCTCTCGTGGCGGCAGGTTATCGCATATCAAACCACAACATCTTGCCCCTAGACTATGAAAACAAGTAGAGGCATTTTTTGGTTAGGGTTATCTGTTGCAAAATGAAGAGGAACACTAGCTCATGGAAATCACAATGAACAAATTCGGTTGAAAAAGTGTTCACTTTGCAAGTAAAATGAGTTGTTTTATTTTATTTTATTTTTTTGAAAATAAGAGGAAAGTCCACACTATGCATCGTAAACATGTGTGTGCATGATGTGTCCCACTTTGTGGAGTTCATCTGAGTAGGCCACTGAACGCTAATCATTCTTACTCATTGATTTAATTTAATTTCGCAGGTGTACGTCCAACACATGCGCAATAAGGAAAACGAACCCAATCGTAAGCTGGCTGTGGTCCGCAAAGGCAGGGAGCCCTGGAAGTTCATCCGGTGTTTCCATGGTTGGGGCAACTATAAAACTGCCCCAAAGTGAACTTCTTCTCAGTCAGTGTAGTATTAACAATACCTTATTAAAAACTCTGAAAATTAGTATGGTACATCCCTGCTTGAAACACCCCCCCCCCAACAAAAAAAGTCCTGTTGTCAGTACATGATGCAACACATATTCCTCCTTCTTCTGTGTGTTTTTAAGTAATAAATCATAATGTAACGTGTTAAATTTGTAACTTCTTTTAATTTGAACAATTGATATCAAAAGTGAAGACAGATTATGCATTTTTTATAGATTTGAAACTCACTTAATTAGGCTTGAGAAGTTTTCTCTCACAACTCACTGATCATGGAGGGTTTACATAATTGTAACTCATGTACACTATACAGGGTGAGTCAAAAATAAAGTCACCTAGATTTATGATTTGTTTTCTTAAAAGCAATCAAATTTGATAAACATGACGTATTTCTTAAAAAGAGCATGTTCTTCCACTCATCTCTAAAAAAGAATTACTGAAAGTGACGCATGCTATCAGATGTTATGCTTACTTTACTTACCCTGGGTTCAGACAGGCGTGCTAGAGTCGCGCCGATCCAAATTAAAGGCAAGATTTGAATTAAGTACATGAAAAGTTTGACGTCTGAAACAAATAGAAGCGACTACACGTGCCAGATGGCGAAAGATCGACGGTCAGACTCGTTCAGAACGACTCAGGAGCGACTTGGTTTCAGACGTCGCTCTAGTCATGAGCCAACCTCAATGCAAATGTATGTAAATGTATGTAAATAAGTAGTGACCTTCAAAAATAAGGACTGCAGGCGATGTGCTTAATGCGCAGTGCTTATAATTTAAAAGTTTTCTTTTTGCAGATATTTAATCCTTTCAAACACAAGATTTCGATGTCGTGTTACAGAGCAAAAGCTTACAATAAATGTACGTCCAACTGTCGTCCCAATACAACACAATATTCATTTTTTTAAAGCAGAAAACCGAGACTTCCAGTATCCATGTTGTACAGGCACGGCGCAGTCTTGAAATACAAATTGTTCGTACGTGGCGTGACGTGCAAGAGATAACGCGAGTGCACATGGTGTACGAAATGATCAGTGGTGGACAGCTGAATTTTGTGATCTTTTCATTGAAATAGATGTACATGTACTTTGGGAATAGACTATGCAAATTACATGAGAATTTCAGTTACTGCTAGTTGATAACATGTACTTTATCCCTCCGTTATTTTGTTTAGTGGAGCAAGCCACATATTTTTTAAACGTTTGTCTTATTCTGTCACTTTCTTTTCTACTCGCCCTGTACAGTAGTTTACTATTATAGTTGAAATTGTGTGACTCTCGGATTATCTTTCCTAACTTGATACTCAGTTTTTCCATCCTTGACAAAATAATGTTTTTGTTTTGTTTCCTTTGGTTGGTTGGTTGTGTGTATTTGTGTCTTGCTGCAGCCATATTCATGAAACATTACTCACTTAGCAGCCAACTAGGCCTTAGTAGGATACTAATATGCCTAATAGTCATGGTAGTCTACTATGGAGTTGACAACTAAATTGTGATTCCTGAAACCTTACTAAGAACCTTGGTAACTAGTTACATACTAGGGGAATTTAGTTGCATGCGCGAGTAACTGGAATTGGGTGCTTTTGGGTGGAGTGGGCATGTATGGAATGTGATGACAACAGATACAATAGTGCGAGGTATATTAGGCTAATCCGTGTCCAGCATGTGAGTGGAATTTTGAATACTCGCATAAATTATACTGCACTAAGGCCAAAAAAAGAAATAAGTCGATCTCTGGTCAGCGCGCGCGTCGATTTTAATCATGCGCATCAATCTTTTTTTTTTTCCAAAATGTTCCGCCGCACCTCCTCAATTTTTTTTTTACCAAAGAGCACCAAAGAATGGGAAATTGCACCAAGGCAAATGATCCAGAGCACCAAGGCAAATTATGGAGGACACCAATGTACATGAGGACACCAAAAAAGCAAAATAGTACCCCACCTTGTCTGTACAATCCAAGCTTGAAGAAAAAAAAAAGCCGCGTCGCCGCATCAATTCCGGAACTTTGGTCTGACCAGAGACCGAATTTTTTTTTTTTTTGGCCTAATGTACAAATTTTTTATTCTAAAATTCAAAATTATTCTAAAATATCTGCCAAATGAAAGGCCTTCACACTAAAGTTGTATTTCTTTTAGTTGGACACCTTAAACAGAAAGTACTCGGGTCAGGTGGGTAAATCCACTTGGCCCATGGTCTACTCCCGGTGATCTCCTTTAGCTCTCCCTCTGTAACCTCTGGGGGGAGGGTGCGTGCTTGCGCACAGAGTCCATACGCCATGGTGTTTTGTGGAGTTTGTTTTCTGCATTCAATAGGGGACGTTGAACAATAAAGGACAAAAGGGTCCCCAATTCCCGAGAGGTCCTCAATTTAGATTTGTTTACAAAACATATGGGAGGTCTTCCTAAACAGTACATGTACAAACAAAAGAGGGACAATAAGGGGTCCCCAATTGCAGGCAAATACACACTTGTACAGGTTGGTCTGGGTCACAGAAAACACTCAAGCTAAAGGGGCTCTCAGCATGTGATTTAGTAATGTTAGACATGGGAACTTGGAAAGATAAATTAATTTTTGATGATTGAAACTACAGTAATTTTTATAAAAGAATAAAATCAGACTATCAAATTCCATGTGTTCAGAAGGAGATATTAAGCACTTCAAACTGCACAACAAAAGGAAAAAAGCATGTGTTTATGTTGAGTTCTAAAACTAAATTATTTGTACGCACATAAGTTATGTACTTTGCACTTTATTAGTTTGTTTGTATGGAAATTCTATGTTTAGTTTTGTGAATTGCAGAAGCAGTAAGCAGTTTCTTTGCAATAGTTTACATAAAAATGAATTGAATATTGCAACTTGATACTTGCAATCCATTGTGGTTTTATTTGAGAAGTCAGTATGTCAACAGATGTCAAATGCTGGTTTCTACATCTTAAGCTGAGGAACTGGACATCAAAATTGTCAGGGAATTGGTAAGAATATCAAGCATACATGTCATTACCATAGAGCTATATTATATTACTAACATGCTCTTTCCCTACATGCCATGTGCATCCACCCTTTAAGTACCCTTTTAAGTTCTACTTTTTCAGCTGGGTCTGCTTGAAAGCCTGCTGTTTTTAATCAACTTTTCATTCCATCTTATTTCAATACTTTCAATGAGAATGCGAATAAAATAAAAGTGTCAGCACTTACATGTAGGAAATTTCTGACTGTGTTCTGCTAAGGGAATGAGGTACAGGCTCTTGCAGCGCCATTTTCCAGTCTCTTGGTGGGGAGGGGGGTTGAATATTGTGTAGAGTGCGTTCGATTACTTCCCCCGCGCTTACTCGTGCAAGTGCAACCGTTTGAGTTACCTCTCACATGACTTCTCGCACTTACTCGAGCCTGGCCCAAGTAATTGACTCACCGAGCTGGTTACTCGGGTAAGTACAGTAAACTCCGGCTAAATCGGGACCCGAGAATTTGTGACGACTTACGCGAATGCTGATATATGCTATAAGTCGTCATTTTGCAGACTTACATGAATGGTCTTTTGCACACATGATTCATTGCACTAATTGGCTTCCATTTACCCTGGATTATCTCCTTAATGCTCAAGTTGAATCCAGCAAATTAACCCTCGAATTGTATCATCACGTTTGGGGTATTGATAGTACAGACCACGATACATGCGTACGTGCACACAGTAATGAATTAAATGCGTGCGTGGTCCGGTATATACCATGCACGCATTGACTGCAGCAGTAGTCATTCAATAAGACGACCCCCAAAATGGACAGCGCATGCGTACAGCCTAGAGGGGGTACTGGTATTGATGTGCTCACGATGCATATATGCGATGTATATGCAGCAAAGATCCTATAGCGCCGCGTAGTGGTATGCAGTAGGACATCCTTTTTCAACACCGATGTATGCAGCAATCACGAGCCGTGCGAAACCACTTTTCACTCGACACTGCCAACCGAAGTACAGGAAGTCGATGCCAATGCGTGATTTGTTGAATTCTAAAAATGCCGACTTACACAAAGGATTTTGTAATGCTTTTTATGGAAAGGGGACCGAGAGTAACACGACGACTTGAGCGAAATGGCGACTTGTAAAAGCCGACTTAAAAATAAAAAATTTAATCGAAATGCATTACGGACAATCGAGACTTTAGTCAGATGGCCAACTTGGGCGATTTGACGAGTTGTACGATGTTGGTTTAGCCGGAGTTTACTGTATCCCATAAGGCCATGCAATAAACATGGCTGCCGGCGGGCGCCTCAGATCAGACCTTGTACACAAACCACTGAAGTGGCGTCAGGTTGCAACATTTTTTCCGAAACAGGCTACCAGAGCTACGGCTCAACTATTGTCAGTGCGTCCCCGCGTATTTTCAATGGCTGTGTACCTAGACCTAGCTCTAGACAGTTGATTTGGATGCAGCCTGTGTCTTGTCAAAGTTAAACTTTCCAGCTTTTGCACGAAACTTTACCCGAAATCGTTCGTTTATTTAGCTCCACTGCGCATGTCTGTCATCACGCGAGGAGCCAGGCGCGAGTAAGCTGGGGGAAGTAATCGAACGCACTCATTGTGATTTTGTGCAGTGCCTCCTAGGTGATGTGAATGTGTCCCAAAACAATTGGAGCGTTGTGTACACTTTACTTGCATGGGGTCAAAGCATTGCCACAGGGTAAGAGTCTGAAGCAGGGATGGCTCAACTCATGATACACTGTGTTTACTTCACACAGTCCAATTAACTTTCCACATATGGAGACTGTGATCATAAAAAGAGCATGATGCAATAGTATCACAAGATGATGGCTGGTCTGTCTGTCTACTAACTGCACTGTGTTTCTGTTGATCAGACACATCACTGCCAGAAATCTCTGTAGTTTTCTGTACAGTAGCTTGAGAAGTCTGCCAGTTGTCTCCTTTGTGTTGTCTGGTAGCATATTCACATGTGTCCTGATTTGCTGTTTCAGCTGGGGCATTTGTCATTGCCTTGTGTGGTGATGATGGCATATTCCTGTCCTCATTGGAATGCATTGGTTTGGATTGCTCTTGGGACGATACCACCTCATCAGTGAAGGAGGATGCAGTTAGTTGTTCACATGGCAGGTTTGCATGCTGGCACCAATCCACTCCATATGCTAGGGATTGGTGCTCCATGTATGAAGCAACAAGAGACTGGCAATTTCCATCTTGAAAAGTAAACAAAAGTAAAAAAATAATAAAAAAAACAGTCTGTAGAATCAGTTTCAACTTGTCTTACATGTCCACAGACAACAAGAAAATATTCCACTCTATCAGCTTTAGATTTGAAAATAAATTTGTTAAGTTTTTAGGACTTGGCTCGCTGGATAAAAAACATCAACTACGAAGACATTTTTTCCCCTCTTATCCAGGGCAATAAAATGTGGGCATTAGGGCCGAGTGATATTTTAGCACCATTATTAGATACTTTATGGCAGTTGACTAGCTGGCACTTGCATCAGTGAATGATGCTCATTTATTCAAGTTCACAAGATTGGCTGAACAGTGGGCACAGGCAACTTCTCAGCCTTTATGAGATATGGCAGCTACAATGGGCTCCATGCACGGACAAGAGAGGACACTTTTCTTACAACTTTCAGTGGAAAAGTGGCATCTCTGATAGTGCGAAGCACAACTTATTCTGAATGTGCACAAAGCCATAGCGTCTTTGCATGAGAGCCAGACATCATTGGCTATACATTCTAATGTCTCTCAGTGGTCTCCCCAACTCTCCCTTTCTTACCGTTGAGGGGGTAGTTGTACAGAGAGCCCGAAGGAGGACGCCATTTGGTTTGAGTAAAGTATTTGGTATAAAATTTACCCAAACCAAACAGGTCCTATTAATTGTGTGCGGAAAAATAGGCTAAGAAATAAAAGCTTACTGTATTCACCAGGCATGCAACTGCGAATTTAGAAAAAAAACGAGGACATTCCAAACCACACCAGACTTTGTACAGTGTTTTTCAATTTGTAATGGCATTCAGTCAAAAACGAGGAAATCAGCGGATCCAAGGAAAAGTTGCATGCCTGATTCATGTGGATTGATAAAGCAGGATGTGGCATAAATGACGAGAAAATGTTGCACAAGTCTGTAAAGACAAATCATACTTACTAACGACAGTTGCACAATCAATTATATGGAAGCCATTATGCATGCAAGCAGCCAGGAGCAGATTGCCATGGCTAGGGTGCCATTTTAATCTCCAGACACCCCCGCCGACACTGGTCTCTGTCAATGGTTGCCGCATATGTCTGGTATCCCATAGCATCACTGACTCATCATAGCTAAGCAGGTGGAAAATAATATCCAATTACCTATCTTCATTCAAAATAAATGAGCACTGAGACAACATTGCATATTATGGAACAGTTATTAGCTTGACAATCAGGGACATTAGCATTCAATAATTTTTGGCCTATTTTTCCTTTTAAAAAAATATATATACATCATAAATCCACATACTAAGCGTTGTGCCTATTTTGTGATTACCTTCCAGAAGCCAGTAGATTCTCCCTGTGTGCATTGCTATGCAAGCTGCATACACCCATGCTGTGACTGTCAAAACAACAACCAAGATAAAGTTGATGAAACCCAGAAAATCAATATTTTGCAATATCGGACACTGACACTTTATATTTGGGAATTCATACATATTGGACATGAAGACATGACAGGTAGGATAGTACAATTATGGACTCTGTGAACAACTACCCCCTCAGTGGTGAAAATGAGATAGGGTGAGGACACTTGAGGACGCCACCACGTGTCCATGGTTATGGGCTCTGTGCGCTTACATGTACTAGGTAGCGCGTGTATATGGCATACATTATGCACGACTAATTTGATTCTGAATGTGCACAAAGCCAATGCGTCTTTGTGTGAGCATCAGGCGTCATCAATGCATTTGAATGTCACTCCAAGTGGTATCCACCGGTAAGCCACCCTTGCTTACTGTTGACGAGGTAGTTGTGCACAGAGCCCATAGGCAAACTAGCGCACCCACAGGCATGTCATTTGAACGAAAGATGAGGTATGAAGGAAAGTATACACACATATATGGTGCCAATATGTAATTTACAATTATGAAATCAGGCAAGTGCAGGAGGACAAAGGGTAGATCCGGGGGGGGGGGGGGAACATCTCAAAAAAGGCAGCCACTGTGTACACCAACATGCACCAATGCCATAAAGAGTCATAGTTCCACCACCCCCCCCCCCCCTTTTCCCGGGGGGGGGGGGGGGATTTGGTTCCACCAAAAAATTGTGTTCTGGATCCGGCCTTCAGGAGGATGTACATTCCTGCATGCACTTCCACTTTACACAGTGTCCTTCGCACACTAGTTGTGTGCATTCACTCAGCACCTTATACTTTCCATGAACAGGGTCCAGTCCAAATCAGACTAGAGAAAATGGATGACTTTGTACCTTTTGCTTATAAACAGTGGTTTACTGCAAGGTGTTCTTGTATCCCATCCTTTGAACCTGCAGTCATCACCACCTGAATCAATTAACAAGATGTAATCATGAAAAAGACTATCCATTCAGACAATTAGAGAAATTAAACACAATAATGCTTGTCATTTGAAACTCAAATAGGCCCTAAGCTTCCTAAATCTTCCAAAACCCTCCAAAATCCAGGAATCTTAAGTTAATGCATTATATTACTTTAAGGTTCATTTCTAGTAGCAAGAATACAACATCGGTTTACTGCACATTGTTGGACTTTTGCTATTAAAATCAAGAACCTTCCAAACAAAACTGAGTTAGGTTCAGCACATTAATTTACCAGAGTACACCACGGTGGGTTGCCAGTAATCAAAGGCTGCTATCCAAGCCTCAAACCCATGAGCTGGCCAGTGAAGCACACTCTCAACACTTGATGCACCGTCACAGAGCCGACACAGTGTAAGACTGCCCTTGGAATCACTGACAATGACACAGGGATTCTGACTACAAGGACAAATAAAAAATTCAAAGAATTTGTCGCATTTGAATACTTTCTTGTTATTAAAGGAAGGGGGCTCAGTTTTATTCCTCTTGTAATCCTACACACTTCCGGAACCCTGAATATGATTTTTTTAAAATTTGTGTGAATAGTGTAATCAAGTATATTTTCTAAATACATGTTTATTTAGAACAGTATGAAGAGTGCATCATCCGAGCTGTGCCTTTCATTTTGAACAGTGGGACATTCAACCCATAAGTGCAGCAATCAATGGAGTCACTTGGCCAGGTTCTAAAGGAAGTCCTAGATCATGATGTAGGGAAAACAGTACATATGGTATCTTGTGAATACGTTAAAGGGACACTGCATCCTGGAATATGCCCAATTGGGCTACAAGACGCATTTTTAACGAAATGATGTTAGTCAGAAAGAACATTTAAAAGTAGGATATAAACATCCACACAACTATCCTTTAAAAACTGTGCGCTTTTGTAGTATTCCTGTGTTATTAGTGCGAGAATGACTTTTGGGGTCCACTTTTGCGACCCCAAAAAGTCGGGCTGTTCATGCTAGTTGTGATTCCCGTCGTAAGGGTTCACCTTTTGCGGACGTGTAAGAAATCACATTTTGTGCACAGTTGGTGATTGATCACCACTGTTCCTTAGCAGTTGTAAGTCCGAAGCGACTAAACAGTCTGTAAATAGTGCTTGTGTAATGCAACAAACGCACTAGAGTCACACAGTGTGACTGCACCAACACACTGTATGCGCCATTGTACATGTAATAATGGTGCACATGTAGCCAGCGATGTGGTTACACACTATAAGATGTACATGTAGTCCTTCCAGTACAAAAACAGACTGCGAATTTCTAAAAAAAAAAGAGGAATTGAGAGAAAATAACTAGAGTATTTGTACCCCCTTACATTTTCAATGTGCCATTTTCACTTCTTGCCACAAGGCCCATTTAAGCACAATCGTTCAAAAATTTGAGTTTATACCATCTTTTTGACTAGTCGCGACTTTTTATCGCAACTAGTCATGACTACTGAAATTCACTAGTCACCCAGGCCTAAATATTAATTTTTAAACAATAATCAATCATAAAATCTCGAGGGATACTGGTACTATTTCAGTAACCCTGGTGAGGCAAAAAAAACCAAGCTTCCAGTTTCTGGTATGGAGCTGGCCCCCAAAGTGGTGCGGGGACGCATTTTTTTTTTTCCTCTACTTTTTTCTTCTTCATATGTCGGCTGATATTGCAGACGATGCTTTGATCCCCTTAAAACACTCAAAAATATCCTTCAGAGTGGAGCTTGAGGTGACCTCAGTAAGGCCATAAGGCTTGAGAATTCTGCACCCACTAAAAATCTCGACCAACACGAACATTCTTCTTGAAATTTGGATAGTCAAGAGAAAAATCAGAGGAAACGTTAACGTCAGACCGTTCACAGCAAACAGGCATGCAACTGGGAAATCACAAGCAAAGGGGAAATTCAAATTTTTCCCAAACTTTGTACAGTGTTTTTCTATTTTCAATGGCACACATGGGAAGTACAAAAAGAGGAAATCAGCTGATCCGAGGAAAAGATGCATGCCTGGCAACATCGTGCATGTGCTGCCAGGCTGGTCCTTTACATATTGTGCTAATTAAAATATGTTTGGGGGGGGGGGCCAAACAAAATTGTGGTCTACCAAAAAGTGGGTGCAAAAAATTATGGCGTGGGGTTCGGGGGCTCACTTAAGGGCCGTGAATTTTTTTTTGATTCTAGATGCTCTGTGGTGCGATCTGAGGCAATTAATGACCACTTTGACCAATTTGTTTTGAGGAAAAGATGGTGGTGTACGGGACTGTACGCAGTGCCTGCCTTTATTGCGACGTCACTTAAAAAAAAAAATGGGTTCGTTTTTTGGGGCCATGGCCCCCATTGCCCCCCCCCCCCCCCGATCCGCCCGTGCAGGTTCCAGATACACAACCATCGCTCCTTCAGTCCGTCTTCCAGACGCACAATTACAAAACTACAACACCGTCTGCAAATGGTGTTTGACTATATTTAGTGCAAATTATATGGGAGCCCATAAAGCTTATACTCGATCGTAACCCCATCTAAAAACACATTAAAATTGTGCAGCAGCAGGATTCCAGTCAAACTAGTGAGCTTGGCGGTTTTGAGACATCATATAACATTGAAAACAAAATTTTTGCCGATGCGCATGGCTATGTGGATGCGCATGCAGACCAGAAACCAGAGACTTTTTTGGGGGGAGGGGCCTAATAGACAAAAGACTCTTTTGCCATAGAATAAGAACCCTCTCTGCCTTATATTCATAACAAATGCATTTTGAATGTGAAAACGTGCCAAAATTGCTACCTAAAATACATAATTTAGCAAAAAATAAATTTTGACCATATTCCATTTCACGGGCACACCTCTCAAATGAAAGGTCTTGTCCCCTGTCACTGGATACCACATTTGAGGTTGTGTGCTTTTAGTTTTAGTTCTGAAGATTTCATAATTTTCCAGTTTTCAGCCGTGTCCACTTTAGCATGGAAATCCCCCTATATTGTCTGCTACATGTACCTTTAACTCGGAAGTCAACAGCTTAAAAATAACCCCCATCCAATGTGATTAAATCCAGAGCCTTGATATATAGACAAAAAAATAAATATATAGACAAAAAATAAATTTTGTTGATTGTTGAATTCATATCAATACTTGCCTGTGATATTTTCCCGTGTTCCAGTCTAGAGACAAGGTTAAGCAATCATTCTCCTCGCTAACTCTATGGCAGGCAGTTGACTGTAACACAAAGCTATCAGCACCCCCATCAGCCTGCATGGGAACACAACACAAACATGTCAACAAATAATACAATGTAATCAGAAATACTCTTGTGTTTTATTCCAAACTGTGCTCCCTTCAAAAATTCACACAAGCAAAATAGGGAAATGTTAGAATTTGCACAGTTTGCACAGGTTCAGTTTGCAAGATCAAGTGAAAACAGGCATGGTACAAAGTTTGGGGGGGGGGGTGGGGGGAGGTGCTTTTAGATGTAAAAAAGGGCACATCAATCACCCTTGCTGAAAGGTGTAGTGTTTTTTCACTGGCCAACCAGCCTCCGTAAAATCAAGGGGGGGGGGGGCGGGCGAGACACCGTCTTCCCATGGGGGCGCTGTTCAAAGTGATCACGGGCTTTATATAGGTGGTACTCTTCAATGAGGGCACAATTGCCGACGTTTGAAGGATTTTAAAACAGAAAGGACACTTGTGTTAAAAGGGCACTCATGAAAAAAAGGGCACTCGTGCAAAAAGGGTACTCGTGCAAAAATTGGAGGGGGGAGGGGTGTTTAATGCTCCCACTTAATCCCCCCTTCATGTACACAGGGTTGATGTTCATACCAATTTTGAAGTTCATGCATTGATCCGTTTGAAAGAAAAGCCATGGAAAATTATTGTCCAGAGAAAGGGGTGATGGAGGTTGAGCCCCTTCACCCAAACATGTTGTATAAATGTTGCTTTCCGCACTCAAACGTTGCATACATAAAGCTTCTGCTGAACATGATTCTGTTTAAGGACTACGGCGATTTGGGCTTACTAATTCTGCTGCTAGTTTGAGCATGCTTCCTCCATGGTTTGAGTAACAATCTTGCTAAAAAAAACAGTATAGCCAAGTGGGAATTTAACCCTTTAGCACTTATATTAAAATGTATTACATTGTATTTTCTCCTCTGTAAATCAATAAAACCATGGGCGGTTTGGGGCGGTTTAACTAGGAGTAAATGGCTCAAATAGCCCAGGGGCGAAACCCGATAACCCGGTTTTACCATTCACACAAGGTTTCTTGATGGTTTCTAGGCCTTTGAGGCCTGCTGATTCCAAATCTGGATGATGCCACCTTGGGGCATCCTTGAAGAAATTGAGATATCTAAGATGGCCGCCAATATGGCTTTCAGCATATACTATATACATGTACGTACATGTATGCCCATTTAGACACCCTGCAACATTTTTGATAAGTGTTATAGTGCACAAATATGGATTTAAGAAGTCAGTGAATCCATTTTTACCATTCCCCTCCCATTTTCACTCTTCTTTTTTGCAATACAATATGGCTTCCTATATGGCTGCCAAGATGGCCATAGAATAGGACATAATAACAACAGAGTCATTTAGGATCAGAAGTAGGACATGGTTTTTTTTTTACACATTGTAGTATAGCGGTTACATGTGTGTCAGTTTTTATACTTTCTAGACTGCATTTTCATCAGATTGTGCCAATTGGGGGTGGCTTTGCAGAGTAGCTTGTAACAATGAATGAAAGCCAGCTCCACTGTACAAAACTGAAGTTCTTGCAAAGACCTGTATCCCTCCCTTCCTCTTTTGTCTCCAATCGTGCTGAATTCCCCAAGCCTTTTTTTACCCCATCCCAAACGCTACATGTAGGAACAAATTTAACTGGTCACCTTTGAACAAACAGCAAGCAGTTGGAGTTCCCCACTGGCATTAACAATGCCCAGAAGTGGCTGCTCTGCAACTGAATAATGGCACCTGAGCAAAATTAGTTTAATAGACATTTAAACAGTTTATTAGGCAATATTGTCGCCACGATTTGACAAGAGATTTACAAACAAAAGATGACAATATTTTTTAGATATTAGCTGATTTTCTTTGCAAAAATGACACTTGTGTGCAGATTTTACCCAGCCGGATAAACAATGAATGCAAAACCATACCAGGAACCAATGAATCAAAGAAAACTTGTTTGAAGATGTTTTGTACAATTCAAATTTTGTGCAAACAAAAGTTGTCCTTTTTGATTGCATGTAAAACTGCGAAATGCAGTTATGTAATAACCATGTCTCCTAAAGACTTGTGTGCATTATTTTTGCAATCGTAATGTTAATCACAGTAAATGTCAAACGTTAGAGTGCACATTCGCATTTGCACATTTTGCCAGTCTCCTTTGTTTAGGGAATTATATTCATGTATTTTAATATGCTTCAATATGCTTCAATGTTTTAATTGCAGTATAGAAACATATTCATGAGATACACATTTGCATCAAAATTGTTCAAAAAGAAGGGATTTACTGTACCACTTCATATCCAATATTGCTGCTGTTTCAATCTTTTGCAATTCTGTCAAACCAGTTTCTGCTGCACGCTGATCCAGACAGTACAATCGTATCTGGCCTAGCCTTTGTCTTGGTCTGTCATCCTTTGAAGAGAGCAAAGGGAAAGATCAAATCAAATCCAAATACATGTACTCAGATTTGAGCGTTGTCTTGGATTTTTGAATTCATTTTAATTTCATGTAATGAAAGTCAGGAGAAGACAGAAGAAAGAACTGAGGCAACTAGGAGAAGCCAGGATATGTGCACTCAATGCCTCACAGGGCATCACCAGGAAGAACAGGGTCTGGTCATTGGTCACTCCATCAATATGCATGACAGATCTTACCATTCGGCCATTTTCTCTGTTTGGAAACTGAGATCGTGGGACAGCTTCATAAGGATGGCATCAAAACATTATTTCAGAAATCACTTCAATATCTGACCACTAAGCCTTAATGGTTATTGATTATGTTCACATAAAATTATAAAATCTTTGTTACTGTTCATTTTATAAAATTTCCGTTTTCATTATTTGCTAGTTAATTTTAGCTGTGTGCATGAGTAGTGAAGTTTTCTGTAAAAAAAATAATGATCTGACATAGATTTATCAAGATGACAGGGTGGAGCAGTCTTATACCTGATGGTTTCCATGTTCCTGCTCAAGGGTCAACGTCTCTTCTGCTAGCTGGTATGTGCCGCAAGCAAGGAGGCATTCAAAGCCTGATAGGGGACAGAACTCAACAGAATCTGCACTGTAGTTGGTGTCCACAGTGACAAGCTGGATAGGCGAGCCTACACCTGAGGAATCTTTGTCAGACATCTCTGTAATGTAAAAAAAAATGTTGCTCTGCGATTCTGTTACAGAGCGCGATGCATCGATTATGATAATGAGTAGACTGGATCTCGTTTGTAAAAACATGTGCATTTCAAACGATGATAGGGAGTCGGGAACTACCCGAGGGCAGCTTTTAAGAGCGGAAACCATTCCTCGACAGCAGGTCACGGCTTCGCGTACATGTTTGTATATGTACGTCCATAGACAATTCGTTGGTAGATCGCTCCACTAAGGCCAAAAAAAAAATATTCGGTCTCTGGTCAGACCAAAGTTCCGGAATTGACGCGGCGATGCGGCTTTTTTTTTTTTTTTTTGCCTTTTTCTTTTTTCTTCAAGCTTGGATTGTACAGAAAAGGTGGGGTACTTTTTTGCTTTTTTGGTGTCCTCATGTACATTGGTGTCCTCCATAATTTGCCTTGGTGCTCTCGATCATTTGCCTTGGTGCAATTTCCCATTCCTTGGTGCTCTTTGGTAAAAAAAAATTGAGGAGGTGCGGCAATAGAGGGCGCTGTTGGAGCTACCGCGGAACATTTTGGGAAAAAAAAAAGATTGACGCGCATGATTAAAATCGACGCGCGCGCTGACCAGAGACCGACTTATTATTTTTTTTGGCCTAACATTATTGAATGATCGCTGTAGGATGTCTGTGCTATAGTGGTTGAGCCCACCATTAAATTTAAGGGAAAAAAGAACTCAATATGACAATCACATTCGAGATCCCTATACACTGAACATGTATCCCTGAATCAAATTACAGCTATTTTGCTGAAAATGAAGGCAGAGAACATTAGTCATTAATACTACAGTCAATTGACCGGTTCCGCAATTTGACCGGTTCCGCAATTTCGGAAAACTAGCTCTCGTTTTCAGGAAGACGAAAACGCCAAGGACTTAAACTTTGGTACCGATGGAAAGGTTATTCAATCTACTTTTCAAAAATGGTTTTAGTTTTAGGATACTCACTTACATTTAAAAATAAATCCCCTACGACCGTCACTTGCCGTTAACGAACTGCCGAAATGGAACGCGCACGGAAGCGTGATTTCATGTTTGTCGGCCTGCTACACGATTGTTCAGGGGAATTAAATCTTGGCAATGGATGCAACTTGTTTGGAAATTATTCATTATTCCACCATACAAATATAAGACTTGAAGTCTTTGAATTTTTTTTTCTACACCCACCAGAGTAACTGCTGGTCGTTTGGCCGGTTCCGCAAACGCATTCATACTGCCTATACAATACACTGGCCATGGTGTGCACTGTAATAAGCGGTGCTGCTATTGACAAGTGTTGTTGATGACGGCCCCCTAGCGCGGCGTACTTTATTCATTTTGGCATGAATCTTTTTTTTTTTTTACAACTTACAAAGAAATTGAGAATTTCTATTAATCCTTGTTTAAAAATGTCGAATTTGATGATCATTTCTGGGTGTTCAGTGCAAAATTGAAAACAAAATTGAAACAAAATGATTTTGTTTCTGTCCTGCTTCCGGACAGCACTGTAGGTTTTGGATAAAAACAATTTGGACTTCAAAATTTAAAATACAAACATCTTTCTTAGTGAGCAAAATTCCCACTAAACGTTTTTCCTTTGCTCGAAAAAAAATTCACCCCATACTTGATGTTGAAGCGGTTGTGCCTCAGGGGTTTGGATTCATTTTAGAGTTACAAAGTTCTCCACATCAAGGGTGCATGAGTCAGCCCAGGCTAGGTTTGTGGGGAACAATTAAAAATAGTGCATAATAATATGGAAAATAAAACGCATGTGTGTTTCTAACCCAAAGGACATTTCCAGTAATTTAGTAAATCTAAAATTATCCTTTTTCGGTGGGTTCTAACCTTACTCTTCACCCTTGTAAACAAAAAGAAAAATAGGTCCACTAATATTTCATAATGAAGACCAGTCTCTCGTCAGTACAGAGACACAAATTTTGATTGTTTTCTTGGAGCACAAAATTTGTCAAATACTATAAACCATTTTTCATTTTTGTCTCAACTTGGTCAAAAACTAAATGATTTATATAAAATGTCTGTTTCATCCAGACAATGCCAAAGACAAAGAAGAAGATTACGCCAGCCTCCTGATAGGCCATAAGAGGCCATCAGCACATCTTTTTCAGTTTTACCTGTGAAGGTCAAGAAGAAGTTGAATATTATAGTGAAAGTACATGTAGCTGTGTGTCTTCATCACCATTCCTTTGAATTAATTTATTTATGTGACAAGTTCTTTTTTGTATAGTGCTAGCTTCTGGAGTGCTTAAATTATTTGTGTATAACAATTAAACAGACATGCAGGTGTCATAAAGGCAATAAATTTAAAGGCGTTACATACATTTTTATTAACCAGTACATGTGAAAGAGAAGTGAGGTGTTTGAAAACTATGCTACTTTGCATGAAAAACCCACAGAACATGTCTATTTCTGCGATTCATCCCCATTTACGGTACTTACATGACAGGTATATTTTTGGATTTAAAAGGGGTAGCTTCTTGAGTGCTTTAGTTTTGTATTACATTTACTTTTTACACATGCAGGTATCACATGTCAATATATTGAAAGGGTTATCGGGATGTACGTGATTAATGTGTTGACATTTTCTTTTAAGAGCATCACCGAACGGTAGATGAGGTTTGCTAATACAGTTGCCCAAGCATGATACACGTATAGAGTTAATATGTGCAACAACGTATGAGGAGTACTACTGAACCCTCGATCTCTTTAACTTCCAACGAAATTATAATTAGAAATTGCCATTGCTATGAAACAGCCATAGGATTTATGACATTTTTAACAATTTGTTTTAATTTGTTTGTGAAATTTAATTTGTTTGTGAAATTTAATTTGAATGTGAAACAATATGTATGTGGCCTGTATGTATCTGGCCTGCTGAGGCCTGTTCCCCCTCCCCTCCCGGCCCCCAGGTTCCCCCTCCCCTCCCGGCCCCCAGGTTCCCCCTACTGGATGTTGGTGCACACAAAATTAAGCATATTGTGTTTTTACCCTGAACAAATTGAAACACTCCCCCCCCCCCCCCCCCCCCCACTAAAAAAAGTAAAATGAAAAAAAGGGGGAGGGAATAAAACTAAAGTAAATAAATAATAATAGTTAAATAAACAAATAATATTAATAAACACAGTGCTCCCCTGCAGACAATGATTCAGTTCCAATTCATCCAGCCATGCAGTCACTTCCTTAAGTGTCATAAGAATTAAAAATGTAATTTGCGCATATTTATAGATAGGTAGCTTCCTATGAAAGCGCGTTTTTTCGCCACAAGACGCTTCAGACGATTTGCGATTGCGGAACCGGTCAAACGACTGTACTACACTGGAGAAATAATGCTAGAACTAGCAAAGCCTTAAACCTTATCTGATATTATAAAAAGAGTTACATTTACTTACCGATATTTCTGACGTAACTGACCAAAGACTTAGACTGACACTGCACAGACCAAAGATTGTTTGGCACTTTACTGACCAAATTTAGAGCTAGGTAGTGAAATACGACTCAGCTCAGCAACAGTAGTACCGCTTGCTACTCGCCGAGTCCGTGACATAAACACGTTGGATTAACTATAACGATGCACCTGCCTAATGAGGGCGTTTAGAGATCGTTCATTTGGGGTGCGTTCGAGCGTGCTACTCGTGTTACGCGAGTATACTCCTGAGCGCACGAACGGCAGGAGTACGACCCGCGCGCGGGTTAGCAAGAGTCATACATGTAGACAAATTAATTAACAATTAAGCATAACAAGGAAAGTATAAACCAAGGAATACTAACGCTTGCTTGGCTAGGTCAAGGGAATATTGTGGAGTGGTGGGATGAGCGATTAGAAAAGATGCCTTAAAGGGAATATACAACATTTGCAAACATCGAACTACCAAGTTTTTACGAAATACCTTACTAGGATGTTGGTAAATGACAGTCTCAAGCATCTTGTAAAATTATGGCACCTGGTGTGAAGTCATTTTCAAGAAAATGGTATTTTTGTAAACATTTCCAACGGTGGTCGGCCGACCAGCGTTGGAAAAACCTAACTATTTTTTCAACTACTGCTCCAAATTTACCATTTTTCAGTCCAATTTTGTTTGCTATTGGTTACATGTTCAGTGAACGGGTGCAGGCTAGCTAGACTGGTTCCCTTGCCTTACAATTGTCCATCATCTATAAATTGATCCATTTTATCTTTTGTGGAGTCAGGGAACCAGACTACTTGAATTTTTTTGTTTTTCTTGGTTTTTCCAACCTTTTCGAACACAAAACTTAAAAATGTCAGTGTAACAATATTTGATCTATTATACTAACCTCTCAAATAGTTCATTTCTGAAAATCATACAGCAAAAGCCAATGATGTACATTCCCTTTTTTTCTCGCTTGAGAGTCAATCCAAACAGGGCTGTATTTTTAGAAGATAACGAACATCATGTCAACTCAAAAATTGTCTTGGCGCACTGGTGTGTGGAATTTTGCCCCACACGCATCACCTTCTCCTCATGATATTACTGAGTGGTCAAATAGAAACCAATCCAGTTCCCTCGTGGAATTTGCAAGAATTTGAAGTTGTCGATAACACAAATGGCATTTGTTGTGCCATGCCATGTGTGATTCATGGTGCCACATAGATTGCTGTGGAATGTCATCTGAAAATTACCAAAACTTATGTAACAACTCAAACTCTTTCTCTTGGATCTGTTAACAGTGTGGCTGTCCAAATTTTAACAGTTCCTGGTTTGCAACTCCATCGAATTATTAACCCTTTCTCTCCTCGAATCCCTCGGAAAGTCATGATCTGCATTTGTCCACTCCGAACCTCAAACGTCTACCCCAACTCACCAGTCAAACAGGTCCACATATTAAACCACCCCAAAATCGTGCTTCTGGCCTGAAAACCCTGGCTTAAACCACCCTACGTTGCCAGCTATATATGGTCAAATAAGAGCAAGGCTGTTGACGAGCTGTCACCAAGCTTTTAAACAAGCACAACCGTCATTGTCCAAACATAGTCATAGGAGGTGACATCAATTATGCCTGATGTCGATTGGTCCTCCTGGTCTACCACAAACTCCAAGACAGCTGATCTGAGCATACAACATTCCTTGGCTTTGAAAACTCATTTGCTCAGTTGGTAAAGGAAATAACACGCCCGGTTTCAAACAGTATCTTGGACCTCGTGATGCCAACATGCCCACATCACCTCATCAGAATGTCAGAATAATGCCTGGCATTTCAGACCACAATGTTTATACATGTAGTGCTATTTGATGTCAACATGAAACCCAAACATCAAGCTAAATTGCCTCATAAGATTTACAACTACAAAAAGGGCAACATGGATCAGCTGAAATTTGACACTCAGCAATTTAGTGACCAGTTTGTTGCGAGTAATCCTTGGCAAAATTATGTGGACACGAACTGGCAAATTATCGGAGAAAAGTTGCAAAGCTTGTTGAACACACATGTTCAGTCAAGGATGAAAAGTGGCAAAAGACACCTGCGATGGATAACACCAGCCATCAAGAGGAAAATGAGTAAACATGACAGAAAGTATAGTCTGGCTAGAAAAGACCAATTATTCATCAGCCAAAAGGGAGTGTTTTAGAAAAATCAGAAACAGCTTAGCAAAGCACATCAAGCAAGCTCATTCAAACTGCATCGATGAAGTTGTCGGTGGAACTAAAGCTTGACAGACAGACCAAAAACATTCTGGTCATACGTCAAGTTGATGAGGACTGAGAACTTTGGTATCCCAGCTCTACGTACTCAGACCAAATTATGCACCACCGATGAGGACAAAGCCCAGGCTTGAATGAACATTTTAAATCTGTTTTCTCCTCAAGTTCATCTTATAATATCCTGGATAAAGGAGGTACATCATCCCAGCATTTCTCATCTCGTAATTCATGAAGAAGATGTAGCCAAGCAATTGCAGAATCTAAATCCAACAAAAGCACCTGCCCTGACGAAGCTCCGCCGAGACAACTAAAAATCTGTTGCCGTGGAACTGACACAGGCGAAGTACCAGTGCAGTGGAGACAAGCCATAGTGACCGCTAAAAAAGGGCGCAAAATGAGATCCTTCAAACTATATAGGCCAATATCCATGACCTGCTGTTAGAACACATTGTTTTGAGTCGCATGGTAAAACACCTCAGCCAACATGGGTTTAGAGAGCGGTTATCTACAGTCACACAACTTGTGACATCTGTACACGACTGGGCAACTACTTTGGAGCATCGAGGCCAGACTGATGTCATTCTCTTGGACTTCAGTAAGACCTTCGATAAGGGCGCGCACCGTCACCTTTACGTCAAACTTGATTTCTATGGGATTAGAGGGTCAACTCTGCGTTGGATCAAATTATATCTCACGGTCGTCAGCAAGCAGTGTCCGTAAATGGCAGGCACCCGACATAGGGAAAAGTAACATCTGGAGAACCCCAGGGCTCGGTCTAGGACCAGCCTTATTTCTTCTGTACATCAATGAAATTCAGGACAACATCCATTCCCCAAAAAGGCTATTTGCTGATGACAGCATTGTCTACAGAGAAATTAAGGATCATCAAGACCATCAAATACTCCAACAAGACCTTCAGGTTCTAGCAGAGTGGGCTACCGAGTGGCTGATGGAATTTAACATCCAGAAATATGCAGTCCTATCGATTACTCGTATTAAGGAAACCCAGCCAATATTGGTCAACCACTCTCCAATGTGAATCAACATGACTACATGATCCATACGCATCTGGAATAATCTGCCGCCGTCTGCTGTCACCATACCAACTGTACCAGCCTTCAAGGAAGCTGCTCTTCATTCCATCAGGGAGATGCTTCCTCCACCTGGCAGCAACCTCCTGTAATCCACGTACCAGTTCCTGTATATACATGTAGTTATATTGTTAAAGAGATACTTTTCATTTCTTTGTTTGACTGTTGCTAGTCTTCATCTGCTGTGACTGCTTTTTCTTTTTACTTGCACCGCGCGGCTGGAGACGCCATTTCTGCACAAACCAACATCCTAGTTTAGCTCAAGATGAGCTATATGAGGATTACAGTATCAAGTATCAAGTAACGAAGGATGAGACCATATGATCTGATGATCGTCCATAGACTGTCACGGTGAACGCTATCACAAGCTTTCTTGAGGTCAATGAAATTCACATAAAGTGGAGCATTCCATTCAAGACATTGTTCTATAATGTTGTAAAGTGCGAAAATTTGATCAATGCATCACTTTCCTCTTCTGAAACCTGCCTTGTTCAGGTCGAAGTTTACCATCTATTGCAGTGTCAATTCGAAACATTAAGATTATGCAAATCACTTTGCTGGGAGTTGATAAAAGTGTTATTCCACGCCAATTGTCACATTTTCCTAAATCTCCCCTTTTTGGGTAATTTTGACAATGAGTCTTTTGTCGGATTGTATCAAGTGAGTTGATGTACAAAAGAAGAAGATTTTACTATTATTTTATAGGTCTTAGTCCTTTTGTTGTTTAACTGCGCTGTATTTCGTCCTTTTAGTCCATGGGCCAGACCAGATGTTGGAACCACCCGAGGTCATAAAACGTTAATGTTGTTACTTTCTTTGTATCATCACTATAAGTGAAAAAAAATATATGATAGCCTTTCATAATGAGTAGCTTAATATCTTTTTGACGCAGTTACTCATGTTAACGTAAACCCTATATCAGGGGGCGGGGCTACAACCCCCCAAAATGATACTTATTACAATTACTCATGAATGCTTCGGCTGATCGGTATGAAATTCGGTGATCTCTCCAAACTTCTACCAGGAGTCAATATGGTACAAAACCAATTATGTAGCATGCCCATTGGTGCAATGGCGACCAGTTCAGTTATTATACAATGTCATTTTGTGTGTGTTAAACCATGATGAGTTTGTCTCTTCTTTGTTAAATCTGTTCATTGATCATCTTCTGTCCTTTGTTTTGGTATATGTTGTTCTTTTCGTAAATGTGTTCTTTGATTTAAAATTGTGTCCTTCATTTTTTGAGTGAGTTTGTCTTTCTTTTGACTTGTTTGTAAATTGTTGTATTGTCCCTTGTTTAGTTTCCGACTTTGTCTTCATAAGTTAGTTCTTTGATTCTTGTGTTTGTCTTGGCTTCTGAATGCGTCTGTTTTACATCTTATAATTTT
The DNA here is from genome assembly GCF_015706575.1 of Patiria miniata. Lineage (NCBI taxonomy): Eukaryota > Metazoa > Echinodermata > Asteroidea > Valvatida > Asterinidae > Patiria > Patiria miniata. Next base: position 7,249,832 of record NW_024037067.1, read on the forward strand.
GGCCCTTTTGGCCGCCCATATTATTTGGGAAATGCCGTTTGTACCCGCGTGGGGCGCATAATAGCACGTGCATGACGTGCAGCAGGAACGACGCGCGCATCTTAGAATAGTGCAATACGCAGAGTGCAATGCGATATGGACGGTGCATGCTAGCTGCATGAGGTTTGCTTGAAGATAAATAATCAAACACAATCAGCTCATTTTATTTTACGAACAAGAAACCGTGAAAAAGGAGTTGTATTTTTTTTTCGACTTAAAGAGAGAATTGGTTTCAATGTTTAGCTATGTTCCAGTCGATGCGCCGAGTCTTTGAGAGTGTGGAAAAGACTCTACATACGCTTGCCTCTCACGGCGAAGCGGGCGAACATCCCTGGGACAACGAGCCCAACCTGTTTAAGAGAGACATCATGATCTGCGCCTCACATCTCGGAGATGGCAACGATGTAGAAGTCAGAACGGAAGCTGTGAGGAAGATTGGTCATTTGGCCTACACAGGTATATAGAATAGGATGACTTCAAAATATGTTTGGTTTTTTTTAAATATTAGGCCTACCCGTCGTTGATATTTGAGCCTACAAAAAATACATCATCGTTAGTACAGTTCCGACTTATTCCGACTTAGGCCTACAGCAATGCTAACAGCAGCAGCGTAGCCTAGGGGTGGGGGTTAACCAGTGGCGCATCTAGGATTTAGCTTTGGGGGGCTCACATTTTTAATTTTTTTTATAATTTTTTAGAAGTTAACATTTTTTCAAAAACTTTTGCCCAAACTTTTTGGCCGCAGAAAGAAATGTTTTTATTTTTCGGGGGTGGACTATTCTGACGTTGGTTGCGCCACGTACACCCCTATTATACAACCTCTTTGGGTGGGGCTCAAGGCCCCCCCCCCCCCTTGGGTGCGCCACTAGGGTTACTGGAGCCAGCACTGAGTTTTGGGCTTGACGCGGTCACCCAAACTTAACTGCCATCATAACGGCGCTGAGGCAAGGTGGTCAGTCGTGGGTTTCGGGTATAACGCACCTCCACCCAGAAAAAAATAACTCCAAAATGATTTCTGCAACCTCAGCTCAAGCAATATTCCTTTTCCCTAGTTTTCAATATTTTCATAGCCCGTAATGGGCCCATTGTAGCCATTCTGAATCCATTTTAATGGACATTTGTGTGCTCTGGAATTAGCTTTGCCTCGTGTTGTTAAAATCGGGCATCAACATTTCTATTCACAGGAGGCGCTGAAGCAGCAAAATGCGCAGCCACCTACCTCCCGATCATTGCCGAGATACTCAAAGGCGAAACTACCACTTCATCCTCGACGGCCCTTAAGACCGAAGTTGTCAAGGCGCTGAGTGAAATATGCCGGGCGCACAAGGATAATTGCAGCCAGGTATGCGAGGGGCTTGTCCTGCTGCCCGTACTGGCGGAGTTGGTCACTTCACACGCCGACCCCGCCCTAACGCGGTGGTCTTGCTATGCCTTGGTGGTGGTGTGCGCTTCCAGCACCAAGGTGGTCCGGGCGCTGATGGAGTATTATTCCGAGACGGACGGCGGGAATTTGAAGGAATGTCTAGAGGAGATGGAGGAGGGATCCTGGAAGGGATGGCCGAGGAACTATGCGGCCGTGATCAGGGACTTCCTGGGGCACGTCAAAGTGGACTTGAATGCAAAATGAAAGTGATGAGGGGCGTCTTGTCTAAGGTGATGATGAAACACATTTTAAAAAATGAATGGGACTGGCGGGCTGTGTAAATAATGGCTGTGATATATTCATGTGGAATGCATCGTTCATAATCGTACCAAAAGGATGCAATGACAGTGACACTTGTTCAGTTCACTGTAATTGGTCTTAATAAATGGAAGTCTTTCTGTAAAAAAAAAATGATATGTGCATAAGACGTTCATTGTCAGGTAAAAGGAAATAAGAATTAAGATGACAATTCTGGTGCAACTTTTTTTAGGGGGTGGGGGGGGGGAACTCTTTTGCATATTTCCTAACGCTGAGAACATAACTCATTAAATGAGTATTGACACAAACAAAACGATATCATTTTGCACATACTCATGTTATTTGGGTCACTACAACAGTCATCATTATTTTAGTCTGATATTACATATACATTGTACATATTCAGGAGATCACAAATGACAAAACACAGACATTCACGATTTAATAGCTTATTATACAGCATTACATTCCAATAATATTCACCACAACGTATTAAGCTATGATACAAGTTCAAAATATGTCTATTATTATGTATTGACATACTTTTTTTCCCACTTAGAATTAAGTTCAGATTATGCTGTTAACAGAAAACTTAGCTTCGTTGTACTTCTGGAGTTTGACATCTCTGTACGCAAACTAAAGGAACGTACAACACTGTTACCAGATTTTGTGCATTCCAATCTTTTTGAATGTTTACATGCAAAGCATTTCTGCCCAGCCATTAATAGGTTTGTTTAACAGTGAAAAGAAATTGCCGAGTGACCAAAGTGAAATGGCTATAAAGCCATGTCCGAATCACTTGTCAAGAGCCATTGTCTTGGTTTTCGACATTCACAACCATGTGGGAACACGCTGGCAACAGATTTATATAGCTCTTCAAGTCCGTGTCGTATAAGGCCTTTTGCATGTGACAGGCTACTATTAACGTGTTGCCAAGCATTCAAAGTTCATAAGCAATAGGTTCTGATTGTCAGCTCCACAAATGTTGACTAAGCCCATCCAGAACTATCCATAGTCAGGTGGCATATGACCGGAATGGTGACCGACTGGTCCACAGCACCAACCTTGGCAGATAGATTCCTATAGCCCTAAAGAAGATATTTAGAAGGGGGTGACACCTGGAATTCTTTTTGGAAGGGTGCCTAATTTGCATAAATCGTTAACACCTGCCATGTAATATATTTATTCCCATATTTGGGTATGTGTTTATTTTTTAAAAAGTCTTTGTTGACGGTTCTACTTCCGTATCGTTAATTAAATAAAATTTTCTAAATTATTTAAGTGACTGAATAATCATGAGGACATAATAAAGATACACAATAGCTACTATTATACCCTAAAGTTGCTTGCACTTTACTTGTCCTCAGATATCTTCAAGTAGTCTCGCCAAACATGAGTATTGATGAGCTGCAAATTCACAAAGTTACTTACTGGCAAAAATAACCAGGACTCTAGGGCTATATGAATATACCTGCCAAGTTTGGTGCTTTGAACCAGTCGGTCATGATCTTGACAAATATTGGGTCTAAGCCACCTGACTAACAAACAAGCAGAAAGCAATCCCTTTGATGGCGTGAATTCTCAGCCACAATATACATGTACTATTAAAGCAGATTTACTGAGTTTGTGCTTGGCAGCTTAATTCGAGTCAATGAACAGAATGTACAGGCCATAGCACATGATTAATGTACAAATGTCACAGCTATACTATTGCTAAAAACAACTTAATATATGTATCTACTACCAATTTGAGACCAACATTTTATTAACATATCTTCAATTACCCCCCCCCCAAAAAAAAACACCCCACATTTAAAATAAAACAAAAAAAACCAAAAATAGCTAAATAAAAACAAAAATATAAAAGCCAAAACAATTATTTCTTCAGAGGGAAAAATGTTATTAGTCCCAAATTCACTTATTAGAATGAATGTAACAGCATTAAACAATAATGTGACATTCAAACCAACCATTACAAATTACAGAGTCAATTCTAAAATTATCAAAGCAAATAATAATAATAATGCATACTTTTGTCAATTTTAGAGTTTATTGGTATAAAAATAATCTGAAGTATTGACAGATTTTTTTTAATTGACAAAGACAATCATCAGTTAATTTCAACGACAGCACCACAACAATTCACCACAGTATTTGTGATGATATAACTATTCTATTCTTACAATTCATATAACAAAATTCAAACTACATCGTACAGCCTGTTTCTGTACCAAAAACCTATGTTTGATTTGCCTAAAATCAAATTTTTGAGGGGCACATTTAGATGTGCAAATTGCAAAACTCAGGACACTTAAATATCTATAGATTCTTACAGGGACTTGATTTCTAGTATACATGTACGAGTACATCAATTTCTTATCAACAGGTTTTGGATGTAGCATTTTTGTGTTCACCTCTAAATCGTAAACAGTTAGTTACAAATTTACACTTACTTTTATAACAAATTATAGTTCTATTGAAAAGAAAATGCCCACTTCAATGTTAAAAATGAAGAAATTGCCCAAAAACCTGTTACTTCTTGCAAAAAATACACTTCTTTTCCAAAGCTTTATCACAAAAATCCTGTAAACTAATTTAGTGTAAACAAGGTTTTCTATAACGAAGAATTATAACTACATTTATTGATAAACTTAATAGTAGTCAACTGCAATAAATTGATTTATTAGTCTGTTGCTGAGCTTGCATGCAGTGTACCCAACCTCCTCTGCCCTGATTTTTTTAAGACTATCAATTTGTTACATTTAGAGGCCGGCATTAAAAAGTATACATCTATATTTTTAAGAGTACATCAAAAGTACATTTTCAGACAACTGCATTTGTGAAATATCTAGTCCTACAGACTAATCATCACAAATGCCAATAAATAATCAGAATTAACTGCTGTTATCCAAATAATTGACACTTCTAGAACCTCTACAGAAAAATCCTTTGTACATAGAATTGACTAGTCAACAATGACAAATATGGTTATGCTTGTTCAGTTGAAACGTGTATAATACAAAGGCTTTCAGATACGAAAAGTGCAACAATATTGTTTCCTTTGAAAAGTCATGCATTGTTACTACAGCTCCTGTGTTTATATGTTCTTAATATTAACATGTGTAAAAACAAAAGCAATTACAAGGGGTCTGGTTTAGAGTAGGGTGAGTGAGCAGGGAGGATAGGGACAAGATGTGTTTAAAACAGGCCACGTGTCATAAGTATGACTCATTGTCATGTCAAGTCATTCTCATAAGTGACCAAATCATGTAAACTGCTATACCATTTAGTTAGGAGTAATGGACAGATTTCCTTTTGCTATACCACTGTCTAAGAGCCAGGGTTAGAAATATGGAATAGTTAATCCAGCCAACCCCAGCACTATTCATTGCACCAAAGTACTTATTACATTCCAAGAGAAGAGTAGCCATGACTTAAAGGGAATACATACAACATGTGCTTTTGCTGTAATTTTCAGAAATGGATGGATTTGTATTTTATAGCAAATAATGTTACACTGACTTGTTTGAAGTTTTGTGTTTGTAGATGCTGGAAAAAAAACCAAGAAAAACAATTGTGTTCTTGTAGTCTGGTTCCCTGATGCCACTTAAATTAAAATGGAGCAATTTATAGACGTTGGGGAATTGTAAGGTCACGGAACCAGTCTAGAAGGTTTGTATCCATTCATACATGTAGATGTGTAATTGATTGCAAACAAAATTCAGACTAACTAAATATGGTAAATGGGGGCAGTATTTAAAAAAAAACCAGTTTTTTCAACGCTGCTTGGCCAACCAGCGTTGGAAATTGATACAAAAATACCACTTTTCTTGAAAATGACAGCACACCAGGTGCCATGATATTACAGGATGTTTGAGACTGTCATTCACTAACAGTCCAGTAAGGTGTTCCATAATAATTTGGTAGTTTTGTTTTTTGGTGATTGCAAATGTTGTATATTCCCTTTAATTGAAGCACAACAATAGCTTTTGTTTGGTTTCAAGCTGTTCGCAACCAATGATTAAACAAGACTTAATTTGTGCAATATATTGCATATTTGGCAGGAAGGTTTCAAAACCCGAGGCTGATCTGGAGAAGTTGCCAGGTACAGACATTTACTAAGCAAGGAAATCACTTGTTACAAGTAAAAACAAGTTAAGCCTAATGTTCTGCCTCGTAGCTGCATGTAATTGGGCCTTGGTTGCCAGACTTACAGAACAATATAGAGGTGGGAAGAAACAGTTCGATTTCTCTTTGTATTTCAGGTAACAATGGTAGAAATGTTTGAAATTGTACATGTGTACAAACGGGAAGTCAGGTTGGTGTAGTGGTACTTTCCTTCGCCTTTCACATCTGTTACCCATGTCTGAATCCCACGGCCACCCATGTCTGAATCCCACGGCCACCCAGGTCTGGATCCCACCCAGGTCTGGATCCCACCCAGGTCTGGATCCCACCCAGGTCTGGATCCCACCCAGGTCTGGATCCCACCCAGGTCTGGATCCCACCCAGGTCTGGATCCCACCCAGGTCTGGATCCCACCCAGGTCTGGATCCCACCCAGGTCTGGATCCCACCCAGGTCTGGATCCCACCCAGGTCTGGATCCCACCCAGGTCTGGATCCCACCCAGGTCTGGATCCCACCCAGGTCTGGATCCCAGCCAGGTCTGGATCCCAGCCAGGTCTGGATCCCAGCCAGGTCTGGATCCCAGCCAGGTCTGGATCCCAGCCAGGTCTGGATCCCAGCCAGGTCTGGATCCCAGCCAGGTCTGGATCCCAGCCAGGTCTGGATCCCAGCCAGGTCTGGATCCCAGCCAGGTCTGGATCCCAGCCAGGTCTGGATCCCAGCCAGGTCTGGATCCCAGCCAGGTCTGGATCCCAGCCAGGTCTGGATCCCAGCCAGGTCTGGATCCCAGCCAGGTCTGGATCCCAGCCAGGTCTGGATCCCAGCCAGGTCTGGATCCCACCCAGGTCTGGATCCCACCCAGGTCTGGATCCCACCCAGGTCTGGATCCCACCCAGGTCTGGATCCCACCCAGGTCTGGATCCCACCCAGGTCTGGATCCCACCCAGGTCTGGATCCCACCCAGGTCTGGATCCCAGCCAGGTCTGGATCCCAGCCAGGTCTGGATCCCAGCCAGGTCTGGATCCCAGCCAGGTCTGGATCCCAGCCAGGTCTGGATCCCACCCAGGCCCTCATGTGGATTGGGTTTTCAGTCCCTCCTGATTCTATGGGTTTACCCAGAATATGTTTATATGCGGTTTTCCGCCCACCTCTAAAACAGAATATTCATCATTACTCATATTAAGAGAGGTTTTGCATAACAACAAATTTGCGTACGCATAGCTTTGAGGAGTGCTCAAAAGTAGTCAGAATGGTAGGAATGTTCAAGGCAGAACTGTGTGGGAGCACACTGGAACATTCCGATTTTCCACTGAAAACAGACCATTCCAGTGGAATGCCCAAAGACCACCTATATACTGGTCCAGCTGGAACACACGTTTCAATGGACCTTTACAAGTGTGGACGGTGATACATTGACCATTCAGTAATCTTTGCCCACATTCTAATGAAAAGAAACAACAGACGGGAAGTTTTACTTGCTAAGAATGATTTTTAAATATTTTTTCATACTATCTTTCATACAAGATGTCAGTTGTTTAAAAAGGTAGGCCTAGGTGCTTGAGTGCCATTGAAAGTCCGTTGTTGTGGACCAATTGACAATTTTGTAGCTGTAAATTGCCTCTCTTCTGTGATAAAAAAAAAATCAACAGTGTTAATTCCCCATTAGTTATAGTATATTTGACATCAAAACATACTTCTTACTTGCTGTAAATCATAATGTTTATGATGGCAGGAAATGTTTAAAAATCGGAAGGAATGTCAAAGTGTATGTGCATCCCTTTTTCTGATTGCATCTACTGAGCCAAACGTAAAAATCACTGTCCCAATGAAAAAAGAATCACTTGACGGCAGCATCCATGTTAATTACATTGTACCTTTACATCTTAGGGGGAGTGTGTGGCCTAGTGGTTAGGGTTCGTGACTCATGATCAGAGGGTCCGGGGTTTGAATCCAGCCGCTGGTCATATATTGTGTCCTTGGGCAAGGCACTTCACCCCTACTTGTCCCTCTCCACCCAGGAGTATAAATGGGTACCGGCATTAGCTGGGGAGTAACCTGCGATGGACTAGCATCCCATCCAGGGGGAATAGAAATATTCTCAGTCGTTTCTACTGAAACCGGAGATAAATGCCAGCCTGATGAGCTACATTGGCTCGCGACAGACTTTACTTACATCTTTAAACATGTAACACAAACAACCTAACCTGCATATTAAAGTCTGCTTGATCTTATAAGATTATTTTTTAAAGGGTTTTCACAGATCAATGGGAATTGAGAAACTTCTACTTGTATTGTAAAGTACAATTCACAGAAGTACCAATAGGAATATGCTAGTATGCTCGGAATGGTCCTGTCACAAAGCAGACATTCCTACATTCCAGAAAGACAAGGGAACGTTCTGACAGAACATCTTGCAGCTCAATGAGAACTGGTTTAATGAGAATGGTTCAACAGAGTGCAAACATTCTCAACTTTTAAGACGTTCCCTTAGCTGTCTGTAACCTCTATAAACTATTCCATTGTTTTGCATCATGTACCGGAACCATAACCAATGGCAGAAATCCAAAAAGGTGGCCTCTGATGAATGCCTCGGTTCTATGGAAATACAATGTAGAAAGAAATAATTTCAATTCATATGGAAAACTACATTTGAAATCTAGAGGAGTCTATCAAGCGAAGCAAAGGAAAAGCAAGGTGGCACAGTACAACTGAAAAACTAGGCCTTAGCCAGTTGGCTTATGGTTAAAAATAATCTCCCAAATGCAATTTCAGGTACATTCTTTGAAAATTTCAGGGATTATTAATGAAACACTATAAAACCCAAATCAAGTTGATGCCATTTTTTTCTACCCCAGAAGAGTGTTTTCTGAGTATTGTTTTGGGTAAAAATTGAGAATGTGCACTTTAATACCCATTATGCTGACCATTTTTATTTTTTTGAACTATTCGGAATAGTTGGTGAAAAAACCCCAAAGATTGGGGTATAATACATGTACTTGGACAAGCGGTGTAACATGAATTTAGGTTTTATGAAATACGGACTCCGTGGTGGTATTGCGCATGCTCATGCATAGATAATTAGGAAAAGGACCAATCACGTTAGAGGGATTAACCAATCAAACGAAAAGGAGTCCGATTTTCACAGGAGTCTAATTTTCAGATCACACCAGCTCTTAGTGCTCATATCGGCTCTGATGGACCCGGCTCTGAGGTAAAATACCCAGCTCCAAACGAGTCACGAATCTACCATTGCATGATAATGAATTAATCCTTCGCTTCGGTTCGTTCTGATCGGTACACATGATGAAGAATGAAAAGTTGTGCAGTTGCGAACTAAAACACGAGGGCTGCTACATGTACTTAATAATACTAATGTTCATGAAATCATGCAACTTAAGCCCAGTACATCTGGACTGTCTGTGACTCGTTCGGATTGGAGCCGGGTATTTTGTACCCAGGTCAATCAGAGCCGATTCAAGCACTCGACCAGTTCCACACTACAATGTAGTTGTGCAATGTATATTTAAAGCAGGGTAACAGTGTACGTGTAAATTCGCCAACTGTACGTGTACTTAACTGTGCAGTGAATCATTTTATTCTCGGCGGCATGGCGGTCGTCGTGGTAAATAAAATCATAGGCAATGAACAGAGAATAAAGTAATAAACACTAAGCTTGCTTAAATTACAAACACAATATCCATACTTTCACTGGAAAAAGACACACACTTGAAACCAAATACGTAGTGGAATAATGTATTGCAGGTCGATATCCACGGAGCACAGACCTCACAAGGTGACACCGTTATTTCTTAAGATGTAATTTCAAGAGCTTATGGTTTTTCATTGAATTTCTGGGAGCCGGTTCCGACTTGGAACCGCCCAAACCTACTGACTACAGAGTTTTTGATTACGGGCAGGAGTCTCAGTATGTGGCAAAAAAGCATTCTGAAAATGTCCAAGAATTTGCAAAAGTACTCAGGACTCGAGTCCCAATCGTTTTGCAAGTATTTGCACGTCATTTCTTGCATAAGTGTTGCATGCAGCTGTGTGTATAAACACTCACATTCCTACTTGTTTCGAAGTAATCTCTTGTGATCTCTTGTACATGTAAGAGGTGCATGGAATTAACAGTGTATGCCAGCGCAATGCAATTCTTTTTGCAACTGCTTCTCCTGAATCAGGAGTTAGTGGGCACTTTTACATCGTCAACAACAATTCAACATACTTGTCTCACCTGAAATTTATAAGCAGAATAATAGCCCTGTAACTATGACACACAGCAAACAGTAGCTGAAGTATGGTTATCCACTAAGGGTATTTGAACTTAATTTCTGCATTTAAAAATGATAACATTTTCACCCATGAGTAAAATCCATTATTAGAGGGGAAAATTCATGTCTTACCTGTTGGAGTCGAGGCAAGTTGTCCTTAAAGAAGGAAAGGATTGTTTGCTTGCTGGGGCTGCATTTGATTCTGGGATGCCCCATCGCTCATGGGGATTAGCGGTGGAGGCAGAGCACTTCCACCCATTGATGAGGCCTCGCCATAGCCTCCGGTCCCTGATGCGTACATGCCACCCTGCTGCTGCATGCTCATCATGGGCTCTGCCCTCATTTGGTTGATGGTGGGGGCCGGCTGTCGCTGCTGCTGGAAAGGGTTGCTCTGGGCTGCAGCCACACCTCCAGAGATCCCCCCACTCAGAAACGGATTGGGTGCCTGCGGCATGAGCTGAGAGGGCTTTGGGGGCCCCACCAAGGCATCCAGGTTGACCAGACTTGAGTTCTCACCCAGGAAATCCTCTGGTTTCTTGGTTGTTGGCTTCTGCAGTGCTAGAGAGTCGTGAATGCCCATCATGTCAAATGCCTCTGTGCCGGTCATTCTGGACGAGCTGCTGAAGAGATTCCCATTGCTGTTGTTGGGTGGGGTGGGGGCAGTTGTGTTGGCACGCAGGAGGTCGAATTCAGAATCGGGATCTTTTGGTTGACTTGATGGTAGCTGGGTGGTCCAGGGATCATTCTGAGGAATGGCCGCTGGTGCAGGTGCTGATGCAAGAGGTGCTGGGCTTGCCCATGGATCTGCAGGAGGCTGGATAGTAAGCGGTGCAGGAGCCCAGGGATCAACAGCTTGGGAAGGTGCTTGAGCAGGGGGTGGTGCAGCAAGGGCTGCCCAGGGATCACTCTGAGCTGGCTGCTGTGGTGCCGCTGCTGCCACAGCAACTGCTGCTGAAGTGACGTCCCAGGGATCATTGGTCAGCTGTGGCTGAGACTGGTCCAGCTGGCCTGTGTTCTGCATGAAATGGTTGGGAGGGGGTCTGTGAGCTTTGGCCAAGGCCAGCAGGCTGGAACGTTTCTTTAAGGTGGGTCCAGTTTGCTCACATCGTCTGGGCTGTGCACGGCAAAAGGCCAACAATCAAAAACACTTAACTTTGTGTTTCAGCTAAAAGCCTCCTTTTTGTTGTGGTTATTTTCTCATTTTTAGTATCGCTTGTATTAGAAAGGAATAAAATAAACGGTAAATCGAATGCCAGTCAAGGCTCTAATTTTCAATATTTTTTCACTTAATAGTGGTGAGTTATGGGATTTATTTTTAACGGTATGACTCATTAGTCCACAACAAAAACACATTTCAGTGTTAAATGTGAAATACTTGTACACCTGAAATGTATGTGAGCACAGAATTGAAATCAGTGATGTGAGCAGACTGAACAAAAATAAAAACCAAAGCATGTACTATTTGTCAATTTACATTGAAAAACAAGGAAACAAAGGGATCAATAAGTTGAAATTATGCACAATTAGCAAATTGGGCCAATGAAGCATTGCAATGGTATACAAGAACTGAAATGAACTGAACATAAAAGAAATTGTGAAGACGACAGTGCACCACTGTGGGAAATACAAATAAATGTTACCCACACAATGTACAGTCATACAATCGTATGTGTATTAAACACATTAGAACAGTCAATGTGGGCCTGATTGCTTGTCCCTTTGTATACCAAAGATTCACCAAAACACCACAAAAGAGAGAAAGAGAAAGTGACAATGACTCCTGTCAGCTGTCAAAAGTAAAGTACATTGTTAGTGTTACTGGATTATGATGACAAGATAAGTACGGTATATTACATTGTGATCTGGATTAAGATGACAACAACCCCTGTGATTGTGCCGAATTGTAAAATATTGTAAATTTTCACTGTTTTTATCGTTTATTGAAAGATATTGAAAGAATCATATTGGAATGTGTTGGAATTTGGAGGAGAAAGGTTCCCCGACTCATCACTGTGTTTGGTACAACATAAGGTATGCATAAGAGGGGATTGTTTAGTGGTGTTTTTTTTTCATTCAAAAGTCCTTAATAAGGTCATTCTAATTGCCTCCATACAACCAGGTATTTTTCATTTACATTTTATTCTGAGGACCCTATTTTTACAATTTTGAACAGTATCTTTCTGTACAAAATGCAAATTTCCTACGCACTTTTCAGTTAAACAACTTGATGTTACGAAAATCAACACATGGCGTCGTGAATTCACGGTGTGTCGCGATGATCGTCAAATATAATTTTTGTGTTGCATTCAGTGGTCTTCATTATTGTTCTGGCAAAACGTCCCCTTAAAATAAACGAAACCCTGCCCTTGATACACTCTTCTTGCTGACTATATTTCAATAATCTAAATGTGGACTTTCGTTCTCTCGTAGGAGTGGGGCCCGTAACTACACAATGGCCATACAACGTAGGCCTACAAAACCGCCCAATCGATAAAACAGCAATGTTTCTTGTCCGTTCATCTCACATTCATGGCAGATTTGATCGATTTTATTAGAACTTTTATTGGGTTTGATGGCGGTGAAAATTATGGTGAAGGCAGACGGAGAATGTTTATTAAGCACACAGAAGAGGATGTAACGGTTTGCACTGTCTCCAAAATTGCCGATACATATAACAAAGTCATTTTCCCTGGGAACGCACAGTATACGTAAATACATAGGACTGTCGCGGTTGTGGAAAAGAAAGTCCAATGGGAACACGGTTTAAATATGAGTAAATTTGCAGGGGGTGGGGTATAACCAGGCATGCAACTGGGAAATCACAAAAAAAGAGGAAATTCTAATTTTTACCAGACTTTGTACAGTGTTTTTCTATTTTCAATGGCACACATGGGAAGTACAAAAAGAGGAAATCAGCTGATCCGAGGAAAAGTTGCATGCCTGGGTATAACCCATCGGGTGATTTGACACGAATTGACCCCTAACTCCCTAGAGTGATTTACTAGGAACCTTCCTTACTCCTGCAAATTCCAACACCATATATCATATGGCAAACTGTAAACAAAAACTATTGAACTCTGATTATTGGTGGTATGCTTAACCTCATCAGTTTACTAGTACAGTACTCACTCTAACAGATTCCAACAAACCCTGGTGGAGTTTGACGGGATGGGGATTGTTAGGGTTAAGCTACCCCCCTCCCCCCCCCCCCCCCCCCCAGTACTGAAGCACTTCAACTGCTATAGACATTCAAAACCTCATATCGACTCGCAATGTTATGTTGCAATTGTACATGTAGCTACTGTAAAATAGTTACTATTTTGGCAGGTGAAACTTAAAAATAGCAGACAGTACATCCTCAACTAACGTTTTCCTGCATAGCAACTCCATGAAATGGAACCCTAGTTTTTTTAATTTGGCCCACCTCATCCAGGCTCTCATTGATTGCCATCTCCAGTCGTATTCTCTCATTCTTCTGCTGCTGCCTGTCTTGCTCAGCTTCCTCTTTACTCATGGCCAGGGCCAGCTGCAGCTGGAGCTCCTCCTCATTGCTGGTCTGTGGTCGGGCCTGCTCAATCTCTGATGTCAGATTTCTGGTAGGGGGTGGGGTGGTGCTTGAGACTGCATCGAGAGGGGAGAGGACAAGAGTGACAAAGAGATGGAGGAAGTTGACTTTTGTTCAAAGTTTTGTTATTAGATTCAGTGATGTACATTGTAGCTGATACCGTCACAAGTCCATCAACAGTTAAATCTATCAAGCCAATGATTAACCAAATTGACCACTAGTAACGGGATGAACAGTAACAAACGAATGCGTTTGTAACACTTCATTTCAATAACATTTCACTTGGGACTGAAGTAAATTGTGACTTGTGAGGAATTGTACATGATTTCATGGATGCCTGATGTGGAAACATGAAATTCAATGCGATTTTTCGTCTAACAAGCCATCCCTTCATGTTTAGGGTAGGTAAAATATGATTTTGGATGGACACTTTGCAAAATAACAATACAAACAATGATGGCATGGATGGACAGATTTGGTCTAAAAAAAGTATTTAAATTTTATTAATTGTATTTTTTTTTTCACATATATGTTGTCTTGGATCAAAAGATAAAATACCTTGCTCATGGTTATTTACTAAATTTCCTAGATACCAGGCTAAGAACCCTTTACAGTCTGCCAAATTGTCCTGTAAACTTCCATATCCTTGCCCAACAGCAAGGGAACTAGCCTGTGTATTGGTATTGACACCCACTTTGATTAGTATTGATTGTACCCACTTCTTGAATGGGGGGGGGGGGGGGGGGGACACAGACAACGGATATGTTGAGTAGCTGTGAGTGAGACATCAGACACAGCAATTTCTATTTTGAAACATGTGCTGTATGGTCGATGGCAGTAATTTACCGGTACATGTACTTGTAGTTCAGATTTTCCACATGTATAGGTTTCATTGGTTTTGTTTGTGGTTCATTAAATTGCCAGATTGGTCCCGAGACATCTTTAACCCTAACTCCCTAGGCCTTTTAGCTAGGATGTAGCCTCAATCCTGCAAAAGTCTTCAACTGACCACATGGAAAAATAGCATATAGCCTAAATCCTGCGAATTCCTCCATTATTTCTTGAATGTGGTCCATGGAAGGGTGACCACTGCCTGAATCCTGAAAAATCCTGCGGCAGTGACTGTCAATATGTTGAGTCTTGGCCAGTGACATCCTGGAGCAGTACATAGGATTTTAAGCATAATCCAGGCCTATACATGGCTGAGCAAAAACAACACAAGGTCCCGCCCAAAACCTTGACAAAGTGCATCCTACGAAACCAGTAAAGCACTTTTGCCATGTAGCCTCAATCCTCCAAATTCCTCCACTTTGGCAAAGAGGATTCGGGGCGATAAGGGTTAAAGAAATCAGCGCTTGCGTGATTGTTAACTGTTTCGGCAAGTCAGTGCAACTAAATATATTCAACTCCTGTTATAACAAAGTTTTGGGGACTTTCACAATTCTGTCGTTATAGCCGGAACCTCGCTATAACCGGAGCGCAGTTTTTCCCATTCGTTGTGCACAAGTTACGTGCTACATGTGCGTGTTGTTATCATGTAAAGCAAGTCCGATCCGAACTCATGAAAAGACGAATGTACATGTAAGTTGGTATACATGTACGTCTGTTATTAATAAGGGAATAACAGTGTGAGAAGCCGGTCTTCACTGCGTGATAATGACCGGGTGTGGGGGTGACCGCTGTTAATGGACCGAGACGAAGTCGAGGTCCATTAACAGCAGTCACCCCCAAACCCGGTCATTATCACGCAGTGAAGACCGGATCCTCGCACTGTTATTCCCTTATTAATAAATACCTTTTTAACGAAATAAACAGTTAAAATGCTCCACTTTTGTGACTTTTTCCGGCGATATTTCCAGACTTTTTTGTGTTCATGTTCATGGGCCATATTTTAGCTTATGCGTGGTACCCTGTCTCTTCAATAAGCATATACACCACAGCCGGGCCCAGGCTGCGCTGGACAATTGCAACGTCCTCATTGCGTACGCGTACGACTTCTGCTGCCGTAGCCAAAAAAATTACAACAGTGTTTTTATATTTTTACCTTATGTTATGGAGGAAGCTGAAATTTCGTTTACACATGTATTCCTCGTGTCCAGAATTACAAAGATGCTTGGTTTAGGAAAGGTAAATATGTCGATGGGCGAAGTATTTACAGAAAATAAATCGTAGATCTACGCTTTCGTCGTAAACATCCTCAGTATACATGTACTGCACTGCCTCTGTACAATGTCGTTTCAAAACTTGCTTACGCGCCTGCACCCAAAGCAACTGTGTTGCGTACGCGCGCGTCAGTCTCACGCGAAGGTGGTTGAGCGCATGTGCAGTGCTGTATTGTTACAAGCTGCCGTATGACTGTTGTAAATTTGGCCAATCATTGCCTTCCATGGGGCTGGATCAATGCTGGTTCAGGGGCCATTTTTTCGCTTGTTCTTTGAAGCCGGTCCATTATCACCGTTAATGCCCGGCCACGTGATCGAGTTTCGACCAATCAGAAACCATCAACTCTCCAAGGTATTTATTAATGTTTAATATTTAAAGGGAATGTACATCATTGGCTTTTGCTGTAATTTTCAGAAATGAACTATTTGGGGGGGGGGGTAGTATAATAGATCAAATATTGTTACACTGACATGTTTGAAGTTTTGTGTTCGAAAATATTTGAAAAACCAAGAAAAACAAAAATGTTCAAGTAGTCTGGTTCCCTGACTCCACTAAAGATGAAATGGATCAAACATACCGGAAAATTGTAAGGTAAGGGAACCAGTCTAGCTGGCCTGCACCCGTTCATGAGCATGGAACCAATAGCTAGCAAAACAAAATTTAGACTTAAAAAAAATGGTAAATTTGGTGCAGTAATTGAAAAATAGTTAGGTTTTTCCAACGGTGGTCGGCCGACCATCGTTGGAAATGTAGACAAATATACCATTTTCTTGAAAATGGCTTCACACCAGGTGCCATAATTTTACAGGATGCTTAAGCATGTCATTTACCAACATTCTAGTAAGGTATTTCGTAACAACTTGGTAGTTTTATTTGTCGATGTTTGCAAATGTTGTATTTTCCCTTTAACTGATGGTGATGAATAAATGAAATAAATAAAATAGCTTTAAGTGTATAATATTTGACGACCTGAATCCGGAGTAGAAGGCATCATCGCTGAGAAGAATCAGGCAAGTAGGTTACTCGCACAAATCGTGCTGAGTGGCATGTTGCTTTCGTTTTGCATTTGCTGGAATCGGGCAAGAGGGGGCACCAATATAACTTCCAGGTTTTAGTATCGCCATGGATGTGGAATTTTACTTTTTGTTGTTGACTTTCTGGAACAATTGGGGATTATTGTTTCTGGAAGAATTCTTTGAAGTTTTTATAGTTTCGGATTCATCCTTTGTTTTTTTGGTGGGGCATTTTAAGTTCTTGGGATACCTGTTTTCAGTGGGATTTTTTGTATGGAGGGTTCGTTATTTGTTGAGGGTATGTTTTAAACAATTTGATGAGGGCGCTGTCTATGCTGCTGCCACTGTAAGGATTGCTCCAGAAAACACAGTATTTTTCCACTTTAGAGTTTCCTGCTTCAACAGATCCTCAGTCTTATGATAAGTCTCATGACAGACCTTCGATTGACATCAGTTGATTGACTCCGGGGATCGCGGAAACTCTGATCTTGATGATAATTATGATGTTGGGCGTAATTCTTTTAAATGTAAGTCTTGTATATCCTTGGATTACCGACACCCTTGGTATCGAGGACACCCATTGCATTGATAACCAAATAGCCACTACAATGGATACAACAAAGGGTGACGTAACCTTGATTGATCCTGCTATGGGCGACTGCACTATGCTTCCATCAAGTGACGTCCTGCATATGCCCCGGCAGTATACCAAATCAGAGATGATCACAATACGTCAAAGACTGAACTATCCCACTTCTGTGATTCCTACAGATATATATCGAACCAGTAGGACTATTTCGATGTAGAAGTCGAAGAGGTGGACGGCATATACATGCAAAACAGAGACTCTCCCGAAACAACAGCACGAGTACAATTGCACCTGTTACACTCGTTGACAATGGCAATTTGCATGTACAGTAGCGCATTGGAACACTCACTCCGTTTGTAACAAAACTTTGCTAATACATGTATTTGACTATATTGTATCCAATAACATTGATATTCTGCTCCTGACAGAAACCTGGCTCTGTCATGATGACCAAGTTGTCATAAATGAAATTACCCCACCTGGCTATACATTTTTCAATGTTCCACGCCCTGCTGACAGACACGGTAGAATTGCAATATTATTCAAAACCAAACTTAACCTTCGACTTGTTCCAGTACCACTCAATGTAAGCACCTTTGAATATTCAGTCATTGCAGATGTCAAACGGCGCATTCACTACGCGATTATTTACAGACCACCTCCATCTGCGAAGAACAGACTGAAAACATCTAGATTCGATGATTTCCTTAATGCTGTCAACAGTCTGACAGGGAAATTAATCATTCTAGGTGACTTCAATATCCACTTCGACTGTCTTGAGAAACCTGATACATCCCATATTAACTCTGTAACCTGATACATCCCATATTTACAGACCACCTCCATCTGCGAAGAACAGACTGAAAACATCTAGATTCGATGATTTCCTTAATGCTGTCAACAGTCTGACAGGGAAATTAATCATTCTAGGTGACTTCAATATCCACTTTGACTGTCTTGAGAAACCTGATACATCCCATATTAACTCTGCGCTCGCTGCTTCAGGACTGCTACAGCATGTTTCTGAGCCAACACACACCCATGGGCACACCTAAGACTGGATCATCACTAGAAGTGATGAGGACGGCCTACTTGTCACCCACACTGTTGACATGTATGGCATCTCAGATCATGGTGTCATCTCTTGCTGGCTCCGTCTCGAAACTCCAGCACCGTCAATAGTGAGGTCATCACAAGGCAAATTTCACGATGTTGACCACGAATCCTTAGCCCATGATTTGTCCATCCAGCTTCAAGATGTGCACTTCGATGGCAACGACATCGACAATCTTGTCCATGGCTTTGACGCATCTCTCATGCACGTCCTGGACAAGCATGCACCACGGAAAGCCACAAATAAGTCCAAATGCCCTAAGCATAACAGCTCTGTGCTTAAGGGAAAACGCACACGTCGGAGAGCGGAGCGCAAGTGGAGAAAGACCAAATCCATTGCTGACCGTGCTGCATACTAAGCCACAAAGCAAGCCATGAATGACATTTTGACTGAAGCTAAATCGCAGTTCTTCAGAAACTCACTGGTCAACTCTAATCCAAAACAGGCTTTCCTGGTTATTAACGAGTTGACGGCTGCACCCCGACATACACCGGCAATATCGGACACACCCTGTACCCTTGCCAACGATTTCAGCAACTTTTTCACTGAAAAAGTCAAAAGCATTCGGGCGCTCATAAATGACCTTCATGTACAGTCCCCTTCAACTGAAGATACAATTCTGCACCCGGACTGCACCATATCAGAATTTCATCCCATCTCTGAGAAAGATCTTGGTGAACTCATAAGTCAGACTGCCACAAAGTCCTGCCAGTTAGATCCCACCCCAACCTGGCTTCTCAAACAGCACATCAAAATCCTACTTCTAACACTGACTGAAATCGTGAACGCATCCCTCTCATCCGGGAATTTTCCTGAGGCACTTCGAGTCGGTATGATCATGCCGATCTTAAAGAAGCCTTCTCTTGATAAAGATGAACTTTGGAACTACCGACCAGTGTCCAACCTTCGCTACCTCGCTAAGCTCATCGAAAAGGTCGTCTGCCTGCAACTCAAGCAGCACATCAACACTCATGCCCTTGCCGATCCCCTTCAGTATGCCTACAAAGCTGGCCACAGCACAGAGACTGCATTGCTTTGTGTTCAAAATGACATTTTGAAAACTCTTGATAATAACAATGCTATGTTCTTAGTAATGCTTGATTTGTCTGCTGCATTTGACACTCTTGATCATGGCAGTTTGGCATAACACATACATGTACTGCTCTCAAGTGGTGTGCCTCCTACTTCAAAAATAGAAGGAGTTATGTCACCGTAGCAGGGGTCGACTCAGATGAGAGCCATATCCATTTTGGCGTCCCTCAAGGGTCAGTCCTTGGCCCGCTCGCTTTCACCATGTACCTGAGTCCTCTTGGTGATGTCCTGCACCGACATGATGTGAAATACCACATATATGCAGACGACATCCAGATTTATCTCGATTTCAATCCATCCAAACCGAACGACGCAGCTTGTGCCCTTTTCAGATTGTCAAGTTGCATCACCGATGTGCAGAATTGGTTGGTAACAAACAAACTCAAGTTAAATGAGGATAAAACTGAATTTTTCATTGCCCCATTTTCTCATCATCATCAGAAACACTTAACCGACATAACTCTGCAGATAGGTATAAACACAACAATCAAACCATCTCAGACAGTCCGAAACTTGGGTGTTGTTTTCGACAGTTCCATGACAATGAGCAAACACGTTCATGTAGCAAACATATGCAAATCTATCAACTACCACAACAGGAACATATCCAAGATTCGTAAATACATAGACACAAACACATGCCACGCCGCTGTCCGAGCACTTGTACTATCCAGACTCGATTACTGCAACTCTCTTCTCAATGGTATTCATCAGTATGAGGTTGATCGACTCCAACGGCTTCAAAACAATGTTGCTCGTATCACATTATCTCAACCCAAATACACACATGCCTCTCCACTCCTTCAACAATTACATTGGTTACCAGTTAGACAATGCATCAACTTCAAAACAGCAGTTTTCATGCACAAAGCACTTCATAACACAATGCCGCAGTACATAATGGGATCACTCAACCTTATGCACCCAGCCGTAGTGGCCTCCGCTCCAGTAACAACCTTAGAGTTCCACGCACATTCAAAAAGGCAGGGGACAGGGCCTTCTCAGTGTCTGGTCCCCGATGCTGGAATTCCTTGTCACACAACATCCGCAACATCAGTTCTCTTGACAACTTTAAGGGCAGACTGAAAACTGATCTGTTCTCTCCACATAATCTGTAACTTGTCTTCTGGAATTGTCCTTAGTCGCGCATTGATACTTGCGAACATGCGCACTATAAATCGTGTTATTATTTTTATTATTATTATTATAAACTTTAGTTTTTCGAAATTATTCTTCAGAATAACCTTTGAGTTTGTTTTTTGGTGGGGGACCTAACGGTACTGTCAGTGGGATCTGTTTTTTTTTTTATTGTTGGGGGGGGGGGGGGGGAGAGCTGTTGTTTGTTGACATGGTTGAGGGCATCGTTTAAACTTCATTCTTCGGAATAACCTCTGTTTTGTTTTTTGTGGGGTACCTTTTTATCGTTAGCGACAGAGTGAATTTCTCTCTTTTTGGAAGTTGTGATGGCTCTGAAAAGAGCTGTTTGGTTTATGATGCTGCCGGCGTGTTGTTTTTACTTTTGGAAAAAAATTGTGATTTTCCTCTGGATGCTCGTCCCATGCTGCTCCTCTGATAGGTACATGTAGTTCATGATGCCAGCTGCGTTGTGCTAGATGGAGTACGATAAACGTATCGCCTCTTGGGAAGAATCCCCACATTTTTTTCTAATACATTTTTTAATAGCCACAAGCCAACAATCATGACAATAGGGAACAGCTACGTACCCGATGTTCGGGCGGCAACACTGTAGGCTATTTCTTACAATGTCTCCCGAGCGTCCCCTATTGTCTGTTTATAATAATTTTTTAAAAACTTGGCGGCACGGTGCCGCAGTCGAGAGCCTGGTCATGCTAAGGAAAACCGCAGTGGGGGATTAGAGACTAGACGCAGGCACTGATTATCATCGTCCTATTGAATTTATTTAAGATTGGCGAGATAAAATAACGTTGGGTTGAAGTCCTTACAAAGGTACATTGATGGGTGAAGCTTAGGTGCTTTGCCTGAATGGAAGAGAGGAGCATGATGCCTGTATCAGGACAAAAGATTTGTTGTTGGCAAACTGCAGTGTCCGTAGTTTTGAAAAAATGTCGTTGTAAATGAGTGTCCGTGCCCTTAATAACCAAATATTTTCCCGAAGTAATTTACACAAATTGATCAGGACTGGGAGAATGTGCTCGTTACATCTGGGATATCGTTATGACCGAGCTCGTTATCAGGAGAGTTGACTGTAACTTGAAAACGGAAGCATTTTACTGCAAACAAACAAATCATGGAAACATTTTGAGAGGAATGCCAAATACAAAAACAGCATGATGACATCATCGCTCGAAAAGGTGACCTCTAGCGATTCATCAAATAAAGTTTAGTCAGGCAGCTTAGGCCAGCTTTTGGAATGGATGTGGACATTCCGGACAAAAGCGCCAAATTTTTCATACATGCTCCTTATTGCCTTAGCTTTCAATTTTTGATAGGAACCAACTTATCCAATAACAATATGGCAGCCATCTTCGATTTTAAAGATGGCTGCCATTGAAAACCTATTTTTACCCATATCTCATCTTCTAAGCCACTTAGGATTAAAGTTTTGGTGTCTAAACATACATTTTCAGGGTCAAGGAATGCAACTGTACCATTTGGGATAGTATCAAATGGTTTGTTTGTCCAGATACAGTATTGTTGCCATCTTATTTTTGAAGATGGCCGCAGGCATTTAAAACTACATGTATTGCATCTTTAAGCCATTTTAACATTGAAATCTTAGTGTCTAAACATACATTTTTAGGGTCAAAGAACGCAACTGAACCATTTGGGTTAGTGCTAAATGGTTAATTTGTCCAGATACATTTGTGTCCACTATACCATTTATGACAGTGTCAAATGTTCAGCTTGTACACTATTGTGGCCATTTTTTCAAAGAAAACCAAGCGTACATGTACATCCCTTTAACTCTAACGTACCTGAATCCATCAAAATCCATCCCCCTGTTTCGGGGGATTTCGGCGGATTCAGGATACCTCCATATTGCACAAACTGGGGGATTTTGATGGATTCAGGATTGTACGCCTAGCAGAACTGCAGGATTTTGATGGATTCAGGATACCTCCATATTGAGCTGCTGGGGGACTTTGGTGGATTCAGGATCTCAACAGAAAAACTCTTTGGCTATTTTTGTGGTCAAGTAAATACTGCTTGTAGCCCTGCCAGGTCTGTCACATGCTGTACAAAAATGTATGTACTGGGTAGTTGAGAGCTTGTGACTGCGGCTTATTAGGCTCAGCATATAAACAATGGATTATGTAAATAACCCATCAAGACAAAGCAATGCTGGGGTCAGACAATGGCTCACTGAAGTAGCCCTTCCAGACAATGCAAACATCATAGTATAGTATTACCCACAGCCCGAGTTGAAAGGAAAAACAACCCACATCATATCCACCAGCAGTTGAACCATGCATTGGTGTATTTTGATGGATCCTATGCAACAACACACATCACAATTTTCATGCGAGCGTGGTATCCTGAATCCGTCAAAATCCACCAGAAATTTAGGTGATGGATTTTGAAGACTCTATGGAAAAACATGCTGTATTATTTTTTTATGCCACCATGGTATCCTGAATCCGCCAGAATCCATCGAGACTTATGCTGGTGGACTTTGGCAGATTCAGGATACCTCCAGTATCTACACTGGGGGATTCTGATAGACTCAGGATACCAGCATTTTTTGCGTAACAAAATTGGTGGATTTCGGCGGATTCAGGATACTTTCTAGTAAAAGAGCCCCAGGAGTTACGGTTAAAAAATGGTGTGTCTAGATATATGCCATTGAAAAGTGCACCTTTCAGATAACGTCACATGACACATGATGACGTTTACATGACGTCACTTGGTGACATGTGACTTTGCTCCGAGGTCTTGCCTATGTTAACTTTGATTGATGTATGACAAAGATTAAAGTCCAAAGTGACGGACGAAAAATTGTTTACAAAATCTATGGGATTTGGGATAGTACTAATAGTAGAAGAAGAACTAAGGCTTAAATTCCACAACTTTGCAGAAAAGCCAAAAAGTCTTAACGAAAATAAAGGCTGTTTCGGCAAGTTGTTGAAACAACCAATTACAAATAATAAATTACTTTCTTCAAGGGACAATAATTTTATACTTATTAAGATTACCTGAAGGTGTTGCTGGTGATGAAACTGTGTCTGTCCTGGAATTACTGCCAATACCCTGATTTGCCTGGGCAAAGCGCTCCTTGGCCTTAAGTGCAGCCACCCGCTCTGACTTGAGCCTTTCTTCATTCTTAAGCAGCTCCACAATCTGCTTGGACTTCTCCCGCACATTGCGACCCACGTCCTGATTGTTGGTGTCATAGAAGGTGAAGTCTTTGAGTGTGTTGATGTCCACGATCTTCTCCTTGCACTGCTGAGCAACCCGCTCTGAGCCTGTCTTAATGATGTAGTCTAGCAGCACCAGGGCCTTGTAGACATGCCGCCAGTTCTTGCCCTTGTCATTAATGCGCCGCCAGATCATATCCATGATGTCAGTGAAGGCCACCACATTGTATGTCAGGTCAGCAATCTCTGACATGGTGGAGCTGGCGGGACCCCAAGGGTCGTTGGATGTTGCATCCCGCACCTTCCTCTGGGAGTCGTTGTAGTTTTTGATGACATTCTTGATTTTTCTGCTGGTAGACATCTTGGAGGGATTACATGTACCTCTCTATCATCTAGTCCCACACAATACACAAGATGTTTAGTTCTCGACCAATGTTTATGTTGCAGGGTTCACAAGATTGAAGAAGAATGCAATTATTTATGCAACAATTGCAAATCAGGCGTGCACATTGAGCTGCAAAAAAACCACAAAAATATTTAGGGTAATTTTATTTGAATATCTGATAAATGGAAAATTTATGAAACCTTCAAAACTAGCATCACAACCTCAAGTGATATCAAATAAAGGAGGACAACAAGACCTTCTTAAATATTTAGTTTTGAATTGTTTCAAAAACGTTTGATTGATTTCATGGTGTCAATGTCGTTGCCGAGTTAGCTGTTTCCCACTTATTTGGCGGGAACCAGTCTAGCTATTGTATGCGCTTTAGCAAGATCTTGGAGGACAAACACTTGCAGTTGACATTTGCCAATGCTTCATGCACTCTCTATTACCATTGATGTTACAGAAGAAAGGGGTAAATTTTGATAATTTTTTATGTTAAAATGTTGAGACATATTTTTGATAAGACAAAATATGGTCGTATTTTTCAGGTACACAACTCAACTCTCATAATTTTCAAGTTTTGCACTTCAAGCCGTAAAAAATAAATTTGAGTGTTTCTCTTGTGCCGGCACTTCCTGTGTACATCTAAATTGTATACAAGTACGCAATATAAGATAATAAATAACCAACCCAACCTGAGCAAACGTCTGGGTTCGATGGATAAAATAAATAATAATAATGATAATGTGTTTATATGGCGCTTAATACCAACGGTCTCAAAGTGCTATACAATTATTACCCCTGTTCATCAGGTCATGAGACCAGTTTTTGCAGCAGCTTGAGATCAGCGCATTCTGGTCTCTACCTTTACAGGTACATGAACCCATTTATACACCTGGTTGGGGAGAGGCAATTGTAGTAAAGTGTCTTGCCCAAGCACAAAGGCACCATGTTCCCGGTCAGGGTTCGAACCCTGTACCACGGCAGGTGAGTCGAACACCGTAACCATTGGACCACTGCACTCCACGGTGGACTGATGGCCAGATGACCCAGGTTTGAGCCCTGTGCAGCATTTTAATTTTGTCTTTTTCTCCTAAAAGTAAAACTTTTCTTCATTCATTATTTTAAATCGAATCCTACATTTACTTGCAGAATATGTCTTCTTATTTTTCTGATTCCTGGCTCTAGAGGATTGTTCTTTTAATTAAAGGGAAATGAAGCCTGAAATAGCAATAGGTCTAATTCCCATCTCCTGAATACAAAGTCACGACGACAATGTAACTTTTGTAAGTGTTGAACCAGCAAAGATTGTTCACAGTAAAAATGTCTACTTGTAAGTCCCAGAAAAACACTTTGTGCATCTTCAGTGCAGTGGTAAAACAACGAAAACAATCCACCAAATACGCCACCTCCGGATCTAGTACAGATCAAGAATTTAGATAGCACTAAGGTTAATTTACGATTTGGATGGAAAGCGCAATTTCCTTTTTTTTCACGAAAGCTCCCCTTGCGCTTGTGCATCTTACACAAATCAGATGACGTGCCAAAAAGATTTTGTGCACTCCGGCAGTTGTCATTTTGAGAGGATCCTTTGCTGCATAAAGGATTATAGGCTGTGATAGGTGAGTTTTTGCTTGTAATTTTAACAGAAATGGAAAAATCGGCAAAAAACGTGACCAGGCATCACCTGCAGTGTAGGAGGTCTCGAGGTCGATTTTCATGGCCTCGGCCTTGGCCTTGGAGTGCAAAACCTTGGCCTTGGCCTCAGAGCCTTCCGGCCTCGGCGAATCAGTCAAGGCCGGCTTGAGGCCGCCCACTTTCATGTGTTTTCTATTTCAATTAATTTTAATTTTTTACCGTATCAAACCTTCAAAAAGCTGCCACAGTGGGTTCCGTGAAACGAAATAAAATTTTAAGCAGATACATGTACGTACGAATGAATCGACTGGTAATGCCTTGCATGGAACGCATTACCAGTTGATGTACGTTTCAACGTTTCATGTACACTGTACGTAGCATCTTTGCCTTGTCTGCGCTATGGCCGTATCATATGCAGTGACAAAATCGCATCCGAGGATAAGGACTGCCAATCACAGGGCACCTCGATTGTTTATACCGAGTAGGAAATGTAACTGCCGCCGGGTCAGTATTACATTCTACATACACAGTACAGTCCGTAGACCAAGGGCTGTTGGATGTCCTACTCAGCACTTATAAGCAAGGCGCCCTGTGATTGGTAGCCTTTCACCAAGGCCATCGTGGCTTAACTTGCCCGCATTAGACAAAGCGGCGAAAAGGCGAAGCGACTGGAGATGGAGACCACACACGCAAGTGGTGAAGCCACGAGGGCATTTTCTAACTTGTCGAGAAATTTTTATGTTTTTCTTTATAATCTCAATTTTTGCTACCCCAATAGGGTAACAAAATTCCAACCAATCATCAGCCTTTTAGTGCGCGCGTGGCTACTACCCGGACGCATCGACGCGCCCGGATGCTTGCACAAAATAAAAAATAAAAAAATGCGAGTCTAGTTTTCCACGAGATCATGACCGCGTAATTGTTCTTACATTATCTTATTTTAATTCTACTTATAAAAGTATTTCAAGAAATTATTTGAGTGTATGAACTAATTTTTCATCTGAACTTACAGTCATTTGCTCTTACGTTTTTCTTACTCACCCTTCTTTTAAAAATGGAAGCAACTAGGCAAAATCCGCGTTGTGATTGGTTAACCTTCAGCACTCTTCTTATTTGCATAAAAACTATGAATAATTCAACAAAATCAAGTTGGGAAAGGCCTCGTGGCTTTGCCACTCGTGCGTGCTGACTTAATCTTTGCTCCAGTCGCTTTGGGTCTTGGCAACTTCGCCGCTCTAAGCCACGATGGCCTTGGCGAAAGGCTATGTGATTGGCTGCTCTGAATGATCCTTGGATGTGATTTTGTCCCCCGCATATGATACAGCCCTAAGCATGCGTGGCACGTGTTTACGTTAATGAACAGGGATTCTTTTGCACAAACCCAGAGTTGCACTGAATATTTTTTTTTCTTGTTTGACTTGATCTTTTTCTCATTTTGCATGGGTCCTCTGCTGCATAAATAATACATTCACTGTCATGGGTGAGTTTTTGCTTGAAACTTGAACGGGAATTGAAAATATTGGCCAAAAAAGCGAAAACCACCAGTTAAGTCATGGGCTTCATTCAAGCCCTACTACTAAAAATCTCCCCATGTCACGTCAATGACGTCATTAGCCAGTACGCTGAAAATTCATGTTCAATGTACACTAGGCCCTAGCCCTGAACGAGTGAACGTCACAAGTGGGCAAACTGGGCATTAGCCAAAGCGATAATGGAACAAGGAGCCAACCCGTTATTCACATGCATGCGTGCTCGCGCAACACAAAGCCTGTCTTCCTGCGCTTTAGCTTTCTACGTGCATGCATGATATCACTCAGTTCAGCAAAATGAACACAAACTCTCGGATCATCTGGTTTGCACGCAGTGGCCACGAAGAATTTGAAGAACATTACAAGAGGAAATACAGGGCAAGCTGGAAAATGTGTAATCCAGGCACTCCATAACTTAGCAAATTCAGATTAAAAAGATGTCAAAAATCCAACGAAATCTTACCCTTGAATATATTTTATTACATGTTTAAATAGCTGGCCTCGGAGGTTGTGGCCTAGGCCTTGGCCTCGGCGGTTGTGGCCTGGACTACAACACTGATCACCCGATCTGCATTCTATGGTTTATTTTCAGCTTTCCTGGCGAATCTCCCATGTCATGAGCCTAGAAAGCTGGAAATTTCAAGCTACTTCAAATATTAGGGAAAAATGTTGCAACCTGACGCCACTTCCGCAACTGTGTACAAAGTCTATGGTGAGTCAAGAAATTGTAATTGAAACTTGAAAATTGTAAAAAAGAAAAAAGTATTTCCTAACAAAATTAGAAATGTTTCTTAGTCCCAGATTCTGAGTGAATGTTTCTTAGCCCCATATCCTCGTCATTTTAGGGGGTCTGACGATACGCCTATGAAGAAAAAAGTGGTAATCCTTACTTTTAGGACCCCGTTCCTATATAAGGTTAAAAGGCTCACCAAAACAAGTGACTAAATGACACTCAAAAGTGACATTCTAGTATTTCTTGTCATTTATCTGAACAGCATAAGTTTCTTGAATATCAGCAGGTTTAATTTATTACCGTATGGGCTTTGACTACGGCGCAGATCGGAGCACGTATCATTAGCCAACATTACACAAAACAGTCGTTGATAAAGCACAACTTTTTTTTCTTCGATCGAGTGACGACGGTCACGTCACGTCAAGCGCCCTCATTCGTCAACTCGGTGCAAGGGACTGAGCAACACGGCAAACACATTGAGCGGTGAGTTTTCAGACTATTTTGCTGGTTTTTAAAAAAATTGTCGCTGTTTGGGAACAAAATAAGGGGTCTTATGGAATGTCATGAATGTGTAGATCTATCCAGGGTAGCTGTCTCTCTCTTTTGTATTCTCTTTACCGGTTTTTGGGGGGTCTTTTGTCCTCGCATGGGTATGTAAAATTTGCTACCGTGTATCCGTCACCAAAGTATGCCAAATCTGTGGAGCGTTAGTACGGAGGGTACCCTAGTTCAAGGCTCCACTCAGTAGAGCTAGGTTGGGATAGAGGGGAAAAGGACCATTTTGTGGAGGGAAAAAAGGACCATTTCGTGGAGGCCGCTTTTTAAGAGTCTCTTACGATCTCACTTTTAGTTTTACAACGTACATCTGTCTCCAGCGTTACATGTGAATTCCTGATGAGCTTGTTAAGCTGGAGTTACTCAAGCTACAGTTTTAGGATAATTATCACTTTCTGATGTGATAGGTCATTTAAGGGAAAAAATACTGATGGCCTGATATGGGAATTTTTCCGCCTACTACACTATCATGACTATGATTTCGGAAATCGCCGTACTTCTGGTGTCATACTAGGCCCGACAACCAATTTTCAGCAATGGTGAAAGGGTCTTGAAACAGCTACAGTTGGATAGATCTCATTGAGTACTTTTCAAAATGCATAACTTTATAGGATTTCAATTAGCCGTTTTTGAGTTACGATTAAAGAAAAAGTGCCAAATATTGACTATTTTTGGACAAAATAGTGGATTTTTGTGAAAAATAATAGAATTACGACTTTTGTGACACTGTTTATTCAAAATTATAGCAATTTGAAGGTTTGAAAGTACCTTTGTACAATCTATGAAGGATGAACATGCAATTTTGAGAGTAAAACCCCAACGGAAAATTCCTGTTTTTTTAAAGATAGCGCATCAAAATCCCACCGTTGTTCATTTTTGTACAAAAAAGTATATTAAAAACTCACTTTGCAGTCATTTTTCAAAAATTATGCCATTTTTACTGAATAATAACTTAGGCCAAACAAAAAAAATGGTGTGTTTACGGTAACGGCCTGAAAAAAAAATCCAGGTAGGTAGAAAGGGAAATAATTTTATTTTGTATTTTTTTTTTTTCATTTCAGTTCTGCATGCCCATGCGTGTTGTTTCGCAAAAAAAAAATTGTATAAAACCACTATTCAAGCATTGAAGATATTCAATCGATACATTTCAATCCAAATTAATTTGTATCATCGGCCAGGGTTCTCCCCAGGATTTTTTCAAACATGTGGGGGAAGATTTGCTGTGATTCAACACCCCGAAAATGTTTGAACTTTAGAAGCTCTCTGGTGCATTTTAGAGCAAATCTGGGGAGTCTTTATCTTAAGATTTGTCCTTGAAATTCAGAGGAGATCTTGTAGGTCACTAAAATTTTTGTAATTAAAGAAAAAAAAATCAAAATTGTTAACGTAAAAAAAAATTACATTTCACAACCTGTGTTTCATTGCTTCCTAACTTCAAATTTCTGTAAGCTTCAAATTAAGAAATTTAGTTGGAGAAAAAAAAAACTTTTGCTTCCGATTACATGCCTTTCAAAATAGCGTCAGTAGGTCGGAAAATTATTTCCCCAACTTTTTGGGGTGCTGATTAATGGAGCATCATTCGTACTAATCATAGAGCAAGGAATCATGTTTATTTTGTACCTGGATTATTTTCATTTGCGCCACGAAAATTATCAAGACTGGCTATCAAAAGTGATTAAAACTTGCCTCACCTAATTAAAAATATATTTGAGGTCGGTGATTCCACTTTATGCTTAACATACATCACGGTCGCTGGCACCGCCAACATTCCGCCTGGCTGGCCGAACATCGCACCGTGCTCACAGCACACGTGGCCGAAAATCTTGCACTACTGCAGAAACACGCTACGATGTTTCGCCACAAGTTTGAGCTTTGCAATCTCGTCATTTTAATGGAAAACACATACACAGAAAGTAAAGATCACGTTCTGTGAATTAATTCGCAGAAATTCCTTTTCTCCAGCGATGTTTGTTTGGTAATATTTTTACGATCCAACTTCGGCCCACTACATCATCATGCTGTATGATACGAAGTATGGACCGGAGAGAGGCAGTAGTCACTGGTTCCGGTCCTTCATCATAGCATTGATATGATTCCGTTAGCTGGCGAAGGGAACCAGTGTACCATGCTGTATGTTAGCTGGGTGCTGCTGGTGGTCGACAGAACACGTCATCGTGTGTGTTTTGATCACACATGCATCGGAAAAACAGGAGTTTGGTCAAGATTTTGCATGTCAAGATGAAATACATGTAATGGCGTATGTAACGATCAAATTGCGCATTTTAATGGCGTGTTTGATAATTATATTGTGCGTATCCGGGGCTAAAAAATGTGATCGGTATTTTTTTGTCGGCGTATCGGGCCGGCCGCAATTCCAGCGTATCGGGCCGATACGCACGTTTGTACGTGGGGAGAACCATGCCGTCCGTCGGGCAGCCAGGCGTACCCCAATGCGTTTGTGCAAAAATAATCGTACTTCGTAGTTTGAGAATTCAAAATTTGAGATCGTCGCGATTTTCGCACGTTTAACACAGGTATGTTTGTGTCAAATCATGGTCAGATTCAAGTGTGGAAAATGGTTTTTGTTCGTGGTAAATAATTAAAAGTACTTGAAATGTTTGAAATTTGTCAATTATCAACCTTCAAAATGGCAATAAAAAGTGTGAGGTCGGCAATTTGGCCGAAAAAATTCCAGGTCGGTCGGGTTACCGTAAACACAACATTTTTTTTGTTTGGCCTTAAGAAATTAATGCATTCTTTGTTCTATTTTCGCAGAACTGAAAATTCTACAAGGTTTTATCATCTACGAAGTTTCACAGTCACTGGTTACACATTTCGTGAGGACCACAAAATCAGACTTTTAGTGAAAATCTTAAATTTTTGAGTCCAAATGATGCAAATTTGACCTTATTGATATATATGCAAAATTGCCATAACTTGTGATGTGTATGAGATCCAGGCCTGAAATTTGGCTGGTGTGTTCCTTTAGTGATAAACAACTCCACTACTAATATTAATTTGAAACTGGCTTATATTGTACTAAGTATGTATGTAAAATTGTAAATGTATGCAAATGGACTTTAATGCCCTAATTAATATTCAAAACTGCCATAACTTGAAGAGACAGTTGTTTTAATCCACCAAATTTGGGCAGTGTTTTTAAGTGAAGATATGCAGCAACGTACTCTTGGCATTACACTGATTTAGTGTGAGTGAATATGCAAATTAATTACTTCTAGCTAATTAATAAACAAAAACATTTTGCAATGAATGGAACCTGCTACCACCAAACATTCGCTCTGCTCCCAATGTCAAAGCTTTCAAAGAGGGAATTGAGCACCTAGATCTCCTCAGCTTAGTTAATAAGGCCCACTTTAAAATTTAGTTCACTGCGCCAACCACTCTGACCTGTGCGAGATAACCACTTAAGAGGTGTTTGCACAGTATACAACCAGAACCAGAACCAGAAGGGGTTCACCCCGGTGTTTCTGGCAGTGGCCGCAGCACCTTGTAAACCCTGGTGCCACATAATGGGTCTCATATCTCTCATGTACTTCATTCATCTAACAAAAGACATAACTCCCAGTGCCTTGAGTACCTCAGTACTCTGTTGCGCTAATGCCTGAATAGGTTTCTGCAACGTAGCCATACAGATACAGATACAGATACTTATTCAACTCGCCGTCACAAAGTTATTTGAAGTCTTTACGAAATAAAATTTGCACCCAAGACAAAAGGTAGGCCTATGAAAATGTGGTAATCCTTACTTTTAGGACACCTCTATTTTTTACAAGTTCTGTTCAAAACTGACTTTTGCAGATGACTGTCCAGTACCAAAGTGACTTTTGCAGGCTAAAGCAGTCTTTTTTCTTCATATAAACTCATGTTAGTTGTAATTTTGAAAGCACTTTCGAAGAAAATGTGACTTTCCTACCTTTTTTCGCAGTCAGACGTGCATGTTATATCTCACACGCATGAAAGCCCTACATAATGAAAGCCCGATGCTGATTGGCTGCTAAAAAAATTAATTAGTCTGGTTCCTAGACCAAAAGATTCTGACTACTCCTGAATCTTTTGGTCTGGGAACCAGACTAAAAATAAATAAGTTAGTCTGGTTCTCAGACCAAAAGATTCTGACTATTCCTGAATCTTTTGGTCTGGGAACCAGACTAAAAATAAATAAGATGTTTATTTTTTATCAGCCAATCCGCATCGAGCTTTCACGTTTGCCATCTTGGTTTTTGAGTCTGTTTTCTGGTTGTCATCGTCGTCTTTTACCCCTGAGTTTCCCTCATAAATCAAAGCCCTGCCCTCTTTCCACAAAAGTAAACCTGCTGATATTCAAGAAGGTGTCATTGCATTGCCAATTGTTCAGATGTGCCAAGAAGTATCAGAATGTCAATTTTGAGTGTCATTTAGTCAACTGTTTTGGTGAGTCTTTCCCTTCCTATATAGCCTATTATAGGAACGGGGTCCTAAAAGTAAGGATTACCGAAAATGTTTATTGTATCGTGGGAGGACCTGTTTTCGCGGTGCCCTATTTCCGCGTCCTTACCTTCTGCGTTACGCGGCGCGCTTTGTAAACAACTCCCCGTGACGAAATAAACTTTTCTAGTTGCTGACAATCTCCTCTCCTCTCCGCTGACCCAAAAATGTGGAAAGTAAAGGCTCTACCGGTAAGTTGTACTTGTAAATATCAAAATTTGGGTTATTTAGGCCTAATTCGCAAGGTACAAAACATGTTTATATTGCTAGAGCCATAAATAATTATTGCATAATCATTGAAAGTTTCAGCTTACAAAGTTTCGAGAAAAAAATTCGTAATGATCAAAATCACGTGACTGGTTTGAGTGCCGAGCATGCTGGGAAAAAAGTACGGAGGCCTATAAAAGACATGTGGCTTATATCATTTTTCTCACTGTCTAGAAAAATCGGTATTTTCCTCAAAATGAAGGAATGAATTAACATACAGCAAAGGCTTATTTTGTATAAGACGGTTATTAATGTGCATGTGAGATATTAAAAATATACATTTGTTCATGAAAAGAGCGTGTGTTGTGCTTTCTTTAATAAGACTATACATTATCAGAGTAAAATGAATGATATAGGCCTACTTAAATAAATACTTAAATAATTACTCCAAACTCAACAATAATGCACAACAAAGGTTGATTTATATCTGATAAAAAGAAGATTATTAAAGGGAATATACATCATTTGCTTTTGCTGTAATTTTCAGAAATGGATGGAATTGGGGGATTGGAAATATATACATGTAGCAAATATAGTTACACTGACTTTTTTTGAGGTTTTGGGTTCGAAAATGCTATAAAAACCAAGAAAAACGATCATTTTCCTGTAGTCTGGTTCCCTGACTCCATATAAGAAGAAACAGAGCAGTTTACATACATTGGGGAATTGTAAGGTCAGGGAACCAGTCTAGCTGGCTCGTACCCGTTCATAGGTTTGTAATCGATTGCAAACAAGTGCAATGGTCAATTGGGGCCAGTATTTGAAAAAAAGCCAGTTGTTTCCAACGCTGATCGGCCGATCAGCGTTGGAAATTGATACAAAAATACCACTTTTCTTGAAAATGACAGTATACCAGGTGCCATAATTTTACAGGATGCTTTAGACTGTCATTTACCAACATCCTATTAAGGTATTTCGCCAAAACTTGGTAGTTTTATTTTTCGATGTTTGCAAATGTTGTATATTCCCTTTAATAAAATATTATATTATATTAAAATATTATATTAACTAGTTTTATGAGCAACTGATTATGTGACACCAATAGCAAAATCTATATAAATGTTCTTATCCTATAGAACATGTGCACAAGCCCTCTGTTGCAATCCAGAACAACTTCTTACAGAAACTACTCACCAACAGCTTTGTCAAAAGCATTTTGTCTCATGATTGATGAGAATGGGTCAGTTGGGGGTGCTGCGAGAAGGTACGGGGTCCCTGAGTCCACATTACGGGATCGTGTTCTGGGGAAGGTTGACCCCGAAGCAACAAGATCGGGACCAGCTCCTGTGTTCAGCCTCGAAGAGGAGAACAACTTGGTGGACCACCTGAAGAAGATGGCGCTACTGGGTTATGGATATAGCAGGGCCGAAGTTATCGATACAGCCACAATATATGCTGTCAGTCTCAACAAAAGGGACGAAGATCATCCACTCAGCCTCAAATGGTTTCGCAACTTTATGACCAGATGGCCTGAGCTGAGTGTCAAGAAGCCACGCAGCCTGGATCTGTACAGAGCGAAGGCAACCTCTGAAGAAGTAGTGATGGCATACTTCGCCAAGCTCGATGAGATGCTGACAAAATACAAATTGAAGGATGCACCTGAACGCATCTTCAATG
Source organism: Patiria miniata (assembly GCF_015706575.1). Classification (NCBI taxonomy): domain Eukaryota; kingdom Metazoa; phylum Echinodermata; class Asteroidea; order Valvatida; family Asterinidae; genus Patiria; species Patiria miniata. Next base: position 7,285,031 of record NW_024037067.1, read on the forward strand.
TTGACGAAAAGGGTCTGAAACAAAACCATTCCCCACCTTTCATCGTTGGTTCGTCCTCCTCATCCACCCCACTTGCTGTGACAAGCGGCAGAGGGATGACCGTTACCATCATCGGTGCTGGGAATGCTCTGGGTCAGCAAGTACCTCCATACTTTGTATTCCCAGGACAACGTATGAGGCAGGAGCTACTCAATGGCTGCTTACCTGGAACAGATGGGACCGTCAGCGAAAGTGGTTGGTCGAATACTGCTGTCTTCATGACATACCTTTCAACACACTTCTTGAAATACATGTATGTCACTGCGAGCCGAACGGAAGATGAGCCAATACTCCTTCTCTATGATGGTCATCGATCTCACATCAACCTACCACTGATTGACTGGGCAAGAGATCAACACATCTTGCTCTTTGTCTTGCCTGCACATACAAGTCACGTCCTACAGCCACTTGATCTAGCATGCTTTGGGCCATTTGAGAAGATATATAATTCCCTCTGCCACCGACAAATGCGAGCCAACTCAACGACAGGGATTGATAGATATTCAGTCTGTGAGATTGCATGCAATGCATATACAAAGGCACTCTCTCCAGAGAACTTAAGGAGCTCTTTCAAGAAAGGAGGGATTTACCCTTTGAATAGTGGTGTCGTTGATCGTGCCATGTACGCTCCGGCTAGAGCTCTAAATAAGTGCACCTCTAACCCAGCAACAAAAGAAGGGGATTTCCCCCAAGTATCGGAGGTTGGCCCGCAAGGTGACCATTCATCTGCAGATGGTGGCCTCCATGATGTCAGACCAGATCTGTTTAAGGAGAGAGAAGACTCGATCGGACAAAGAAAAAAGGTACATGTCGCTCTCTTTGCGATCATTTTATAAAATTTAAGTTTTTATAATACTATTTTAATTCAGGAATTTTCCCGGCTTCAATTACTTTGTTTTATGTCTATTTTTCTGTGAGGAAATAATTGTTTTATTTGCTGCCTATGTTTCCTATATTGAAAGGTTCCAAAAAAGAGGCGATGCCTTAGCTCTGTGGTATCAGGAAAGCCCATCACAGAAGAGGTATGCAGGAACAAGATCGCTGCATATCAGGCCGAGAGCAAGAAAACCCCAACATCCAGACCACTCAAAACAAAAGCAAAGAAGGTTCACACCATATCTTCTCAACAGTCACAACCTGGCCCAAGCAGTCCTCCCGCACTGCAACACATCATCGCTTCAACAAGAGCACCGCCATCATCTGATAACGACAGCGCCTCGGATATCGATGACACTGCTGACAAGTGCTGTGTTTGTCGCCGAGTCCGCCCCATTGAACTCGCTGAGTCCATCTACTTCACCTCGTGGGGCCAATGCATGTTCGAGAACTGCATGCACTGGACACACATCAAGTACTGTTGTAGTGTAACCCGTCTACGAGCAAAGGATACATTTTATTGTCCCTGTCATGGTCTCCCTTGTCTGCAGCCTGCAGATCAGTAAATGCTATTCAGTTTCATTCATTCTTAATCATTTTCAGAGGAGAAATTATCGTCATAAAAAAAGAAAACAAATAAAGACCCCAGCTGGAAACCTTTTTAATATTTCAAAAGTGGGGATATGTGTAGGGGTCCATTGGGGATAACTGCTTTCATTTCCAACTTTTTAGTAAAAATAGGAAACTTCCCATTTCAGCAATCTTTTTTTTTTCCCGGCAAATCCCCCCCCCCCCCCAAAAAAGGCAAGATCACTGAATGTACGTTAAGTCGATCATATTCCAGGCAGGAAACTCGAAACGATACATTTCAATTGCCCATTTATAAATTACATTTACAAGTTTGCCGATTGAAGTTTTGTGTTGCCCAAAAGAATGTTTCGGGAGACACCAGTCCTAACATTTCCTGTGACCGTTGTGTTCGTATGTTAAAAATTATTTAATGTTTTTTTAATTACTCTCGTTACCTAAGTAGGCCTATTCGTATGAATTTACATGAAAAATTGACCTAATTAAGTACCAAAGATGATGTAGGATATATTTCATGTCAAAGGTCGAAGGTCAAATGAGGTCAGCTATGATTTACAGAGGTTTAGGTTTAATAAGAAATAGGCTACAATTAAAAATAAAACACGACCACTCAAGAAAACCTGAAAGTAGAAAAGCAAAGAAAAATATGTAAAATGTCATTTATTTATTTTTCATTTGAAATTTATAGCTTTAATACCATATGATATATTTTCGAAGTATAGAAGGTTGATTTTTGGAAAATATAAGATAGCTACCGACAATGGAGCCTGATGGAGACACGCCGAGTCATGACATACATTTATTCCACGTATGACTTTACCGGGACACCGTACCCCCCGCAACCCACGGAAATAGGTCACGCTCGACGCGTGGAGGCGCTTCGCGAGGACGTCGGAGATCGTTCCGTTGTGTGAAAACTGCGAAGGTCGTCCAGTTTTTATTGTTGTTTGCATATTGCCCATGAACTAAGGAAGGTAAATAGGACATCCATTGGTATCTTGCACTTGTTAATTTTTTTCAAAACAAAGAAAAAGCCCTATACCCGCGAAAACTGGTCTCTCGAGGATACACAAGCATGACAAGTTTCAGCCATTTATGACACCTAAAACAGAAATGACAGTACTTTGAAAACAGCCCACGACCCCGAGAATCAGGGTCGTCTAGGCCGTGCGTGGGGGCCGTTCGGCGGGCCTAGTCATACCCTAAATCGTACCGGAACTGCTGCCGACAACCGACCGCGGCGACATGGGCGAGTAGGGCAGCCCGGCGAGTAGGCCTACAATGGCTACATGTATAAAACGTCATGAACGTCCATGACGTTCATGACGTTACACCACCATTTTTCCGTTTCTGTGGCGTCAGGATACTACATTAATATCTAAAAATATCATATGACCTTTAATTGAAGACTACAGGTACTATTCTAAGAGGAAGAAACACAAAAAATGAATAAAACTCAACCAAAATTTACCCTTGGCAGGACTTGAACTTCATCCGGATGGACACATACAATCGATCGTGCTCTAAACTCTCGCAACAACTTTACGGTTCCGGATTACTGGTACTCTGCATTGTGCACATTTTGAATGAATTCATCGAGTGATCAACTTTCAAAACTCGCCATCTCGCGAGATTTTTATCAAAACGTTTACCAAAGCAAAACAAAAGGGGGCGCTATACGCTGAATATGTGCCCTTTCGAAATCGCGGCTTCGGTTCGTTTGTGGCTTATAAGACGATTAAGATTTAAGAAGATTTTACTTTTGTTTCGGCCCTCAAAATGTTTGAACACGTATGCAAATGAGGAATGGTCTGTCGCTGTCCTGTGCTTTACATCAGCGGTTTTTTTTAAAGTGGTGTCTGGGGTAAAACAGAATCATTTCGTACGTCGCGGCGTGAGCATGGCGTGAGTTACGCCATCAAGATTTTTTTTCAAAATTAGAATGTTAAAATCTTATCCAGAGTCCACACTGCATGCAGCATCACATTTCTACGGAAGCGTGTCTAGGACATAACTGAAAACAAATTCTGGTCCACTATTTCGCCCGGGCGGATAATTATTTCGCCCCAGGCGGATTACTATTTCGCCCGGGCGGACCACATTTGAGCTCTTTTTAGCTCAAAACAGCTCTATTTAGCCCAATTGTGGAATTAGTATGAATTTGCTAGTATTTTAGTAACATTTGGGGCGCTTTATATATTTTAAAAACTTTTGTTGGGGTAACGCAGGCTCAAGTTAATCTCACTTTTTCAAGTTGGGGGATGATTTGAAGAATAGTATTATTCTCCGAAACTTTTCTTCAAAACGGCTCACATCATAAACTTTAAACTTGGACTGAACATCCTGACATAGAGTAGTATATACTACCGTGACGTCATTGTGATTATTATTATGTTTTTTTAACGTAATTTGTGTTCATTTAAAGTTCGATTTTATTTTCCGAACGAAATTTAAAGGAATGTAGGGCCTAAATTGGCTTGCTCGCTTTTTCAGACCTTTTAAAAAGGGGTTTTTAATGGCACGCTCGGCCAGTTCAGAATATCTGATCGACCAGATATTGATCAATATATTGTTTTTGAGCTAAAAAAAACAGCTCAAATTAATCCGTTGGCGTTCAACTTTTGGCTTAATGTTACTACCCGTAATTAAAGTAATGGGCCTAATCCACGCATCATGTTAATAACACTAGTCGGCGCGTAATGTAATATCCATGCACCCTTAAATTTCGTCCCATTAGGCCTATATATATGTAATAACTTAGTGACCCGTAAAGTTCACGTGTTTTGAATCTGTAAAGTAATGAGAAGAAGATCCGCAATTTAATATAAAGTATGCATTTGCAGAATCCTGCTATTTAGGGACATTTCGAGGAACTTGCAACTTTTCAAGGTGATAATAATGGTTTGTTAATGTTAACGTTTTTGGGATTAATTTGACAAAAATTATCTGCAACCTTTCTTCAAAGCAACATTAACTTGAATCTTATCCTGACGTCCCATTACTGTCACTTCATTTTGACGTCATCTGGCACAACATAATACATGTACAAGCGGTATCTTTAAGAATATGAGTTTGATCACTGTAACTTATAAACAACATGAACAAAAATCGTGTTACTTTTTGTTGACATTGATAAATATATTTGATATCCAATAACAAAGTCGGTTGACCATTACTTCCGGGTCCGGGTCAACCGGAAGGTCAAACTTGATTAATTAAAAATGCAGACAGACGCCTCCTATTTAAAAACAATTCAAAATGGGTCGAGGGATCACGGATGACCATAAAACACAGTATGAAGATGACTTGATGACGTCATAACCTAAACGAGGGCCCTCTAGCAGCACCTTCAAGTATTTAACCATTTGCTATAACATTTTTAAAAAATTACCAATGCCGATTTAGGTATGTATATGACGTCACGATATTGTTACCAAATAAATATCTCATGACCATGACTAAAAACTTATTTTATATCCTTATTGGACAGTGGACCTGGGCAAAATGATACTGTTATTTGTTTTGAGGCTTTTGTTTGTGTTTTGAGTTTACTTGACTTGACCTTACTGCAACCCTGAAATAAAAGTCTACTTTTCAACTTGATAATTATGTGATATCAATTTGAACAGGACAAGACTGGGAGAATCAGTTTCCACAAAAAGTAAAATGGAACTCGGAATTGTGCGTTTGTTTTTGCCACAAGAGCATGGCAATCAGGCACCCATTTCTATAACAAAAAAATGAAGCCTCTTCCAATTTTAAATTTGAAAACTGATTTCTTTGAGTTTTAAAGGTTTTATGACACATTTTATTTGCGCATCAAACAGTTGCCCAAGGCAATATCCATCACACAAAATAACAAATGTACGCGGTACATTGCAACTGGGTTCAGAGTATTTTTTTCACTTTCTAACATTAAATCACTTGCAATTTGATTCCCGGTAACGTCTTGATGACATCACACAATTTGTCCACATTTTCAAAAAAGGTATATATTTAAGGATTGTGTCTATATTTTGACGTTAAGTTTGTCGTCCCGGTGCCTACCCAGAGGAGAGGTCAAGCGACTTTGCCTGGAGAATGTAATATAATTATCAATATCTATAGTCCTTCAGATAACATTAAATAACTATAATTTTGTCATTCAATTCAAAACTTATAAGTTAACGAAAGTCAGGTTTATGAAGAAAATCAGTCCTACGGTAATACCTGATGACGTCATAATAACGTCACGGTAATATCTATACGGTAATATGACTCGGAACTGATGTTCAGTCCAACTTTCAAGTTCATAATATGAACCGTTTGGTAGCGGAGAAAACTATTGTCCAAATCATCCTTCAAAATTGATATTAACAGCCCGATCACCCGACAAAAGTCTCTAAAAATATGAAGCTCCCCAAAATCATCATAAAAACAAGCAAATTCATATTTTGTCCCTAAATAGTGGCAAATTCATACTTACTACATCTCGGTCCTTCTGATTACATTATAGATCAAAAACACCATAATTGTAAACAATACGGGTCACTTCAGTTATTACATAGCCTATGGGACAAAATTAAGGGGTAGATATGAAACTACGCGCCGATTGTTATTAACATTATGGGCCCATTATTATACATATATAATTATGGGTAGTAATATAATTATTAGCTCAAAGTTGAACGCCAACAGGTTTCTTTGAGCTGTTTAATCTCAAATGCAATATGAATATCCGACTCCATACGATTATATGCTATTTTTAGTATCATAATAGGAGAGTGACCTGTCATGTGCGAGGGATTAACCAATAATAGGGAAAAGGTGTCCGATTATTGGAGTCGGATTTTCATATGACACCGGCCGTGGAAATTCGAAAAATGTGGGCCGGGGGCGGGGGGGGGGGGGGGGGGGGGGTGCTGGACAACATACTACACTAGGGGGTATACTGTTGATGATACACGTGTACATTACGTATACTGGCGTATATATGATCAAAACGTCGCATTTTATGCTTTATTGTATATTTTTGTGATTCCATTTTCAGTGATATTGATTGCATTTAGTTTGGAAGTTCGTTAAATACGTCGTACTCGGCATTTTTGTTCGTTTCTCATCATGAACAAGGGGGTTAAATACCCCCCCCCCCCCCCCCCCCTGGTCAAAACGTGGGGCGGGGTGGTATAATATTTACGACACTGTTTATCAATGTCTGGTCGATCAGATAAGAGAGCATTAAAGTTGGTACTTCTGGGGTATGGCACCTTGTTCAATAGATTTGCAAATTGAATTGATACTTTTCTAGCTTTACATTAGTTATGGGCTTTCCAATGAGGCATCGCACCACATCAAAAATCGGCCCGTGACAGGTGAACAATTAATTAAATTGAACTTTTGAATAAAGAGTGGGATGCTCCTAATCCGTTCTGAATAGTGTGCGCAATTTCTGAACTAGAGCACGCCATTTAAATACCCCTTTTATATAAAGGCCTAAAAAAAGCAAACAAGCAAATTTATTTCTTAGAAGGCATATTATATTCGTTCGAAAAATAAAATCGAACTTTGGAAAAAGCACGTATATACCAAATTTAACATGAATTTTTTTCCCGTTTAGTTCATGATTTATAAATGAAAGTAAATCACGTTAAAAATATATTGGAATGCCTGATGACGTCACAACAACGTCACGGTAATATGTATCACTCGGTGTCAGGATGTTCAGTCCCAAGTTTCAAGTTTATTTTATGAACCGCTTTGAAGACAGTTGCGGCAAAGAATACAATTGTCCAGATCACCCCCTCCTTTACTTGAACATGTTAGATCAACAGCCCGATCGATTACCCAACAAAAGTTCAACAAAATATTGAGCGCCCCAAAATATTCCTAATTCCCAACTTGGATCAATAAGAGATGTTTTGAGCTCAAAAACAGCTCAAAATGTAATCCGCCCGGGCGGAATAGTTATCCGCCCGGGCGAAATAGTAATCCGCCCGGACGAAAAAGTGACTCCGCCAGGGCGAAATAGTAATTCGCCCGGGCAAAATAGTGGGCCAGCATTTTGTTTGGGCATGTCCTAAATACGCTTCTGTAACTTTCACATTAAGGAACAAATGTTGAAACCTGACAGTAACCAGTGGCGTAGCCAGGAATTTTTCAGTGGGGGGGCGCTGGGGGGGGGGGGGGGGGGGCTGGAACATTTCATGGGGGGGGGCGTCAAGCAGGGGCGTCAATCGCTTCTCAAAAGTGGGGGGGGGGGGACATACCTTGATCATAACTGATGCAAGCGCGAATCCCTTACGGCGTGGGGTTCGGGGCCCGCTTAAGGGCCCCGAAAAAAATTGGATTCTAGATGTTCTGTGGTGTGATTTGAAGCAATTTCTTACGACTTTCCTCCATGCTTTAACTAATATTTTCTTGGCAAAAGATAATTATTTGAACATCGTTTTCGAGGTTGGAGACATTGAATCAGCTATCGGTATTCTGAGCTATTGGCGTGGGGTTCGGGGCCCGCTTAAGGGCCCCGAAAAAAATTGGATTTTCGATGCTCTGTGGTGTGATCTGAGGCAATTTCTTACCACTTTAACCAATAATTATCTTAGCACAAAAGATAATAATTTAAACATAATTTTCGAGGTTTTCTCAGCTAAAGGCATAAGAAAATTTTGTGAACATTGTTTTCGAGGTTGGAGTCATTGAATCAGCTACCAGAATTCTGAGCTATAGGCGTGGGATTCGGGGCCCGCTTAAGGGCCCCGAAAAATTTTGGATTGTAAATGCTCTGTGGTGCTATCTGAGGCAATTTCTGACCACTTAAAACAATATTTTCTACGCAAAAGATACATTGAAGTATATAATAGGGCCCATGGCGTCATGTAGATCAATGATAATTTTTTTAGAAACTCAAAATCTCAGTGGGGGGGGGGGGGCGACTGGGGGGCGACAAGGTTTCATGGGGGGCGGTCGCCCCCCCCCCCCCCCACGCCCCCCGCAGGCTACGCCACTGCCTGACACCATTTCAGCGGTTGTGTACAAAAGTCTATGGAGAGTCAAGAAACATTTTTTAAGTATTTCCTAACAAAATTGGAAATGTTTCTCAGTCCCAGATTCATGTCTAATCATCATTTTGCAATGACTGACCTTCATTGAGATGTTATATTAAGAAAAAAGTGGCGTCAGGTTGCAACATTTTCTCCCATATTAATATGAACAAATTGGGAAGGAAATGATTATTTTTAAGGAGGTGTGGACATAATAATTACAATGTGTAGAGTTTGGGGCACAATTTCTATTCATAGTGTTGTTGAAGGAGGCTAATAAATGAACACACACCGAGAAAGAGGTTGAGTTCTAAAAACTACTTGTTGGAAACAGTGTACAGGTATATAAAACGAGTGCGCGTGAATAGCGACAAGCTGAAGTTGACTAGTACTGATTTAAGTGAAAATATAACCATGGTGAAATACATTCAGGAAAGGGACTTGTACGGTTCACGTCAGGTCATGGTCAAGATGAGGATTGATAGTTGTGTACATCTCAGAACTTAACTCAATTACGATTTATTGCTCAGTGGTCATGGTCAGAATTAAGGCAGTGTGTGCTGAAAGTTAATAAAGTGTACTAGTACTCCCCCTCCAGATCGCAAATGGAATGAAGCGAGCGCCACACAAGATAAGGGTAAATTACATGTGAAAATGTGATAAAACATGTCTTGAAGGGAAATCTTATGAAAGTTGCCCAACAATTTCCTATGCGAAAAAGCAAACTACATGTACCATGAAGAATGCACGACTTGGGAAATCATAAGCTTGTGAATATACCTTTATTCTAGGAATACCCTAAGGAAGCTGATAGTTGACACATTTAGCAATATGGTCTCATGAATTGGAAAAATGAAATAGAATGGAATTAAAAAAAGAAAAAGAAACAAATAATAAAATAATATTCATTGAACTACTTGAATGGTTATTTATGGAAATATTTAGAGTAGCTCCGAAAACTACTTCTGCGGCGGAACAAGGTATATAAGGTCTGACTTGTAGTACGGATACCAAGCATGACCAAGGGAAGTGTTTCAGTCCATTTTTGGTTAGAGTCGGCCTTAAGTGGAGCTTTGAACTGCCTATGAAACTCTACTTGTCCGTTGGCAGCAGTGATATGAAGTAGTTTGGGTGCTACCTAGCATGTCAGTCAGTGCTTTGAAAAGCGATGACTCAAATTGCCGTCCCCTGTCAGTTGTTACGGCTGTCGGTGCTCCATAACGTGCCACCAGTCGGAACAGGATCTCACACCGTACTGCCTATCCGTCGGGGTTTGCAAGAATGATACCGTTTCAAGAACAAGACCTGCCCGAACTCGGCCAATGAGTGCTTGCTAGATGATACTTCTTTCATATTATATTCTAGATTTTTGTTACTTCTCATCGGGATGCCAAAATATCTACGTTTCAGTTTTGTCCAACATGAAATGATCAAGTTTTAAATTTAAGATCGAATGTTTTATATTAGCTACATAAACATCGATTGGTATGGTTAAACCCCAGATCAGAATAATTTTGCGAACTCTCAGGGTTACATGTTTTCAACAATAAATAGAAGTGCGTGGCAGTTGGTGGAGCATCTGAACTTCTGAAACATCTTTTAAATAAGAGGCTGAAAGTTAAAAAAAAAAAAAAAAAAAAAAAAAGGAATACAAATTTGATGCAACCTCACAAAAGGAAGCGGGTGGGCCGCTGGTGGTTTTCACGGATTGGATGGAGCAACAAAACATGAATCGATTTTTAAAACAATTTTCAAAATAATAAAAACGGTAAGACGGTTTCAGCTGAAACCAAATAATTGCAGTTGTAATGCTGCCACTAAAAGCTTCCAAATAGGGGAACATAAATTCGTTTTCTCTCAGAAAGTGGGTCCTTGAGTTTGATGAGACTTTTGACATACGACAATTATGTAATCGGTCTGTGGTGTATACAGGTGCTCATATAGCTCGTTTTGTCAGTTGAAACGAGTAATGCTCATTCACTACAGATTGAACAAACTTACGTCATCTAATTAATACCATTCTTCTTGTGTGGGTAAAAACTGTGCAGGTTTAAATTGCCCCCCCCCCCCCCCCCCACCAAAAAAAAAACTGAAATGAAATTAGATTATATGAAATAAATCACTAGTTGTATTTCTTTGGTGATTTCTTAAACCACATTGTGCCTGGAATATACACAAACAAAATGTGGGAGCAGAACTGAAAGATGTTATGCTGACATTCTCATGTGGCCGGGGTACGGTTTATCTATACCAATCAAGTTTTTATGTAGCTGATGATACATTACATTCGATCTTAAAACTTGATCATTTCAAGTTGGACAAACTGTAATAAAAAGGGTTTGGCATCCTGATGAAAAAGAGAAATCTAGAATATGCATGTAATATGAAACTTGAAAGAAGTATAATCTGACAAGCACTCATTGCGTTTCCCTCGTACCCCCGTCCTGCAAACAGTTTGCAGGGCGGGGGTACGAGCGAATCATTGCGTGCGAAAAGGTTTTGACCAGTCTGTGTATATGGAGATCAATGGTTTTGACAGTGTCAATAGAGGGCGCTGCTTCTTATGTTTTTCTCATGCAGAATTTTCGGCGTTTTTTTCCTGGAGTATCTCATTCCCAAACAAATTGTGGATCGGGAACAAAGTTTTTTTTAGATATGGTACATCATAATCTACATGTCTGGAAAGTTTTATGACATTTGGCGGACCAGATCGCGTATCTGGAAAACTAAAGAGTTTTCGGCCTCTCGTCCCACGGACTAATATAATGATCCATATACTAGGTGGTATCGAATCAGGATACAGGAAGAAAATTTCCTACCCAGGGCTTACTACTGGAAACGAAGTTGGAAATAAAGTAAGCACTGGGGACGAGGTTGGAGCTCCACGGAATCTTGTGAAGGAAGTGGGCATTGCATTCTGGGTAACTTATGACCTATATAAAGACATCCAGCTGCAGCTGTTTAAGACCGCAGTTAGCTAATGCACGCAAATTGTATAAAAAAAACTTTCTCATACCGGATGTGATTTCTTTTTCATTGCGGACCATGTAGTATAGTATATTATGTCGCATTTTTGGCCTTTGCATTTTTTTTGGCTAAAGAAGGAAACTTTGTCATATTTGGATGGAGTTTACCTTCCTAAGCCAGAAATCCATTGGTAACATTTTTTCCATCTACCATGTGGCGGCCATCTTGGATATCAATATGGCGTCCATTTCGGACCTAATTTGTATCAGGACTTCAGACCGGGATTGTCACATGAAGTCCATTTTGGTGGCAAACGCTATGTTTTTGATACCAAAAAACCCAAGTAAGGTATTGTTGACGGGGTACTCCCAATGGATGGCAGCCATTTTGGATATTTCAAAATGGCCGCCATTTCGGACCTAATTTGTATCATAACTTCGGACCTGATTGTCATTCCATTTTGGTGGCAAACCCTATGTTTTCGCTACCAAGGAACCCAAGTAAATCAAATTTGACGGGATACTCCCAATGGATGGCAGCCATCTTGGTAAAATGGCAACCATTTAGTACCTAATTTGTATCATAACTTCGGACCTGATTGTCATATGAAGTCCATTTTGGTGGCAAACCCTATGTATGTGATACCAAGGAATCCAAGTAAATCATTGTTGACGGGTAAGCCTCCTGCTTATATAGTGCGGACGTCTTACCCAACGGGTACTCCCAATGGATGGCAGCCATCTTGGATATTTCAAAATGGCCGCCATTTCAAGTTCGGACCTAATTTGTATAATAACTTCGGACGTGATTGTCGTATAAAGTCCATTTTGCTGGCGAACCCCATGTTTTTTATACCAAGGAACCCAAGTAAATCATTGTTGGTGAGGTACTCCCAATGGATGGCAGCCATCTTGGATAATTCAAAATGGCCGCCATTTCGGACCTAATTTGTAACATAACTTAATTCGGACGTGATTGTCACATTTTGGTGGCAAACCCTATGTTTTCGATACCAAGGAATCCAAGTAAGTCAAATTTGACGGGGTAGTCCCAATTGATGGCAGCCATCTTGAATACTTTAAAATAACCGCCATCTTGGATTTCATTTTATAATAACGTACGTTGCACCTGAATGTCGTAAGAAGTCCATTTTGGTGGCAAACCCCATAAATTTGATACCAAGGAATCTAAAAAATACATTATTGATGAGGTATATATCCCCGATGGATGGCAGCCATCTTGGATATTTCAGAACGAGCGCCATTTTGCAGTTCAGTTTTTAAAGGGTCTCTATAGCACGGTGACAAGTGTTGACCATTCGTGGACTGCCTAATTATTGTCAGTAGTAGAGCGGCATAGTGACATAATTGTGCACTTTGTGGTTAAACTTGGTATGTCACGTCTTCATTCCTTGACGAGAATTTTCAGATATGGAGGCATTTCATATCTGACCCCTGGTGACCTCTGTGAAGGGTCAATGAACGGGAAGAATGAAGAATCCAGATGCCACTTCAGCGGTTGTGTACAAAGTCTATGGAGAGTCGAGAAAGTTTTTAAAGTAATTTGCCTAACAAAATTGGAAATGTCTTTTCAACACTTTAGCAATGGCTGACCGTCCTTGAGATGATTATGATGAAAAAAAGTGATGTCAAGATGCAGCATCTTTTCACAATGAACTTTGTATACCCAAAATGCCGCTATTTATTTAATCTTTCAAATGCCACTTTTCATGACCTAAGTCTAAATAGTGAAAAAGAAGTGTATTTTAACAATTATTTTATAGTATGTAATGATTCAGACCCAAAGACAATTTTGTCATGACCTCTGATCTCTGTTTCCTAGTTTTAAGAATATAAGATGTACATCGGACAAGCATCACACTCTAACAGTGACCATGCAGTGGGCTGTGTAATAAGGTTTAAAATGTGGTTACCCAAGTCCATCTGGATAGCAGAGCGTAATAAGAAGTTAGAACACAATAGTGAATACTGCTTGACATTTGTACATAAATTATACTCCATTGCATTCCAATCGCGGCATGTTGAGTCTGCCATTAATTTAAAAAAGAAAGAAAATTGAGTTCAGAGGTCACCTCAAAATTGTTTGTGCACGGGGTCTGAGTTCAATACATGACTATGGAATAAATATGATAGATATCGATAAATAAGGTATACAAAGTTCAATGACCTCTCCAAGGTTTCAGACGTCAGATATGATGTCCTCACATCATGAAAAAGTGACATTTACCAGAGTTAATCTTATGAACATCTAAAGTTATAGGTCATGATTTCTCGAAAGGTCACCAGAGGTTATATGTGAATTGTCCTACATGTAAATATATTAATATTTTCTTTTCATAGCATGAACACCTAAAATTTAGACTTAGATCGTGAAAAGTTGGGGTTTAAATAGTAAACCTTATACATATAGCTATAAATAAGGTTTACGAAGGTCAATTGGCCTTTTAAAGGTAACTGAAGGTCAGACATGAGTTGTTCCCAAATCTGATCATAAATTTCATTGCATGATGAAGACCTATGACGTAGACTTGGGACATAGGAAAGTGAAGTTTTTAAGAATACATGTAATTGTTAAAGGTTATTGACTCTCAAAGGTCACCAGAAGTCAAATATGAAATGCCTCTTACATCTAAAAATGATCTTCAAGGCATGAAGAACCAACATGCGAAGTTTAATTCATAATTTTATCACAGATTGCACAATTCTTGGTATTATTGGGGCTATACAGCTCCACTACAAGTACGTGTGAATGCTGTCTACAGTAAGCAATTAGTAAGTCCACTTCAGGTTGTTTGTATGCCTGGGTTTCTTTTTGTTCGTAAGTGGCTCTCTGCATCAACTGCATCACATGCCCAGACAACCCTGGTCCTGTCGTGGCTCAAGGGCGGATCGGGGGGGGGGGCTAAGGGGGCCATGCCCCCCCCCCCCCCCAACGAATCCATCTTTCCCTCAAAAACATTGGTTAAAGTGGTTGCTTCATCCATATTAAGTCTGTACATGTACATATGGTATTTTTCGAAACAAACAAACAGTACACATGGATAAAGTAAATGACAATCTTCTGTCTTAAAAGATCCTTTTCATCGGAGATGGAAGGAGGGAAGCTCATTACTCATGAGTTCTCAATATGTATTTAATACAACAATAACGGCAAAATCGTTCAAAATATGTTGAATTGGTGGTTGTCAGTGTGGGTATACACCCGTCCCTACGCGTAGAGTCGACACTTCTGACCAACCCACTTGACAATAGTCATCTTGGAATTCCAAGAAAGACTAAGGAGCATATATATGTCACTCCCATAACAAGATTTACAATATAACCAACATCTAATCGATTTTTGTTACTTCTTAGGTACTTCTGTTGGGAAAACTCTTTGTTTCCACAATTTATATGGTATATTGCAAGAAACTCTTAATGATACATAAACAAATTAAGACGGATGCCTAAGGACTGCCTCCTTGATACCTCTACAGTACTTGTCCATACCGCTTTCATTCAAGTGAACCCCATCAATCAAAATGTCCCCTTCGGTTGGCCCTACGTTGACAATAGCAGTGCACCCCCTCAACATCTTTTAATTTCTTAGGGAGAGCCGCATTAAATCGTCGCACTCTACGATTAAATGTATTTACATCAACTTACCCTGGCCTAAACACTTTAGAGCGTTCTATTATAGTGAAGAATATCGAGGAATGAGGAACAATACCCCAAGTTCTCAAAAGTTATAAGAACTGCAACACTTTGGACACCAGCGTTGATAGTGTGATACTTGGATAACAGAGGTCATTTGAACCAAAGTCAACGACTAAAGTGTCGATGGGGTCCCTCTTTAAAAGCACGAAGGTAAAATCTGGGATTCGAGAAGACCCTACTATATGTTAGGCCTGGATGCCCCTCTAAGGACAGCTTGCATGTTCCGGAGAGACCAATGAGGTCGAGCACTGACTGATGCTGCGGGCCTCCCGAGACAGTCGCGACACGTACGAAGGAGTGACCTAACAAGAATACATGTGGTCTCTCTGGCACACCGCTTGCTACACGAGCTTGCATCGTTAAGGCAAATGGCCAACCTAATTAAAGAAATGGTGCAATTAAGGTATGGTTAAGTCAAAATTTTAAACAAACAAACAACTATATGAAATTCTTTCATGCTGGTTTATATGTACACGAAATGCATGGAGAAGGAGATGGCGAGGTACAAAGGAGGTTGACACCACGTATCGTCCAACAGACGAACTGTCCTTGTCCTCAACCACTAATCACTACTCGACATGAACGTATCAATAAGTGTTAAACCACCAAATCCCGCAACTGACAATTAGAGTGGCTGTCATAACATGCAGTTAGTATCTATGTAACATCTTTCGGCCAGCTGCCCGAGTTCCTCCAGACGCTCTGAGCGTCGCAGCACCTGGTTACGTTCACTTAGACCATGAAGGTTATTATTCCTCCATGATTTGACTTGGCTTGAAGTCATCTTTACTGTTGGTGTGTGATTTGATTGGACCAGACCCTTTCACACTTGTTGTCTTTGATCCGTCATATGGTTTGGACTGACTAGGTGGGGCTGCCAGGACTCCCTCTGATTCTGAATCGCTGCAATCTAGGGCACTGAGTTTCTCATTATCAATCAAAGGTAAGCCATTTAATGGGTCTTCCAGCTTTTCAAGTAAGCCTCTAGGATCAGGAATCAACATCTTCCGATTTACCCACTTCTCAACTCCTCCTGTCATTGGCCTACTGGCATACAGGTCCTTTGCAGAATTTGTCTTCACGACAATGTATTGATCACTACCAAAGTGATCTCGGAGCTTATGGCACTCAGTAAACCCGCAATTTTTCAGCAGGACGGGGCTACCAACTGGCAGAGCAATTGCATGGGCTTGTCGTACCGCCTTTTACTGGCATCGGCAGCCTTTACCATCCGCTCTTTCGCCATCTTGAATGCACGCTGGATGAGTTCTGCGTGATTAGCGACTGTGTCATCATCCCAGCTTTTGTAAGCATTATTAAGGAGGTGATCCAGGGGAACTGAAGGCTGTCTCCCGAACATAATAGTGTACGGGGCATATAGCCGGTGATGCTATGAGGAGTTGCGTTATAGATGAAGACTAGATGTGGCAGGAGTTGGGGCCAGTCGCGTCTGTAATTTTTCTGGTCAAGAGACTTTATCAAGCCACAGAGCGTCTTATTAAAGCGC
The DNA here is from genome assembly GCF_015706575.1 of Patiria miniata. Lineage (NCBI taxonomy): Eukaryota > Metazoa > Echinodermata > Asteroidea > Valvatida > Asterinidae > Patiria > Patiria miniata. The sequence continues at coordinate 7,301,743 of NW_024037067.1, forward strand.
TCTGTTTGCCCGTTTACCTGAGCATGATACGGCGTAGTACGGGTCTTGTGGATGTTACAGAGTTTGCACAGCTCATGAACCAGACGACTATCAAAATTTCGTCCCTGATCTGTGAGGATCTGGGTTGGTACTCCGTAGCAAGCAAACCACCTGTCTCTGAGAGCCGCCGCTACTGTTGTAGCAGTCTGGTCTTTGCATGGAATTGCCACTGAGAATTTTGTGAACGAATCGGTAATCACGAGGACATCTTCATAATTACCACCACCCTTATCAAGTTTCAAGAAGTCCAGCGCGACTCGTTCAAGGGGCTTGAAGGCCAAAAGGTGCCGCATAGGTGAGCGGACTGTAGGAGTTGAGGCTTTTGCTGTGGTCCAGCGAAAACAATTCTGCACATGCTCACGAACTTGACCACCCATTCCCGGCCAGAAACAGCGACGCTTTATAAATGCAAAGTCTGACCACAGCCCTGGTGTCCCCACTGATCGTGACCAGCTTCAATCACAGCACTACTTATCCGGCTTGGCACCAAAAGTTGGAATACCTGCCCAAGGCCTGGTTCGTCTACTAACCGGTAAAGTGTCCCATTTCGTTCTGTAAGACGAGACCATTCCTTCAGCCAGCCTCTCATCTCGGCATTCGAGTCCTGGAAACATGACTCATCCTGACCAGGCTCCCAACGGCGCTCCCACCTGTTCCAGACTTCTTTCAGGCTTGGCTCCTCCTTCTGCATGGTTGAAAGCTCCACATGTGAGTATGATGGAAGCACTGAGGAGGTCCCTTGTTCTGAAACGCCGGCTTCAAGAATTCCACAACGAAGGGCTGATGAGCCATGGTTGTCTTCAGCGGTTTGAACTTCTGCTGGTAGCAGGGTGCAACAGTTAAAGGCTTGGACTACATCGGCAGTAGTGACTTCCTCTGGGGGGTTGCGACTAAGCGCATCAGCACACTTGTTTGTGAGGCCACTTCTATATTTAATTTCTAGATCAAAAACAGCCAACTGGGCGACCCAGCGCTGTTCCGTTGCACCAAGACGAGCAGTCTGCAGATTAGCCACATGACTATACTGTCAGTCCACACGACTGTATGTTTGTCAAGGAGATACGACCGAAATTTATCGGCCACTGCCCATTTTAGGGCGAGCAACTCGAGTTTGAAACTCGACAGGTCGGCGTAGTTTCTCTCAGCGCCCCTGAGACACTGACGTAGGCCACTGGATGGAGCTCTCCGTTGTCATCGCGTTGGGACAAACATGCTCTGACTCCCTCAGGGAAGCGTCTACTTCAAGAGTGAAATCTCGATCAAAACGGGGAAGGCCAAAACTGGAGCCTTGCAGAGTGCTTCTTTGTCCAGTGGTTATGCGATCACCTCAGCAGTCAGGCCCACCGTTCCGGTGTTCAACAGACTACAGCAATTCCACACAACCCAAAGTCCTCCCAGCCTTCAACCAATTATTTCCAACTCCTCCCTCTTGTTCCAACACTTATCCAAACCCACTAATTAATCTTATCCCCGAGTTAAAATAAACTGAAATTGTAATAACAGTTGTCTCAACTACTCCGCAGTCTTAATACACAAACTGCTGCACAACTGATCGCACTGAAGCTCACCTGAGCTCCTTTGATCTGGTCGCTGCAATTATTGTTCCGGCCACGGCTCGCGTCGATCGTCAGCTCTTTTGTTTTCCTGCGACAATATAACAGTTATGCTAGACTCGACGCCATCTTCCGAACTGCCCGGGCGATGTCGCAACACCACGCTAAATCGCCCAGACCTGTGCAAATGCGCGTCTGTGATTGGTCAAGGCGCGCACTATCAAGCCATCTTACTTTGAATTGTTTTTGAATTGTCTTAAGGTTCTATTGGAATTAGTTTTTTAACTTCAATAATACAGTTTGTATGTTTATTCTATGTTTAAGCGCCTAGAGGTGGATTTTTCTGCGATTGTCTGCGCTTTATAAATTTCTCTATTATTATTATTTTATTATTTCTGGTGTAGCCATATTTACACAAATGTCACCCCGTACAGTACTTATTCAAAATGCGTCCAATTACTATACTATCCTGCACTTATTTCATGCAGAGTGCTCAAGAGCACTGCACTTTCTAAAAAGGGCGCCCTCTTGGGTTCAGAGATTGACACTTAAAGTGGGCCCCTCACATTAGCAAAAAAAAATTGCAAAAGTACATATTACAGCCTATACTAATGTGTTCAAATCATTGAGTGTCGCGTACTGTGCAATTTGACTCTTCGTGAATTCGAAACAGAGCCTGAACAAGTGACGGGAATTGAAAATTTACAAAACAGATAAGCTTTACATTTTTTCCGATACATTATTACGCTTTTCAAAAAAATCCTCACATTTATGAATGAGAATAAAAGAGTACTGAGTGTGACTCAGTCCTAACGGCCGTTTAAAACCTTGCATACAGGGTCGTGGCGCATGGCCGTGAGTGCAGGTCACGCAAAATCTGTCCAATCAAAGCTGAAATTCATCAGCCCTTCGAGCGCTCCGCCCTCGCATATGCATGTTCAGAGTTCCACTTCAGGATATAAAGACCCCCCTAGCCCTCCCATAGTCTAGGGACGGGAAGCGTAATTTGTATTCCTAGGAGGGTTAGGGGCAATGTCATGAATAATTCATGTTTATCCATGACGGACAATGACATCAACAGCATTGTTGTTAGTTACTCAACTAAATCTAAAAATTAATGTGGCCTGACGTTGCGAACTTAGCAAATTCTTCTTCAGAGGCTAAACAGAAATGACAGAGGTACATACATTGACATGGGGGTGCACACAACATGCAGGGCTGAAAGAAGAAACACAAAAGGAAGATTAGGTGGGAAAGGTGTGGAAAGATGCGGGGAGGGTGGATGAGAGAACAAAGAAACAAAGGGAGATGGCAAACCACAAGGGGTCTGGTATAAACAGAGGAGGGACCAGCAAGGGGGAAGGATCAAAGGTCACAGGGAGTGGGAACGGACAAAAGAGTGTGAGAGTGAAGGGGGATGATGCGGGGGGGGGGGGGGGGGAACAGTATGGAGGTGGAAAGGATGAAAGATTGGGAAAATGGGTAAACACAAACAAGGAAGACCAGGTGGATTATCTGTAACAGAAGACAATGGAGGAAGAAAAGGATTAATCATTTCCAAGTTGGATGTTGAGACCATGTGGTTGAATAGTTCGAAGACGATTCATCCACACCTTCTCTCTGCTGAGGCGAACTGAGTCATTGCGATGGCCAAGAGATTCAATGCCTTGACTCTGTCCTACTCAACAGGAGAAACAAGAAGATGGTGGCTTGCTTGCCAAGCAACAGCAACGCAGACACAGACGTTTCAGACGACGTCCTAGGTCCCCATCTACCACGCCACCGCCAGAACCCCCTGTCAACACTGTAGTTAATCTTTCTTCCTCATCAATATCTGACGCAGAGCACAAACTTCTCTCCAAGGGTCTCATTTTTTGTCCCGCTCCCCGTTCTGTGAACCAGGTTCAGCTCAGCCAAGATCTCACGGAATACGTGTGCCAGCCATAGAGACATACGTTCAAGTTATCAATTCCCAAGTCACTAACCCGGACAACTTCCCCCACAGGACTCATGATAATCTCCCCAGAGAGGAGCGCCTGGCTCTCAACTCCTTGCGCTCTCGCACCGACATCATCATCAAGCCAGCAGATAAAGGTTCAGCTGTGGTCATCATGGATCGTCAGCAGTACATCGATGAGGCCCACCGCCAGTTGGATAATCGCACTAACTATACCCGCCTTGACTCTGACCCCACAGGCACTTTCTGTCGAGATATACAACAGGTACTTGACGATATGCGATCACGTGACCAGTTGTCCAAGAAAGCTCACAAATTTCTTTCTCCCTGTGATTGTAGGACTGCCAGATTTTACCTTCTACCCAAGATTCACAAGGCTGGCAACCCCGGTAGACCCATCATCTCCGGTAATGGCTCACCCACGGAACGCATCTCCCTGTTCATTGACAGTTTTCTCAAACCCCTTGTCCCACAGATTTCGTCATACATTCACGACACCCCAGACTTCCTATGCAAGCTTGAAGGAATCAAGGACCAGATTCCCAGCACAGCCATCATTGGGACTTTCGACGTCTCATCTCTGTACACCAACATCCCACATGAGGATGGTGTTCGTGCTTGCTCCTTGGCTCTGGCCAAGGCAGGACACACTACTCCTCCCATCAGTGATGTTGGCACCCTCATGAGACTTATACTAACGAAGAACAATTTTTCCTTCCTTGGTGAACACTATCTACAGGTACACGGCACTGCAATGGGCACTCGCATGGCCCCCTCCACGGCTTGCCTCTTCATGGGTGACCTCGAAGAACGCATTCTTGCCTCGGCCCCATGTCGCCCTTGGATCTGGTGGAGATATATTGATGATGTTTTTTTCATCTGGACCAGTGATGAGGACAGTCTCTTGACCTTCACTAACCACATCAATTCCTTCCACAGAGCCATCAAATTCACATCGGAGTTCTCGGCTCACCAAACCCACTTTCTGGATGTCACCGTCCGCAAGCAAGGCAACTCACTAACCACTGACCTGTATTCCAAACCCACAGACACCCACCAGTACGTCCACTCCTCCAGCTGTCACCCCAGGCACTGCAAAACTGGCATAGCGTTTAGCCAGGCACTCTGACTCAGAAGAATGTGTTCCAATGATGCTGATTTCTCCCGCCATACACAGATACTGAGGAACAACTTGGTGGCCAGGGGTCACAGCTCTCGCCAAGTTCATCGTGCCATTGCCAGAGCTAAAGCTATCCCCAGAAATCTAGCTCTCACGGGAAAGGCCCCTGATGCCATGGCCAAACCCATGATTCCCTTCGTTACCACGTTTCACCCCAATCTCCCTCCCCTTCGCAAAATCACTAATGACAATTATCATATCCTCCATACTTCAGATCGCCTTGCCCGCGCCATCCCCAACGGCCCATTGGCTTACAGGCGTCCTCGAAATCTACGGGACTTGATTGTTCGAGCTGAAGTCCCATCCTTAGATGCGGGCCCTCCCACCCAGCATGGTACTTTCAAGTGCAGTTCCAGATGTGTTGTCTGCCAGATTCATATCCAGGAGTCTGACTCCTTTTCTGGCCACTCTTCTGTCACTACCCACAGAACCATTGGTAACATCACTTGTAACACCTCTAATGTCATATATCTCATTTCTTGCAGGGTCTGTGGAGTGCAGTATGTAGGTGAGACTAAGAATACGATCAAGAAGCGTTTCTATGCCCACCGGTCAACAGTTAACACCAAGAAACTAGACACCCGGCCTTGTTGGTCATCACTTCAACCTGCCTAACCACTCCATTTCTGATATGATTTTGCAGGGCATTGAATCTCTTGGCCATCGCAATGACTCAGTTCGCCTCAGCAGAGAGAAAGTGTGGATGAATCGTCTTCGAACTATTCAACCACATGGTCTCAACATCCAACTTGGAAATGATTAATCCTTTTCTTCCTCCATTGTCTTCTGTTACAGATAATCCACCTGGTCTTCCTTGTTTGTGTTTACCCATCTTCCCCCATCTTTCATCCCTTTCCACCTCCATACTGTCCCCCCCCCCCCCCCGCATCATCCCCCTTCACTCTCACACTCTTTTGTCCGTACCCACTCCCTGTGACCTTTGATCCTTCTTCCTTTCTGGTCCCTCCTCTGTTTATACCAGACCCCTTGTGGTTTGCCATCTCCCTTTGTTTCTTTGTTCTCTCATCCACCCTCCCCCGCATCTTTCCACACCTTTCCCACCTAATCCTCCTTTTGTGTTTCTTCTTTCAGGCCTGCATGTTTGTGTGCACCCCCATGTCAATGTATGTACCTCTGTCATTTCTGTTTTAGCCTCTAAAGAAGAACTTGCTAAGTTCGCAACGTCAGGCCACATTAATTTTTAGAATTATATATTTCAGGTCCATCCAGTCAGTAAGCAGTTTGCAGCAGTCTTACTTTTTTTCAAGTTACTCAACTAGTTACAATACATTAAAGCATTTTAAAGAACGGTTGTCGTCGAGCTACCCACACAGTAGCCTAGTGGATAGCGAGATGAGCTATGGATACAAAGATCCCTGGTTCGAATCCACGTCGTCGCTGCTCATTTTCATCAGCTATTTTTCTTCTCCAAATTTATCACCGAAATAATTTAAATTTTAAATTAAGGGGAAAATAGAACGAGAACCTAAGTCTTGCAATGATTCAAAGGAAAAACTGAATTATTCATGACATTGCCCCTAACCCTCCTAGGAAAAAAAAAAATTACGCGGCCGGCAAAGAACCCGAGCAAGGTATGCACACACGTGCTGAGCGTGTACACGCAGTTTTGCGACGAGAAAAAATGTCCAAATCTTGTCAATATGATAAGGCCAAATTTTGACGATTACTTTTTAAGTTGAACATCCCACTGACAAATTAAATCCTTTCAAAGTAATCAACGTAATTAACCATTCGTTTATTTTTGGATGAAATTGGAAACGGAGTTAAAGGGATTATTTTTGGCGGAAATTATCAGTTACACTCATTTTGCGTGACGGTCCGTTGGCAAATTTCATGATGGCACCCCCCATTCAAAATGGTCTAGCAACGCCTGGGCCCGTGTCCGTATGCGAGTTATACAAACCGGAAGTAAAGGTCAAGTTGCTTCGTGCTCTTGTATCAAAATGTTGTCAAGGGGAATATCCAGCTCCATCCCCCCCCCCCCCCAAAAAAAATTGTAAATTAATACCCAAAACGTCATAACGACGTCACAACATTTTTCCAATATTCAGACAACGGTATAGTTTTACACCGGGTTATATGTTATTTTGATCCCTAGACCCGTTTCGAAGAAATTGATGTTCTATTTATTTTGAGTAGTTTGATACATCAGTCCCAATGACGTCACGAGGCGTTTCGAAGAATAGCCGGCCCGGGCGGAAGAAAAGTCATGCAGTCGAGGAAACGTGTCCATTATTACACTGTTGCTGGGTCCGAATAATCTGGAGTGCGCCATCTCCCGACCCGTACCCGTCCATGACACCTGTTAATAAAAAAACAGGTACCTGCCGACCACAGCACAATATTCTAACAGGAATTGTCTAGGCACAATACAAGCATCATTCAACGCGGAAATAATGACGATTCACGTCGTACGCGTATCACGAAAAACGCCCTTGCGTTTTGTGTGCAAACTTGTGCACATACATGTACGTACTGCAGAACTAGTCGATACCATCACCTTAATTATCGGCGCGTGGCGCTAACGTGCACTATACTTCAGCTAGTACCTGCACACACGTACGTACGCCACTCACATGTCACAGATCTGGCTAGAACGATACACGATTACTTGACTGAAGCATAGACTGAAGATACAACCGTATTACAACAGCAACTTAACGACTTTCCTTGTTGGAAAAATGTCTGCCTCTAATCCAGTACTAGTAAAAAGACTGTTAGAAGTTTTGAAAAAGCCAGGGAATGATGTTTGCGCAGACTGTGGTGATAAAATCGTTTTCGACGACAACGTAGGAAAACAAAGTCATGACGGTAGGCTATACTTCTTGCTTAATGTAGGGAATCTAGTCATGCTAGTGTTACTAAGTTGTAGCCCTGTTGTGCCCATTCTTGAAAATCACGCAATCTTAAGAATGCGCGCGCATTCTTAAGAATGAGCGCGCATTCTTAAGAATGAACACGCGTTCTTAAGAATGAGCGCTCATTCTTAAGATTGCGTGGGAATATCTCATGCACAATTTATGAATTTTGCCCAATCTTAGCAAACATTGCACGACATAATTATGTTAAATGAAATGTATAGCGGTTAAAAGGGAAACAATTTATATAAAGAGGAAAGAAAATGTTCTATGCTTCTGTACTCGTATACTTATATCTACGATAATTTGAATCAAATTAAACCTTTAATTATTGCTTTTTTTCTGCCCACTATGGGAAGTTTTGTAATAACGAAGGACTGGGAACTAGTCTGGGAAGTGCTTTGTTTAGGCTAGACAAGTTACAACTCCCTGTATGTATCATATGCATGCCACGAAAAAAAACGATGTCCAGAAGCTGCCAAAATTGCTCTTTTGACAGAGAATCCAGCTCTGCGACGTTAAGGTGGGGTGTGAACAATAAATTGGTGGCAATTTAAATGGGAAATAGCAATAGCACTATGGGATGTCGCAGTATTCATTCTCATTCTTCACATTCTTCATTCTTACGTTCTTCCCCCCCCCCCCCCCCCCCCCCCCCCGCTTTTATTATCCCAAAAATCAGAATTCTTTCCACTATTATTATGTCTCTTATTTTTTTCCCGGTCCCCCCCCCCATATCAATACGTGTATACTTTTCATATCCACTCTACTTTTCAGCGCCTTGCGTTGCAACAGTATAATTATTAAGAATCAGTGAACGAGGATGCAGCTAGACTTGCCAAGCGCAGCAGGTGCTCGGTATCGACAAGACCGTTATCTTGTCGCGCATTCTTAAGAATGTGCGCTCAATCTGGAAGAGTTATTTTTTGCGAAGATTGTGCAAGGATCCAGTTGCACAATCATAAGAATGTGCATGCGCATTCTTAAGAATGCGTGATTTTCAAGAAAGCGCACAACAGCCCCACTGGTAAGGCCACACGCACACGTCTGGTTTTCCAACCTACTCAGGAGTTTAGTCCAAACACTGGCGCACCGTCAAGACCGTTTTTTAGCATTTTGGAAAGATTCCCACATCTGTCCATCACTTGACAACCAACCTGTGCACAAACCGTATGAGCATGATGAGACTGGTCTGAAAATTTCTAAGTCTTAGTAAGTGTTTTCTTAGTAAATCCTTCAATATTTTCCCTGCTAAATTTGACTTTTTAGGGCATATTATTATTAGCACTTTCTGATGGCTGATAGGTCACTAAAGGGAAAAATGAGTGATGGCCAGATCTTTCCCATTTTTCCCTTGGAAGTTGGGTATTTTTTTTTTACATAGGGCCCCTAGGCCTACTACTACAGTTTTTTTACCACTGTTGTATTCTATGATTACTCATCTTTTGCCCTCCGGGTAGCCCCATAAGTGTGGCCAATTTACTGGACTACCTCCGGAAATAAAGGCAACACTTGGACCATGTACCCAAACATGTAGAACTTGTCAAGTTTTTATTTTCTCATTTAGGCTTTTTTGTAGTTTATTTACGCTTTAGAAGCATACTCACCCTCTTTAAAGCGATAGAAAATTAGTCCCCCCTTTTTCAGACGTCTATATTTCGTGTAATTTCCAGGTTCGTTTACACACTTTGGCTAAATTCCAACACGAAATTACACGAAAAATAAAAGTCTGAAAAAGGGGGTTTCATTTTTCATCCCTTTAAAGAGGGTGAGTATGCGTAAGCATAAATAAACTACAAATAAAGTCTAAATGTGAAAAAAAAAGTTTACAAAGTTCTACATGTTCCAAGTGTGGCCTTTATTTACGGAGGTAGTCCAGTAAATAGGCCACATTTAGGCCAAAAAAAAAAGTCTCCGGTTTCTGGTATGGAGCTTGCCCAAAAAGTGGTGCGGCGACGCGGCTTTTTTTGTTTTTTTACCTGATTTTTTTGCTTCAAATGTCGGCTGATGACTGCAAATGGTGACCGACTAAACTGAGTGCAAATATATGGGAGTCCAGAGAGCCCACATAAACCTTATTCTTGACCATAACCCAATCTAAAAACACGTTAAAATTGTGCAGCAGCAGGATTCCAGTCAAACCAGTGAGTTTGGCGGTTTGAGACATCATCTTTCATTGAAAAAAAACCTTTTTCATTTTGCCGACGCGCATGGCTACAGCGACGCGCGCGCGCATGCCAGAAACCGGAGACTTTTTTTTTGGCCTTATGGGGCTACCCTCTGGGCAGATTTAAATAGACCACATTCTCATGCCGTAGTTATGTGAATTCCTGATGAGCATGTTAGCTGGAGTTACTCAAGCTATACCAAGGCCACACATGTGGAGCTGCTGTTAGTGTAGCTAGAGTTAGTGTAGCCCGAATGCATCTGGTCATACTCTACATAGGCCTAAGTACATACTATCGCCAGTGGCGCACCCAGGATATGTTTGGGGGATATGTTTCGTTTTTTTGGGGGGGGGGACGGACTATTTTGAAGTTGGTGGTGCCACTTACACCCCTATTATTCTACTTGAAAATAGGCCACATAGGCCTATATCACCAAGGTCAAATCGTGGAACAAAAATACCAAGGCCCCCCCCCCCCTCTTGAGTGCATCACTGACTAAGCCCCATAAATGTGGCCAATTTACTGGACTACCTCCGTAAATAAAGGCCACACTTGGAACATGTACCCGAATATGTAGAACTTGTCAAGTTTTTATTTTCACATAGAACTTAGGCCCTACATGTAGAAGCACACTCACCCTCTTTAAAGCAGCAACATGTAGTGTAGGGCCCCTGTTTTGTTGCGGTCAAATTAGAATCAAGCTTTTTTTATTACTAAAAAATGACATTGTCAACCCAAAGCAGACTTCTCTCAGTGTAATGCCACCTAATTTTTCCCTTCAGTGACCTACATGTATCAGCCATCAGAAAGTGATAATATGTTCTAAAAAGTCAAATATTGAAGTATTTACTGAGAAAACACAAATTTTCAGACCAGTCTCATAGGGTTTGTGCACAGGGTGTCAAGTGATGGCCAAATATGGAAATCATTCCATTTCTTGGGGTAGAAATTACGACTTTCCTCCGCAGTTTACGGGCCAATTGGTACCGTGTAGCACGACTTGCACGCTCACGGTACATCGCACGGTGATCGCCATGTTTATTTTCGTGTTGTGTTTTGTTGTTGCCATCGTCATTATACCCCCAAATTTCCCTCAAAAATTCAAAACCCTGCCCTTTGTCTATGACATAGATCTGTATGTTCTTAATGTTGCCAACTGGTTTGGTACCAGGTCAAATAATTTAAAAGTGGAATTTGTTTCACTTGTAGGAACCGGGCCCGTAGATACACAATCGCCTTTATGTAGAACTTTGTCAAGTTTTTATTTTCACATTTAGACTTTGTTTGTAGTTTATTTCTGCTTAAGAAGCACACTCACCCTCTTCTGAAGTGATAACAAATTATTCCCCCTTTTTCAGACGTCTATTTTTCGTGTAATTTCGTGTTTAGATTTAGAATTTAGATTCGTTAACATCTGCAAAATGAACCTGGAAATTACACGAATAATTTGTTATCACTTTAAAGAGGATGAGTGTGGTTTTTAAGCAGAAATAAACTACAAACAAAGTCTAAATGTGAAAATCAAACACATTAATTGGGCTAGTACTATCACAAGCTCTGTAGAACAGCCAGAGTGGTAAACGTCCCTCGGACGCCTGAAACTGATCATGCAGATTGTAGCGATTTTGCTACAGACGTTGAGCGAGATTTTCTTCTCATCTAGGAGAGCTCTAAGTTGGGGTAGGCATTCGGGTTAGTGCTAGTGGCTATCGTTACTGCATCCGTAGAGTTATTTTCAACTATTAAAAGTATCCTTAGGGTTATGGTATTGCAAAATCACAAGCTTGAGTAACTCCAGCTCCAATGCTTATCAATGGAGCTACAACTACGTTATAAAAACTAGATCGTAAGAGTCCTGAAATTATGTGTATAACTGTGTATCTCCAGTGTATCTCCAGTGCATTACAAAAATGGTCCATTTCCCTCTAGATTATCCCAACCCAGATTCCATTACACATGTATGTACCTCATACCATGCAGCAGTCATTCACAAATGATCAACTTGAGTTGAAACAGAACAAAGGTGACTAAAATATGAGAAATATTGATGATTACGGTGGCTTCTCCAGAAAAAGTTTAACACGGTTGTCGTGCGTGCATGTTGTGTACTTCTAGAATCACCGCACCTGTGTTATGGCCACATCATATGCGGGAAAAGAAATTGCATTCGGGGATCTGCCGAAGCTCTGATTGGTGCGCTCTTCGGCAGACCCTCGAATGCGATTTTGTTCCCGAATATTATGCACCTTTGTTATGGCTGCATCATGTGCGGGGAAACAGATGGAAATTACAGGAAATTACAGGAAAACTAGATGCATCTACCATCTAGAGGTACCCGGTGTGGAATTTAATTTTTCCTGGACATTAATCCAGTGAATATCTCCCATAGCCATGATACATGTACTTGATACTGAATATCAAGTGAAAAACCATCCTGATTTTGATTTCTTCAACACAGCTTTTCGACACACCAATTTTACTCTAATCTCTGTTTGCAGCCCAAGCGAATTGGTGTTCCCACAACCTGGGCGTGTTCTTATGTGTACCATGTGCCTCAGTGCATCGCAAGCTTGGTGTCCACATAAGTAAAGTGATGTCTGTTCAGTTGGATAAATGGAACGAAGACCAGGTTGAAGTGAGTATCTGTAGATCTTATTGGTAATACTGCAATTATTTTTGGCATTTGTGCATTGTTGTGGAAAAGCGTTTGTTTTTGTTCAGATTTTCTTTTCTCCGGTTTCTTGCTGTTCGATCCAAAATCCGATAGACTTAATTTGTACTTAATTTGTCGGCCGACCAGCGTTGGAGAAAACTGGCTTTTTTCAAAAACTGCTCCTAATTTAGTTATTCTGCATTTTCTTTGCAATTGATTACACACCTGCTAGACCGATTATTTGACCTAACAATTCCCTTAACCCTAACCCACCTCACTCCTCCAAAATCCTCCTGGCGGTTTTGGAGGATTCTAGAGGATTGAGGATGAATGGTGATTGAATCAAATGAGGATTCTGGAGGATTGAGGATGAATGGTGATTGAAGCACATGAGGATTTTGGAGGATTGAGGATGAATGGTGAATGAAGCACAAGAGGATTTTGGAGGATTGAGGATGAATGCATTTTGAGGCAGGACTGTCTGATGATTTTGAAGGATTTGGCGTTGGTTATCCTTCATTTAAACACGAGTGCAAAGTTTTGGGATGAGGAGGATTTTGGAGGATTGAGGATGAATGCATTTTGAGGCAGGACTGTCTGACAATTTTGAAAAATTTAGGCGGAGTTGAAAAATTTTGGAGGATTTTGGAGGATTGAGGATGGTTGTAAGCAACAAGGGCCTAGGGGGTTAGGGTTAAGTCTATAAATTGCCCCGTTTCATCTTAAGTGGGGTCAAGGAACCAGACTACAAGAACATGATTAGTTTTCTTGGTTTTTCCAGCATCTACAATCCCAAACTTGAAACATCAGTTTAACAATATCTGCTATAACATACTAATCTCCAAATCCATTTATTTCTGAAAATTGCAGCAAAAGCAAATGTTGTACGTTCCCTTTAAAGGTAGTCTTGGCCCAAAGACTGGATTTGGATTATGTTTGTCTATGTTAAGTCAAGACAAGATAAGTTTGCGGTAGCACCATGTGAATAAATCTCTTTTGTGAATATGTGTGGTTCTGAAAAGAAGCGGAGGGACTCAACGTATCGAACAGTATGCTCTGCCCGTCGTCAGGAGAAATGTTAAGTCACCCGTACCTAGCGCTGGATGCATGGCACTGGCAAGCGCAGCCGAACGACATCAACGGTAGAGGACACTATCGATGAGACAAACCAAAATCCAGTCTTGGTGAATCCGACAGACCTACCCGTAAAATTTTGAGCATAACTCACATGCTCGCTCTTGCATGAATAATAATAGTGCATACATGTGCATTGCATAATGTTTACGTATAGCATCTAGACCTGTTAGTGTGTGCATGGTCTTTGCTCTATGGTGTGTGGTTTGTGACTTTTAATCCTAGCCTGCGTAGTCATGTATTCAAAGTAATGAGGCCACATAGGCATGGGAAACTAGCAGAAGTGTATGTACAATGTAGACCTACATGTACATATTGTGAAGTAAATGTACAGAAACATTTTGTTAATGGAGAATGGACCATTTTGGGCCAACTCAGATCCAACTTATACGAACCCATACCAAGTCAGACCCAGACCAAGTCGGTGCCAGACAAACTTGGAGTTTCACGGCCCAAATTAAATAATGCAAAACGAAGAAGAAGTAACAATTTTTAGACTAGAGCGAAACTGTCGAAAGTATTATCAACATTAAATCGTAAATCATGAAATTCTCAACCAAAGAATAAATTTAGGCTTAACTACTAAAAAAACAGCCAAGAGCTTAATTCGAGCGATTCACAATGCATTGCGCCACCAAGAGTTTGCCACGGAGAGTCCATTTTTCAAGTTTACGGTCGACAAAACATGGCCCATTTGAATGAGTGTCAGTAGACAACTTGAGCTAATACGGTATGTCATAGATTGGGGCATAGTGTTCTGCCGCCTTCCAAAAAAAACACCGTATTAATAACAAGGAAAGAAATGGGCAAACAGATCCTCGAATCATACGCTTACGAAACCACTGACTGGAAAAAACTAACAATTTCAAATGTCCCGCGCTGCGAATTTGTTGACCATCTCCCACAATGCACTGGGAAAAATGAACTCTCCATGGCAAACTCTTGGTGGCGCACTGCATTGTGAATCGCCCGAATTGTCATCGCATTGACAATTCAGCAATTTGCAAAGCATTAATTAAAAGATCTATTAGAAGTTGGTCATGGGTTCAAGTTTGTTGGGTTCTGACTTGACCTACATGTACGGCGTGTACCCCCATAGATCATAGATGTACATTGACAAGCACCGTAGAACTTGAAGGTTTAAAGATGTCTTGACCTCAACTGACCAACCCAAAAATACTGGCACTTGGAAATTTAAATATAGAAATGGAAAAAAAGCAATATCCATTCAGCAATAAAATTGGCCATTATATATAATCATCCAAGTGATAATTGCTGGAGACTAACCGTATTTGATTTTACTCATCTTTTTTTTTTTTTTTTTTTTTACAAAGTGGAGTAATAGTTGAGTCTTTTTCTTTCCAGCACAAATTTGAGATACCAATCCTAAAAAAAAAGTAAAGAAATGGCAGTTGGGCTGTCCATTAACCCTAACTCCCCAAGCTATTTCTCCCAGACGAAGCCTGAATCCTCCAATATCTTCCAATCCTAAAAAAAGTAAAGAAATGGCAGTTGGGTCGTCCATTGAACCTATAAACTCCCAAGCTCTCTCGCCCAGACGACACGGAAGCCTGAATCCTCCAATATCTTCCAACGGCAAAGAGTTAAAACTCTAAGCACCTGAATCCTTTTAAATCCTCCACTGGGAATTGCTTTCATGTTATCACGTAATCAAATTTCAGTGATCTTAGTTCATTAGCCCGAGTAACTTGTTGAAATCCGCCACTGTTATCCTGTATTGTGGATTGGCAATGCCAAGAACCTAAAAAGTTGGAGTAAAGAGGCTGGTTAGTATGCTGGATGCCTGCCGAAATAATACATGCATAAAGCCTGAATCATCCAAAATCATTTTTTTTGTTGCAACACCAGCCAGAGCCTCAATCCTTCAAATTCGTCCACCATAGGTTGGGGCCTACACTTGCCTGGATCCTTCAATATCTTCCAGTGGCATACAATCCTTTTATGCCCTCAAATGCATAAATAGTCTGGCACCATCCTATTCAACAGTTTACAAGGCCTGTTTACAATATACGTGTGATTTTGTCGCAATGACTATGTCGCACACGTGCATGTGTGAACAAACAAATATGCGATATGTTGCGCAATTTTTTAAATTAGTGCGATAGGTCGAACAACTTTGTCACATAAATGTAAGCATGCTCATTGATTTGTGCGTGTATATAAATAGGCACAGATTATCGCACGACAAAATCGCGTATGTGCAAATATAATTCCGGGATAACGATAAAAAATTGCTTGCTTGTGAATAGCTGAGGTGTACCTTCCCCCATCCTGCACAATAGTGGCTGAGGTCTACCTTCCCCCATCCTGCACAATAGTGGCTGAGCTGTACCTTCCCCCATCCTGCACAATAGTGGCTGAGGTGTACCTTCCCCCATCCTGCACAATAGTGGCTGAGCTGTACCTTCCCCCATCTTGCACAATAGTGGCTGAGGTGTACCTTCCCCCATCCTGCACAATAGTGGCTGAGGTCTACCTTCCCCCATCCTGCACAATAGTGGCTGAGGTGTACCTTCCCCCATCCTGCACAATAGTGGCTGAGCTGTACCTTCCCCCATCTTGCACAATAGTGGCTGAGGTGTACCTTCCCCCATCCTGCACAATAGTGGCTGAGGTCTACCTTCCCCCATCCTGCACAATAGTGGCTGAGGTCTACCTTCCCCCATCCTGCACAATAGTGGCTGAGCTGTACCTTCCCCCATCTTGCACAATAGTGGCTGAGGTGTACCTTCCCCCATCTTGCACAATAGTGGCTGAGGTGTACCTTCCCCCATCCTGCACAATAGTGGCTGAGGTGTACCTTCCCCCATCCTGCACAATAGTGGCTGAGGTGTACCTTCCCCCATCCTGCACAATAGTGGCTGAGGTGTACCTTCCCCCATCCTGCACAATAGTGGCTGAGGTGTACCTTCCCCCATCCTGCACAATAGTGGCTGAGCTGTACCTTCCCCCATCTTGCACAATAGTGGCTGAGGTGTACCTTCCCCCATCCTGCACAATAGTGGCTGAGCTGTACCTTCCCCCATCCTGCACAATAGTGGCTGAGGTGTACCTTCCCCCATCTTGCACAATAGTGGCTGAGGTGTACCTTCCCCCATCCTGCACAATATAGTGGCTGAGGTCTACCTTCCCCCATCCTGCCCAATAGTGGCTGAGGTGTACCTTCCCCCATCTTGCACAATAGTGGCTGAGGTGTACCTTCCCCCATCCTGCACAATAGTGGCTGAGGTCTACCTTCCCCCATCCTGCACAATAGTGGCTGAGGTGTACCTTCCCCCATCTTGCACAATAGTGGCTGAGGTCTACCTTCCCCCATCCTGCACAATATAGTGGCTGAGGTCTACCTTCCCCCATCCTGCACAATAGTGGCTGAGGTGTACCTTCCCCCATCCTGCACAATAGTGGCTGAGGTCTACCTTCCCCCATCCTGCACAATAGTGGCTGAGGTGTACCTTCCCCCATCCTGCCCAATAGTGGCTGAGCTGTACCTTCCCCCATCTTGCACAATAGTGGCTGCCTGTGTACCTTCCCCCATCCTGCACAATAGTGGCTGAGGTGTACCTTCCCCAATCCTGCACAATTCTTCTAAACCCCCAGGTGGATTTTGAAAGATCTCAGAGGGTTTATGAAAATAGTTAAATAATACAAACCTTGCCTTTGACTTGAGTAACGGTACATATAACAAACTGCAAAACATATTGTAAGAGTTAGGAACATTTTTATTTTGGGGGCATTTATTACTTTCAGAAGTTTTTCAAATAGTTTGTTTTTTTGTTTTCTGTCAGTTTATGGAAGTGAATGGCAATCTTAAGACCAAGGAAAGGTATGAATTAGACGTACCAGTGAGTTACCGGAGACCAGTGTTACCCTCAGACCCAGAGTAAGTACATGTACATTTAAATTGCGATTTGATCCAAAATTTGGTATAAATATGTATAATTTGTTAAAATATGTTGGTACTTAAGTAAACATTCCCTCCTTTAACCCTTACCCTACTTGACCCTCCAATGCATGCCAATTGTGCCTCAAGAAAATCTCCTATGTTTTTTGCATGGCCCTCCAATATCTGCCATGTCATTTCAAGGGTAACTGGACAGACACTCCAATACATGCCACAGAGAACAATGAGAGTCCTCTGATAACAAAGTGAGTGCCCCCAGCTGGTCAGTATCAGGCACCCTCCAGGGCCTCCAACTCCTGCCAATTGGAGCCTTCACTGTTAAGACTTGTTATCTGCCAAATAACTGCAGCTGGAGGGCATTGGCATAACCAATTGACATGCAGTAAACTACCCTCAGAGAGTAAGGGTTAATAAGTATTCAACTCAGTACAAGGATGTGACTGAATGTCCTGTCTAGAGCTACAGTAATTTGTACAAATTACGAAAATACGAATTGCCACTAAAAAATTACGAAATTCCCATTTTCTACCTAACAAAAAAAACAAAAAATTCTTGTAAAGTATCTTTTTTGCCCAAAAACTTCTGGCGAAATGTTACGATAATGGATGGACTGGTGACAAGTCTAATAAGCAATGCGGTCAAGCACCTGATAGACATCAATGCGGTGTGCGCAGTGGAGTACTTGAGGACCAGACTAAAAATATTTTTCAATGGTGTGTCATTTGTGTGCACCTCGTGGATTAGCTCTACTGAGTGGAGCGTTGAACTACGGTACCCTCCGTTCTAACGCTCCACCGATTTGGCATACTTTGGTGACATGTACATGGTATGCATTTTGTGCGTACCCTGGCGAGGACAAAAGGCGGGTTGATTACTAATTTGGATTTTGAAAAGTTGGCAGCTATGGATTTAGGGTTGTTCTAAAAACCCCTGACCCCCTCGACCCCTTGACCCTCTTGGCTTACATTCAGGCCCCACACAGTCCCCGACCAGATCAAGCCATGAAATGTGTAATTTTCACTTGCCTCTACTCAAAATCTTCCAAATCCAAAAACTTTTGATCTTAAAAACAAAGCGCACGATTAACTTCGAGTACGACTGTACAAAGTACATTTTCGCTGAGGGAACATGTATTCCGGCCCTAGTTCAAATACAGCCCCAATTCGAAAATTATTTCCAGCTGTAGCAAAGTAATTCGCGCCAATGGGAAGAGGCTAAAGCCGCTTCCATAGGCGTGTGTGTAATTTCCACACCACTTCCATAGGCTTGTGTGTAACATGCAGCACACGATGCGCACCGAGCCATTCAAAGTGGGGCCATATTCGAACTAGGTCTGTCAATACAGGACCCCATTCAGAATACAATCTGTTTCAGGATCGGCAATGCGGCAGATGGGCATTGCAAAATGGTACTTCGTATATAATAGAACACAATACTGGAGAATAAAATAGGGACATGGGAATCAAAAATAAAATTGGTTGTATTAATTTTGTTTCCCTTTTGTAATGCTCGACCGGCCTTCCCTCAATAGAAAATAATAATGAGAAGACAAGTTTTAAAGCATCTTTCCTTTAGGCCAAACAAAAAAGTCTCCGGTTTCTGGTATGCGCGCGCGTCGCCGTAGCCATGCGCGTCGGCAAAATGAAAAAGTTTTTTTCAATGAAAGATGATGTCTCAAAACCGCCAAACTCACTGGTTTGACTGGAATCCTGCTGCTGCACAATTTTAACATGTTTTTAGATTGGGTTATGGTCGAGAATAACCTTTATGTGGCCTCTCTGGACTCCCATATATTTGCACTAAGTTTAGTCGGGCACCATTTGCAGTCATCAGCCGACATTTGAAGCAAAAAAATCAGGTAAAAAAAAAAAAAAGCCGCGTCGCCGCACCACTTTTTGGGCAAGCTTCATACCAGAAACCGGAGACTTTTTTGGGGGCCTTATTAGCAGCTTTATGTTGGTGATAAAGAGAAAGTTACTTAGTTACATGGTGTCCACTTCCTGCTTGTTACCAGACCATAATTGTCAGAAATGGAGATTATTATAGTTTCTTTATTGCAATATAACTAGGCTATTCATTGCTGATAATCTAAAACTTAGACGATTTTATTTTATATAATATTTTGTCGCAAATTTAACAAGTGGACACCGTAACTAACGTTAAAGCTATAGTCCATCATTTGTAATTAGTGCATTTTGTTCGTTTGAAGCAACAACAGTGTTCAAAATCTAATGAAGGATACTGAGCAACTAACCTGATGAAGTTTCAGCTAAGCTTCAGCTGTACATTCCGAGAAAACAGCATTCTAAGATCTCAATTTCAAATCAAAAGTTACTGAATCATGTTTTGAATTGTTTTGAATTGCAGCTATACGCGGCGTCGCGCACTGATCCGACGAATTATAACAACCGCGCGCGCGTGTGCGTCGTTCCAATACTTGTGCGCGCTGCGCTGAATAACAAAACGAACTACTAATTTAAATGTTCCTACGGTGCTTCTTAAGAATCACCGTTGGAAATGCCTTCTTTCGTTGATTACTTCAAAATGACAGCTTCCCAGAAAGAATAATTTCACAGGGAGTTTAGTTCCCTTACTATCTTTCAACCAAGTTTGTTTTTCAACAGTAATTACGCCAGTTACTTTTCGGATTGCTGCAAATGATGGACTATAGCTTTAAATAAAATGAGAGATTTAGCTGTTAAACCATTTTAATAGCAGATCAATTGAAAATTTTATGACCACAGTCATGACAGTGTCTCACAGTAAGGACCTCGAGGGAAATTCATCCATTAAACATTATGTTCCTTTCACGATCTTATATGGACCTCTTTTGACAATCTCTGTATCAAAATGTTACGTAAGTTACATGTACATGTGGACACCACATATGCCTTCATTTACATAACTTTATATTATTATTGAGCCCAAAACTGATATTAAATTGTTGTTCTCCATACTACCAAAGGGACCCATTTTAACTAATAAACAGCAATATTCCACTGGGAAGTTGTTGCTTGTAGATATTAACTATCGTATAAAGTGCACATTGTAACTAATGCAACTTTGGTGTCCAGCTGTAACTAACGTTAAATCACATGCATGGCATTTGTACTCCTAGTGCTCTGGATATCACAGTAAATATTTTAAACTGCTAGATAACCCTTAGAAAGTAGGCCTAATGTGCTCTTCAAAACCATTTAGCTATTATTTACTTTTCTACCCCTGTAGCTTTATACTTACGTTATTTATACCATTTAGTGGACACCATTTATCGTTAGTTACATAGTGTAGAATGACTGATTTTTGTTATGTACATGTAGATCAAATGTCCTAATTGTGATTAGATATATTGGTACGCATGTAGTACAACATCACTGTTAGAGTATTTGGCCTTCCCTCCTAACACATACATGTAATGAATTAGGCATTCATTATGTTGAATAAAAATGGACACCAAAGTGGTGACCCACCCTTAAATCTGAATTAAGGAAAGGTCAAGTTTAAAAACTTATGTCATTGTGTATAAAGGAACTGATATTATGCTTCTGAAGACTCTATCATCCGAACTTACTGTAGGATACTAAGGAGGGTTTATAAAGACCCCAGTAAATATGCTAAATAGGTGGACACCAAACGTAACTTACGTTAAATAGTTTATCTGGCGTCCCTGTGCAGAAACCAGAAATATATTTTGAATACAGGTTACCTGTATTTGTAAAATTCATTCCATTTCTAACAACTTCAATACAATATTCATCTGAGGAAATAAATTGTTAAGCGTGTTTTTAATTCATTCAAAAAATTGAATTGATGTTGGATTACAGAAAGTTGCATTAGTTACATTGTGCACTTTGCATAATACGATAGTTAATATTTACAAGAGACAACTTCCCATTGGAATATATTAATTAGTTAAAATGGGTCAATACGTCAGTATCAATTGAGAAGACTAATTTTGTGCTCAATAATAATATAAAGTTATAAATGTAAATGAAGCACTACCGTATTTGGCGTCCAGATGTAACTTACGTAACATTTTGATACAGAGATTGTCAAAAGAGGTCCATATAAGATCATCACAGGAATATAATTTGTAATGGATGAATTTCCCTCTGAGGTATGCACTTACAGTGAGACACTGTTGTCATAAAATGTTCAATTTATCTGTTATTATAATGGTTTAACAGCTAAATCTCTCATTTTATTTAACGTGAGTTACGGTGTCCACTTGTTAAATTTGCGACAAAATATAAAAAAAAACCACGTTTTGGTCTACATGTAAATGTAATCCCCATTTCTGACAATTATGGTCTGGTTACAAGCAGGAAGTGGACACCATGTACATGTAACTAACATTAACTGTCTCCCCTATCACTAATATAAAGCTGCTAATAAAGGACAGATGCTTTAAAATTTACAAATGTATCTTCTCATTGTTATTGTCTATTGAGGGAAGGCCAGTTCAGCATTTCAAAAGGAAAACAAACTTAATGCAACCAATTTTATTTTCGATCCCCATGTCCCAATTCTATCTCCAGTAGTGTGTCCTTACACATATATGTATTTGTGCGGGTGGAATTACAGGTACAATTATAAGTTGGGTCCCTTTTAGAGGTCAAGGGCAACTACATGCTGTGCAGGTTTTTGACTGCATCTAATCGAGACTATATTAAAGCAGTGTTCAGCCAAATGTGTTCCTCAATTTAAAGTTGCCAACTTTTTGATCATTTTGGGTTAACAAGGATAGAAGTGTTTTAAAATTAGCCTTTGTTTGGAACATTTTATTAAAAAGCTGGCAAAGTTTTTATTCGGTTGTCTCCAACAACAACAACTGCATGCAATAATATAAAGAGTGAGTTTGCTTGAGCGCTTTGGTGACCGTTTCTGAAACTGCTGGCTTTGTTACATGTACCTACATCCTGTTAAAGCCCAAGGTCTGTATTTCCATGCAATTTCTTCATGGAAAGACAAGGATATACCGGTATGTGTACACAATGCACTAAAAAAAGAAAGAAGGAAACTCAACCTGACTGTGCTCAGAGTAAATATGATTATACCGGTACATAGTTGAGAAGGGAATTAGTTAAATAGGCTACATGTTTACCCATTGTAATTCTTTTACATGTCCATGTACAAAATGTACTTGGAATATTGTTTTATGGTTCTCACATCGAGTGTGCTTAGTGTACACTGTACAGTCACTTAACCCACAGTTTCAACCATGAAAAGTTTCACTATCGAATAAGTGTTTGTCATTCTGGATGATCATCATAACCACCCCAAGTCAACAAAAATACACGTAACAACCCAGAATGGGTCTGCGCTTGGTTTTGAGCACTTTCAAGTCTGAGATCACAATTGCCCATTTGCTGTACTAGGCAATATTTAGTATTCAGTGTTACTCCCGTTACATTAAGTTACCAGATGTTGATAATACAAAAATTGTAATGTGACAATGGCACGTGTATGTAAATTATCACAAGACTGTGCAGATTTAATAATGGGAAACAAATGGCCAATTTGAAGATTTTCTAGTCGCGAACTGAAAAACAAACAAAAACGAAGAAGATCTGCAGACAATGCAGGGAACCGAGTCAACTACACATGAATTGTGAATGATTAAAAGTGCAAACCAACAGGAGAAAAAAATTGTGTCCATATGAGGACATCATGATAGGTTTAATCATGTTAATCAGTGTTTGCTTGACCCTTTTGAATATCCTGAATTCATGATACCACCAATTTCCATCAATCAAAATAGATTTGTCAGGATTTCTCCTAATTTCAGTATTTCTTTTGAAAACTGATATCCTTGAGATTAAACCGTAAAGATGCTTGTACATGTATGTGTTTTAGATAGACATATACCATAGACCCTGAAAATGTCTGTCAATTTTATGGATATGTCATTTCCCCAATCTCACCCCTGCTTAATGCTGTTTAATCAATCATAATCACTGCCCCATCCAAGGGCGTACATGTACTTGTACATTTCAAGTTCACATTTTGTGTGCATGCAGAAGTACATAATTACCGGTAACTCCATGTCACTGTCTAAAAGAACAGATTTTCAAATGAACCACACTGGGAAACTGACTTGGTGAATTAAAACAATTGAAAAGTTGAACAAAGAAATTGACTGAAGCGGGGCTTGAACCAGCGAGCTCTGACCCTAGTGTTTGACTGGATCGGTATTGTTAAAGTACATGTAATTCAATATGGCCCAATGTACTTCAGTTGGGACACCTACATTTTGTAACTCTATAGTATACAAATGTACATGTACATTGTACATATGTAGTAGCGGTCGAACTCGTTATTTTAGGGCTATAGTCCATTTCCATACATACATTCTGCTACATACTACCCCATGGCCCATGCTGAGAAATTGCACCCTAAAAACCTGTAGGCCTGAATGCCTGTATATATTTTGGCATTTGAAAACCTATATTTTGATTTTTAAAACCTATTAAAAAACCTATATTGATGAAGAGGGGGCAATGTGAGGCATGTATGTGTGTACATACATGTGTATACTGGTACATGTAATACCAGTACATGTACATGTACTGAATAGTTACTGTGTGTTAAGCTAATCCTGACTAGTATCCATTTTAGCTGTACCACATCCAAAGTAATCCAAACTTTACATCAAAACCTATAGGTTTTTTCCTCCCTTATATCCACCCATGTACATGTAAGTTCTTCCCTGACCATAAGCGTGCCTGTTCACTTCCTGCCTTCTGCAGTTTGTGCCATTTTTGCAACACTTCCTTTTCCCAATACAGGCACTCTGGTTTCTGTCATTCAAGGTTGCTTTTCCAATCCGTTGTGTTTCTTATAAGACCCAGGATACAGATCCCCCAATTGGTGGATCAGATCCGGCAATTGCCGGATCACGATCAGATGGGAACGCAAAAGGTGGATCTGATCCGGCAATTTGACCTGTTAACATCCGCCCGTGCACGAGTGGCGCGAAAATGTTGCGGTCTCATGAACGAAGAAACACGTTTTCAGGCGTGTAGCTCATGTGAACATTTCCAGCATATACAACATGCACAATAAACAACCGCTGAACTACGGGCTAGCACCGCGCATGCAAAAGCGCACGTGGTATCCTAAAACTACACTATATAGGGCTTATTTTTGTTGCGTGTTCGTCCATTACTAAACCTTTTTCATTCCTGAAATTTTACTTATTTTTCTATCCATAAATGACTCTGAGTCCGCACTCACCAAAAGACTTCACTTTGGCACAGAATCATGGAAAAGCTTACGAGTATGCGATGAGAATAGTGCCGATAACGCGGTACGTACGGACGTGACAAATCTGAAGTATTGATTATAGAAAATTGGAAAATGATGTCGTAGTACATCATGTGACCGTTTCTAACCAATGAGAAGCTTCAGAACCAGGGAATCCCTTATCGATACATTGGTTTCTGCCGTGATGTCACACAATGAGCGGCTCTGTTGGATTTCACCTGTTAATTTATGCACGTACGGATCCGTGATTTATGTTGGTGTATTCGCGTAATTTTTGTCGGTGAATTCTGATAGTGCTGTTTGAAAACTGACCCATCCTGGCCTAGCATGCAACCATGCAACAATGGCACTCCCACAGAGCGCGCGTAATTCCGAACTCAGTG
This sequence comes from Patiria miniata, assembly GCF_015706575.1. Classification (NCBI taxonomy): domain Eukaryota; kingdom Metazoa; phylum Echinodermata; class Asteroidea; order Valvatida; family Asterinidae; genus Patiria; species Patiria miniata. The sequence continues at coordinate 7,326,877 of NW_024037067.1, forward strand.
ACCTTTCGGACCCAACATTTCCGTACGAAAAGGTGGATCAAGCATAAATGGGAACGCGACTTGCGGTTTCGTTGCGGTAAGATAACGATCACACCAAAATGCCGGATCTTGATCCACCTTTTCCCAATTCAAGTGGGAACGCGGTGTTACATGTAGTAGTAGTAGTAGTGATGTTTTGGAAGCATTGTCTTCTTTTGGTGCTATTTTCCAAGTTTTAGGGAAAAAGCCTTCTCAGATAATGTTAGATAATGACTCATTATAGTCTAGGTTCAAGATGTTGTTCTTGCTATACATTGTATAGCAGCTTGTGCAAAGTAGCATTTTCAGGATTATACATTTTGGGTTTAGAATGGCACTAATTTGACTGTTAAATGAGGGTACCAGTATGTGTGTGCTAGTTTTATTCTACAAGTGCACTTGTGGAATACTTAAGTGTTCCTTTTAGCAGTTACCCTGAAGAAATTTATTTAAGGAATGATCTGGAATGTACACCAGTGAAACCTACCCCTTTAAAAGGAATTCATGACACATTTTGGAATTTTCAAACCAAATCAAGTTCCATAAGCCTATAAATGTATTAGAGCAGTTCCACGGGGTGGGGCATTTTTTTGTGTACAATTCAGCAGTGTGCAGAATTGGGTGATCGGGCACAACCCGATCACCGTTTTAAAAGGGTACAATTAATTAGAATTATTCAAATCAATTTTTCTTTATTTCTTTCTGTTTTTCTTTTTATTCTTCTTCGTTTATGGTATACATTCTGTAAACTTGTTCTTTGTTCATTGCACCGTTTTTGCATGCAGATATACATGTACCATGCGCATAGCGCATGCAGGTTGCCTAAGTAGTCTTGAACACAAGTAGGTTTATTTCTTTGTCCCCATTCGTAACCGACACTCGAGGTGTGTACATGTATTAAGACAATATGAACCCAGTATCCCGCTCCATTTGCACGGCGCACTGATTCTACGCATGCTTCAAGTCTAACTTCACTGGTCCCCATGCATATGGTGCTCCGATGGACGTAAACATAATACACGGTACATTGTTCATGTACCGGATGCATACTGTACCCGTACGGTATGGTACGGGCAAAGGTTTACGAATCAGAACGCAGAGAGTTAAATTGGCAAGTCAAGTAAAAGGCTTCTGTTTTCAAGTTAAATTCAATTTTCATTGCACTTCCGGGAATACTGAAAGTTCATACCAGGTTTTATTACCACCACGTCAACTGATTGGAAAAAATCAAAGTTTGTTTTGATTTGAGGCTCATTTCCATAGTTTGAATTCACCTAGCGGCAAATGTGACCTTCCGGTAGCCTTGGAAGGAAAGGTCAAACGACTTTGACTTGGGTAATCAAACATTTGTAGCAAGGCATGGTCTACACTTGCGTCATATCACAAAGTATGAACGTGATGGTTCATTTTGTTCATGAGATACAGTACATGTACATGTATAAATGACAGAATATTGTCATGTTTTAAACAAAAATCGCTTGTAATTTGATACAGAATGATATGCACACCTTTGGATCAAGGACGATGTCGGTTCAGAGTTACAAATAAACCGTTAATAAGAAAACCAGCGAAGAATTATTGTCGAGAAAAAAGAAAGAAAGAGGGACCGAAAGAAATATATAAGTCTGTGGTCTGTGGAGTGCAGTATGTAGGTGAGACTAAGAATACGCTCAAGAAGCGTTTCTATGCCCACCGGTCAACGGTCAACACCAAGAAACTAGACACCCCTGTTGGTCATCACTTCAACCTGCCTAACCACTCCATTTCTGATATGATTTTGCAGGGCATTGAATCTCTTGGCCATCGCAAGGACTCAGTTCGCCTCAGCAGAGAGAAAGTGTGGATGAATCGTCTTCGAACTATTCAACCACATGGTCTCAACATCCAACTTGGAAATGATTAATATTTTTCTTCCTCCATTGTCTTCTGTTACAGATAATCCACCTGGTCTTCATTGTTTGTGTTTCCCCATCTTTCCCCATCTTTCATCCCTTTCCACCTCCATACTGTTCCCCCCCCCCTCATAATCCCCCTTCACTCCCACACTCTTTTGTCCGTTCCCACTCCCTGTGACCTTTGATCCTTCCCCTTTATGGTCCCTCCCCTGTTCATACCAGACCCCTTGTGGTTTGCCATCTCCCTTTGTTTCTTTGTTCTCTCATCCACCCTGCCCTGCATCTTTCCACACCTTTCTTACCTAATCCTCCTTTTGTGTTTCTTCTTTCATCCCTGCATGTTTGTGTGCACCCCCATGTTAATGTATGTACCTCTGTCATTTCTGTTTTAGCCTCTGAAGAAGAACTTGCTAAGTTCGCAACGTCAGGCCACATTAATTTTTAGATTTAGAAATATATAAGATTAATTCTTACCATTTCAAAACGGTGACTGGATCGTACCCAATCGTTGGACATGTCAGATGATAGTATCAAGTCGCCCAGGCCCCCCGCCGATTTGCTTTAGTTTTTTTGTCATTTATGTACCTCTTCACTTCTCTTTTCCACTGACAAGTTTTTTTAAACCTGCAAACAATAACAACTGTATCTTTACTCGGCTAACTATTTTGAGGCCTTATTGTACAAATGCACACTTCCACAGAAAACTCCCAAATGTAAAGCCTCATTAAACATTGTAGCTGCTGCGTAATCTTTAGTCAATTAATGTTTTATTATCTTTTTGGGGGAGGGGGGGTGTGGGAGGAGAATTCCTACCTGACTGGTTGTGACAAAGTAGAGGAAACTCGCCTTTTTTTTTAGATTGGTCGGAAAAGATATAGCATGAAAATGTCTCCCCATTGTCATTCTAGTTCATTGCTTAGGCCACCATTTTTTTAAAAACTGAAATGCAATCTACAGTACGGTAGTGTTTCAGTTTATGGTCTAGTACAATGTACTTATACTTAGTCAAGGTAGTACGTATATCTTTTGCTGATAGTGGTATGTTTTGTATGTTGTATAAATTATGTGTGCTGTTTTCCAATCCAAACAATAGTACTAGGACAAAGTGCGGATGTACATGTAGTATGCATATGGTACATGTACAACATGTACTAGTACATGCTCTGACTTGCACTATGTGTTAAGTACAATGTGACCCTAGTCAGGAGGGCATATGCACTCATCTTTAAAAGTGCAGCAACCATTCCATTGAAAAAACACGTACCTACCGGTATGTGCGTGTGTTGTGTTTGTTAATTGATGTACATGTAGTTATAGGGTTTTAATTTGTACAACACAATTAATCTCAGACCTCTGGCATGTGTTCAGTATTGGCCTTTAGCATACTGTACTGTTGACCTTTATCTTTTGCAAGTCACACAGTTAAATAACTAGAAATCTCTCAAGGAAACCAGTTGATACCTACTCGTAATTGTACGAATACATGCATGTAATTTCAGTGGACAAGTATGACAGTGCTACGGTACATGTGTACACACATTTTTTTTATTACATGATGCAAAGTTGTGTGCACATCCTGTATACATGCATTGTCTAGCTCAACCTTAAAAAAACACCCAGCAACAACAACAAACCAACGAAAACACAAATAACCAAAAACATATGACATGAAATAAACAAATAACTTCATCATTAATTTACTAATTGCTAAAACACTGTACATGTATTCTGGGAATTTGAATTGCATACAAATGTATGGTACGTGTAATTGCGGGAAATTGGATGTTATTTCCTTGTACAGACCTTTGCTCAGTAATTTCTTCCTGGTTGAGAGTATAGCTTTTTGCTTTGGAGCACATCATTTTACATTCAGCAGATCATTTGCCTATTTTTCAAACGTTAAAAATCAGAAAGTTAGTTATTTTTTTGGCATACAAGCAAAGCCATTCTCATTAGTGAAAAATGTTTTCATAATGTTAGCATAAAATCATGTGTAATAAAATTTGCTCTTGACCTAATCAAAGATTTAAATCACTATGGAAGATTAAATGGATCGTCCACACAAGCCACTTGCATGGATGACATACATTGTATCATGCCATGTATTGAGATGAGTCAATTTTAACGTACATGTGTCTGGCGCTTTAAGGGTTCTGTTTTGAATTTGATAAGAGACATAAATAATCAGTATTTCTTAGGTTTCTCCTTTTTCCTTACATAAAAAGCTGTTTTTCATTTTTTCAGTGATCAGACCATAATCCAATGTGCGGAAACACAACAGAAAAGGCTTCTTTTCGATTCCATTTCTCATAACAATATTTTTAATTTTGTTGATACTAAAAAACAAATTGGCAACATCGATGTCACACAATCGAGCACGGGTATTATGAGTGCGGTTTGTACGAGATCACACATTTTACAACAAGCATATTTCGTCAATCCCGACCATTCTGTACAATGTACACATCAGAGATGTGATATTAGACAACGATGTTTTCTTTTAGATGCTACAAGAAAGAAAAAATTTCACTTGCTGATAAATGCCTATAAATTGTTCTGGCGAAACAAAGAAATTTTTTTTTGTCCTAAAAAAAAGGCTTGTACATGTAGTTGTGCACCAACTACGTACTACAACGTAAACAATAAACACAGATGAATGGCGCACAGCTTTTACTCTGTAAATGCTAAAACCATCACTACACATAATATGAAGTACCAGTACTGGATAATTCAAGGTTTTTTGATAGTCCGCTTGAGCTCGTATTAACAGTGTTTGACTGTATTTATATATATCGACAGAGCCTAGCGAATCACCTTTTTTCCATATGCATTACACTTTTCCATACCTGTACACAGTCATCCATGCAGTGGTATCAATCACGCTGCTTGGGTTTTCCCTCGCGCTTAAATGAGTGCGCCATATTGGAAAACCTAGTTTGTACATTGTATGCTATGCCTGAACTTATAACTGGTGCTTGTCTGTGACAATGACAAAATACTTACAATGTCAAGTGCTCCTTCTGAAATCCTAAATCAAAATGTTTATCTTGAATTGTTGTTCCCCAATAATCATTTACAACAAAGTTTCTTAGTTTTCATCTTAGCTTTAATCTTAGCTTAATTTGCTTAGCTTTCATCATCTAAAAGCGTGTTCTCTTCATGTACAAGGACTTGGCAGTTTTACCCTTTCAGTTACGCAGTATTTAAGTTGGAAGTTTTTCTGTGATTATGGATAGCTTTATGTACAAGCCTGTAGTTTGTGGATGTAAACAGTGAGGAACAAGTGAACGACTGCAGCACAAAAATCTGCTGGATATCAACTGTAAAGTTGAAAGGTGTATCATCAAGGGAAAATTGTGAATTGCTCGTATTCAATTTTTTTTTCATTTGACAGTTGTATTGTAAAAGAAGCCTGACACAGTGACAGTTGACATACCAGTACATGTACCTGAGGGCCTTGTAGTTGTTGAGTTATTAGTTAAAAAGATTATTCCCTGCTATTACAGCCCTGTATTGTCATAACACATCAATTTGTCATTTATTTGTTTGCTCAGGGTGGTCCGTGAGCAGTGGATCCGTGGTAAGTATGAGCGACAGGAGTTCATCAACGTCAATCTGCAGAAGTATCGTACCAAAGAGATGGAGGGAGTGATGTGGAAAAAACTGAGGGACAAGCAGAACTTTATGGAGCGACGATTTGTCCTCTCAGAGACAGACTACACCATCAAATACTACAACAAAACAGATGCAAGTTATTCTAATTTCTTTCTTCCTGGTAAAATCAAGCAAACATTTCTCCCAAAAGTGCACTGCCATGTAGCTCAGGAGCATGAACAAAACCTAGAAGTGAACTGATAAAAAATGTTCAGCTTTAGATGTGGGAGGAAAATCTTGGAATGAAAATTCAGGGGAAAAACCCCACAGAATTTTGCAGAGACTGAAAAGTCAGTACTTATTGGCCTGGTAGGGATTTGAACCTGATCACACAGGTAGATGGCTAGGAAAACACCACTGTACAAACCTTTTGTCCTAGGTTGGCTTGCATACCAACCCTAGGCTATGTATTTATTCAAAGTTGCTGGGACCTCTCATTTTGTACATGGGCCCAGAGAAAGGATAAGGCCAAAACAAATAATACTTCTGCTTCCGGTTACCCGACCGACCCTATATTTAGGCTGCAACCCTAAATTTTTTATTGGCAATTCCAAAAAAAAAAAAAATAATAATGATTGAATAAATAAAAATAAAAGCTTGTTGTCTTTTTTGTCTTCACAAAATACCTTTCAACAACCCATTTGCGTAAAAAAAATGCTTGTATTTAATTGCTTTCTTACTTACATTCGCTATTTTTTTCAAACGAAACCAAATTCGCTTCGCCATCTGTCATCATACCTCGCAATTCGCTGTCACGGTGACTATAATCACGTGCGTAAACCTTGCTCAATGCAGTGATGACTGGTTCCCGCCGCGCCGCGCAGGGGCCAATTTAGAAGACATGATGAAAGAGCGGAAGTCTGTCATGGCTATGCGATCGATAGCGCTAGCTTGGCTATGCATTAGGCACATGCACTGTCAGTGTCAACTGGTCGGATTCGACATCGTAAAAATGCCAAGGAAACACCGATGGAGAAAGAACATTTTTGCAAGTTAATTCACAGAATTGATCTATCTTGTCTGTGTATGTATTTTCCGTGTTCAAGAGTTCATTTTGAGATTGCACTACTCGTATTTGGAGTGATACATTTTTGTACATGCAGCGTGTTTCCCAAAATGTTCGACCGTAAAACGAGGTTTGTCGGCTGCGGGCCACACATGAATTTTCCATTATTTTTTAAGAATTATCGAACGTAAATATATTGACAATAATTTAAAAAAAAAAAATTTTTTTTTTTTTTTTCGACCAACCGACCCTATTTTTGGAAGGCATGTAATCGGAAGCAGAACTATTTTTTTCCGGCCTAATTACATTCAGCAGGGTAGCTTGACAACAATTTGTGGAATTTGAACTTAGTAAAGGATATTGTCACTTAGTTTCTTGTTTTCTTATAATACTAATTCTCTCTTGTTTGCAAAACAGGAAAATATATTCAAAACAAGTGCTAATTGTATACTTGTCATTGTTTGCTTTGCAGGCCAAGGAGCCTAAGGCTGTCATCGATCTTGGGAGTCTCAATGTGGCCTTCTGCCAGGACAAGGTAGGCAATCCCAACGGAATGCAGCTTTACTTTGAGCAGAAAGGTGGGGAGATTCGCAACATCTACGTCTACACTGACACTGGCAAAGTAAGTGGTACATGAATAATTTACATTGTATCTAGGGCTCAGTCACAGTCCTTCAAACCATTCAAAGATGGTGGAAATTGCTGTCATGTTGGGCTTTGTACTTCTCTAGCCTGTTTTTTAAGCAGCATATAATACTCAGATTGCGAGAGAAACATCCACTAGCTTGCTTGTGTGAGACAAATACAAACCCAAATTACACTGTATAAAACTCAGAATTAAAAAAACCCATTGCATTGCAGGGCTGACTTTAATGAAGATCTAACTACTTCATTAGAAGTGCTCTATTTATGTAAGAAAGTTTGATTGAAGTTTTCATCTCTCTGTCACCGTGGCAATGGTACTATGCACACTGTACACACTGCACAGAGTTTGACTTTGAGGCTCATCCAGGATTTTTCAAAGTGGGGAATGGTATTAAGTTAGACACATACGGATAACAAAGGCCTAGGGCCTAACACAAATTGTGCTTATGGTTACCTAACCTATCTGATTTTTTTTTTAAATCAAACCCCTTATTGCCACATTTGGCCCAAAACTTAAAATAAAGTATATTTTGAAAATAAAAAGCTCTTCCCTATGGGACTTTTGTGTGTGTGTGTGTTATTGGTTAATTAAATGATAAAACAGGTTACTTAAAGGGAATATACAACATTTGCAAACATCGAAAAATAAAACTACCAAGTTTTTAAGAAATACCTTACTAGGATGTTGGTAAATGACAGTCTAAAGCATCCTGTAAAATTATGGCACCTGGTGTGAGTCATTTTCAAGAAAATGGTATTTTTGTATACATTTCCAACGGTGGTCGGCCGACCACCGTTTGAAAAACCTAACTATATTTCAACTACTGCTCCAAATTTACCCTTTTTCAGTCCAAATTTTGTTTGGTATTGGTTACATGTTTATGAATGGATGCAGGCCAGCTAGACTGGTTCCCTTACCTTACAATTTTCTGGCAAATATAAATTGATCCATTTCATCTTTAGTGGAGTCAGGGAACCAGACTACTTGAAAAATTTTGTTTTTCTTGGTTTTTCCAGCATTTTCGAACACAAAACTTCAAACATGTCAGTGTAACAATATTTGATATATAATACTAACCACTCAAATACTCCATTTCTGAAAATTACAGCAAAAGCCAATGATGTACATTCCCTTTGAATAGAATACTGTTAAAGGAACCCTAAAATAAAGAAAGTAGGTGTAAAATACTGACAGACAAACATAAAACAAATTACAAAATAAATTATTTTTCTACCTACCACCCTGGATAATATTTAGGGCGTTACTGTAACACCATTTTGTAGATTTCAAATCTCAAACACTTATTTCAGGAAAAGGAAATTTTTGACTTTTCCAAAATATACCATGCAAAAAATAACCATACATGAGATAGAAGCGAGGTGGTTCGCTAGTCAATCTGTACCTGGGAGTCCATACTGATGCTAGCACTCACAGACTGTCATCTGTATTGTTTAACCATGTTTTCTAAATCAAAGCTATTCCTTTGTAATACTTTATTGTGAATGGAGTTTGTATAAATGTCCTACTCAACTTTTTGCCCTTTTCCTCTTTAGGAGATCATAGACTGGTACAATGCAATCCGTCACATGAAGTACAACCGTCTCATGGTGGCCTTCCCAGGTGGCCTTGGCCAGGAGGAGGTTGGTATAAAGTATGGGAGACAAGGTTAAAACATTCTGCAAAATGTTCAACAAACACCTTGGCACGTACATGTAGAAGAGACACTGAGCATTTATCATGGCCTGGCATATTGAAAATATCAAACAACAAATATAGTGTGTTAAGATGCCTGAGAAGAATGGCCCATGCGCAGTGTCAGCGGAACGGTTTTCAAACTGGGGGGCATCACCAAAAAGGGGCACTTGCTCAGTAAAAGGCATCTTGCATCGGTGCAGCAACGTATTCCTTTTTGGGGGGACACATCTGTGCTGAAATGTTGACACGTTTTGTTCACCAGACATTCGGCCTCCGTAAAATCAAATAGTTGGGGGGGGGGGGAGGGAGGCTGGTACCATCTTCCAAAATAGAGGCGCTCTTCAAAACTGGCCATTATGCAAAGTGCTCGAGGGGGCACATTCATGTCCACAAGAGGGGGACTTGGGTAAATGGGGGGGGGGGTGTTGATCAGTTTTGAAAACAGACGTCTCTGTTGGGCCAGCAGTTTATCTAGGGCTGGATAGCTCAGTTGGTAGAGCAGTGAAGTTGTTTTTAATTCAAGTCCTGTATCTCTAGATATCTAGTTATCCTGCAATTTTCAGGCGAAATTTGCAGGCAAAAAATGTGTCCAAAAATGAACGCAGTATTTTGCCCAAGGTCATGTACCTTTTAATTTTTGCTGGTTATTAACCAGGTAAGTAGCTTTCATAGCAAATATCAAATGGAAAAAAGTATAGATTTCAAATCCATGAAACAACTTTTCAGGACTTCTAGCATGCATTGGTGTGTGGCTCACAATACAGAGAAGTCCAGTATTTGACAAAATGTTTGAGCCACATAATATGGGGGCTGCTAGGGGCATGCATGCCCGATCATGAACGTGTTTATATATGGTTGTAAGCCCCGGCAGAGAGCACTGGAACAGCAATTCAGTCTCGGGTTCCAGTCCATGCGTAATCACGTTTCTTTCATGCTTATGCAAGTTGTTACTTATCCACCAATAGGTAACTAGGCTGCTGAACAGAGGAGAAGTCTTGAAAGAAGGTTGGCTGCATAAAACAGGCTCTAAGGGCAATGAAGCTTTCAGGAAGCGTTGGGTGGTCCTCACATACAGACGGATTACCTACTTTGAGACACCCTTGGTGAGTACAAACAGTTTGGAAATATGATTTTGATCAAAAATCCCCCCTCCCCTCGAAAAAAGAAGATTCCAGGCACTAACAAATCTCAGTTAACAGCTGGAGTGAGATTTTGTTTTATACAAGAAAAACTGATTCAAAAAAAATGTTACGCAGCTGGACAACAAAAGGTGTAAATGCTGTACATGGTGTAAGTTAATAAACTGTTTCAATATGTTGGGTGGGGTGAGGAATAACCCCCCCCCCCCAAGGAAAAAACCCATTAATTTTGTCACCGTTTCTTGGTGAACATACATGTAATCAAGCCAACCCTGGCACTTCCACACATTTTCAAAAGCTAGTCTTTCCTTAGTGCTACAAAACAAAACCAAAGTTTGCTGAATTTGCTTGCATGATGTTCAAAAACACGTTTTTAAGTGCAACATATTTTAGTTTCTGCAACCAAAACAATCAAAACTTGCACTCTAAAATTATTAAATTTTACTTCTAATTAAAAAAGTACATGTACGTGCAGTCATTAAGAGTACATTGCACAACAACCCATGTTCTGAGCCACGCCTTGTGTCTTTGAACGTAGTGGACTGAGCATATTTCCATGGACTGAGCAACCACATGCACGAGTGGCAACTTCGCAAAATCACGCTGCCCAAATGTTATGAATCCGAGTTGCCATGCTTGCAGACAATAATGCATGCAGACGAGTAACAGGTGTACGTCCTAAGTAACTGTTTTTACATTCCAAGCTGCTGCTGAACCCAAACTTGAAAATTGTTCGGATACAAATTTGCAAACCGAACCCGAAGGCCCAGGCCCACTTGCAGCACTATCTTTCCTGTCTGTTGCAATCAATTTTTCATCTGATCTCAAGTCCCGCTCCACAAAATGGCAATCTCTGGTTGCAATTGTAATTAACTGTCAATTCTATTCAGTAAAATGTCCCATAACAGCAGATGGTTTGAGTGAAAATGGATTTTGTTTTCTCACGGCATGAACCAACTCAGGGTATACACGTCTATTACCTTGGACTCCAATGCTATATCAGCCTACATGTACATGTGGCCGGTAGTATTTCTGCAGCTGCACGGCTGGCTAGTCTGGTGCATAACTAACTTTTCAGAAGACTTGCACTTTGCTGTGTATACATGTATGCACAGCTCGTGAGTCATACAATGACTACGTGCTATCTGTACAGCACACAATATATTCAGCAACTTATCACAGGAATTATGCGTGCGGGACGGACTTTATAAAAAAAAAAGGTAAAAAGAGTTACGCAAAAGAAAAAGAAGTGGAGTGGAGAAATGACAAGTGCGAGTGCACAATAAGCTCTGGCCATCTTCCATGAAAGTCTACAACGTTGACCGGAGATTGCTCGTACAAGCCTGAGCTGCAGAATCCCACACACCGTCCCATGCGCCCTCCTCGAGGCCTCGCACGTGAAAATCACGCTGCACTGATCTGCCCCCTAATATTGACCAAAAGAAGCCCCCATAAGTCTCCCATAAAATATTGCGTGCTTTTTCGTGTGGAATTATAGCGCGCTGTATATACCACGTGACTATAACATTACAAAATGTTCATAAACAACTTCACAAGTTGTTACAAACAGTTTTTGCGAGGTATTTTATTTATTCTGTTTGCATTTTTTTGTAAAAATTAAATTTTGGTATTTTATGGGAAACCTAGGGGGCCAGTTTTTGGTCAATTTTCCGGGGACAGACCTACCAATGGACCAGCTGACCAACCACGAAGAAGCTCCTAGCCAGAGCTTAAAAAACGCAAAAATTTGCGAATCTATTGGTATGTGCTGCCACATTACAATAAATTACATGCTCAGAGCTACAGAAGAAATAATTGTTTGTGAATATGACAATATTTTTAAGAACCTTTGTATCTATCTAACATTTGCAGGATGACGTTTGCAAGAAATCAGTTGTGCTAGGAACAAACACAAAGGAGTACAAGTGTATAGAAGGAGTGCCCCCGGGCAAGCTAGAGCAGGGCTTTGCCTTCACCTTGCGGGTACCAGGCCGGGATTTCTTCTTCTCAGCAGAGACAGGATTAGAGCGCAGGATGTGGATGGATGCCATTAATAAAGAGATAGGCACTATGAGTAACAAAGATAATTAGTAACCCTCCCCTCAAAAAAAGTTTGCGATACTTGAATGCAGTTTCTGTGGAATTCTGTTTTCCATTTATAGATAATTAAGAATTGCTTTAAAGGGTTTTTTTTTTGGTTTATATATCTATACTGTAATATAATTCCGTGCGTAGACTAATTTTGCCTCTGTATTTACAAGCTGTTACTGGGTTATTACCACGCTCATTGGTAGGACACACATGTGAACTGCATGCTGTTGTGACCAGTTGGCCTGCCAAAGTGCACACGTCTCCAATTCCAGTTTGTATACAAATGAGGTTCTGCAGAGGTACTTTCTCTTTCTTTCAGTAGCATTTTGCTTAACTGTAACAGTCTTAACATTGTGATAACATTGAAATACAGACATGCTGACAATTGTAAATGTAGCCTGCCGTCCTGGAGTGAATTGTGAGTAATTGAAAGGTTGGATTTCAATACAGGGGAGGGAAATGTGTTTTACTTTTGATAACCGAAAGTTATGATATAGGACAGGACTGAATGTCGGGTCAATTCCCTACATAAACCTTATTTGTTTATTTCTTCAAATATTGAAATATCATCCAAAAATGCAGAAATCTAAAAAGGATGTATGCTTTTAAAAAGATGATTTCCATGCCCTTCAAAGTATTGACGGTCTAGAACCAAGCCATATTTAGCTTATTTTATTCCCGTCATTTACAGGTTGGCATTCTAAAGCTTTTGCAAGTTTAATACAGTTTTAGAAAAGATGTCTTGCTGAGGAGAATGTGCTCATCGTCAATGTGTAATTAACGGGGTATTTTTCCCCAAAGGTTCATTGTGTGTAATGGAAGTGCCTTCTATTTTTGGTTATCAGCTCAAATTAAAGCAGTGACTTAAAAAGTATGCAAAAGCTTTCATCTTAGAATTTGTTCAATCTCTCCCTGTTGAATTAACTTATAAGAACTAACACTATATTTCTCCAGAAAGACTTTTTTATAACATCACTAAATTCTTGTTTTAAACAATATTTTTCTATTGGCCATGCAAATATGAATTTCTTCCTACTTCATATGCTTTATTTTTTTGTAATAGTTTTGTAATTGTTAACAAATATAGCAAGTTATATAATTGTCTATGCAAATTATTTTCTACAATGGGATTAATGTTAATTCATTAGAAGATATGTAAAGAATATTTTGTAAAAACTCAACACTAAAATATGCAACCCAAGTGCTTTAATGTAATGTTAAAGCTGCAGAAAATACTAGCAGCTGCCTCGGTTTGAAAAAATTGAATTTGCATTAGTATTTTACTGGTCAAAGGTGTCAAACGAAACTGTGACACATCTTGTAGTATCAGGTCACAACACATTTAATCAAATGGTCTTATGCAATTTGTTAAAAATATAAATCAATTCTATTTTTTTTAGTAATCTAAGAAAAAATGTGTGCATTTGTTTAGCAAAGAATATAATATGCTAGCGTAGTTTTAGATGCAAAAAAACAAAATCGTTTGTGTTTAAAGAGTTGAGAAAATTTAAATCAAAGGACCAGTAAAAAACATTGCTAGTCATCAACTTGGCAGCTTTCCTGTATTTTCAAATTTTAAAGGGCTTCTAGAGAAATTGACCTATAGCCAGCCATTCGCATGTCAAAATTTGAATGCAAATGCTGACAATTTAGGATGTGTACTTGTGTGCAGTAAATGCTTTGAGAGCGTGTGTGTAATGCGCATGCCGTTGTTTTACGCTATTATAATAACTGGATTTAGTAGCATGTATCTCGCACCGCACACACAAGCGTACACAAGCGTACACAAGCGGCTCGTCTAAGGGGTGAGGCTCACGGCAATAGGTAAATTCTGTCATACAATAAAATATATTGTGCTCCTTTTCGCGTTTCATTTTCAAAGCTGAATTTACTCAAGATATATTTTAACATGCAACCAATTTCCAACAAGCATTCCTATGAATTAACTTGCTGTGTGTATATTTGTATAATTGGGACTGAAAATGTAATTTGAATGTTAATGGATTTGTTTGTATACACTTAATATCAGGTGTCTGGATTGAATCACTTCATAATGTGTGTAAAACAAACTTGTAGAATTAATACTTAATATGCATGACAGCAGTGTAACATGAATTAAACTTTCTCCAAAAAAAGAAATTGCATCTGCATTTGTATCTTCTACGGGTAGCAGATCTATACTGGTCCCCCCCTGCATGGTCCCCAACTCTCATGTATGACTCCAAGAAGTTGCAGGGCACAGCGACGGCCACCCACTGGCAAGGGCGGATCCAGAGCAAAGTTTTTTTTGGGGGGCCAAACATTTGTTTGGTCCCCCAAAAAGTGGGTCCCAAAATTTACGGCGAGGGGTTTGGGGCCCGCTTAAGGGCCCGGAAAAAGTTTGGATTCTAGATGCTCTGTAATGCGATCTCAGGCAATTTCTGACCACTTTAACCAATTTTTTTTTAGGAAAAGATGGTGGTGTACACAGTGCCTGCCTTCATTGCAATGCCCCCCCCCCCCCCCCGGATCCGCCCTTGCTCACTGGATAAACTACACGAGGGTAGCCAGGCAGGTACTCCTGACTGGCAAGGAGGGCAGACAACGCTCACTAGTGCCAAGTCAACAGTCTAGGGTGTAGGATTCACGGGTGACATATCAATCTGCTGCCTTGCAATTTATGGGTGGACCCATTTATGGGTGGACCCATAAAGGCTAGGTGAAGGCAACACCGACAGAAAATCCAAGCGAGTCAGGATGCTGCAATGGAGGCAGCCCCTCTACCTGACTATCCAGGTGAACGACTAACAACCCTCCCTGGAGAAACTTGTAATTGTTACAAACGTCACACATGCAAACTGGACTGTTTGCAAACAGCATATAATTTGGACCTGGGGTGGGGTGCCTCCGACTGCTAAGGACACTAACTGTACAGAAGATGGAATTTGTGTCGGGGTGATGTAAGTCAATATTAGGTATTGGCCTTCACTGACGTATAAACACTATACTCAGTGTGTTACCTCTTTTGAGTGAAAGTTGGAAAAATCTGATATACATGTAGCAGTGGGTACCGCAATTAAACTGTTCAGAAGATGGAGGTAGTGAGTTGAGTCCCACCCGAGACATTTTGCAACTTTCACTTGGGAGGTAACACACCGAGTATACAGCGTCTATACGTCAGTGAAGGGCAAAACCTAGGATGGTCGGGTTCCTGCCGCACCTATACAGATTACTTATTGTGCATGTCTCATGGGAGTTGAAGGTATGTGTGACTTGTTGGTCACTTCTGGCCAAATGAGTCGCCAAGTAATTAATCTGACGGCCATCTAGCAGTGTGTGGAACCTGCCATCTGTGGAACCTGCTGGTGCGCTAGCTTTACGCAATGTGGAGAACTGCAACGTCATGTCCGGCAGGACATCAAAACCTTCAGTTATCACAGGTTACATCACAGTGATTTAATTTATTTCTCAGACAATAAGTTACAACCATTTAATCTTTTCGAGTTATAGGGTTCGCTCAATAATGGCCATTTCTGAAGGAGAACTGCAACTGCGTATTTTACGCAATGAAGCACGCATTGCCCAGTGTTGAAATGTTCCAAACACGTGCGCTTGTTGCTCGAAATGTGTTCGAAATACTACGCAGCCGATGCGCCTTACGCAAGTTGACGCTCAAAATGCTGATGCACGTGGTTGGTCTGTAGGAAATGACGTCATTTGAACGAGACCTATTGGCACGATATAACAAAATTCTTAACTGCAACCCCCTCGGGGTGCATAGCACCCTCAGCTTCACCTCGGGTGCTATGCGTCCCTCGGGTGTTAAAAAGTCAAATCCCACATCACAGCAGTCAACACTTGTTAACTGTCACATCCAATGTATAATGGCAAAAGTGCCAATTTGAATAGATTCAATTCAATTCAATTCAAACTCACATTTATTTCCATACCAAATGAAGAATATAAGCAGAGAATATAAAAAGTGAATGGAATTGTCGAAAAGAAGTAAGAAGCGAAAGTGTAGGCATGGAGTCATCTTCTAGAAGCCTAGGCTTGTGGTGAGAAGCCTACATGGACGGACTAACACAGAACAGAAACAAGAACAAGTACACTCTGAGAGTTGGACCAAGACTGAACTTAGCATGAAAACTCACGGATAAACTAGAAAAGTACCCATTGAAAGAAAAAACGCATTTGCTGAAAAACCAAATGAGAAGCAAAGGCCCCTTGTGCACGTGGGCAATTAACACATGCTCCTTTCCAATGCCACACTGTATTTCCAGCCACGAGTGTCATATATGCGTACATGCACAGACTTCCAGTTGCACAGACTTCCAGTTGCACAGACTTCATTGCTGATTGGCTAATTTGTCTGATATTTTTAGAACATCCAACTGACTGTGAGTGATTGAACTCACTGGCTGTTTGGCTGGTACCTGAACATCTGACTAGTAGCCAATGTCATCATTTTGGCTTGTAATGCCTATATCTCATGTGTTTTGTTTGCAGACTGAGTAGATCCTGGACTTTCTCAGTAACTTGAAACTGTAAGGTCACTTCATTGAATACTTCGCTCACGGATTCCTGGAAAATGAAAAAAAACTCATTGTTTGCACATATTGAAAAAACACCCAGTTTTTTTCCATTAATATGTTACATCGGTAGTGATGGACAAAAAAATAAACAAAAGCAACAACCTCTTCAAAGCCAAGTTTCTTGAAAAGAGACAAACTGGGCTGATTCTGGAGCCCAATCTTTGCAACAAATCGGCTGACCTGAAGTTTGGTCACTCCTGGATGAAAGAAAAATGGATTTAGCATTAAAGTACAATTCTATTAGTTTGTGTATACAAAGTAACAGGACTACAGCTCTTGGTGTCATTTTGTTTTTAAGATCTTGGTTTCCATATTACCGTACTGCATCATGAGCAGAAGAGCTTCTTGACCAATTCCTTTCCTTCTGCAAGATGGTTCTATAAAAGAATTTTGGTTGAATTTACAATCAAACAATTGGAAAAACATACTAACAAATTACCAGTTTTATACTCAGAAAACTTACGAGGCAACAAAACTCTGCAACAAAACCTACTTTTTATAGTGTTTTCTAATAGTTTTCTCTAATTTGTTGGGCAGCTTTTGCTAATTGATCCAATAAGTTTCATAGAAAGCATTGCAAAATAAATACCTGCTATCATGATTTCTATTTCTGCATCCCTATCATCTGTGTTTAGAAAGTAAAGGTTGACATCACCGCACATACAATCTAAAAAAAAACAAGAATAAAATCAAAACAAACTAGACATATTTTAACTAGATAAAATGAAGACCCTCGATAATTCTATCAATTCCAGCAAAAATCATGTTCACGTCTCGACCACCTAATTTTTTTTTACCTATAACACATCCCGGTCTAGCCACATACCAAGTTTCGACAACCCAATCAGACTTACAGTTCTGTAGATATAGGACTTCATAATATGCACGTAAATTTTCAAAAATCAATAAAAAATTAGGTGATGACGTCATCATGACGTCATAGTCTTGGCATAATTTTTGAATGAGAGTCTTCCTTGGCTGTAACATTGATGACGATTCCAAATTGCCAAGTTATAGAAATGGTGGCTTGAAAACATGTACAAAGTCCATGGGCTAACACGTGTACAAAGTTAACGGGCTAAAAAAAAAACCCACTGCAGAAACATTGCACCTTTAAATTTGTAATTTGCCTTTTGAACTGAAACATTTTTATGAAATATTACTTGATATTCTGACGCTTAGGAATATGTTCAATCGAATGACAGCGCGAAAAAAATACGATTTCTCTTTCCTTCTCATAGTAATTCTCGGCTGAAGTTCAGAACTACTCAGTAAGATATCAGTGTTGTATAGGAAAAGACTTGTGGAAAATCCCACTGCGGAAAAACTGCACCTTTAAATACGTAACATAGGGCTTTTCGGCATTATGATTTTTTATTATATGTCCCTGACTATGCGCATGCACGAACATAAAATCTGTCAAAGTTAGGTCACTGTGATGTGGACAGGATTTGACCTCGGCAACACGTGCTCTGCAGGCCGACTGACATACGATGTATGTGCGTAACGTACGTGTATGTACTATAGACGTTCTGTGCATGTTTTAGAGCAGATGTATTGTCAGCCTGAAGTTTTAAGCGTGTACAAAGTCTATGGGAAAAATTAAATATTCAAAATTCTATAATAACTTAGTCGATGACGTCACCATGACGTCAATGTTCGGCACACAACTTCAGATGCTGGTCTAAGTGTGTGCCAAGTATAAAGTCAATCGGATTGATTTTAGTGCCCAAAGTGCCGGTAACAAAAAAACGTGTACAAATGCTATGGGCAAAATGACTGTGATGTGGACAGGATTTGACCTCGGCAACACGTGCTCTGCAGGCTGACTGACATTACATGTACGATGTACATGTATAGTATGTGCGTAACGTACTGTACGTGTATGTACATATAGACGTTCTGTGCATGTTTTAGAGCAGATGTATTGTCAACCTGAAGTTTTAAGCGTGCGCAGGGCATGTCCGAGTTCGCTTATTGCCTTGAAGCTTTGAAATGTGTTAGAACTACCCTTAAATCGACAATTAAAGTAAAAACTAACATAAAAACTGCCATGGTTGATTTTTCAGGAATTTTCAAATGAAAAAGGGTCTTTTTATTATAACTTCCGGTCTGATGACGTCATTCGCCTAAAACTTTGCACACGTCTTAAGTGGGTCAAGGTCATTATATACACCAATATTTAGGCGATTCCGACAAACTTCGCCACAGACATCTATTCAAAATACATTTTTGCAAATTTTCAACCTGTTGCTAGAGGGCGCTCGAAGATTGCATGACGTCATTGGTAGATGATTTGAAGAATACTTTCAGCCAAGAGACTAACACAGTTAAAAGCAAGTTCATATCTATTACCATTTTCAAATAATAAGTCACTTCCGGTTTTGGCCTTTTTCGACCGGAAGCAAGGGTCACGTGATTTCACGCACACTGAATGAAATAAAGACCTCAACCTACTCTACCACTTGCCGGTAACAGAATGCTGCGGACGCGTACGGTTGATTTCTTATGCATTTTTAAATATTAAAAGTGTCACAATTTAATTGCCTATAAATACACACCGGATGACGTCATCATGACGTCATCATTACACAATGTTGTTTGAATTAGGGTCTTTGCTTGGACAAAGATTGGTGCAAATGAATTACTGGCAAAGAGTCAAAAATGCCCTTTGAAAATCGACAATTTTTTTTCGATTTCTGTGTACAAAGTCTATGGGAAAAATTAAATATTCAAAATTCTATAATAAATTAGTCGATGACGTCACGATGACGTAAATGTTCAGCACACAACTTCAGATGCTGGTCTAAGTGTGTGCCAAGTATAAAGTCAATCGGATTGATTTTAGTGCCCAAAGTGCCGGTGACAAAAAAAACGTGTACAAATGCTATGGGCAAAATGACTGAAAAAGAAAAAAAAAAAACGAAAACAAAGGCTGTTTCGGCAAAAGTGCCGAAACAGCCAAAAACAAACAAATTAAATAGAAAACAACTTCCCAAGTTCTTGATGATAAAGGTCTCTTGAATTAGCCTCAGTGCCTTTAGTCCTATTTGCTCTGACGTTTTCTGAATGTAGTTGATCTTTTAACCTCCAATGCATTAAAACATTACAAGATGCTGGAACAGCAAAGTGTAGCTGAAATATTGTATGTGAAGCCTTTTCAATGTTTTAAGTTTTAGGCTCCATATTGCATGTACATGTATGTGAGTGAGTTAAGTGGGTCTCTGCTTGATAACTTGCAGAAAGGCCGGCCTGCATGGCTATGAAAGGCGTACAACAGCAACGATGTCGGTGCCAACCACCAGCAATTGAGCGGACCTTTGGTTGGATATCACTACATGTACTGTACTTCTTAGGTAGTGCTTTCCTGTTTCAGGTTTCCTTGCCAGTTTATTTGGACTTGCCTGACGTGTGGTGTATAGGCCAATCAAGGCACGATGTTAATTCTCTCACGAAAGTCCACTTCAATGGTGAAAGCACTGTGCTAGCAATTGTTCAGATAATTTGTCATAGTGCAGTAGCTTTGCACAATAGATTGCACAATGGTTTCACCATTGAAGGGGGCCTCATGTGTACATTAATCCTGATCCTGTGCCCGGATTCAATAAACAATTTTTGAAAAAATACACATGTATATCAATGACGTCAACGCGTCTTGGCGCAAAAAATGTCCACAGAGGTGGTTTTTTATGTCCTCTCTCCCACAATATATTCTTCTGGCTTCTGAGCTGCAGTGGCAGCACCTTTGAAGAAAGGTTGAACTTTTTTTCAGAAAGAATCCAAACCAAAAAATACATGTAGATGTTGACACAATCTTTTTTTAATGTTTCAGACAACAATATGTATGCTGTTGCACGTACATGTACATACCTATCTCTTGGTACTCCACATCATCCCATTTCTCCAGCTCCAGAATGATGAAAGTACATTCTGCAACAAAAATGAAAGAAGGCTCAAGTGGATGTTTTCTTGAAAGTGAAAAAAAGGCTATGTCTTAAGCACAAAGGCAATGGAAAAAACTATTAAGAACAATATATTTAATTTTCAACATGCAACTTTCAAATCAAGAAAATTTTGACATCACATGTCCTCCTTTAATTTGACATCCACAATCCAACCCTAATTATATTTGTACTGACTAGTTTCATCTAGGTGCCAGCTCTTCTGCATTTCATATTCTTGTTGGAGAGTCAGGGGCTCAGACGCTGTCAATTGCTGTAACTCTGCCGACTGCATCCAGTCGTTGTATCTGAAAAAACAAAGCATACATTATGGCATCATAAAAAGTTGTAACTCTGTGTACTGTTTGGAAGACTTTTTAAATAATTAGAAAATTCTCATTGCCTTCAACTCAGAGTGCCCTTCTTTTGTGCCTTCTTTTCTGAACAAGTGTCCTTTTAAAAAAAAAAGTTGTGCCCTTTTTTGCACCATCGACCATTACAGGTGCCTTTTGAATTTCGCGCATGTATCGCCCTGAAAAGCACCATACATTGCATATTGTCCGTTTGTGTGCATAATCATCGGTTTTGAACAGCGCCCCCATCTACAGATGGTGTCCCCCCCCCCCACACACTAT
The DNA here is from genome assembly GCF_015706575.1 of Patiria miniata. Classification (NCBI taxonomy): domain Eukaryota; kingdom Metazoa; phylum Echinodermata; class Asteroidea; order Valvatida; family Asterinidae; genus Patiria; species Patiria miniata. The sequence goes on from NW_024037067.1 coordinate 7,348,171, forward strand.
TTTTTTTACGGAGGCTAAGTGTCTAAAGAAAAAAAACATGTCTACATTTCAGCACGGATGTGCAAGTGCCCTTTTCAAGAAATGTTTGCCCCCCTCCCATAAAAATGACCTTGCTACGCCCCTGCAACTTGGCTAGGAACTTGTGAGTTGATGTGAGTCATTACACATGTTGAAATTGTTGAGTGCCATTTTGACATATCACGCAAATGTTAAATGTGCGCGCGCAGATTTTAAATATGTGGGATCAGCACCCGATTTCATCAAACTCTTCGTAACTTACGATGCATCGCAGCGCTGCGACGCGTCATATCTCCTACGATGCGTCGCAGCTGCAATGCGTCCTGCGATCCATTTCACTAAACACGTCGTAAGTGCGAGGCGTCGTAGGTGTATTTATAGCACAACTCGGTGACTGTTTTATGTCTTTAGTCAGCGTACAGTAAATAGTCGTCTGATATTCAACAAAGAGTCGTCGGATCTCAGCTTGAAATTTGTTAAAACGTAAAACAAAATGGCGGCCGTGCGATGCAATTTTGAAGGAAAATAAGCTCTAATTGGACTGTATAGCTACTTTGAAATTTCAACTCTAATATTCCGGTCTAATTCATAATTATTCAATGAATTTTCTATTTACAACTTTACACACATTGCCTCGGTATTATAATCTCGTTAATGTAATGCTTATGGCAAAAAAACTGGCTTAGAAATGACTCTTCTTATTTTGCGATGACCACTAGACACGTCGTAACTTGTGACATGTTTTAAGCCGTTGTCAAGGAACTTACGACGCGTTCCACACATCGCAACTTTCGTGAAATGGAAGATACGACGCGTCGCGAGTTGCGACGTGTTATTACACGTCGTAACTCGAGTTGCGACGCGTCGCAGCGCTTCGTGAAATCGGGTGAAGGCAAATTTTACCACACATTCAGCACTGAACAGAACTGAACTGAACCCACAGCTTTAAAGATATTGTAGAGTTTGCAAAATCCAGTATAGGTGGCGCTGTTGACTCTTAGTGGAGGTTGGGGTCAGCGCAAGTCAGCGTGAAATTGGCGCGAAAAGTGCGTGCGCGCGCGTGCGCGGTTAGTTGCTGTACAGATCTTGGTTGTGAAGGTTGTTCTGAAAGGCCAGCTCCGTGTGTACACCCCAGGCTCCACGTTGCGATTACCAGTAAAGTGCAGATAAAGGTAAATCACAAGTAATACTGATATCGTGTGTTCATTGTTTGGATGTTTGGGAGGAAAGAATTAGTAGTTAAGAAACCGGAATATTGGTGTCATTTGTGTCTTATTCTGTCTGTCCACTGAATAAAATTGAACCCCTGAAAATGCTACATTGGTGGTAGCGGTGAGTCCGCTTCTGTTTTGGGTCAATTTTCTCGTAGTTACGATTCCCTGATTGATCCACCGACATGTCAGACACCAACCCGTTGCCCCCTCCACCCGTTTCCCTCCAAACACCATGGTTCCATACAATTCCCCCCATTTTCCCTGCCCCGCAAGGCGACATGTCAAGTTTTGTAGTTGACATGCCGCATGAAGTTCCCCGTGCAGCTTTTGACCCGGAGTACTCATTCCTGTCGCTACCGGGGATCCTCCCGCCAGCGACCGGCTCGTTGCAGTGGACAACCGCAGGGTATCCGGCCGAGGCCTCCACGCCCACACCGTCACCCCACAGCTGAGCACTGGAGCAACCACTCTTTCACGGCGCCGCATCATACGATGGAGCCACCGATGCACCGATTGGTCCACCGATCGTTTTCTCACCACTCGTCAGTACAAGGCAGGTACATGGAGTCAACGAGGACACGACAACCCAGCACAGCAATGGCTCCGCAGTGCAACCGTGGCACGACGGACAAGGGCGACTGCAACTCGATGGCGGTTCAATGATAATACCGACGGCTGGCGCAACGGATAGCGATGCGACGGTTGTGGGGGCACCAACGGGTTCATCGGTTGCATTGACAGGTTCATCGTTCGTCAATCCACAGTTCATAGGTGAGCACCACGAGCACGGAGCAAGGGGCGTCGGTTCGGCGCAGCAACCCATGGGAGTTGGTCAGCAACCATGGAACGGTACACCAGGGTATGATAATGTTCGTGCCGCTGGCAGTTCGAGGGTCAAACCGACGGCCAATGCAGCAGGTGCCGATGCGTCGGTTTTAAGGGTACCGACAGGTTCATCGGTTGCACCGACCGGTTCATCGGTTGTCAATCAACATGTCATCAGTGCACACCACGAGCATGGAGCCACAGGCATCGGTGCGGCGCAGCAACACATTGGAGTCGGTCAGGGACTATGGAACGGTACACCAGGGTATGATAATGTTCGTGCCGCTGGCGGTTCAGGGGTCATACCGACGGCCAATGCACCAGGTGGCGATGCGTCGGTTTTCAGGGTATCGGCGAGTTCATCGGTTGCACCGCCCGGTTCATCGGTTGTCAATCAACAGTTCATCGGTGCACACAACGAGCACGGAGCCACAGGCGTCAGGTCGGCACAGCAACACATTGCAGCAGGTCAGCGACCATGGAATGATACACCAGGAGTCGATGAGCGAAATGTTCGTGCTGTTGGTGCTTATCCACAACACTCAAACACAAGTCTGTTTGCAGCAGCTGCAGGAAATGTAGATCAACCAGTGCAGGGGCGGTTGCGTCCACTTATGCGACCCGATAGATACAATGGGACGACTTCGTGGACTGCATACTATCGACACTTTGAAATGTGTGCCAGTATTAACGGATGGGGGGAGATAGAGAAAACGGAGTATCTTGCTGTATCCTTGGCCGGTGCAGCCCAACAGGTGCTGCAGGGTCAGACAAACGATGGGACACCGTTAACATTAAGCGGTCTGGCGAATGCTTTGACAGCAAGGTTTGAACCAGATGGATGGAAGGAACTATATAGGGTGCAACTTAAGAACAGGCGCCAGAAAAATGGAGAGACTCTGTCGGAGCTCGCACAGGATATTCGGCTTCTCGATGACAAGACTTTCGGCGAGCTTCCAGCCGCCGGGGTGGCGACAATGGCCAGAGATTATTTTCTTGATGCTTTGGCAGATGGAGACACGCGGACACGGACGCTTCAAATGCGTCCCTGTAATTTAGAAGAAGCACTCACAGCTGCGATCGAACTTGAAGCGATAAAAGGTGCTGAGCAGGAGAACAACACCAAGAGACTACGCTCCATAGGGGGAGGGAAGGAAGAGGTGATTGTCAATGAGGTCGGCAAATGTGAACCCCACGACAGTGCCGTTTCCAAGCTTGAGCAGCGTATGGAAGAGATAGGCAAACAGCTACAGTCTTTGATCCAGCGAGAAAATGACTCCCGAAAGAACCAGAAAGGATGTTTCAAATGTGAAGAACAGGGCCACTTCAAGCGGGACTGCCCCAAATGGCGCACCCAAAAGACAGAAACAGAACAGCAGGGAAACGAATAAAGGCTGACTCCGAGGGCCGACGGTCAGCCAAGCACGAAAGGCCACCACAGAAAGTGTTTTATAGCGGAACCATAGCCCCGGTTGGGGCGGGCCTCCATGTAGCTGGGCACATCAACGGAACTCCAGTTGAAATGCTTCTCGATACGGGTGCGACTATCTCCATCGTTTCCAAAAGAGTGGTAGATCAGTTGGATAACAAGCCAATAATCAAGAGTTCTAGCATGCAAGTTTTCCAAGCAAACGAGACATTGCTAAGTGTTTATGGGGAGGCAACAGTCGAGCTTCAGCTAGGTGGTAGAAAGGTGCACCACGAAATGGTGATAGCTGATATTCATAATGACATTCTTCTTGGATTGGACTTCCTGGACACCCACAACTGCGTCATCGACGTTGGAAGAAGACACCTCGTGTATGGAAATTTGGAAGTTCCTCTGAGAAACATCAACGTATGACAACAGAGCTGCCGAGTGACGGTGAAAGATACAGTAGCTATTCCAACATTTTCTGAGATTGTTGTCGAAGGTGCCATAGAGCGACAGAACTGTGCAGTTGGCATTGGGATTGTTGAACCGATCCAGAGCTTACTGAAGAAGCACAGCATACTTCTCGCCCCAGCAGTGACTCGGTCTGATATGTCTTGGGTTCCGCTTCGCATCTTAAACCCCAGTGAGGACACAGTTATCTTGCGAAAGGGAACAGCAGTGGGTTTGTTCCAGACCGTGGACGTTATTGGCCCCCCAATTTCCAGCACAGAAGTGAGAACTGGTGAAACTGTCGGAGAAAGGGTTGAACAAGTTACGGCAGAGCGGAGGACAGATACACAGAATGGCCAACTCCCAGAAACAATGCAGGAAATGTTGCATTGTGCCTCGTCCCAATTAAGCGAGGAGCAGAGGGGTCGCATACACAGGCTTATTTGCGAACACCGAGATGTGTTTTCTCAACATAAAGGAGACATTGGCCTTATTTCATTAACTGAACACTCCATAGACACCGGAAGTGCGAATCCCATAAGACAAGGGGCTCGTCGCATACCCCTCCTTCAGAAAGAGACGGTAGAGAACGAAATCAAGAAGATGATGGACGGCAGCATCATAGAACCGGCATCCGGACCTTGGGCAGCGCCTATTGTGCTCGTAAAAAAAAGATGGTTCAGTTCGATTCTGCGTTGATTATCGTAGGCTCAACGCCATCACTAGGAAGGACGCTTACCCAATAACCCGAATAGACGACTCATTCGAAACACTTGAAGGATCCAGATATTTCACAACATTGGACCTAGCCTTGGGGTATTGGCAAGTACCAATGAGCGCGGCAGACAAGGAAAAAGACAGCTTTCTCAAGTCATTGCGGGCTGTACCAGTTTAGGGTAATGCCGTTTGGGCTTTGCAATGCCCCGTCGATTTTTGAACGTCTAATGGAGAGAGTCCTCCATGGGCTAAAGTGGCAGATATGTCTTGTGTACCTAGATGACGTCATTATATTCTCCACGACATTTGAGTCGCACATTGACAGACTGGGAGTGGTGCTAGATCGCATAAGGCAGGCCGGACTGAAGCTCAAGCCGGATAAATGTCATCTGCTTCAGGAAGAGGTTTCCTACTTGGGACATATTGTCTCAAAAGGGGGAGTCAAGACAGATCCAAGCAAGACGCGGCAAATCGAGGAATGGCCAGTACCAAGAAACATACAGGAGGTGAGAAGTTTTTTTGGGCCTGGCATCATACTACAGGAGGTTTGTAGCTTCCTTTGCAGAAACTACCAGACCACTTCACAAGCTCACAGAAAAAGACAAGGACTTCAGGTGGACGCATGACTGCCAATTGGCTTTCGAACAACTGAAACAGCCGCTCACTTCTGCTTCGGTTTTGGCATACCCGAAGCTTGACGTAGAATTCATTCTGGACACCGATGCCAGCAATAGCGGTATAGGTGCTGTTCTTAGCCAACTGCAAGATGGTCAGGAGCGCGTAATTGCTTACGCCAGTCGTGCCTTGTCAAAGCCAGAGTGAAATTACTGTGTAACGAGAAAGGAGTTGCTTGCTGTCGTACACTTCATCAAACACTTTCGACCTTACTTATATGGGTGCCGCTTTCTTCTTAGAACAGATCATGGATCTCTCCGATGGCTCTTCAATTTCAAAGAACCAGAGGGGCAGGTTGCAAGATGGCTGCAAGTGCTGGCAGAATATGACTTCAATATTGAACATCGACCGGGACGCAAGCACAGCAATGCCGATGCCATGTCAAGAAGGCCGTGCACTTGTACACGGTGTAAGGGCGACCAAGTTGAGCAAGGATACGACAGCAGGGAACAGCCATCGCGCGAGAGACGGACACAAGTTAAGGGAGACCAGCACCATAGCACAAAGGAGAAATTCCAACAAATAGAAGGGCTGTGGAAAATTCAAGAGCAAGATCCAGACCCGCCAACTGAACCAGTCCATTCACTACCTGCGCAGCATCATACACACAGTTTAGACAGCAGTCAGTTCATTCGTGAGGTGTCGTCTTTCTGTTGGCTGAAAGGTTTCACTGCTTCGGAGTTGAGAGAAAAACAAACAGGTGACCCGACTCTGCAGAAGATCATAGGCTGGCTGGAAAGTGGAAATCCACGACCAACTTGGAGAGAGTTGTCTGCTGAGGGTACATGGCTCAAAACCTTATGGGGGCATGGCAGCAGCTTTGTTTGCACGACGGAGTGTTATACAGGCGTTGGGACGAGGATGATCGGCACCACTCTCGGTGGCTTCTAGTAGTCCCCAGGTCCCTCCGTGTGGAAGTTTTCAAGCAACTTCATAACGACCCTACAGCTGGCCACCTCGGCATTAACAAAATGCATGCAAAGGTGAAGTCCAGATTCTTCGTAGAGGACTTGAGAGACACAGTGGTGACGTGGTGTACCCAGTGCCTCCAATGTGCCAAACGCAAACCTCCTCCCAACAGGGGCAGAGCACCAATTAGACAACAGGTCTCCGGGGTTCCGATGGAAAGGGTCGCCATTGATATTACAGGACCATTTCCGATTACAGAAACAAGAAAAAACCGATACATCCTTGTCATCACGGACTACTTCTCTAAGTGGAGAGCCCAGACGGTTGCCAATGTCTTTGTCAGAGAGTTTGTTTCTCGATTTGGTGTACCGCGACAGCTGCATAGCGACCAGGGTCGCCAATTCGAGAGCAAGCTGTTTCAAGAGATGTGTCCCCACCATCCCCAAAGCGATGGCCAAGTTGAACGATTCAATCGCACGCTTAAAGACATGCTGAGCGCCTATGTTGCTGAAAATCAGTTGGACTGGGACCTTCATTTACCACTAGTGATGATGGCATATCGGGCATCAGAGCATAACAGCACTGGACAAACACCCAACTATCTCACTTTTGGTAGGGAAGTAGAACTTCCGGTAGACCTGGTTTTAAGATCCCCAGAAGAACCCCAAGAAATCACTGAATTTGCCATACACCTGAGAGAAAGAATGCACGAGGCCCACGAGAAGGCACGAGGACACCTTCATAAAGCCGCAAAGTACCAAAAGCGTAATTACCAAGTAGCTGGCAAGCCGAAGTGTCTGAAACCAGGGACTGCTGTGATGTTGACAGTTGAGCAAAGAACTGTTGGGCTGTCTCCCAAGCTCCAGCCAAGATGGGAAGGCCCATACCTCGTAACTGAAGTGCTAAATGATGTCAACGTCAGAATCCAACGAGGATCACGCCATAAGCCCAAAGTTGTCCATATTAATCGTCTGAAGCGCTTTGTGGGTGAAGTGGACAAGTCATGGTGGAGGCCAAAGAGCCCTGCATTACAGCAACTTCCTGGGTCCGAGGAGCTCGAAGAAGAGGGGGAAAGAGGAAGCCCCTCGAGTTGTTCTGCAGTCGGATTCTTCTGGTGGAGGCAAGGAGAGCCAAGAGGCTACCACAGAAGGGTTCTCACAGGAATCAGCAGAAGACCACAACATGCAGGAACATATGGAAGTCGTCAATGGAGAGATAGGAGATCCACCAGTTGCTGAACCTAAGAAAGCTTCAGACACAGACGGTCACCAGGAAGGGCACAACAGAAAACGTCGACCTCCTCAGCGTTATGACGAATGGATCGAATAACATTTTTAACTACGGAGCAAATACAAATTGATCTAATCCCCTGTTCTGTGTTGTATTCTCTGCAGATGCCGAGAAGAAGTCACAGCCGTCATCACCGGGATTCTCGTCAGCGATCACCCACACCTGACCGAACCCACCAACGACACGAGCGGAAAGCTGCAGGTGCCTCGAATGCGATAAGTCATTTGGGGCCAAGTCAGCATTGGCAAGGCACATGGCAGAACAACACCAACCACGTGATCGGTTCCCCTGTCCATTTTGCGACATAATCTATGGCCGGAAAAACGACTTGGCGAGGCACATCCGATGGGCTCACACAGGCAATCTTGATGCAGGCAACAAGTCGCCGGTATCAGTCAGCAACTCCCCCAAAGCTCCCAAGACGCCCGAGATCTCCAAGACGCCCGAGAAGAAGTCCGGACCGTGCCTGGAATTACACCCGTCTCCAGATGACGTGAGGCGTTTGGCTTCGCCACACGGTGCAACATCCTTGAGGAGAGTTCTCATATCCCCAAGTTCTGCAACGGTTTCAGGCAAATCAGATGAGGCAACAGGAAAGCTCGTCAAGCGGAGGCGCGTTTTCGACCTCTACGATGAGGATTCCTTGATCGCCAGGATTACTTCGGAGGAATTCTTTCAGGAGTAGGACATGGTGGTCCACTTATAGTTTTAACTGTTCTTGTTAATGGCGTTTTTCTAGTTAAATTTGTTGTTTGTGAATGCGGGACGCATTCTTTCCCCGGGGAGGGGATGATGTAGAGTTTGCAAAATCCAGTATAGGTGGCGCTGTTTACTTTTAGTGGAGGTTGGGGTCAGCGCACGTCAGCATGAAATTGGCGCGAAAAGTGTGTGCGCGCGCGCGCGCGGTTAGTTGCTGTACAGATCTTGGTTGTGAAGGTTGTTCTGAAAGGCCAGCTCCGTGTGTACACACCCCAGGCTCCACGTTGCGATTACCAGTATAGTGCAGATAAAGGTAAATCACAAGTAATACTGATATCGTGTGTTCATTGTTTGGATGTTTGGGAGGAAAGAATTAGAAGTTAAGAAACCAGAATATTGGTGTCATTTGTGTCTTATTCTGTCTGTCCACTGAATAAAATTGAACCCCCGAAAACGCTACAATATAGTCCATCATTTGTAATTTGTGCATTTTGTTGGTTTGAAGCAACAAAAGTGTTCAAAATCTAATGAAGGATACTGAACAACTAACCTGATGAAATTTCAGCTCAGCTTCAGCTGTAAATTCCGAGAAAAACAGCATTCTAGGATCTCGATTTCAAATCAAAAGTTGCTGAATCATGTTTTGAATTGTTTTGAATTGCAGCTATACGCGATGTCGCGCACTGATCCGACGAATTATAGCAACGGCGCGCGCCTGTGCGTCGTGCCAATCTCTCTGTAAGGTCTGCTACCAGGCCTTTTCATTTTGTTGTCTTGCGGACTTTATCATACCCAAACTTAACTGTAGAGTTATTTGCAATTGTCAGCTCTTCTACAATGGCACAGGTGTGACCATTATATGCAGGAAGGTGTCTGGGCGCAGACTGGTTGTGCATATTGAGGCAGAAATGGTGCTAGGTTCCTTGCATATGGCTGGAAGATCAATTGTCAGGATGGACTCTTGATCAACACGGTTGAGCAAGTACCGGTACTTGGACAACACTTAAGGACACTTGTCTCCATGTATAATGCAAAGGCTGAGAGCCTTTTCGCAGGCGCTCATTGTGTGAGCTAGGGTGCACCTGGGTTTGTGAACGATGTGACATTTGGAATTAAACTGAATTTGCCCTCTTGTTACAGTTTACAGGTGTGGGTAAAGTACATGTATCGCATCTTGCTTTAATCAAGAATGCTAGCTGACCACTGGGAAGGGTGAAACAAACTGGTTTCCAAGCATTGGATTCTCAAGCTGAATGATGTCAGATAGTTTGGACTGCACCTGTAGTTCTTGTAGTTGAGTTTCCCAGCGTAGATCACAGTTGACTTGTGTACATTCCTTGATTCGTCTAGATGAGACCTGTAAAGACTGAGTAACCTCCTGAGGTCCTGCTCCGCATGATCGATCTGCACGAACGGACTGCTCACCCAGCTGACCCAGCCCACATGCCAGCATCTTCCTCGGGCGCAGCAAAGGCGGAGAAGGTGAAGCGCCCTGTGACATCGGTAGCTGGCATGAGTGATGAATGGGCATACTTTAAGCAGAGATGAGCCGATTCCAAGGCTGCCACACATCTCACAGGCTTAGACATAGTCTTTCAGCTACTTGAGGTTTGCAACGAGGCACTTAGGAAGGACCTCACACGGACCTTTGGCGCCCTCGCCTCCAGTGATGAACAGACCATCCTCGGCAACATCAAGACACTTGCCGTGCGTCAAGAGAACATCATGGTCGCACGGATGCAACTGCTGCAAATGCGCCAGGACCGTGACGAGCCAGTGTGTGCCTTCTCTGCCTGCCTCCGCTGCCAGGCCAGGGTTTTGCAGCTTCAGTGTCAATGCAAAACCCAGGTCGATTACAGTGACATTATGATCAGAGACACACTCATCCGGGATCTCAAGGATGAGGAGATTCAACTGGACATCCTCGGCAAATCAAAACAGGACATGTCACTTGAGGAGGTACTCAAGTACGTCTAAGCGAAGAAGAGCGGCAAACAGTCAGCTGGTCGCCTCCTTCACGGCGGCACCACTACAACTGCAGCTGCCGCCAGCTCATACAAGCGCCAGGATAAGGGACAAATGCTCAACCACAAGTGTGCCAAATGCGGCATCCTACACCACCATGAGAACGTGTGTCGCCAGTCCATGCGCAAGCAGCAGCCCACCCCATCCACTGCACAACCACCACAGGACAATGCAACTGCCATCTTTGAAGCCTTGTGCTCCGTTAACGACACCTTGGCAACTGGTGCTCACGCTATTGCACTCGAGCACCACATCTACTGCGAGTTCTGTGATGTGTGGGAGAAGCGGGCATCCGACCCCCAGCCCTTCGTTGATGTCTCTATTCGGGCCATCCCATCGGACACCCGTGCTCTTGGCTTCACCACGTCCCTCCTCAGCCCCACCCCTCCGGTTTCCTATCCCACCATGGTAAACACTGGATGCCAGTCATGCCTCGCTGGGAAAAACTTCTACCCAAGTAAGGTCTGGAGAGGCGCCACCTAATCCCAGTCACCATGAAAATTACTGCTGCCAATAACCACGGCATCAGCATCGTAGGTGCATTTGTCCTACGGATCTCTGGGACCTCCACCTCTGGAGAGACACTTGAGACTCCTCAGATAGTGTACTTCACCGACTCCTCTGACAGACCTTTTTTATCGAGGCAGGCTTGCGTCGCCCTTAGTCTGATATCTGACAAGTTCCCCAAAATTGGGGAGGCATGCAAGCCCAGCAGTACCAGAGTCTCCTCCTCGGCAACTACACTGATGCCCATGCCTGAATCCTGCGTCACCCACATCTGCGAATGCCCTCGACACCAGGCACCACCACCTCCCCCCACATTCCTTCCATCCCTGGCAACGGAGGAGAACGGCGAGAGGCTCGAGCAGAGGCTGCTTGAGTGCTACAAATCTAGCACTTTCAACGTATGTGAGCATCAGCCACTTCCCATGATGTCTGGACCGCTGATGCAACTCATGGTGGACCCTGCCGCTCGACCAGTCGCTCAACACACGCCAATTTCGGTGCCTGTGCACTGGAGGGACGATTGTGAAGGCAGGCCTCGATCAAGACATGTGCCTTGGTGTCATCGAGCCAGTACCCATTGGCACACCTGTTACTTGGTGCCACAAGATGGTGATTTGCGCAAAGAGGTCAGGCAAGCCCGGAAGGACAGTCGACCTCCAGCCACTCAATTGTCATGCCGTTCGCGAGACTCACCACACCCAGTCACCCTTCCACCAGGCACGCGCGGTCCTGACCCACACACACGAGACCATCTTTGATGCGTGGAACAGCCATCACAGCATCGCTCTAGATGACGAGGATCATCATCATCTTCCTATACTGTGCAGAAACCTCCGCTGGAGTATACTCGCAGAAACCTCCGCCAGAGTATACTCTTACAACATTCATCTCTCTATGGGGTCGCTATCGGTATCGCGTTGCCCCGCAAGGGTACATTGCCTCGGGGGACGGTTACAGCCGCCGCTTTAATGAGATCGTTGCCGACATTCCACGCAAGACCAAGTGTGTCGATGATACACTGATGTGTTTGACACTATTGAGGAGGCATTCTTCCAGGCCATCGAATGGCTTGACATCTGTGGTCGCAATGGTATCACCCTGAACCCCTCCAAGTTCATCATGACGTCACTATCAGAAAGCTTGAGCTCTGTTAACTGTGCTATTGGAAACAAAAATCTGGTTAATGTCTCTAGCGGTTGATTTTTGAGCAATTTTTGAAGCTTTAAATGTCTTTTCATTGTAACTTCCGGTCTGATGACGTAATCAAATTTTTTTCGCGCACAGGTCTTGTTTGCATTAAGGTCATCATGTATATAATTTTGAAGCAATTACTGCAAACTTCGCCACACAGATCTACTGAAAATGCATTTTTGACATTTTTTAACCTGCCGCTAGAGGGCGCTCGAACACTTCATGGTGTCATTTTGGCGCACTGAATATGCTGCGCGGTATCGTTACAAGTTGTCAGTTTTGCCGGACTATTTACTGATGGATCTTTTTCATCCCTTTTTTTGTCAAATGTAAAAAAAGTCCACCAAAACTGACAACTTGTAACGATACTGCGCAGCGTATTCAGCGCACCAAAATGACGTACATGAATGCACTGTTGCGTGATGCAAAGCATACAATCCCCCCTCCATCCAGTCCTGCCTCCATCCCAAATGGTCGAGTGAATGTAGAGTTGACCTGCTGAGGTCACGCGAAGATCAGCGCATGCGCATCGTACGTTAACACACACTTGAACATAACCATGCATTCATCAGATCGGAGACGCGAGGCTGGTGAGTAAAAACTCAGATTTTCCACTCAAAAAATTGTCCCGTGATCCAAATGTCAATCGTTCTAAAACATTTCAGAGTTATGGATCAAGCAGTCAAAATTTTGGGTGATCGTGTAGTGTAGGGCCCGGTTCCTATATAAGGGAACAAAATCCACTTTCAAATTATATTAGACCTAGCTATCAAACTAGTTGGCGACATTCTCAATAAACATGTACGTCATAGATAAAGGGCAGGGTTTTGATTTTGTGAGGGAAATTTGGGGGTAAAATGAAGATGACAGCGCAGCGACAACACGTAACCTGAAAATAAAGATAGGGATCACCGCGCGAAAATCGTGATTTCTACCCCAAGAAACTGTTCAAAATTGCAAAACGGGTGTCATTAGACATGTTAGAAAAACTTAGATGGAGAAAAGTCTGCTTTTGATTGTAAAGGTGATTTTTGAGCAATAAAAAACATTTTTGACTCAAAAAACACAGGGGCCCTTCACTACATGATCGCCGGAATTTCGTCTATCAAGGTGCATGTCCAAAATCCATACAGTGCTGACCCCGGAAAAAGAGCATGCCATGCCAGACATGCCAGAAGGCTGACAAGCAGCCTTCTGATTCCAGTTAGCCTAGGCCTAAGTAGGTGTTGGGCTCATGGCCCAACACCTAGCCTACTGACCTAAAAATAAAGACTAATGTTATTTGTACACTACCTAATAACGTGGTGCTCTTTGTACGGCACCAAAACAGTACGGCTTCCTTCAATCAAGGTGGCTTCATTTAGTCGCATTGTTGCTTTTAAAAAGGAGGGCCAAGGAAAGAAAGACTAGTTCTGTAGTTCGACGTCTTATCCCGCGGCGAGAAGTCATGGAAGTTGCACCCCACTATAAACTATTGGTGGCGTCCTTCAAAGAAAATCAACATGGCAGCCTCCATGATGAGAACGACAGGTGTGAATATCTTTCTGTAAGTTAATCATTCATAATTCGACTTTTATTGGAAGCTGAAGGTTGGCCCCTTTTTTAGGGCGAATGTGTAGTAACATACGGGGAGCAACTATAGAATGCAGGGCCACGCCGAAGCAAGGTTTTTTATTTTGCCTGGAGGCGTGGATGGAATAGGAGTAATATGCAAACCTGCAAAAAAGTGCTAAGTACAGCGAAGGAATGCACTGCACTTGTCTTCAAAGCTTCTCATGAAGGATCGGAAGGGAGGACGTGCTTGTAAATGTGTTGGGGGCACTGTCTGGAGCGGCGGAGGCGCGGAGTCTTGGAGTCGCAGAATCGCGGAGACGCGGGGCACTGGAGTGGCCGCAGTGGCGGAGGCGCGGAGTCGCGGAGTCGCAGAGACGCGCACCGATAGAGGGCGCAATTCTCGGCGGAATCTTTTTGAGAACGAAGCATCCATATCCATTTTAATTGGGCGGGCCAATTAGGAATGGGGGGGGGGAGGGCGACGGGGCACTGTCTGGAGTCGCGGAGGCGCGGAGTCGGGGAGTCGCAGAGTCACTTTAATTGGGCGGGCCAATTAGGAAGGGGGGGGGGAGGGCGACGGGGCACTGTCTGGAGTCGCGGAGGCGCGGAGTCGGGGAGTCGCAGAGTAACTTTAATTGGGCGGGCCAATTAGGAAGGGGGGAGGGCGACGGGGCACTGTCTGGAGTCGCGGAGGCGCGGAGTCGGGGAGTCGCAGAGTCACTTTAATTGGGCGGGCCAATTAGGAAGGGGGGGGAGGGCGACGGGGCACTGTCTCTCAGTGGTGGAGGCGCGGAGTCGCGGAGTCGCAGAGACGCGCACCGATAGAGGGCGCAATTCTCTGCGGCTCCACGACTCCACGATCGATTTTCAGAGGTAGGTCGACTGCGGTTCCACGCCTCCACGCAGCCGTACGGAGGCGCGGATGTAGAGTAAAGTGGCCCTGCATTCTATAGTTGTACCACATACGGGCCCCTGTTTAGCAGGTCGGGCACCAGCCCTAAATCGTAGAAGTAGAACTTAGAAGTAGAACTAGAAATCTAGCGACGTCGCCAGATTTAGCATGGAGGAATTTAGCGACCGCAAGTTCGCAACTTCGTTCCCGCGTACGTTGTGCCATACTGAAGCGTGCAAAATGTATGGAGTCAACTCAAGGTTGATGCGACCGTGTGATCTCGTACCCCCCCCCCCCCCGCCCTGGCCCTGCAAACAGGCGCAACATCGTCCATACACGTGTGTATTAAAAAAATAGGCGGCTATTTCTTGAAAATCGAGACACAAATCATATAATCTAATCCATGACATGAGTTCGATGAACTCATGAAGTCATTGAACATCAACATTTTTTATACATATATACATAGGTTGCTGCAAACTTTTCCTTTTTGCGGCAATCGGGGGTTTTTTTTGGCTGAACTTGCTAACGTAGTGATAGCGCGAATAGAATGACGTCATCGTACTGAAGAATGACGTCACCGTCGCTTGATTAAAGGGAATGTACATCATTGGCTTTTGCTGTAATTTTCAGGAATGAACTATTTGGGGGGTTAGTATAATAGATCAAATATTGTTGCACTGACATGTTTGACGTTTTGTGTTCGAAAATGCTGGAAAAACCAAGAAAAACAAAAATAATTCAAGTAGTCTGGTTCCCTGACCCCACTAAAGATGAAATGGATCAAAAATACCGGAAAATTGTAAGGTAAGGGAACCAGTCTAGCTGGCCTGCACCCGTTCATGAACATGGAACCAATAGCTAGCAAAATAAAATTTTGACTTAAAAAATGGTAAATTTGGAGTAGTAATTGAAAAAAAGGTTAGGTTTTTCCAACGGTGGTCAGCCGACCAGCGTTGGAAATGTATACAAATATACCATTTTCTTGAAAATGGCTTCACACCAGGTGCCATAATTTTACAGGATGCTTTAGCATGTCATTTACCAACATCCTAGTAAGGTATTTCGGAACAACTTGGTAGTTTTATTTTTCGATGTTTGCAAATGTTGTATTTTCCCTTTAAGCGTCTGTTGTACAACAATCTAGCGACGTCGCTAGATTAAGAACTGTCCCCCGCCCTGTTTAGAGTCAAGAGTATTTTTTATTACCCCAAAACGACCCTTCTCAACATGAAGCAGAATTCTCTCAATTGTAATGACACATTTTTTGTAATTTTAACAGTTTTTTGGGGTAAAAATTACGATTTTTCTGCCTGGTCATTCATGGTACATCGCGCGGTGATCGCCATATTTATTGTCGTGTTGCGTTTTGTCATTGTCATCGTCATTCTACCCCCAAATTTCCCTCAAAAATTCAAACCCTGCCCTCTATCTACACTGTATGACGTACCTGCATGTTCTTAATGTCACCAGCTATTTGGTAGGTCAAATAATTTAAAAGTGGATTTTGTTCCCTTATACTAGGGAACCGGGCGAGTAGATACACAATCGCCCCTCTTTTGTTCAAGTCAAATTTTTATAAAAATCATTTTTATCATTCCAAAGTGACTTCTGGCTCTGCACGTGTAATTTCGTGTTAGAATTTAGATACGCAAACGTGTGCAAACGAACTTAGAAATTACATGAAAAATAGACATCTGAGAAAGGAGGGACTTCTTTTTCTATTGCTTTAAAGAGGGTGAGTGTAAATAAACTACAACTTTTTTGCAATCAGTGATGAATTTTTGTGATTGGTGTGGACTTTTGCAATCAGTAATGGACTTTTGCAATCGGTGACGGACATTCGCAATCGTTAGCCCCTTTTGGGCATGCCCCATAATAAGCATATTCCCTCTGCTTAATTGTGTTCTGAATTTCTTTTAGAAGTCTCTTGTCCCTTTAATTAAATAATTAAAAATACTCCCTGTTGAGTTAGTGCTGGTCCAATCTTACTTTCTCTTGATAATACAAAAAGAAAAATATTCCACTTTAATTTTAGTCGAATTAAATACAATGTTATGTTAGAACTAACAAACAGCAGGACTTTCTGGATGCTTGGAAAATTAGGCTTAATACTAAAAAACATGACAGCATAGCTAAATATGATGCCAACTGAATGAATACATGTAGACCAACATGCAGAAAGTACTGCAGTGACTCTCTTATGCTAGGTTTACACATTCCTGATTTTTAAGCCAAATTGCCACGAATGGCAATTCTTGAGTAAATCGGGAATGGTTCTTGGCTGCCTTGGGATGATTCTATTAGTTCGGTGAAAGATGGTTAAAGATCGGGAAGTGCCCCGACAATTTTGGACATGTTCAAAATGGTCGGGGTGATTCGGGAACAAATTTCAATTCTCGGTTTATTCTTGTTGTATTCATAACTAATTCTGGATATTCGTACAGCATTCTTGATATTCCTACAGCATTCTTACAAGTTTCGTAGAGTTATTTTTGGTGTTAACAGTCCAGAATCCTGCTGAATCATTATGAATGTATCAAGAAATGTACAAATATTTTAAGAATAACTTACAAACACACGAAGTCGGCATAATTTTGGGTCATTCTGGATGATTCTTGAGTTATTCGTATGTTATTCTTGACAGAATCACTACAATTTCATTTTATTCTGCACTAAATCGCAATCTTCTGCTTGGTTCGGTCTTAATTTGGCTTCCAATTCATTCCTAGTTCTTGATTATTTTTGTTTGATTCTTAAGTTATTCTTACAAACAGCGAATCGGGGCTAATTTCTCCCGATGCCATCAAGAATTTTTATTCAGGATACATCAGGGTATTGGTGGCAATAATTTTGGAATGTGTGACCCTAGCATTACATTCAGATCACATGCAAAACAACTCATGTTCACTGCAGTATTATGGAGAAAATACATGGTCCTCACTCCTGATTACATTTTTACATCTTCGCAGTCTTGCAGTTGCTATGGCCGATTTGGCCACTTACGTAATACTTTATTCTGAATGAAACAAGCTGAAGTTACCATTACACAGACCTTTTGATGTTTGCGGGCAAAATCTTTGAACATCAATTTCTCCTTTTTTGAAGACCTTATTTTCATGCCACTTGTGGAGTTTGTTTTCCTTATAGTGATCCAGCTACAATGTATATGCTAATTTTAAAGCATTTCGATATGTTGAGTATTTTTCATTAAAATTGGAAAAATAGGCTTGGGTACATTTTTCAAAGCTGTTACAATAATGCTTGCAAGATCTGTCAATCAACAGCAGGTAAAGACAGCCTACTCTATTGGACCAACCAACATCATGTCACAGTCGAGTGTACTGCGCATGTTTAAGTTTACGTGCACGCTTTTGCAGCCAAATAACACTTTCATTTAGATAGGTTTTTATCATTTTGATCAGTACTTTGGAAGAAAATGAGGCATTATTCCCCATTTTAGTAGTTGGAGACATGCGAATCATTTCGCTCTTTTATATGGCATGGGGGCTCATTAGTGACAGTTGCCGTGAACAATGCCTCATTTGCATTATTAACCCAATTAGTGTGTTCGTTGGTAATATTTATGGAAGCATACCTCACAAGACCTAATTGTGTGTTTTTCTGCAAAAGCTTCAGCGTAATTCAAGGCTACTGTCATACCAGTCCTCATGCATTGTCATATAGCAAATATTCAAGTTCATTTAATAATTATTTACATTTTTATGGATTAAAATAATACATGTTCCCAAAATCTCCCCCCCCCTACTATATGAAAGAATTTGAAGTTCATATTCTGAAAGTTGAAGTCCCAAAGTACAGTTGTAATCAATTTTTTCCTGCCAGAGCAGTCTTGCATGTTGCATGACAAGGAGCCACCATCTTGCTGCACGTACACAATCTGTGCTTTGTTTTGCTTCCCACTTCTCAGCACCACTGGTGTGGAGTGTGGCCTAGTGGTTACTGGTTAGGGTTAAGACTCATGATCAAAGGTGAGGGCTTCAAATGCAGCTGGTGGCCACATGTTGTGTCCCCGGGCAACCCACTTCACCAACACTTGCCTCTCTCCACACAGGAGTATAAATGTCTTTTTTTTATCTGCTTTAATGTTACTTGTAGCATGTTTGTCAATGGAAAGCTCTTGTGCAGGGGCAGGAGGCAAGTTGTGGCATCATTGACCAGCCAGTATTTATTGAAAAGAAGATGCTACAGCAGCCGACGCAACATCTTGACCCTGACAGAGAGAGGAATCTTCCAAGACATCTTCCCAGACACAAGGTAAATGAACTCTTCTACTCTAGTACAAGTTATGATTTCAGTCAACTGTTTAGCATACATTTGCACATTGTACTTTGTATAATTATCAATTAAAGCAAAATGGAAACAGGCCTAGCATCCCTAGAATATACATACTGATCCATTGGGAGACAACCAGCAACTCAGTTTATTGGGCAGAAAACCAGTGACATAGGCCTATCTTTTGTTCCTAGTTTGCACTAGCATAGTAAAGAGGTGGTGGAATCAAGTCCCATCCTAGTCACACCACTTGGACAGCACTGGGTGTACATTGTTTATACAAATACTCTGGTGATGACGCACAAAACCAAGTATTGAATTTGCATCTGCCCTCAAACGTTCATCCTACAAGTCCTTTATAACACCTCACCCACTGATTCTGTGTCTTGATTGGCCGAGAGAAAGTCACATGGTACTTTCTATTTTTGCAATCTTTCAGTGCATGGCTAAAAGTACTATACATGTACCATTAGCAACCAAAGTACTATACCATGGCGCGGTATTTGTGTGCAAGTGCATGCTGGTGTGCACATTGAGCGTTGCGCATAGCGCATATTCTCCAAGAGACCGCGCCACAGAGTTGGGTTCAAACATTTTGTGAAAGGGTGGTTTGGAAGAGAGAAATACATTTCCCACCAATTTTGTATTGAAATTGAAGTTTATTTTAATTGTATTCAGATTTAAATAATTTAAAATATTAAAACCAAGCAGAATCTGTGGGTGAAGTGTTATAAAACAAATATTGAATGCCTTATCTCGTGGTGAAGTAAAACTAGCCTCCCTCGGTGATCCACGGAGCATTCTATTTTCGCTCGGCTTCGCCTCGGAAAAGAATAGAATGCCCATGGATCATCTCGGGAGGCTAGTTTTACTACACCACTCAAAGTATTCAATATTTGAATAATATTCATCATCATCATTTTCATCGATCTCCAAATCCAGCTATGGACATTGAGCCACCCACACCAACCGCTCAGTTGAGGTGTGCCACAGGTCAGGGGCTGACAGAGCATGGTCTGCCTCAAGTGCCCCCCCCCCCCTTGCCCATCCTGGCGACGCCCATGAGATGGTGTAGATCAGGGTTTGGCTCGAAGAATAAGGTGTTTCTTTCACCTCTTGTGAGGAGTATCCATCGGAGTGAATGTCGCATCCAAGATATGTGAATATCTCCACTGCATCAACTGCCTGCCCTGCCACAGTGATGGAATCGGGGGATGGTCCTGAACCAGTGTTTTGGATCTTGGTCTTGGCCCAGGAGATATGCATACCCATGGTTGCAGCCTCTTCCTCAAACCTGAGAAGCTTGGATGACCACTGGTTGGGGTTATCTGTGATGAGAGCTGCGTCATCTGCATAATCAAGGTCAGTGAAGAGCACATTGCCAACTGTGGTTCCTAGATCATCCTGACACCTATCAATGATCCAGTCGATGGCACGACAGAAGAGTGTAGGAGCAAGGATACATCCCAGACGAACACCTGAAGATGTTGAGAAGGCTTCAGACACGTCACTGCCAAGCCAAACTCTTGATGTAGTGCCGTTGTGGAGATCCTTGATAAGGTTGAGTAGTAAGGGGGTGTTCCAGAAGCTGCCAGAGCGTTCCACAAAGCGCTCCTGTCTACCGAGTCAAATGCAGCCTTGATGTCAATATAGGCCACATTGAGAGGTCTCATGAATCCATGGTGGAGTTCCGAGAGGAGCCATATAGCAAGCACGGCGTCCATGGTTGAGCATCCCTTCGTGAAACCGGATCGTTGGGGGTTGAGCAATGGTTGTACATGTATACAGGATTGTCGTATGTGGCAAAACACCTTTCCAGGTACTGACAGGTACGTTCCAGGTGATCGGTTGATAGCTACCGCATTGATTTCAGGGTCCCTCTCCCTTGAAGAGGGAGATGATGAGCCCATCCCGCCATTCGGATGGGACCCTGCCCGACGTCCATACCTATATTGTACATTGTAAAATAATGCCAAATATCATTTTCACTTTTCGGCTGCCATGGTTGCCATGTACTAGTAGTCATAAAATTTGGTGTTTTTTGTATCAAAATTGGAAATATGCATTTAGGTGAATCAAAACCAAGTTTTCTTTTCCCAATCCTATCAAGTATCAATAAAGACTAAAATACATGATCACATAACCAACTTCAAGGAATACTTGGAATCCAATATGGTTGCCATTGGTGCGAAAAGCCGCTTATAATTTTTACTAGTTAGGCCAAGTCATCATCATCATTATCATTGTCAGTTTTGAGGCCATTGTCCAGTCTGGGTTGGCCTGCTTTCTCTCTATAGCTCTCTATGGATACAAGCAGTGTATACTTGACCCTTCATCTTCAGGGGCAGTGCCTTAGATGTTAAAAATGGGGCCAGCTCCCTGAACTTCTTCCACCCACCCAAGTAAAATGTTTATAGTATAAAAGATTATTTCATGTAGTCGAAACTCAACAATTATATAACTAACATTACACAGGATGTGCAGTGAGCAAGCTTTTCAATATATTTCCTTGCAGTGACCTTCCCAAAGTGTTGAGTTCTGGCCCACAGTGCATATACTGCGGCTTTGACCCCACAGCAGACAGTCTTCATATCGGTAACCTCCTAGCCATCATTGCATTGTTACATTGCCAGAGGGCAGGTCATAACCCCATTGCTTTGGTAAGTATGGGAAGGGAATGACTAGAGTTTGGTGGAGAAAGAGAATACAACAAAACATGAACATTACACTTGTTTAAAGGTATAGTCCATCATTTGTAATTTGTGCATTTTGTTCGTTTGAAGCAACAAACATTCTCAAAATCTAAAGAAGGGTGATCAACCAAGCTGATGAAGTTTCTGTTCAGCTTCAGCTGTATTTTTCGAGAAAAGCAACCTTCTAGGATCTCGATTTCAAATCAAAAGGTGCTGAATCATGTTTTGAATTGGGCCTCAATTCACCGTCCGAGACATGTTCTTACTGAGCTGAATGCAGCTACGCGGTGTCGCGCACTGATCCGATGAATTAAAGAGGGCGTGCACGTGTGCGTCGTGTCAACGTTTGCGCGCACTTTGCCGTATAAAAAATGAACTACTAATGGAAATTTCCAACGGTGCGTCTTAAGACGCACCATTGGAAAGGCCTTCTCTCGTTGATTTCTTCAAAATGACAGCATGCCCGAAAGAATAATTTCACAGGGAGTTTAGTCCCCTTGCAATCTTTCAACCAAGTATGTTTTTCAACAATATAATTACGTCAGTCACTTTTTTGATAGCTGCAAATGATGGACTGTAGCTTTAATAACATATTAATTGTAACGTTCAGATTGGTGGTGCAACAGCACTGATAGGAGATCCAAGTGGGAAGACAACAGAGAGAACGCCCCTGGAATCATCAGTGGTACAATCCAATGCAGCCTCCATCAAAAGTAGTCTGCAGAGAATCTTCACAAATCATGAGAGGTACTTCTGGAAAGAGGACAAGCAGCTTCCAAAAATCAGGTGAGATATTGTTGGCATCTTGTTCATTGTGGCCACCTATCCATTGTGGATTAAAGATCATTAATTGTGGCCACTTTGTCCTGTCCATTTTGCTACCAGTCATTTTGGCCATCTTACCATTGTCTCCCATGTGTCTAGTGTGGTCACCTGTTATTTTTGTCCTCCTTATCCCTTTATTGGAGTTCTTTGTTGTTCCAGTAAAGTGCTAAACACAATTTAAATTTTCATCTTTACAACACAAAATTCTGTTAAAAATCTTTACATACATGTATGTCTTTCAAACGAGTGTTGAAGCTGAATCTAGTTCTACAGTACACAACAAATATGTCCTTGATGTGATATGATAACTCTGCTGGTGGAACACTTGAATCACCAACAAGATGTTTCCCAGTTAAATCCCAGATAAGTTAGAAGTCTTTGATATGTTTTGACCTTTTAGAATTATGGACAACAAAAGCTGGTACAAAGACATGAATGTTCTAAGGTTTCTGGCAGGTGTCGGTCGTCAGCTGAGAATGGGAAAGTTGCTCTCCAGACAAAGGTAATATAATCTCTAACATGATTAATCACCACTTCTGATGGCATTAACTCTACTCTTAGATTAGTACCTAATCCTAACCACTTTTCTACATAGGATCAGCTGCTTTTTTGCACATTTTTGTCTGTTTGAAACAACACCACTGCTCAAAATCTTAGGTCGGGTTCATATGTTGAAGCTTTAGCTCAGTGGCTACTTTACATATATTTGAGAAAACAAAAAACACTTGCAAAATCGTTTGGGTCAAATGCATGTAAAAAAAAGTGTGCCCACAGGCAGCCTATTTCGAAACCACATTCAATGTTTGTTTTCTTCCGAATGGTATCACTTCAGGCAGAAATAATTCACACGGTATTTGATATATATCCTATCTCCACTTACATGTATAGCAAGGTTTCTGTCATGAAATCTGTAGGTACATTTCTGGGTAATTGCAAATGATCCTACATGGCTTTAAACTTGTCAAAAATCCATGCGATTGTGGCTGAAATTGAATTTCTTATGGCCTACTCAACCTAGCCTGAAATGTTCAAACTTATGACTATGTATTGGTTTGACCGTTAACCTGTCATTCTCATGACTAGTGTCCAGACTCGTCTAGCCAGTTCTCAGGGGATGAGTTTTGCTGAGTTCTCCTATCAGTTATTCCAGGCCTATGACTTTTTGCATCTTCACCATGAGTATGGCTGTCTCATCCAAGTGAGTTTTTAAACACCTCATCCAGATGGGTTGATTTCATTGAGCAGTTGCTTCTTGTTTATTCTGGTTTTCTTCTTTGATAGTAACCTGGGTCACTTGCCTGGTAGTCTGTCTGTGTTGTGGTATGGTCACTGTATGGTTAAATATTGGAACTGGTGACATTTGACAATAAAATGCTGTTGCTTCTCTCCAGAGAGAGAAGATTTCCACATATGTTCAATCAAACAGGATTTGTTGAGTGAACCAAATGTTGCAGAGTTAGTCTCAAGTTCAGTCTCAAATCAACTGTGACAAAGTCCTTCCATTTCACTGTGCATCCCCATGACCTGACTTTTAATAGACCCATCCAGTAAGCCCCGCCCCATGTTGTTCTGACCAATCACAGCTGTGATTTACGTCTGACATGCGTACACAGAAGTCTGACATGTGTGTACACTAGTATGACATGCACGGCTGGAACATGCAGTGTGGCGTTGGAGTAGTGCTGTAAGTGAACTCTCAGGTTCGGTTCGGGTTCGGTTCTGCAATGGTTCGGGTTCGGCAGCAAATTAAAATGTCACTGCGGGAGTATACCTGTCAATCTTCTTTGTGCATAATAAGCCTGTTTTAGAGGCCCTTTGTAGGACTGGGTCTCGTGCCGGAATAAACCCATCCATGTCACATTGCCGCTGCTTTACAAGGCGAATAAAAAAAATGGTATTTTTTAAGTGCTCGAAGTGCACAATTTCAAATGAGAGTTGATCGGTCTATGGATGGGTCTATTTGACTTGTGACTGACTGGTGATGGACTTGAGATTGACTTGAGTACAACTCAGTTAAAAGCTCCTTATTCTTGTGTGTTTACAAGCTAGGAGGGACAGATCAACTGGGAAACCTAATGACAGGCCATGAGCTGGTCAAGAGGGTCACAGGCAAGGATGTGTATGGTAAGCAACACTTGAGAAGTTGTGGGACTTCAGTAAGTTTTATGCATGTTTGAGGGGGGGGGGGGTAGTCATTCATCTTAAGCGGATAAGGTTACAATAAACCCTTACTTGCAGCAGCCAATATCACAAATCTTTACGCAATGCCATAGCTTGCGGCACAATTTATTGCATATTACTTAAGCAACATGTTGTGCTGCGCAATATTTCAGTTTAATATGACCATTTCATTCTGGTGTAAAAATTATGGCGTAACCTGCACAATCATTTCTCATAACCTGCGCAATCATCCTGGGCATAGCGACTAAACATGACCTATTTTACTAGCAAATTGTGAGCATCTTGGAGACAGTCATTGTGCAACTTATCAACGTTGATACAAGACACTCAACGCTTTGTTTGAGGTACTGAGTTGCTATTTTACTTGTGACAGAATTTTGAGAGTTTCCGCATGATTCCAAAGAAAGTTGACACAATTATTTTCAAAATGGCGGGCGGAGTTTATTCAAAGACTGTTTTGTGACCGAACGAAATCATACACAAACAGCCGTTGTAAATGCTGTTATTATCCTCGTCCAAGATGTTTAGATTATTTAAAACGTTACACAGCTAAGCCACATTTCGCAAAATCGATCGAAAATGTATTGCTCAGCTACGCAACAAATTTGGTGCGTAAGTCCTTTGCATGGTGTAAGTTACGTACGGTTTCATGAAATCGGCTGCAGGAATCCTTAAAAAATCTTCCGCTGTGAGAAAGCCACGGGTGCATTTGTTGTACAGGGTGAGTAAAAAAAAATGTTCATTGGATAAATCCTTGTCTCCCACAAAAATTGTACTGACGACAGTTAGTACAAGTTTTACTGATATGCAGCCATGCATGAAAAGGATACAGGCCTTTCTTTGTGACTACTCAAAAACACTACTAACACAATGTGTACATCCTGTTTTTTTTAAGGGGATAGTTATTTAAGGGCAAGCACACTGAATGCTATTCAGAACATTTCAAATTAGTGATGGCAAGGCCACGGTTTACTGCTTTCCAAAGGGCCTTCATGGTCAGAACGTTTTATGAAACAGGTAAAAGTGTACAAGAAACGATACGTCAATTAGGAGAACACTTTCCGGAGGAAAGTACAGAAACGCTGTAAAATATGGACAAAATGGCACAAGCAAGAACCTGAACAAGGGACGCCAAGATCGCCAGATCTTACCCCCCTTGATTATTTTTTCCTTTGGGGGTACCTCAAGGACCAGTTGTACGGTATTGTGCCACTGGTGAAATCCAAGTCCCCTTAAGAACACGGACGGTCCGCAGAGCTATTGCAGACATGAGGACACGGGCGCAACTATGCATTGATCCGAATGACAGACAGGTGGAAGGCCGAGCAGCAGGACAGTGAAGATGTAAACCTTATCTGTAACTCAGTTACAGTTTAATAAATGTTACTAAATTTAATTGATAACGTGTTTGTTATTCCTTTTATTTCTCTAATTGTCCTGAGGCCCATTGTTGCCATTGTGTTGATAGCAAAAGGCCTATTCTGAACATTGTGTTGGGTAGTCACAAAGAAAGGCATGGATTCTTATCATGTATGACTGAATATCAGTGAAACTTGTACTGACTTTACCGTGGTCAATACCCAGACCGAATGATGGGTGAATAGAAACAATTTGTAATCTTTCTTGTTTGTATGGGAGACAAGGACTATCAAAATGGACATTTTTTTTAACTCACCCTGTACTGTCATGTTATGGGTTTGGTTCTACCTTTCCTGAATTTTGTAAAGGCCTTCAAAACATGTTGGATTTTCTAAAATCTGGAATTGTTCTTGTGGGCAAGTTTCAGAAGTAAATTCTTTGTATATTTACATTTGTTGAAATTATTGTGATAATTTTGTTTGTTCTGTTCATATATTGCATTATTACTTTTTCTCATAAGAGAAGGTAAAAAAAAACCCAACTCAATCAGTGACTTCTTTGGAGAGGGTTTTGAGTAGATGTAACTGTTTGAACTGCCATTTAATTGGCCAATAAATAAGTATTAAGAATTTTCAAATCCTTTAATTTATTTTTCTCAAAATCTTTGTTTTGGACTATGTCACCAGGTATTGTTATCCCATTAGTTACAAGTTCAACTGGAGACAAATTGGGCAAGACTGCTGGGAATGCTGTATGGATCAATGAGGAGAAGACCTCAGCCTTGGACCTCTACCAGGTCAGAGCAACCCCTAGAGTTTGTCATGGACAATCTCTAGCAAGCATACAGTAGAATGCCGCTATGCACAAATGAAATAGCATAAAAAAAGGATTGTTTGGTTTTGGAGTTGTTTGTCATGGCATTTCCAAGATGCAAGTACTGTGTAATTTTACATGAAATTTGGAGCCTAAAGAAATATTGGTTTTAGCTTAATGTGCTGTTTATACATGTAGTGATGTTTGTTAAAGTGGCATTTGAGTGTGTTCCTTTAAACAAATTTGATCTGGTTTTAGTTTTTTCAGTGAGCTATCTTTTGCATATTTAGTCTCAAGTGGCACAATAGCCCTTAGACTTCATGCTTTGTATAAATATGCTTCCCTAACCGGGGCCCAATTTCATAGCCCTGCCAGCAGAAAAATCTACTTCATGGCGTGGATGTGCAAACGTTGGGGGGGGGGGGCAAAAAAATGTGGTCCCCTAAAAGTGGGTCCCAAAAATTACGGCGTGGGATCTGGTAAAAATTGTTTTGGATTCTAGATGCTCTGTGGTGCGATCTGAGGCAATTTCTGACCACTTTAAAGGGAATGTACATCATTGGCTTTTGCTGTAATTTTCAGAAATGAACTATTTGAGAGGTTAGTATAATAGATCAAATATTGTTACACTGACATTTTTGAAGTTTGGTGTTCGAAAAGGTTGGAAAAACCAAGAAAAACAAAAATTTTCAAGTAGTCTGGTTCCCCGACTCCACAAAAGATAAAATGGATCAATTTATAGATGATGGAAAATTGTAAGGCAAGGGAACCAGTCTAGCTGGCCTGCACCCATTCATGAACATGTAACCAATAGCAAACAAAATTTTGACTGAAAAAAATGGTAAATTTGGAGCAGTAGTTGAAAAATAGTTAGGTTTTTCCAACGCTGGTCGGCCGACCACCGTTGGAAATGTTTACAAAAATACCATTTTCTTGAAAATGACTTCACACCAGGTACCATAATTTTACAAGATGCTGGAGACTGTCATTTACCAACATCCTAGTAAGGTATTTTGTAAAAACTTGGTAGTTTTATTTTTCGATGTTTGCAAATGTTGTATATTCCCTTTAACCAAATCTTTTTGAGGAAAAGATGGTGGTGTAGGCAGTGCCTGCCTTTATTGCGATGTCGCTTACCAAAAAAAAAAAAAAAGGGTGTTTTTTTTTTGGGGGGGGGGGGTTGCATGGCCCCCATTGGCCCCCCTCCCCCCCCCCCTCCCCCCTGGATCCGCCCTTGAGCTTGATAAGCACAACGGCTGTTAAGCAGCGTTATGAGATTGGGCCCAGGTGGTACACAGTTTCCCCAACACCCTCAGGGCTATTAAAGATATCATCTTTAAATGGAGATCAGCCCCTCCTTAAAACTTTTAATTATTCCCCCGAAAATGGTTCTGTTCTCAAATTATGTTGGTTTTGTTTACAAATTATTTTTAAATGTGGGTAATGCAGTAGAGGGAATGGAAGGGCTGAGAAGCATTGAACTTTATGACAAGGTGTTTCTTTTAATTGTTCAAAAAATAATTCCAAAACAAGACGATGGTGGGAAGGGGTGAGGGGAACTTCCCCTAAAATGTGCTACAGTGTTGTCTCCCCGATGTTTGTATCCTAAAACTAAACCATTTTTTTTTTCGTGCAGCACTTCTTGCGACTACCTGATGCTGACATGGAGCATTACCTCAAGCTGTTCACTCTCCTACCACTGAATGAGATTGCTGACGTCATGAGACTTCACAAGGTTATTGTCTAGCAGGCATGGTGTATGGGAGAGGAGAGGGACGTCTATGAAGGGAAGAGGGATAGGGGAGCTGTGGCCTCTGCAACTGCTTCAAAATACTGACATTCTTGTATTTTCTCCAGAATGGGTTTCAAACTGTACACAATTATTCGAAAATATTTCAAAATTAGTGCTTCCAAAATAGATTCCGTTTGTTAAAAAAGTCCCCAAGTTTGTCTAGAACAGTGCCTGCTATCTCTTTGTCAGCATGTCAGGTGGGCTATCTATTTGCTAGTAGATCTGCTGTGTATCATGTCTTCAAGTTGGGCTGTGCATATTTTGGCCTGTTCCAAAGACTTAGCTTGGATGGTTAGTCTTTATCACCTGTTTCACAAGACACATTTAATGCAGGTAATATCACTTAATTTTCTCTATCCATAGAAAACGCCTAAGAATCGCAAGGCCCAAGAAAAACTAGCAGAGCAAGTTCTGCTACTTGTGCATGGAGGTAAGCTATTTCATTTAACCAGTTCGCGTCGGAGGCCGTGTATACGTGCAAAAGTTTTGCGGTATGACAGATAAACACCCAGGGAGCGAGGCCTGAAATATCTGTCAATGACCCGCTCGCAGCGCGTGAGCGAGGCCGGAAATATGAGTGTGCTGCCCGAGGGTGATGTCTTCAACCCGCCTGGCTTGAGGTTGAGTGAAAATAAATCCTGCGCCTCGTTCCGTTCTTGTCAAAATAATCCCGGTGTAAACTGGTTAAATATTCAACTTAAACCCTGATGGCCTGTGATCAGCTCATAAAAGAACAATTGTAATAGTTTTGTAACTCAGTTACCTTGTCTGTAAAGTGAATCTCTCCATTTGATGGTTAATAAAACTGATTCTGTTGACCCTTTCAGTACCATAGTATGCCTCCATGCTGTGCTGTGTACAAGCAACTAGTTCAGAAAACTGTGGTTCTGACAGGGCTTACTCTTTAATATTTTGTTCACTATTTATTTTATAAAGATCAGGCATTAATGGAGTGGCATAGTCTTCTTTGTTAGCTGAAATGTAAAATGGGTAATTTAAGAAAAACTAGGCTGGTTAAAAGTTTAACAGGGCAGCAAAACTTTAGCGATGCAGTTTGAAATCTTAGCAGGATGGCTTGTCCTTTGTCTTTGTCCTTGTCCTTGTCCTTTCAGAACCTCCTTGCCCTGGGAGTTGACTGGTTTCTTGACTTTGAATCTTTTGCAGAAATTGGTCTTGACAGAGCATTGAGACAGACTGAGGCTCTGTACCATACCAGCCCAGCAAGTCTAGAGCAGCTCAATGATGCTGAGATTACAGAGCTCTTCCAAGGAGCGACAGTTACCAGACTTCTATTGGAACCGGGGTTCAGCATAGCACAGATGCTTGATAGGGTCAAATGTCTGCCACAGGGACGTAAGTCTGGTCCTGAAACAGAATTTTGAAGGTCCACAATGATTATCCTGATCTGGTTACATTTTCAGTTCATGTTTCATGAGTCATCAGGTGAACGAGCATGCACCCAAAGATTTTCAAGCCAAAAAGTCTTAAACAATTTTCATGTCGAGCCCAGTGTTTTAAAAGTGTTTGTTAATTATTGATTACTGAAGCTTTGGTTGTAGGAATCATTTCTATCCATGAATGGATGCCAAAATAACAATAATAAAGAGCATTTTATTTGGCGCTCTACCAGTGTTGTAGGACTCGAGTCACATTTTTTGTGACTCGGACTCGACTCAAGTCACATTGGAAAATGACTCTGACTCGGACTCCACCAAACTTTTATGAACCATCCAAGTTTTGATCCTAGAAATACAAGTGGAAAGTTTAGTAATTACACACTCAGAATCACCGGCAACCTTTGCATCAAATTCTGTATAGAGCTGGGTATCGTCTGCATAAAGGTGAAAATTGAGATTGTGTTCTCTGATCATGATATCACCAATTGGATGAGTGTACATAGTAAGCACTGCAGGCCTATTACAGAGCCCTGGGGTACTGAAAATCTGCTCAAAAGATTGAACAGTCTTAATAGACACTCTGGTACGACGTAGAACGTGTCTAGTGAACAAGACTTGTTTGGAAACTGCCTAATGCATTTCTCAACGTTGGATTTGGTGAGAATCTTGAAATTGGGCAGATTTATGCAAGGATCCAACTGAGACTGACATATCATGGTATCAGAGCATGATGAAGTCTCAGATGCAACCTTAGATCTAATTTGCTCAACTTTATCAACGGAGAAAGACATAAAACCATCAGCAAGTTCATTATCAGAGTCACAAACTTGCAATGTCTTTGGACAGGTGTTCAGAAGACCCCCTTCAGAAGTCCTTGGAACTGGCATTGGAGAATTCATTGAAGTAGTATGCTTTCTTGGCATCAGCAATCAGCTTCAGTACACAATTGTTATGAATTACAAATGCATCGTAGTCGGTGTCCAAACGACTTTTGTGCCATTTGCACTCAAGCCGTCTACGAATTCATCTTTCTTTGTGGATGGTGTAGTCATACCACGGTAGCCTGGATTTGATTGTGCAAACTCTGGTGGTGACAGGGCAGACCTCATGAAGCACGGATGTAGTGATGAACGTGTATGTATCAGAGAGAAGATTGGGATCATCTTCAGTCCGCACAGTATCTCCAAGGCGCTCATCAAGTAGATTCTGGAGCAACTCTAAACTGATCTTTCCATATCCACGAGACGTTTTTGTTACCTTCATGGGAGGCAGCTTCTCATACTTTAAGATGCACTTGATAATGTGACAATCAGAGTGCAGAACTGGATTTGTGTGCCATTTTGTAACTATGTCGTCATCGAAGCGAGAGATCAATAAATCAACCGTGTGGCCATGTTTATGAGTGGGACCAGTAATATGTTGGTGAAAACCGGAGGCAGAGAGTTGAGAGAAATTGCTTTACATCCGATTTGTATCTACATTTGTATCTGTATCTGTATTTACATCCAGAGTATCTACATTTAAAGGTATAGTCCATCATTTGTAATTTGTGCATTTTGTTCGTTTGAAGCAACAATGAAGGATACTGAGCAACTAACCTGATGAAGTTTCAGCTAAGCTTCAGCTGTACATTCCGAGAAAAACAGCATTCTAAGATCTCAATTTCAAATCAAAAGTTGCTGAATCATGTTTTGAATTGTTTTGAATTGCAACTATACGCGACGTCGCGCACTGATCCGACGAATTATAACAACCGCGCGCGCGTGTGCGTCGTTCGAATACTTGTGCGCGCTTCGCTGAATAACAAAACAACTACTAATTTAAATTTTCCTACGGTGCTTCTTAAGAATCACCGTTGGAAATGCCTTCTTTCGTTGATTACTTCAAAATGACAGCTTCCCAGAAAGAATAATTTCACAGTGAGTTTAGTCCCCTTACTATCTTTCAACCAAGTTAGTTTTTCAACAATAATTACGCCAGTTACTTCTCGGATGGCTGCAAATGATGGACTCTACCTTTAAGTTGAAGTCTCCCAATAGCACCAACTGGCATGGAATGATGGAAAGTTCATCAAGGAATTTCTCACACTCAACCATAAAGTCTGAGGTCTTGAAGCCATTAGCAGGAGATGGAGGGCAATAGATGACAACAAACTGAATGGACTTTAGCGTTGCTTTAATGTTACGTGCGGTATATAAGGTCACAATTATGTTCTTTAGATGCTATTTTTTGGTAAAAAAGAAGAAGTGGCAAGTCATTACCGGCAAATCTGAGTCATGATGGACAAGTCAGAGTCCGAGTCCTTTGACGATGGGACTCGGGGTCAGAGTCACCACAATTGCGACTGGAGTCTTGGACTGCGACAACACCGCTATAGAATCTCTGCTCCAGCTGTAGGGGTTTGGCGCCAATATCTGATTAGGGGGATATGTAATCTGGGGGATATGTAGGATAAATTTCAGAAGTAATTTAAAGAAAAGGATAATACTGATATTTTTTACTCAGTGTCACAGAGTAGCTCAATGAATGTAGCTAAAGTTCTTTGTTGACCAGCTTTGGATTGACAAGCTTCAACATTACCAACTAAAGCCAGTTTAGATAAACGGAACAGTCAAATACTTTTTCCAAATATTCCACGAGTTAATTTAATACACTTTATGTCTGGCTCTTTTGGGGGTTTTTTTTAACAGAGAGTGAAGCAAATATAAATTTCTTGAACTGTCAGGCAATTATCTGATTTTATATGAGTTATATGTGGTTCTACAGTTTTCTCAATGATTGAAAAACATGGGGCATTTAAATTTATTTAAACATGTATTACCAAACAATTTGTAGAATTAATTCCAGGGTTTAATTTAAAATGATTATTTCTGGTTCTGTATTTTTTTTTTCAACAGGGAAACGAAATGCTTTTTTTTTTCAACAGGGAAACGAAATGCTTTACCTGAAAATATGATGTGCAACTGTTTCTTTTAATTTCTTGACAGACAAGGGTGACTTAATTCTGAGTGCTGGTGGGGTTTACATCAACAATCAACGAGTCACAGATGCATCAAGGGTTCTGATCAAAGATGAACATATACTTGCAAATGGTCTCACTCTGATAAGAGTTGGTAAGTTTCAAGCTATTTGACATTAGAGTGCTTTTCAGATGTACTGTACGTGCTCTTCAACAAACTGATTTTCTTTTCTCCTAGTGAATTTTAACTCGTTTCAATTTACAAAAATCAGTCCTTTTTAATTATGGACGTTTGCAACCCTCTGAAAAAAAAGCTTTTATTTTGGGTCAATTTTGCCCCAAACATCAGCCTTATGAGTAGACCGCTTACTTGTCCCTGCTTATAGGGGGTGGGAGCCATATTCTGGAAAAAAAAGTGAAATATTGTCCGACTGCAAACTTCAGAGTGAAACTCATAACAGCACAGATATTATAGGGAACTAACTTCAGCTGTAATAAGGCCGGTTCATATGCTGTGCAAAAGTGAATACGGACATGAATGGATGATGTCCCCAAGTATTAGCACTGCCGAGTTACCAATATTGAACACATTTCAGAGCTGGTGAATTTCTTTTTGTGTTCTGTGAGGCAAGTGTCTCAGAGCATTATTCTTTCTTACTTCTTAGGCCCAAAAAACCAAGTCTCCGGTTTCTGGTATGGAGCTTGCCCCGAAAGTGGTGCGGTGACGCGGTTGTTTTTTTTTCTTCCCCTCTTTTTTTCTTCTTCAAATGTCGGCTGATGTTGCAGTGACGCAGAGTGGAGCTTGAGGTGACCTCAGTAAGGCCATATAAGGCTTGAGAATTCTGCACCCACTCAGGTCTCAACCAACACGAACGTTCTTCGGGAAATTTGGATAGTCGAGACAAAAATCAGACAAAACGGTAACGTCAGACCATACAGCGACACCGACATCGTGCATGTGCTGCCAGGCTGGTTATTAGTCTGCTCCCTTACATAATGCGCTAATTAAAAAGCGTTTACAGGTTCCAGATACACGACAATCGCTCCCTCAGTCTGGCTTCCAGACACACAATTACAAAATTACAACACTGTCTGCAAATGGTGCCCGACTGAATTTAGTGCAAATTATATGGGAGCCCAGAGAGGCCACATAAAGTTTACACTCGATCGTAATCCCATCTACAGGGGTGAGTGACCACTGATAAAAATAGCTGAAAACAGCTGAAAAAGGTGTAAAAAAGCTGAACTTTGGAAATCTCCTATACTTTTGTTCACAACAAGTGAGGGGAAAAAACTGAAATCCACAACAAAAAAGCTGAAATCAGCTTTAAAGCTGAAATTTCACACCCCTGCATGATGATATAAAAACACGTTAAAATTGTGCAGTAGCAGGATTCCAGTCAAACCAGTGAGTTTGGCGGTTTTGAGACATCATCTTACATTGAAAAAAAAACTTTTTCATTTTGCCAAGGCGCATGGCTACGGTGACTCGTGCGCAGACCAGAAACCAGGGACTTTTTTTTTTTGCCTTATGGAATGTTTTTCATGGGAAGAGCACAGCTTGTTTCTGAGAACAGCTCGTTCCCAAAAGTATTGTACTGCTGCATTACTTAATGCAATTTGTGTCTATGAAATAAGTGTACTTTTCTCTGTGCATAGTGCTTACAGACCAATCCGGGCACGCTATCAATTCTATCATGAAGGCCCCCTTCAATGGCAAAAGCATTGTGCTAGCTGTTGTTCAGCAAATCCATCACAGGGCTGTTACTTTGTATAATAGCGTACACAGTGGTTTCTCCATTGAAGGGGGGCCTTGTGAGTGGACAGCAATCGCAGGCCTGGATTCCTCCACTTTCTCTCAAATTTTGTATTCCTCATTGAACAACATTTTCCACTTTGCAACTGAGGTGAGCTGCACCATAAAACTGACCCTGTTAAAGAATGTCTACTCCATCCGGATTGTTCATTTAAAGTAGAATAATGGCTTGTTTTCAATTCACATGTCTTTCTTTCTCTCAATATTTACGCATTAATTATCACACTTAACAATGAATTTCAAATTTTGTTTTGTTTCAGGGAAGAAGAATTACTACATAGTGAAGTGGGTATGATGGCAGTTAGAATGATTGCCGAGTCTTCTCAATGTCAGTGTGAATACATACGTTCACATTCTCTCTGCACCAGACTAATTTACATAAGCTTCTGTCCTCTCAAACTGTCATGACTTCTGTTTGTGAAGTTAATTTGTTTGTGATCACTACTTCACTTGTGCATTGAATACTGTTGGAAGCTTAGATGTAAAAGGGTGAACACCAAATAAAGTTGATGATGCAGGAAAAAGGTTATCATGAACATGGATGACGTATAGGACTTACATAAAACTCACAAAAATTCCATGAAATGTGATTTAAGAGTTTTCTTCTGAACCCAACGAATATCTTTATTAACACTCATAGTAAATGCTACTTTTTTTTACACGTATCAATTTGATATCTATGACATACTAACAGAAGAAAGTTTTGTACAAATAAACACACTTCATACAAGTATTTGCAATGTACATGTAAGTCTGTATTATTCTGTTTCTTATTTATGTAATGGAGGATGGATTTCAAAAAATAAACAAATGCATTGTAACTTGTTCCCCCTACAAAACAATGCTTACATAATATTTAGTGACTAACAAGAATATTTAGCAACTGCTTCTCCTCTCATACCTATCTTCTGCCAGGCAACAGTAACAATTAAACTTTGCAGTCTTCTTGAAACCTGGATACTATTCCCTAAACTCTTCATCCAAGCCTGCCATTCCTTCAATGTCTCCTTTCCCAACCCTACTTTGCCATTCCCTTTACTGCTCCTCCTCCCCCACTCCCCTGGAGCTAAGCATGACCATGACTTTACGCATGGCCGGCTGCACATGTGGGTACTCCTGATTGATGCGGTCCACAATGGTGGCAATGGTATGCATGCGATCAGTCTGCTTCTGCATCTCAGACTCCAGTGCTGCCTCTGTCTTACACAGCAGTGTGTACTTGCCATCCTTCAGAGCCTGGTAGTATTTAACACGCTGCTGCTTGGCCAGAAGATCTGCCATATTCTGTAAGAGGAATACAATAATGTATGAACTAACTTTTTTTCGATTTTTAGCACATTTTATTAAAATTAAAGTCCTTATTCTATATGTGCAATAAAGTGACCAAAATGTAGTCTAAACTTGCAAAAATATCATGATTAGGATCATGACATTATTGGGGTCACATTTTTATGTGATGGTCATTGTATGTACAAAGTTTGAAGCCGATCTGATATAACAATTCGTCACCGACACCATGAACTGACACTTTTACTGAACCAGGTTATTTTCGTTTTCACGAACTGACACCCAGCACAGTGCGGCACTTCTAGCTCACACTCCGTACATTTGCGTTTTCACAAACTGACACTGATCTTAATTTCACCACTTAAAATGGTTTTTAATTAAATTTGTGTGTAAGCCACAAGTATACAGAAGGATTAAATTCATGTCAAACCTTTCAAAACGTTTTTTTTTCTGTACTGTATTGCCGCAACATGATTGGGTATCAGTTCGTGAAATCAAAAATCATTCTATTCGCGTCAGTGTTTGATGTGAGTGCGCACTACTGGTTGTCAGTTCGTGAAACCTGAATTGTTGATTAACGCAGTTTTCAGGAACTGACACCCACTTGCGCACGAGTGTCAGTTCGGGGTGTTGGTTACATTTTGTCAAAGTGGGCAAGTAGAAAACAAGGCGGTTCTCGAACAGCACGTCTCGCTTGATTTCACGATTATCTTTAAAGAGTGACCTTTGACCTTGGTGTGTGACCTTAGACATTATCATGTGAAGGTTCCCATGTTGCATCTATG
Organism: Patiria miniata; assembly: GCF_015706575.1. NCBI lineage: Eukaryota > Metazoa > Echinodermata > Asteroidea > Valvatida > Asterinidae > Patiria > Patiria miniata. Next base: position 7,384,754 of record NW_024037067.1, read on the forward strand.
ACCCAAGTTTGGTTCAAACTGGACTTCAACTTTTCAAATATCCAGTCAGAATTGAAATTTTGCTCTTGCTCCAGAGATGAAACTAGCATTATGCAAAAAAAAATGCAAAATACGCCAAACAAAAATAAATGTAGAAATCTGGGCAGCGCTGCAGTTAAACATATACAATTGTACATGTATGTACAACAATTGTACATGTATGTACAATGCATTTTATGCCCAATTTCCAGACACTGACTCCTGTTTTAATTTCGGTCCAAAGGAAATTTTACGATACTCAAAATGGCCAGTGTTTCATAAAATCAAAAAGCCTGAACTACAGTAAGCATAATGGACTCATCAACAAAGAAGTTCACTTCTTACTTAAGAAAGTCGAGGAAAAAGTCTGAAAGACAAGGGCACCATTCATGACACCACTTAAATCATGTCCACGATTCAATCACCCAACTCCACTACTTCACTTGTATTCGTATTGTACATACGTGGGAAAAAAATTGGGCATTATCATCTTTTTCCAGTGAAACGAATCACTAATGCTCTCTTCGCCATACTTTGCAGCTGTACTGTACTACATGCACGCTTCACACACACAGTATTACCGTGTGACGCAGTGATTTTTCCATGTCACAGGTTGATGTTTAAACTATTATCCAGCCGGAAAAGGCTCCGATCAGTGTTGGCCTAGGTGTTTTTACTGTAGAAACACTCCATTAACGACTGGTGAAAGAGATTAGAACTACGTTCGTGATAATTTTACGTGCCGTTTTCACTGACTTTCACCAAATTTTTTGGAAATAATAAAAAAAACAAAATTAAATTTTGTGGGAAAATCGTAAAAAAAAAAAATCAATTTTTGTGGGACGAATCGTAAAAAAAAATGGAATTTCTATTGGAAAAGTCAAAAAGTCGGATTACCGATTAATATCGGGAAAGTTTCATTTCTGTTGCTCACAAGAACAGCTTTGCTGTGTGATAAGTTCAGCTCAAATTCTTAGAATGAAAAGTGAGTTCATCTGGTGAAAACAACTCGCACACTGACTCTATTTGTGAAATAATTTTTCCCAGCAATTGACTGAGGTTTTGCTATTGTGTGTTGCTTAATTTGACAATTTAACCAAGGTTTGCCCAAATTTCCCAATGAGGACCTTATTGTTGTACAGAGAGGAAGTTATGCACAACAATGCCATGAGCTGAATGAGTCAGACATGACCTGCAAGACGGACCTTTTGCTTGATCTCCACCAGTCTGTCCAGGTCTCCATCCAGTGTGTCGGCGGTGCTCTGTAACTGCTGGAAACTGGTCTGCTTTTCCTCCAGTTGCTGGCTTAGCATCTGCTGGTGGGAGCGCAGCTCTTGGATGTCTTGGTCACAGTTATTTGCATCCTGTGAGGAAGAGGAAGAAGGGGTACAATGGATAAGGTTTATATTTTCTAAGCATGGCTTCAAGTGTGACCTTTGGCCCCTGACCTGGGGGGGGGGGGTTCCATGTTCTTCAGAAAGAACAAATCCTTTAATGAGATCCAAGATGAGCATATATCCATTTGGATGAAGCATTAAAAGCCTGAGACAAAGACGCGTTTTGGAAAACTGAGTTAAAAGAAAGTAGCTTTACCCTACCTCATCCCATGGCATTTGAGCAGTGCACTACCATATTATATTAAAGTACAGTCAACTCCGGCTAAGACGGCACTCTCGGGACCAGAGAATTTGTGATGACTTACGGTACGCGAATGTCGGCTTCTGCTGCAAGTGCATTTTGCCGACTTACACAAATACACAAATTGAATCACGGAGTGAAAAAAAATAGATTAAATTATTGGCCTATGCGCATCTGTATCTGGATCATGCAAACAAGATTCATGGCTAAAATTCAAAGGCTTTGATTTACCCTGGTTTATTTCTACATCCATGGTTGATTCCAGCAAATATATCCTCAATGTTTATCATCACAAACAGGCTGTAGTATTGATCACAGAAAGTCATACATGTATGTACGTACGAAGCAAGGATGGCGCGGCCGGCTAGCATTAACAGTGGTACGATATACAGATCGCTTGCATACTGTACGTCCATGTACATGTACGTCCATGTACATGAAGTGTACATTGTGCACGTACGTACGTGTACAGTCACAAATTAAATGTGTGCATGGTACTGGTACAATAAGGGGACCCCCAAAATGAACACAGCGCATGCGTGCAGTCCAGAGGGGGTACTGGTATTGATGGTACGGAATGGACATGTACTTCGTGCACACAACGTACAGACTGTGCATGAAACGGTGTACACGTGCGAATAGTGTACACGTGCTGACCGATGCATCAATATCAAGGGCCGTGCCATTGATAAACAGATGTCACGATGCCGACTTATACAGAGGAATTTGTGTGGTTTTGAGGAAATGGGACTTAAAGTAACACGCCGACATAGGCGAAATGGCGGCTTACAAAGGCCGTCTTAGAAATGAAAATGTCAATGGAAATGCATTAGAGACAATCGGGACTTTCGTCAGACGGCCGATTTAAGCGATATGACGGTTTATACGATGTCGGTTTAGCCGGAGTTTACTGTACATTCAAAAGACTAGGTCCAGCAGTCCTGCGGATATTTAGAGTCCTGCTGGACTGAAATTGGTCCTACCTGTTGCGTCTGTTTGATCTTCTTCCTCATCTCCGTCAGTTTCTTCTGGAATGTTCCCTTGGTCTCCACTTTCTTGTTTAGCTTGGACTGGGCGTCACCACGTGTCACAATGGTGTCGCGGCGAGACACCGCCTTTTCCATGTCCTGTATCAGCTTCTCCTGTAAATCAAGAAAAACAAATAACTAACTATTGAATAAGAATAATCTCATAACATTGTCACAGTTTTGTTTCCAATGAAAAAAGACACTAGATGTACTGGAAAGAAAAGGAACGATGAATGTCAAAATCTTCCACTAGTCATGTTTAATCTGTCCCAGGATTGCTGTGATCTACAGTATGGTGAAAGGAGTGTGCCAGCTATTGTACAAAGCAATGCTCCAAAACAATTACACAACTACCTGGCACAATGCGCCTGTGGTAATCTTGCAAACGCCATGAGTGTACATGCCTCTGAGCACTGGTCTATACAAGACATATCTTTGTCAACGTTAAGAAAATTAGGATTTTCCAGATGACTTTGCCCTAAATGTTAAAAATGCAAAGTAACTGTTGTTGAGGATTTGTGTACATTGAGTTACATGAGAAGTCACAAACACTGCATGCAGCATATATGCATGTCAACCGGCATGTGTACACCATAATACAAAGTCACTGGCTCTCATGACTACGTCACACAGTGCATGCTGAGTCTACATGCTGTAAACCATCTATTAAACATTCAGTTTAGATCCATGAGTACGGTAGTGAGTGTACCCTTGACAAAAGTCTTGGACTATTAAGGGTTAGAAATATGGGCTTTATGGTTTGCTTAATATATGGCTTCAGAATCATTGAGAAGCTTTTAATGGTCCAACCAAATGGAAAACCCTAAACCTGGACCTCTATTTAGCTGGATTCCCCCAAGGCCCCTTAAATCTCCTTAAACTGAAACTGAAGATGAAGCTTAGGTTTTTAAAGCCTTTAAATACGAACTGACCTGTAGTTTCATGAGCTGGGTGTGTCGCACCTCCATGCGATGGATCTCAGCAGTCATGGCTCGTATCTCACCCTGACCAACCTCCGAGTCTACAGTGGCCTTGGCCTCACGGGCCAGCTGGGTTTTCTTCTCCCATAACATGATCTGCCGTCTGATAGGAAACAGGAAAAATGAGAGTCACCATCAGTGTCTTATATTGGATGAGGAAGGAAACGTGCTGGACTCGTATCGGATAGTGAGACTCACATTGAATAGATAGATTAATATTGAATAGCTAGGCTCATTTCGAATAGCTAGCTAGACTCCGATTGCATAGCTAGACTCATATTCAATAGCTAGACTCATATCGAATAGCTAGGCCCGTAGTGAATAGCTACTCATGTCAAATAGCTAGACTCATATTGAATAGCCAGACTCGTATCGAATAGTTTGACTCGCATTCAATAGCTAGACTCATATTGAAACTTCTACACTCGAGTCCTTGCTGCCTCTTTTTTTGTTTCTGCCTTTTTTTTTGTTGCTTCCTTTTTTAATGTTGTTGAACAATGGACCCTTTGCGAATGTTACCAATATGGACTTTAAGCACTGAGAAGACAATATATTTTGCACTTAGCATATGACTGGAACTTACTCAGCCTCCACCAGACTATTGAGCAGTCGTTCTTTCTCCTCCCCAAGCCCTTCAAGCGTATTCTGCATCTCAATGCTCTCCTTCTCAGCCTCCTTGAGGGACAGGATGAAGTCATTCTCCATTAGGATGTTGTCTTGCTTGAGGTGTTCCCTAGTCTTGCCTTCCTTGGTCAACAGTAGGTTCAGCTTAAGCATGTCATTCTGCATACTGTTGATACTGCGCTCTACATCTTTATGCTCATTCTGCTGAGTACCGATGTCATCTGATTTTAGAATTTAAACAAAATCAACAATTAATGCATAAGGAGCTCTTAAAATTGTATAAAGTGAGAGGGACTGATGTTCAGATGCCAGCAGAAAATTTCTCAAGGACAAAATCATGAGAGACTTTACAAAGACAAGGCAAATTGGATCATTATTTACACCGGAACACTCAGATTGCAAGTCAACTTCCCCTTAAACCTAACCATCAAGATCCTTTAAGGACTATTAAGGTATGAGCCCAGCCACTATTACTTTACATGGGGCTTGATGCCCCTTGTATCTGAGACTGACTTTGACAACAACAAAAATGTATTAGGAGCGACTCAAGTTGATCATAACAGACTTGGGATTCAGATAGGCAAGCTTTATGCATTAATTTTCCATTGAGTATCTGAATTCAAGATGCTTGTGAGTCATTCCAGACAACTACAACAGTCGACTTTCGACATAATCATTCCTAACTGTTTCAAACTTCAAGCCTTTCAATTACTGTATTCAATTTTAGGCATATTTTGATTTGGCTGATTTCGCTGCCAGTTTGAAAAAGGTAATAATATGCCATAGCTTCCTGCAAAGGAGTTAGGGTTAAACTGTTTATTCTGCTAAGAAGAGATTTTAATATGAACACATACTTCTAAACAGCTCTGAAAAGACAGTACTCAATCACATCGGTTTCCCTCTTTAGTTATTTGGTCATCCAACATATCAACGGAGTTTGCTATGTGTTGAAGCAAAAGTCTCTATACTTTTGTACAAAAAGAATTAACAAATGAAAAATCTTTTGAAAACATTTTTTTTACTTGTGTTTTAAACAAGGGCTCTTCGAATACCAAATATTTGTACTTAGTTTAGCTACCCAACTGGTTGAAGGAGCATTTACTGCATGGTGAAGCCACCTCAGTAATGGCATCTGATTGTCATTGCTAGATTCATCAGCAAACACTCACTCTCAATGCGTAGCTTCTTCTGGAAGAGGATCGTGAGTGCTTTCTTCATGGTGTTGACCTCTGTCTGTTGGCTGTCATTCTCCTGGGTCAGTTTGACCAGTTCACTTTGCTGCCGCAACCAGAACTGTTGCAGGTCGGCGATTTCCTGCACTCTGGCATCGATGTTCTTCTGGAGGCCGTTGACCTCCTGCTCTAAAGGACCTAGTTCCTCTCCCTAGAATCCAATCAAATTCAAGGTGATTATTTTTAATGCCATAGTCAAAATTTGGGACTACTTTAAAAGGCACTGTCAACTACAAACTTCTGCCCTGATGACCATCCTTCTAGCAAAGACACTCTGCACTGTTATATAAATACATACAAACAAACCAATATTCCCCGTAATACACTAACTATTAGCACAGAGTTGAGTTAATGACCCTAATTTAATGGACTATCAATGCACGGCGATATTTCAACCTATATATATGTATATATGTAACTACATATATATCCAATGAAATCGTCTTCTATCACAATTCACAGTGCTCGATACATCTCTGTAGAGCTATAACCATGCAATAAATTCAGAATATGAGTTAAATATGCCAAAGTTTGCTTAAATCATATTCTGAATTTATTGCATAACTACATATATATATATATTAGGGCAACCGCTCCATAGACATGTGTACAAAACTTTAATGTGACCTAACCCAATTTTACCTTATCCGACTCAAACAAATTTTGGTATTTTTACGTTTTGGACCAAGAGCAATCGATTAAGCCAATTTGCGACATTAAAATTCTTTGGCTATCTAGTACTTTTGCGTTATGGCGTGTCGCCCTAAAGAGGGTGTTCGCTCTAATGCCGCAGAAGTAAGCACAACCGGTCACCGTATGAGATTATAAGTGTATATATCAGTTTTTCACATCTAGCAGGCACTATTTTAAATATATATCAAAATATATGGGATTATTAAACTCACCCCTTGAGAGCTGATGATGGCCTCAATCTTCTTGTTGTACTGGTCGATCAGTCCCTGCTTTCGCTCAATGACGGCATTACGCTTGATGATCTCATTCTCACTGCGGGAAATAATCTCGTTCTTCTCATGGATCTCTTGGTCCAGTTCCTGCATGCTCTTGCCCAGGTGTTCCACACGGGTCAATGTGTGGGACAGGTCCAGGGTGTCCCGAGATATCTCATTCTCTACTTTAGCCCTGGCTGCTTCCTACAATTACATACAAGATGGGAATATGGTCACTTGAATCTCAAATTTCAGTTCTTTCTGGATCAACTTATAGATGGATCAATATACAATCAATAGAATTTCCAAATTCCAGTCTGACTTGATCTGATACGGCTTCTCAGGCTGGTGTTTATCTTTGGTTTCCTTGGAATGAAATGACAAACAATATTTGTATTCTTTCTAAATGGAACACCATTCCATGGAAGGTTTAACTCCCTAACTAATTATGGTGCTCATTACTTAAAGGCGGTTGTCAAAAATGGTTTCCTATTAAATGATGCCAACAATCTATAATACAAACTGCAGATCTCTTGTGTTGATCTGTTGTCAGTGATAAAAAAAAGCCATAAACAGATAACAACTTTAATCAGTTGATGCAGTAAAAATCCTGGGACTGCAAATACCTAAAAACTTAAACGGAGATACTCAATTCAAAAGTTGTTAAAGAAAGTGAATGGCAGACTTCATGTAATAAAGACAGTATTTATATATGCCATTACATGAGCTGACAACATCTACACATGTTATGTTAGACCCATAGCTGAATATTCTGCTCCTACTTGGCACCCTGGACTAACTGCTGTGGAAAAGCCAAGATGCTGGAGAAAATTCAATGCAGAGCCTGTAAGCTCATGATGGGTAGATAATACACTAGCTATGAAATGCTCTTGTTGCCTGCAACCTCACCATTCTGGATTAAAGGAAGGAGCATGAATTTCTTTCATGAATAGCTCATTGCATCCAAAGACTTTAGCAGTTAGCGGCTGCCAAGATGGAGGATGTTCATCATAGGGATCTCAGAAACCTTAACAAATTCTCCCTACCTCTTTAAGACTAAACTGTGACAAAGAAGCCCAATCATGTACATGTAACTGACTGAGAATAACCATTAATAATCCAAGACTATGTCTGCTTGTTGCTAAACTATATTAGAAATTTTGTGAACAATACTTCCACGTTCAAATTAATTTTCCTACTGATTGTACGCAACTCAACTTTCATTTTGTATTTTGCACTTTGGCAATTATTGCAATTTAGCCTGGCAGGGTCTTATTCTGAAATGTGACTGGGTCATGCAAAGGCCCTGTAGACCCTAATTGCTGTATGTTGTATATCCTGACACATCCCCTTGATGTTCCCACTTGCTGCCAAACCTGAACCTTAATGATTTGAACCCAAACCTGAACTTGAGGGTTGACTTACATCACTCCTTGCTCTAGATGGCATGTATCAGTTATTTTGAAATACAAACCTATATATTATTGCTCATTTCAACCAGAGACTTTTGTTTTAAACTTTCCAATTTTTGGGGAAAACTACAAATGACATAAGTGGAGTAAAATGACAATGCAATGCACCTACCTGTTCCGCAATGAGCTTTCGCGTTTTGTTAGCCATCTTATTGACATACTGTGACACTTTATCCATGGTCATCTTCTGTCGCATGGTTTCCATGATGGCTTCCTCCAACCTCATCTTTTCTAGGAATTCCCGCTCAATCTGCTTGCGCAGGGAGTTGACCTCATTCATCCGCAATGTTCGGTCCTTGAAGATATTGAGAAAAAAGGAGAACCGTAAATAAAACATTATAAATAAGTCATTGAACAAAGCCAGGATGTACAAACAATACAATGGACAATGAGAATGGAGGCCTCATCTGCCAGGAACCAAGCACAAGTAATATAAGGATCTTAAGAAAAAGATCTTAAAGGAATGGGGATAAGCTTGAAGATCTCAAAAGTACAAACCACAAAGGATTTGAAGTATGTCTACAAATGAGGACTATACCCCCAAATCTGCTTTCACCTTTGATACACACACACCATCTTGAATGCTGTCTAGGGACCAGGGTTCAATTATAATGTTCTGTGCAGATGCAGAAAACACTCTGATTGTGTTCACAATAATGTTTTACCCCAAACTTCCCAAGGGGATTTTCACCTACCATTTTCAAAACAATGAAACTCTGTGATGCATGACCAGAAAAAAAACTAGTTTATGACAAAACCATAATAATGGTCATTACGTAAATAGCTTGGTTGTATTATCCCTTTGTTTGTGGGTTACTTTTTTGGAGGGCCACCCTGTACAACTCTTTTATTTCCAAAAATCAGACAATTGACTGAGCGTTGGAAATCACCTACATTTCTTGACTTCTTCTAAATGACAGCAAGCCATATGGAATAGTGTCAAGAGGTGTTTAGTACCAGTATGATCTTTAGTCCAAGTAAGCATTTTGATAATAATTCAGTAGGTTACTTTAGGGATAAATGCAAATGATCCTAGATGTGCTATTCAAGCAGCTCTGTGGAAATCAAAGTAGAATAGACTGTAGCAAACTTACTGTGGTTGCCCTAGTGAGGGCCTGCTCCGTTTCATGCAGCATCCTTGTATAGGTGCTGTAGTCTTGCTTGATCTGCTCCTGTTTGGACATGCAGGAGGCAATCAGCTTGCGCACAGTGTTCATGTCAGCCTCATTCTTGTTGACTAGGATAGTCAGAGTCTCATTGTTCTCTTGCTCCTTGGCAATGGACTTGCGGTAGCCATTGATCTCTGTTTGCAATGACAGGATCTGCTGGTTCTGTTGGCTGTGGAAACAAGAGAAATTGTTTGGAAAAATGATAGTAAGATAACACGAAGTACACCACAGAAGCTACAGAGTAAAGAAAAGTGAGTAGGGCCCAGTCAGCTTTCAGTGATTTGACAGTTTTCCTGTTGATGTAAATGCTCTTCCCTCTGCATCACAGAAGGTGTACCAAAGAAGACAAATTCTTGTTGAGTATACTTCTGGACTTCTGGAAATATGTGCTCAGAAAAATCAGCTGTCACATGACATTCTACGTTGAACCTGCAGAGTGCTTTTTATGCTGAACAAATTTATGGGCTTAGCACCTCATGAAATGGGCCTCAGATTGGTGGCCTGGCTGTCTGGTTTTGCAGAATAGTAAGCAAGAGATTGTGCGTTAGAATTCTTTTTAAAAAAAACATTGCTGTACGTTTAAATTAAAGATACCTATAAATAGAAATCATTGGTAAATTTATTGCCAGTTATTTTCAGATTTGTTATCTTGAACTTTTTTTAAATGAGCCACTGACTGACCTTAGAGCTTCCTGCATTGCAGCGTGGGCCTCATCACGTCGTCCCATGCCAATAATGCTACTGTTCCACTGCTGGTAAAGCTGTTTCCTCTCCAGATTTATCGACTGCATAAAACAAATAGTGACAAAGCAAACTGATTTTCCAGCTGAATTGACCGATCCATAAATGGAGAAAAGCTGCCGTTGAAGGCACAAATTCTGCTTAACCTGCAATGCTTCATAAGAAACTACTTTGTAGACACTGCGAAACATAAATTCATTTTCAATATGCAACAAAAACTCTGCAGATTTTACAAATTTTGGATACCCATGAAAGGTGGATTCCCTTTATAAACAACAGTGGTTTAATTTGTGATATTTCCAAATGGATTTGTAGGCTATGAATGGTATAAAATGTGAACAATGCTGAGTAATTGATTAAAGATCAGTCACATTGACTTACGATCAGGCAAACATTAACTAATTTTGAAGAGCATATTTGAAACAATGTACAACATTGAAAATTAAGTAAGTGGAGTTTCAGCAGTAAAAAATAAAAGTTAAAAAGCTGCCCCGCCCCCTCTGCTTAAAGCCAGAGTGTACAATTGCATCAATGTGGACAGCAAACAGAAAAAGCCCATTTGCTTTAGTCATGGTACGGCTCTACCACTCCCACAAATATCAAAGCTGCTTGGCCTCTATTGGTTTCCCACAGCATTAAATATACAGGATAATGTGGATGCTTCTTTTGTAGTTGAATTCTCAAGCTTCCAACATTTCATTAATTCTGCCAAGGAGAAGACCTTTGTAAAAACTGTGACTCTCTCCTCCTTTGTCAAGTCTTCAAAACTAGACGCCCCGTCATATATTAGTGTGCGCAAGCATTGGAACGACGCACAGGCGCGCGCGGTTGCTATAATTCGACGGATCAGTGCGCGATAACGCGTAAAGCTGCAATTCGAAACAATTCAAAACATGATTTAGCAAGTTTTGATTTGAAATTGAGATCCTAGAATGCTGTTTTTCTCGGAATATGAAACTGAAGCTGAGCTGAAACTCCATCGGGTTAGTTGTTCAGTATCCTTCATTAGATTTTGAACACTTTTGTTGCTTCAAACGAACAAAATGCACAAATTACAAATGATGGACTATAGCTTTAAGCTGTACCTTGACATCATCCAAATGGGCTTGTAGCTGATGTTTCCAATGGCTTTTGTTTTCCTTCTGGTTTTTAGCAGAGGGTTTGTACTTGATTTTCTTTATGACTGAAACTCCCCTTATTTAATTTTTGATATTGTAGCTTTTTTCAAGTATATATGATCTTCAAAATTAGTCAAAGGATTGCCGCATTAATGTGACTGACCTTTAACCCCCGGAAATTACATGCAGCAACTTAACTGTGAAATTGAACAGTGGCATTCATCAGGCAAATGCTTGGTGGTTCACCCCATGGTAAATCAAACCAACTGAAGTCACAAAAACCTCCACAAATTTACTCAAATAGAAGAGAAGGAATTTCCAAATGGATTTGGAAGATACTGAGTTTGAGGATGAGGTAGGATGCTGATAACTGACCTCAATTTCCAGCCTGGCTTCAGCCAGGGCTTCCTTTGCTGCCTTAGTCTCTTCATTCTGGGCGAAACACTGGGCCTCGTACAGAGCAATCTGTTCACGGAGCTTGTCGACGTTCTCTGTCAGTCTGTCCACGTATAGATCCTAGCAATGACACACAAAACCACAACTTTCAATACATTCATTACACTTGGCCTGCGATTTGTGGTTCACTAGGTGAAATTCAGTCACTGATTATAATCCAAATGTAAAGTTTGCAAGAAGCATCTTCTGATTTTCCTCCATGGAAAGGGTTCAAAAAGTCGACCACAATCGTTTGTTCAAACTTTAAAAAGTTACCTTCAGGATATATTAACTGATTCTAAGGGTACACAGAAATTTCCTTACAATTACGTACAAGTAAAAAAGATTTTACTTATGTAGAAATATAAAACATTATGTAATACATTATATTATCTGCACAACATGCTCGTCTCATAAACAAGAAGTTTTTACTTCAGCAATTTGATTTTTACTAGAAATGACATGTGATTGACTAATTGCATATCCACAAGATTGGAGTAAGGGCTAGGGCCCTTTATAAATTCATTGCTCCAAAAGGAAATAACAAAGAAAATGTGTGGTCACCAGCCAACTGGTAAAAAGCCCCCAATTAGATGCTTGTGTCTCTCCACCCCCTCCCCCTTCCCTCCTCTGGCCTTCTACTAAAAAACACAACCTGTCTCCATCCCTGAAGTGAACTTCAGTACCTGTTTTTGCTTGGCAGTCTCTGCCAGGTTGACTTCACTGTCAGCTTTCTCTGCAGCCCGCCTCATGACAGCAATGTCCCCACGTATGTCTTCCTTGGCATTAGTCATGTAGAACAGATGCAGGGCTAGGTTCTCCACTTCTGTCTGCAGGCTGGAAGCTGCATTAGAGATATAACCAAAGATACATACTAGTAATGCAAGATACATGCAACTAAAAATCAGGCCAAAGTTTTCCACCTCTGTTCTCAGGCAGGACACTGTGGGATACGGGAACGTCTCAAAAGTCGGAACGTTCCCATTCCGTATGGAACGTTCCTTATTTGAACAGGCGATGTTCCCCGGTGGAACGTTTCAAGCGTTCTGACTTTTGAGACGTTCTCTAATGGCAAAGGGCATGTAATCAAGTGAATCATATGATTCCAAATCACAAGTATTATGGATGAACAGTGACGAAGTCACAGCTTGTTACCTGACTTGAGATGGGATGAGTTTTGATTTTAAATTGACTCACCATCCTTGCGTTGTTGTGTTACGTTGTCCTGCGTACTTCGGTACATGCCCCTTGTGTCCTGCATCTGCTCCTCACACTGATTCCGTTGCTGGGCTGCTTGACTCAGATCGTCATGCTGGCGCTCAAGCATCATCTGCAAGCGAGCAAGTTCCTGCTGCAGGCCATACAGGTTGACGCCTAGCTCCTCCCGCTCTCTCCGCTTGTTCTTGAGTGCTTCGCTCAGCTCTCTCAGCTCCAGTGTGACCTTGGTCTGCTGCTTTGTCAGGTGGTCATTCAGGGCCACTTGGAAGCGTCTCATCAGGGGCTGTTGGGAATCAAGAAAAAGGGAGCAAACTTGAGGTTTATGACAATGTATGCAATCTGTGGATAACAATGATTATCTAGCAAACATGCTGCAATAGATTTTTGCAAATCAAGGTGATATCTGAACAATTTACAAAAACGCAATCTTCACAAACAGGATAGTATTCCTGTTAGAGCTGATAGAAGAGGTTACAACAGTGCTCTTAATATAGACAGCGCTGTTTTCATGGAGTTCACCTTTAATTTAAAAATCAGACTTATAGTAAAAACTGTTCAAAATATGATGTGAGAAGTATGGATGTTCCATATCTGTCATTAACTAGAAAAAGTGGCCTGTAAATTCACTTTTCATAGAGTTTCTGTGAAATGTTTAACTTACGTGATCGGGGTCCAACACCACCATCTCACTCTCATCGTCAGATACATCCGAGTCTTGGCCCACATCCTCCTCTTCTTCATCTTCTATCTCTCCTTCATCTTCCTCTCGGTCACTGTCCACCAAGGCCAACTCCCTACCACCACTCTGACTTCCTCCTGCACATGGGGTTAGTACAGCACATCAATATGCAAAGGATTGCCACAGAATCCAGAGTGCGACCCAGGGGTAACAACACAGATGCCACTTTTTGCAGTGCATCATGGGGAGAAGTCAACATCCATTTGCAGACATGGCCAAACAGTTTTTTCTTAACAACACAGACTTGGTAGTTTTTACATTTTTCTGGACACATGATTGAAGTATTGTAAATTGTCCCAGTGGAGCTTAGTTACAAAGCCCAGCTAAATTGCAGCAGTGCTTTGGCTGATTCCACTTTGGATGGCTGCTGGTAGATGTCCACAGGGAAATCCTTGGACCAAGTCAACATTTTGCCTGAACTGCACTTCTACGACAAAGATTTTTAGTACCAGCATTTGACATGACACTTTACAATTGTTATTCTTTGAAACTTTGTGCTATGAGTGAACTGGTTTTGCTAGTTTAATTTTAACTAATTTCTGTGTGTGCCTCATTTCACAATAATACTGCATCAATAGCAGGGTTTGCTACCAAGCAAATAAAGGTTTGGAGGAAAGTCTAAATTTGTGATGCCAATCAGATTAGCAATTGGAACCCAACAATAATGGTAAATAAGGGAGTCGTAAAAAAAATAGGTCAACCTAACGTCAGGCATGCAACTGGGAATTTACAAAAAACCGCACAAGACTTTGTACAGTATTTTTCAATTTGTAATGGAATTCATGAGAAGTAAAAAACGAGGAAATCAGCAGATCCGAGGAAAAGGTGCATACCTATAACGTGACTTCAATTGACCTGCCATGACCTCTTGTCACTGATCTGACGTTTCTAAATTTCTCACCTGTGACATATTGACTGAATCCTCCTGTGCCCCTGTCATCTTGAGCTGGGTTGTCATCACGTCCATCCTGTTCAGCCAGAGGTGATCTTCTGGTCAAAGAGCTTGGCCTGGCTCCAGATCCCTGCCTCTCAGCAGAGCCAGGCCTGTCTGCAGTCCCTGAGACGGGTCTAGGGTTTTCTTTTGCCAGTTTTTCTCTAGATGGGGGCCCCCGAGCTGACCCAGGCCTCTGGGCTGATCCAGGCCGCTGAGCTGACCCAGGCCTCTGGGCTGATCCAGGCCTCTGGGCTGATCCAGGCCGCTGGGCTGACCCAGGCCTCTGGGCTGACCCAGGCCTCTGGGCTGACCCAGGCCTCTGGGCTGACCCAGGCCTCTGGGCTGATCCAGGCCGCTGGGCTGACCCAGGCCTCTGGGCTGATCCAGGCCTCTGGGCTGACCCAGGTCTCTGGCCTGACCCAGACCTCTGGGCTGAGCCAGACCTCTGGGCTGACCCAGGCCGCTGGGCTGACCCAGGCCTCTGGGCTGATCCAGGCCGGCTACCAGTTAAAGGACGCTCAGGTGTTCCTGCGCCACCACCCGCCAAAGATCCCTGCATAGAGGCTGCTGAACCAGGCCTTGCGGTCAAATCAGGCCGGGCTGCGGACCCTGGGCGGTCAACAGAGGGCTCTCGCTCAGGTTCTCCATCCATATGCAGCTGGTCCTTGACTGATCCCTCTCTAGAAGCAGACCTTGATGCTGATGGAGGTCTCTGCACCGAGTCAAGATGCTCTCCAGACTCTGGTTGTTGCGCAGACCCCTGTCCGTCTTCACCTTGGAGCACTTCGGAAGTATCCTTCTCCCGGTACTTCATTAAAAAAAAAAAAAAAAGAAGTAACAAATATCATTTTTGGAAAGAGGAAACTAGACAATTATCAAAGACAATAAGCCTGGGATGATGACTGGAAACTGATTTGGTATTAATATAAAATGACTGACTCAGGATCAGAACCCAATAATAATAATAATTATATAAACGATTGGTTGCGGTTCCCTCTGCTAGATCAAACAAGAACCGGCCAACCAATCCCAGCCAACCAATCACCTTCCCGGAAAGCAGGCAAGACGAGGCCTCATCATATAAATATTCTGATTACCTCCTTCAGTGCCTGGACATTGACATCTTTGGCAACATCCACCATTCCTGTGGTGTCTGCAGCATCACTGGTCTCCTCTGCATCTACATAAAGACAAGTCAAGGTAATTTCGTTGAGCTGAACAAATCTAAGTAAAGAAGTGATTACAAAATAATACAAATTCTTACTGATCCAATTACAAAATGTCACATTTTGAGTGGCATTTCACCCATGCACATTGCGCAAAGAAGCAGAACTCATTTAATAGTGAATGGGGGTTTGTTTGACTTTGAACCCCAAGGGAAAAGGGCCTGAAGTTTGTAATATAAATGGAAGTTTGTAATTCTATGTGCATGTGACAGCTCATACTGAACTACAAAAGGTCATATCATCTGGGCAGGTTTGGCGGTCTTATTCTACCCTCTGGACTAAGCTCCCAAATGACATCAGGTCATTTCACATGTTTGTGATAATATCCTAAAAGTTGTTTCATTTACAAATACAGAAATTCATTCAAATGGGAAGTCAAGCAAGGCAGTTAGGAGATAACATCATGGCTATTTGATCCTTTAAATTGATAGTGAATGTCCCCCTTCCTTGTTACATCTTACCTTGGGGTGTTCCTTCTGTTGGCTCACCATCCTGTGCTGTTGCAGTTTCAGGGTGTTCATCTGCCAACTGATCTTGCACACTTCAAAATTAACGATAGTAGGTAAAAATCGAGTGGAAACAATCCTAACATGTACCGGACTCTAGAATAGCTTAAATAGAATATGAAGGTAGAATGCAGTATCCTGATGGGGTCATATTAATCACCATCAACACACCGTCAACACACACTATTACTGTCAACACACAGTCAACAACTCCAAAACACATTTTGTAATGCATCTATAAAAGGATTTTGATTGATTTGAGGTTACATTTCAGTTGTGGTTTAAAGATGGTAATCCCTGTGAAATTATTCTTTCTGGCATGCTGTCATTTTGAAGAAAACAACAAAAGAATGCCTTTCCCAATGATGCGTCTAAAGATGCATTTTTGGAAACTTCAGTTAGTTGTTCCTTTTTAACTCGGCAAAGCCGTGAATGAGTGTGCGCAATCATTGACACGAGTCACACGATGCACACATGCACTCAATTGCAATGATTGATCATTTAAGTGCATGACATCGTGTAGCTGCAAATGGCTGCATCACACATGCCAATCACAGGGCGCCTCAATTGGGCGCCTCGATTGAGCGCCTCAACGGGCCAATCACAGTGCATCTTTTTCAAGGGGCCTTGCGATTGGCGTCTTTTTTGAGGGGCCTTGCGATGGGCCTGTCTGCATGCTAGCCAGCCGCGTTGTGTGTAGCGTGAATGGAAAGATTTTCACCCATGTGTTACAGCGGGCTGTGTTATCACATCGCGGTGTAACTGTTATTAGGCCCAGACATGGCTCGGACATGTCGGACAATCGTGCGGTGTTAAGGGGAAAATATCATAACTATTTTGTAATGAGATATAAAAAGCTGATCAATTAAAAAATAAACTATTGTTTATTTTATAAGGATTGCTATATTTAACACTTTGATTAGTTCGGAATTTTATGGGAAAATTTAGAAATTAGAGGTGTTAAAATAACAATATTTTGACACTACAAATTACAGACTGTTTTCATTGAATTTCGCCATTTGGCCGAGGGAATGAAAGTCATAGAATACCGTCCACCCCCGCATGTGGCGAAAGGTGCCGCCGAAATATTTCATTATTTAAAAAAAAATCATTATTTACCCAGAATATTATTTATCTGCCACAACAGTTTACTTTTAATTTTATCAGAATCCACTCTACACAATTTTTCTAACGCAGAATAGTCGTATTCTGTGTACCACATCGGCGCGAAACCCAATCTGCCCACCTACTGTGAACACGCGGTACATATACAATACGTGCATATTAATGTATAGCGCGCGGTTACCAGCACTAGCGCTGCATGATACAAACGACATTATACCTATCAGTATGATTTTACCTGATTCTGGTTAGTGCTTCAGAATAATGAATAATGAAAAAAAGCCTCATTGTTTTTCAAAATCAGCAGGACAGTATTCTATAGGGTAATCCTTACTTTTAGGACCCCGTTCCTATATAAGGTTACAAGACTCACCAAAACAGCTGACTAAATGACACTCAAAAGTGACATTCTGATATTTCTTGTCTTATATCTGAACAGTATGACCCTTCTTGAATATCAGCAGGTTTAATTTTGTGGAAAGAGGCTGGCAGGGCTTTGATTTATGAGGGAAATTAGGGGGTAAAACACGGCAATGACAAACAGTAAACAGACTCAAAAACCAAGATGGCAAACTGCAAAAAAGGTAGGAAAGTCACATTTTCTTTGAAAGTGCTTTCAAAATTACAACTTTAGAACATTAATCAGAAGATAAAAGATTTCTTTAGCCTGCAAAGGCCACTTTGGTACTGGACAGTCTATTGCCAAAGTCAGTTTTGAACAGAACTTGTGAAAAATAGAGGTGTCCTAAAGATAAGGATTACCTTCTAATAGTTTCATTCCCTCGGCCTTTAGCCTTTTTTTTAGGCCCATTTTAAATTGTTAGGCTAGGCCTATTTCTCCAAAATGCAAACTCGTATGAAAATAATTTAAAACGTTATTGATTTTGTCGTGTGATTCTCTTTCGAGTGATACCAAATTAAGAAAAAATTCAAAAAGTGCTGAACTCCCTAACCTATTGCACTTGCAGTTGAGGTTGCAATGACACTTTGACAGTTGACACAAAATGAAAAAGTCATGATTTTGAAAGATTAAATTTAAAACACTTTAAAGGTGAACAGAAAAAAAGGTGTTCTAAACTACACAATCGTCAAAACTTTAGTGATTATAGGGCCTACCAATTCACTATTATTAACAGTTGTGCGCCGAATTAAAAAATAAAAATCCAACATTATTCAGAGTTTACCTTTCTTCGGTATCTGCCATTTTCGCTTGTTGTTGCTAAGCATTGTACAGTCGTAATAAATAGAGGCTCACTGGTAGTCTGTACTCATCACGATAAAATAAATGCAAAACTGTTGGGTAACCACTGACTGCAGTCAGCCTACTGCTGTACGACTGTTTCATGTTTTGATTTTGTTTTCCAAATGCAAAGCGCAAAAACTGTCGATTGAAAAGCGCCCTCACAATATGTGTGTAGGCCTACATTCTGCATGCAGTTCGTACTGTGAACAACAGGTGAGTAAAATTCTCTATTATTTTGATTATTTGCAAAATAATTGGATCGATACGAAATCATAAATGTGTGCGTGATTTGGCTGTAATTTTGGAAAGACTGCTGCAACCTGACGCACTCCCTGCTTTTTTCTTCAAGATAATCTGGGACTGAGAAACATCCATTTCATGATTTCCAACCTTTTGACATTGCCATTGCATTGGCACTGAATGTTTATGTTGGATATTAAAGGGAATATACATCATTTGCTTTTGCTGTAATTTTCAGAAATGGATGGAATTGAGGGGTTGGAAATATATAGCAAATGTAGTTACACTGACTTTTGTGAGGTTTTACTTTTGAGTTCGAAAATGCTATAAAAACAAATAAAAACAATCATTTTCCTGTAGTCTGGTTCCCTGACTCCATTTAAGAAGAAACAGAGCAGTTTACATATATTGGGGAATGACTCCATTTAAGAAGAAACAGAGCAGTTTACATATATTGGGGAATTGTAAGGTCAGGGAACCAGTCTAGCTGGCTTGTACCCGTTCATAGGTGTGTAATCGATTGCAAACAAGCGCGATGGTCAACTGGGGCCAGTATTTGAAAAAAAGCCAGTTTTTTCCAACGCTGATCGGACTGATCAGCATTGGAAATTGATACAAAAATACCACTTTTCTTGAAAATGACAGTATACCAGGTGCCATGATTTTACAGGATGCTTTACACTGTCATTCACTAACAGTAACAGTCCAGCAAGGTATTTCAAAATGATTTGGTAGTTTTATTTTTTGATGTTTGCAAATGTTGTATTTTCCCTTTAATCAATGCAGTTTATCCTTATGCACAAACCTATGGGGGCATGGGACCAGTCAAGCTTTAAAATATGTTTTCTTCATTATTTTTCCAGGATTAAGTGATGACATCAATAAATCTTTAAAGGCATATGATTTAGAAATATAATTTGTAAACTAGAGGTTGTAGGAACAACCACATGGTGTTGGGCCATGGATTACCGCAAAGTTTGTCACACACATCAACTCAAAATATGCATGTTTAAATCCATGTTTGACTTTTTAACATGCCGCCAGAGGGCGCTCTAACATTTGATGACATCACCTGTAAAATGTTTGTACAGTACTGCCTAGGCAGACACTCGAATCGTTGAAAGCAAGTTCGCATCTTCTGCCAATTTCAATTAATAAAGCACTTCCGGTTTTGACCGAAAGGAAGGGTCACGTGATTTTGCACTTAAAACCTAAAATGAAGACCCTGCAAGTTCATCATGTATGTTAGGTTTGAAGCGATTACCGCAAATTTCGCCACATACATCAAGTGATAATGCGTTTTCGACGTTTTTTAAACTGCCGCTAGAGGGCGCTCTAACATTTGATGACGTCACCTGTAATATGTTTGTACAGTACTGCCTAGGCAAACACTCACATCGTTGAAAGCAAGTTCGCATCTTCTGCCAATTTCAATTAATAAAGCACTTCCGGTTTTGACCGGAAGGAAGGGTCACGTGATTTTGCACTTAAAACCAAAAATGAAGACCCTGCAATATTTTATCGATTGCCATAAAAACAAAATCAAATCTGTAGCAGTTGATGTTATATTGATTTTCAAAGATTAAATATGGAAATATTTATTTGCTTGTAATATGACACTTGATGACGTCATTGTGACGTCATCGCCAGAAACCTCCAGAGCTATATTTACTCTGCTATATATAGCCACATCTTGATTATATCTCTCACGGTTGATTTTTTAGCAATTGTTTAGGCGAAGTAAAAAAAAAAACATGTTTAGCGTCCCCGCCCGCTTCCTTTTTAGAGGCCGCCTTCTTTTTTTTTTTTTTTTTTTTTTTTTTTTAAAGACAAAAAGAAATCGTATTTTTAGACTTTTATACCGTGTATAAAGCTGTGGAAATAGTCAATGAGTCCAAGTGGCGGCCATTTTGAAAAAAGCTGGTAACCATCTTGAAAAATAGCCCGGCTGCGTTGTCTTGAAAAATGTGTCGGGCGGCCATTTTGAAAAGAAAAAAAAAAAAAAAAGGGCCTCCTCCTTCCTTTTTGTCAAAGAGGCAGGACGCTAAACATGTTTTTTTTTTTATTTTGCCTTAAGGTTTAAAGGTCTTTTCTTTATAACTTCCGGTCTGATGACGTCATCCATTTTTTTTCGTGCACAGGTCTTTTCTGCATTAAGTTCATCATGTATGTTAGGTTTGAAGCGATTACCGCAAATTTCGCCACATACATCAAGTGATAATGCGTTTTCGACGTTTTTTAAACTGCCGCTAGAGGGCGCTCTAACATTTGATGACGTCACCTGTAATATGTTTGTACAGTACTGCCTAGGCAGACACTCACATCATTGAAAGCAAGTTCGCATCTTCTGCCAATTTCAATAATAAGGCACTTCCGGTTTCGACCGGAAGGAAGGGTCACGTGATTTTGCACTTAATACCAAAAATGAAGACCCTGCAATATTGTATCGATTGCCATAAAGAACAAAATCAAATCTGTAGCGGTTGATTTTACATTGATTTTCAAAGATTAAATCTAGAAATCTTTGATTGCTTGTAATATGATACTTGATGACGCCATTATGACGTCATTACCAGAAACCTCCAGAGCTATATTTACTGTGCTGTGTACAGCCAAATCTTGATGATCTATCACAGTTGAGTTTTTAGCAATTTTTGAAGGTTTAAAGGTCTTTTTATTGTAACTTCGGATCCGATGACGTAATCAATTTTTTTTCCGCACAGGTCTTGTCTGCATTAAGGTGATCATGTACATTAATTTTCAAGCGATTACCGCAAACTTCGCCACAGACATCAAGTGCAAATGCATTTTTGACGTTTTCTAACCTGCCGCTAGAGGGCGCTCCAACACTTCATGGCGTCACCCATTATTTTTTTTGAAAGGTCAATCCAGGCAGACACTTTAATCGTTAAAAGCAAGTTCATATCTTTTTCCACTTTTAAATTATCAGGCACTTCCGGTTTCGACCGGAAGGAAGGGCCACGTGATTTTACGCGCACAGGATAAAATGAAGATCATGTACCGGTATTACCATGTCGATTCCCGCAAATTTCATATTCCGGTCTCTCACGGTTGATTTTATATGAAATTTCAAAGATTAAATTTATTAAACTTTCGAGTGACGTCACGTGACCCATGATGACGTCATGGTGACGTAATTGCAAAAAAAACCATCTGCAGTGGATTGGGCATTCATGTATTGACAAATGAAGTTCATATATGTTTCCATTTCTCCAAACAGTTCTGGAGAAGGATTTCCTGAGAATTTGCTGAGAAGAATAAAAACAGTAAAATCTTACAAAAGCAATAGGTATTGGGCTCAAGGCCCAACACCTAATAAAATTAAGTTTTTCAACCTAAGAAATAAAAATAATATATAATTTAAAATTAATTTCAGGATACCAGTCATCAGGCCTTGTGTGATTGGTCAGTGTTCGGGCGGGAGCTCGCAGGCCCTGTGTGATTGGTCAGTGTTGGGGGTGTGAGCCTGACATCTTGTTTCTGATAGGTCATTATGAGAAGGCTCAATTAAAAAAGGGATTTCTCGAAATGTTCTTCATTGTAATTTAAAAGGCGTTAAAAATGATGTTTTTTTATCGGTTATATTGACGATGTTTTCACGAAGTGACAAAAACCTGGAAAATCGATAATTTTTCAAATGTGAGTTTTTCTGGCCAATTTATTGCACTTGACAAAAAGAAGAATTTGATCAAGTTTCAAAGTGAAATGTTGTTTTCCTTGTTATTCTGTTTTCACGAAGTGACCAAAACTTACCTCGTTAGCAGGGCCAGAGGGATAATTCATTTCTCTACACACGCGCTAGGATGGGAGTGGGCGCGCACGCCACGATCGATGTCAATAAAAAAAAAGACGCGCGCGCGGTGCAGTGACGTATGACGCGCAATGTAACAATTTCTTAGAATGTTTTTTTGTTTTCACGAAGTGACGAAGAGTGTGTACAACGTAATGGGTCAAAATAGTGAGGCCTCTGCATTTTGCTGTTTTCAAAAAGTGAAGAAAACTTTATTAAAGAATTACTGTTTAATTAAGAGAGACTTAAGAGAGACTTTTAACAAACAACTTTAAATTAGCAAAGAACAAAGCATACCGTACGTTACTTGACAATGCAAACATTTCCCAAATCTACAGCTACAAACTAGTTGAAAATGTGTTTTGAAAAAAGGATTAACTACAAATGCGATTATCTCGGGATGACCCTTTTGCAGGATATTGAGGTTTTTGTCACTTTGTGAAAACACCGTCGATATGTATAGGCCTACCACTTTACCAGTGCAAAAATGTGTGAAAAAAATAATCATAAATTCTTGATATAAAACGAGGAGGAATCAACAAATGAAAGTTGTAACTGGTACTCGGCCTCATGGGTTTGTGAACAAATTGCCTGGTTTGTTTGTCATCCAATCCCAAGATGCATTGCGAATATCGAAAAGGTTCAAGTAAAAAGTCATTACTAGTGCCCATTTGACTCTCCATAGACACAACCGCTGAAGTAGCATCAGGTTGCAACATTCTGTCCGTAATTTTCAATGTGTCAGCATGGTTAGAGAGTCCGCCTTTTTCCCGCACCACTAGTTGACAAATTTGGTATCACATGTTCACAACTTGAGTCACCTCGACTTCTCCTTGGATTGGACATATCAAGCATCAAGCACACAGACATGACTGTTGTCACATTCACCACTGTTAGTGTCATTGGTCATAATGGTAGGGAGGCTAATCATTTTTTTACTACATCAGGCTTTGATGTGGTTTTGTAGAAAAATAAACAAAAATAACCCATTTTAGTACAAGTGTGGATTCCGTCGCAATCTACAAACCAGAGAAAAATGGAATTAATGCCAAATAAAAAGAAGCTGTTTAGCATCCCTGCCTGCTTCCTTTTTGGAGGCCGCCTCCTTTTGTTTTGTTTCCAAATTTTGGAAAATCCCGGTAACGGTCGTCAGATTCAAAATACATTATGCAGCAAAGCTTGCCCCTCTTGTGATCCACATTTGATACACAAAATCGTCATTGAATTTCAAGTTTTCTAAACGCAAGTAATTAATATTTGTTATAAACTCAGTTTGTAGATTTTGATAAGCAAGGTGGATAAATAAACAGTGTCACTGAAATACATCCAGCAAACTTCGGTCATTCCTCCTGTTTTAGTCACATAACTGGGTTTTGTATTACAATGTACTAGCGGCTACCTGACCTAAGATTCCTCAGGAATAGTCAGAATCTTTTGGTCTGGGAACCTCATGAAATTATTTTTACCATTGTTCTCATAAACATTCGTTATTTGTATAATATTTGTTGTTCTACCACTAACCAGTATTTTACCTCTCATTTTTTCTCTTTAAAAATGTTTTAAATAAAAATACCCAAAATGAGTTAAGTTATTTGTTTGGGACGGGACATGGTTGAAAATGAGGCCTGTCCATCCTTGGGGGGGGGGGGGGCTTTACAAAATATGATTAAATATTTGTCCAATTAAAAAATAATAGTAATTCAATCCAAGACTGCCGCTCGTGCCACACTGTGCGCTGTATTCGTTGTATTCTCAGAATACATTAAATTAGCTGGGCAAATGTGCTTGCTGCTTGGGTACCATGTTCCAATATTATCAAGGTTTTGTTTTGGTCACCAAGGCAAATTTATAAACTTTTTATACATGTTTAATTATTTTCTAACAAAACAAGTTATACTTTCCAACAAGGAAAAAAAGTCAAATTTTGTACCATGTTCCAATATTTAGGTCCCTTTTGTCATGTTTGAGATAAAGAACATAAACTATGTAAATTTGTCAAAATTATATATGACACTGTCAGACATAATATACTGATCCATTGTACGGTATGACAGCAGCTGCAAATTTTTATTCTGCAGTCTAGTAAAGTCATTTACTTCAATGCGCAAGCATGAAACATATCACATGGGTGAATTTGTGATTATGAAATTTCTACCACTTTGGCTGTATGCTTTTATCATACATGTACCATGGAGGAAGGAATAGACATACTGGATGTTGTGGATTCCATCCTGGAAGTTTTTACAATTTTTTTCCATGAAAGTGGATTTTCTTGTTTAATTAGGTCCTACTGAGTGATAATGAAATAAATATCACCTTTTTCTGATTCATGGCTCTGGATGATAATTTTTTGAAGGGAAGTAATGTCCGAGAACCATTCCGTTACCAGCTGAAGCACACACATTAAGGTCAATACATACACTTGGTTGCAAAAAAAGATATTGCCACCAATATTAATAATACTTGTAGGAACATCAGACTACAGATCTATACCAAAATGGAAAATAATTCGAATGCGTGTGGACTTTGATCCCATAAGAACAACAATCAATTATGTAATAATTTTTGGAAGTGAAACCCTGGAGTGAAAGGAGAGAATTCCTGCTGTATTTAATTTCGTCACAGCAAGGGGCATATTGCTGCATGTAGACCTGTATGAAGATGATGACATTATGACTCATACATATTATGTAGGCCTTAGTGTGCAATATCACAAGCAACAATTCCAAAGAATATCCAGGTTTTGTGTGTGTAAACAGTCAATTAACTTAAAGGGATCTTCTGTAAAATAAAACAAAATCCACCCTGAATGCTCTGACTTTTTCAACAGCACCCAGTTGACAGAAGGTCCCCATAACATGTAATGTGAGTTGCTGTACAATGGAATTGCCCTAGCTAATGATGAATTGTAACATAGTCGCCTTGTACATACTGGTATGTATGTCATAAAGAATCTGATTTCAGATACTTTTGTGAATCATTATTGTTCTCAGTAACTCAGTTATGCTCAGGTGTATAACCTTTCCATTTCTACTTATGTAGCCAATGGCAGCAATGTACATGATGCAGGCTGTGAGTGTTTGATCATTGCATCAAGTAGTTTTATGTGCTGTAACAGCTGCTGTGACGTGTTGACAGATTTAACCTCCAGATTCTCATTGTGTGTGCTTCATTTTTCATTGATTTTTCATGGCCTGACACTGCATTACAGTACACACTTGTGTGTAAAATCTGCCATTCTGTCAGTGTTCGACAGTTGTCACAGAAAACCATTTGTAAGCACTATTTGTCATTGTCCAGAAAAGAATAAAACTAACAGAATTATTATCTTCCGGAATTTTAGACTTGATGACAAGTCGTTAGATTATAATTTTTTGTCTGTGAACTCCATCGGCACGGCTGGTATATAAGATTAGTACGTAATGTGCCGGGTTGCGACAAATCCAACTACTTGACGATGATGTTCTCGCACCATTATTGATATATGCAAGCAGTGCAATACATCTATATATAAGAGAGAAGTTTACTCGCCCCCGAGACGATGTTTGCTCCTGAAAGGATCTGAGACCGCGGGCTCCCGCTGCGCGAAAATCGCTCCACGTCCGTGGAAAAATGCGGAGGGTGTCTTCCGCCGGGTCGGACACTTCGGGTCGTCCTGATTTTCCCGTACTGACCGGCGATCCTTTTCGTCGATTTTTCGTGACTGCGTTTTTCGCAGGAATTTGCCGTCGTGTGCGCTTTCACGTTGACTGCCTGGCCGCCCCCTGTGCTGGCTTCTCTGCGTGTCTAGACTGTGCGAGGTCAGCGAGGTCAACGTAGGGGTTCCGTTTACGTGTTCTACTCAGCCGTTCTGCAAAAGCGTTCACCAAATTGTGTTATGGGGTGACCTTGGTAAAATATTTTTTCTCCATGGTGCGTGGCCACCAAGTGCCCCTATTCTTTCATATGCTTCGCTTGCCGCCCCTGCGCCGTGTGCAACGAATACTCATTAAGTATGCCTTGCGCGGTCTGACCAATCGAAAGTCTACACTGCGTAGTATTTCCGGGCTATGCAAAACTGTCAATGGCAACGCGTACTGCAGCCTGCTCCACACCCTGGAAACGAGGTTGGGTCTACGGTGCTCGCCATTTGCATGATTTGAAGCACAAGCATGTGAGTGACGTGTATCCGGTTCGTTAGTAAAAACGTCATACACGCATGCACACCACTGATTACTAGCGCCCATTGGCTGCAAATGCTCGAGCTGCGTTAACTTCCGGTTCCAATCGTGCAGAAAGTGCTGGAGGTGACGTCACACTAACGAACCGGGTAGTGCTCTGTTGCTTCCATCGTGTGTTAATACAGCTCCATGCTTCCACCAAGGCTGAGCGTTGTGAGTTCGCTGCCCGCCACAGTGTTGCGTTATAATTTCGGGGGCCTGTCTGGGATCAACGAAGGATCGATGCATTGCTTCAAACATCGAGATCTTAAACGCAGTCACACAAAAAATCAACGAAAATGTGTCCGATCCGGCGAAAGACACCCTCCACGTTTTTCCACGGACGTGGAGCGATTTTGGCGTCGCGAAAGACCGCGGTCTCAGATCGTTTCAGGAGCAAACATTTCTCGGAGGCCGAGTAAAATCTGCTCTTTTTTAGATGGTTGCCCCAAGTTGAATAACAGTTGACTCGACAAGTTCCTCGCAGACAGTCTCGCAAATTGTAAGACGTTCAAGTTTACGTTTGTTGAAGAGTCCAATATACTGAAACTTAATTATGACCTTCTTAATCAGCCTTCGCCTGTGTACTACGGCAAGCCTTTCAAGTACGTTTTCCCACAAATGCCACTGCCTCACAAAATGCCAATTTAACAGAACGGGAACATTTACAGACTGTTGCCATGGTACATAATTGTTAGTGGTCAGAAATTGCCTCAGATCGCACCACAGAAATTGCTTTTCTATAACTGCATGTCTTCTCAACTAAATCCCCCAGTTACATTCATCTCCCCACATTTTCATCCCCAACTCTATGCCCTACCCGATGTATGATCGGGTAAATCAACGAGGGATCGATGCATTGCTTCAAATATTGTGATCTTTGAACTATGTTGGGTTGGAATTACGAAGAGTGCATAAATAATAATATTGGCGGTTGTTGGCTGTTTGGCCTTGCTTATATTATGGTTGAACCATGCCAACTTGAATAAAATAGTTAAATCGACTTTTTCCTCGCAGGTCTCGCAAATTGTAAGAAGTTCAAGTTTACGTTTGTTGAAGAGTCCAATACTGTACCTTCATAATGACCTTCCTCCATGATTCAGACTATGTAATTTTATGGTAACACACTCAACATTTTTATTGCAAATGCCACCTTCACGTTTTATTCCATTATGATTTATTGTCCAAACAGTACAATCAGCCTTCGCCTGTGTACTATACGGTAAGTCTTTCAACTCAGTTTTCCCACATTAACAAACGCGACTGCCTCACAAAATGCAATTTAACAGACCAACGGGAAAATTTACAGACAGTTATACATGCCATGGTACATAATTATCATGGGCGCGGCGTCAATCGGTGGGGGACGGGGGACCCCCACCCCAACATTTTAAGTGGGCAATATCGTTTGGTTCCCTACCCCCACTTTTTCTTCCCCGAATAAAAATTGTAGCCTACTATAATATTCTTTTGCTCAGAACAGCTGATTCAATGACTCCAAACTCGAAAAAAAACTTTAAAAGATGATCTTTTGTTTTACTATCGTACGTGGTCAGAAATTGCCTCAGATCGCGTCACCGTAAATTGCTTTTCTATAGCTACATGTCTTCTCAACTAAATCCCCCATTTACATTTAACTCCCCACACTTTCAACCCCAACACAAATACGCCCTACCCGATCTATGATCGGGTAAATCAGCTTGTGTACATATATATGCAGTGCATTTTTGCGGTGAGATCCAATCGCACACCGCTATGCAAATTAGGACTCATTCATTCCGTTACATGGGGAGTTCTTCTCAATATGTCAGGGACATGTTTGCAGATCTGGCGACGTTTTAACGACCAGTACACTCTGCTTGGTCAATTGTGTATAGAAATAAAATGTCATTGTGATTTGAGTGGTGTATGCCCTATAAAGAATGTTGTAATGTTACACTGTAACACAAAGTACAAACCCTTCCCTGGCGGCCTAGAATACACTCCGGAATCTGAACCAATCAGCATGCTCGCATAGAATTCGCTAGTGATTCAAAATACTCCCATATGTTGTGTACAAACTTGAAAACATTTTCTCCAAGTCTGTAATTTTATCAGAAATAGTCAGCATCATTTGGTCTGGGAACAAGACTACGCGCAATTCAGTGATATTTTGCGTGTGTAGAGCCAATTATAACCGTACGTAGAACAATTACCACCTTGGCACCAAGTCTACAGGAATTTAGGTTTGCAATCCTGTGCATATCCTGTGAAGATGTGAATATATTTTCTGAATATATACTGGTATCCACAAAATTAAATCTTCAATGATATGGTGGATTCCAATGAATATACTGGTATGTTGAAAATATTTCCTTTTTTGACATTATAATTGTAAGAACATATATTGCAAAACTAGATGTAACACTCCCAATGACCACATAAATCTACTAGCTAGGGGAGAGTGGGATAATAAATTGGACTCCTGGGTATGTTGCAACATGGAGAAATTATATCTGACAATGGAACTATAATTATATGAAATAATGACACCTACCTAGTGGTAGATATTGATCAGCATTCCACCACATTACCTACAGGACTGGTGCTACAACACTGTCAGAGTAGAGGGGTTTTTTTTTTATAAAGTAAATTTTTCGCTATTTTGAAAATACATACTATCACAATATTTAACAATTAATGACGTTTGTAACTAGTATCTGAGTACTTTTATTACTAAGCTACAAAATAAGGTTATTAGACATGATATTGTAGTCCCGGTTTTGTATAATATGCATATAGATGTCACATGGGTCTCTGGAGTTAGTTGGAACAATATGATTGGGCCAATTGAAAACTAGAGCATGTTTTCCCAACGGTCCACAGAGAACACCTGTTACAATACCACATCCATCAAACCATCAAACCCCTGCTATGAAGGAAATGAGATCTAGACCAGATGGATGACCTCATTTATAATTTCAAATATAGAGAACACTACAGTATATTGTGAATTAGTCATCTGCCCCAAGCATTACTCAGTTACATACATGTACATGTACGTAGTTCACATCATTCTTTTGGCCTTGTTGAACGGTAACCGTGTCTTTCTCAGGTGATACTCAATGTGATGTTATATTACCTGTATTACTAAATTTTTTACAGTAGTTGAAATGTGCACATGCTTCGTGTAATCATGATGGATGGTGACATGACAACGCATGGCAAGTCTGCTCTGTATAGGTTTTTGTTCATGCATGATGCTGTATTTGTATCTAATGGTTCAAATGCGCATGTACTGTACACGTTCATTATTCTATTGTGTTGTGATTATTATCATAGTCCATTATGAACTCGGCATTCAACCCCACAGAGGTTGCACAATCATGTGCTATATACTGATTGGATCATGACTCACTTCATGTGATGGACATTTAAATTAGCCATGTATTCTGTGGTATGCATCTTAGACTCGTTGATATTGCTGTTGAAAAACTGAGACCATTGATTCATTCTAATGTGAATGATATATCTGCTGTGCATCTAAATGGATATTTTGTTAATCCAATTTTCTGTTTGAAACGACATAATTTTTTTTTCAGAGTGTAACTTCTAATTACCGTAAGCTTTATTATTATTATTTTTTTTATACATTTCAGCAGATTGCAAGTTCCACTACCCTAAACCCAGAATGAGGAAAATACAACCAAAAGCTCTAAAGATTCCTAACTTGGAGATTGTGTTTTGAAAGTCACTCCAACTTAAAATTCAACTACAGGGTCTCCCCCCTGCTACCGTACATCATGTCTTTCCTGATCAAGAAGTTTAGTGACTTCCTGGGTATATCAGACCCCGAGTACATCAGAGCACCCCCTCTAGATGGTGAGATCATCTACTGCAAGAACAACGTCTGTGTTCACCCGCCATCCAGCCTGGCCAGGACGGCTGAACACTACCCAGGATACCTGACCCTGAGGTCCCAGGGAAATGGGCATGTGACATCCTCCTTGATCCTAACATGGATACCAAATTCCTCACTGGACAAGCACCAGCGGATGTCACCCAAGACCCCTCCAGAGATATTGTCAGTCAGAGATAAGGGGGATGGAAGTTCAAAACCATGCACTGCTCCATCAGATTCAGTTGCCCAAGAAGATGTTGATACAGGAATGTCTGGTGAAGGTAATGCTTCTGAGCTGGCTCTCTGTCGTGGTGACACTGGGAGACAAAGTCCAACCGGGATGGCCAATAATTATCAGCACGAAGGCATGGAAAGCAACAGGTCACTAGAAACTGGGTTCTGCCCTGCAGAGCAAAATGGCTGTGTGCCTGAAGAATTGGAAGAAAAGGAAAGAGAGGAAGATGCCAATGAGCAAGATGCCAGTGAGCAAGATGCCAGTGGGCTGAACTCAAGCCCCGTCTCTCCTCAGAGGGAAGATGTGATGGAAAGACCCAGTGATGCCAGCCCGTCCTCTGAAAGTGATAGCTTCTCAACAGATGCTCAGCTGGCTCACTTGCTTCGGGACAAAAATCATAGCCCAAAGGAAAAGTCCTACACTCACATGAATTTGGAGAGGCCCAAGGACTTGATGGTCAGCCCCTCGGATGCCATGACCAACAACTCCAACAATAAAGCCAAAGAGGAGAGCCTGAGCTCAGCTTCCTCCAACCCCAGCTCTTTGCCCTCACCTCTTCGCAGCCTGATGCAGGATCAGATGATCAGGGATATGCAGGACCCCTCAGACCTGGACTTGAAGGACCTCAGATCTTCTGTCTCCTCCTCCACCACCCCGACCACCTCCAACCCAGATCCTGGCTCCTTGCCGTCCAGCCCTGGGAGTGAACCATTCGACCCGTTCATCCCACTCTACAACCAGAACACCCCACCGTCACTAATGTCTCCTGCCAGCCCCCTAGTCAGCCACAATCTCACCTTCCCAGAGAACTCCATTGAGTATACTTCGGCAGGATCCAAATCTCCACACATGACTCCTAAGGAGCAGCTCTGTGGTGTCTTCTCAGTTGACCTGAGCCATATGCGGTCATTGCGGGTCTTCTTCAGCAGTGAGAACAGCACCAGTGGTCAGCTGGTCATTGCGAGCCCAGAGAGTCAGTATAAAATTCTCCACTTCCACCATGGTGGTCTGGATCGATTGACCAAAGTGTTTGATCACTGGCAGTACTGTGTCAAACAGAAGACAAAGGTAAGGGAGCCATGCGTTTAGATTTGATTCAATGTTAGGATCATTAAGTTGATTCATAAAATGTATTCTTTGAAAAACACTACTCAATTGTCTTCTACTGTGATTTACATGTACATTTATCTATGGCATTTTGTGCACACAAGTTGGTAAGTGGCATAAAGCAGAGTCTAAAAAGTGGTAAATGATCTTCTGACATGCGTCTTATAAACATTTCTTTAATAATGAAATTTCGCAGTCTAATCACATGGTAGAAAAAGTTTGGAATAAAACGAGACAATATAAGTTCTTATGAGTATGTTCTTGAAATTACACAAGAATTGTTTGATTTTTTGTGGCCCTTCTAGAGGGTATGCAGGATTTCAGTCGTTAAATCAATAATTGGGGGTTTCCTTTTCTATTGAATAACAATCTGGCATCAAAATAACTGACAAGGTGTCTGGAAGATGCCCTGACTGTCTAAAATCTTGTGGACTAGAGAAGTTCTACAAATGATCATCATTCCAGCTCAGTTGAATGCTCCATAAATGTCATTTTTAGGTGTGCATTGTTGAAAGTGCACTGTGGGAGTTTGTTTGCAAATGACACTATACATCAAAATTCTAAACCTCAAAAATGTATTGCAGAGCAAGCTTCTGGACAAGGACAGCGACAATCTGTACCACAAGTTCACCATACTGCAGTCCAGAGTGAAGCCTGCTGATTGCCACCCTGAGGAAGGGGTCTATGACGAAGTCAATGAGGAGATGTGGTGGTCATACCTCAATGAGAGAGGGCAGGTTGACGATGACTATGAACTACGAAAGGTAAAGGGAATTCAACCTGTTCACCCTAGTTCATACCTCACTAAGCACTGTGCTTGCTAAAGTTGAAATATGCCCTGACATCACATATTCATGTTGGCGTTTACTTTCATAGTGAGTCTGAACCAGCCTGCACTTGTTACAGTTATAAATGTCCTCATCATTGTTGTCAATGTCATCATCAATGCTGTCTGTGTTGAGATTTTTGTAGGATTTTATCCCCATGACTGATCAGACTGACATAATTTTTGGCTGCAAGTGCCTCTAACTCTATTGACCTTTAAAAGTAAAGCATGTGATGTCATACAAGCGATGGTTGGGATGGCTATAAAGTAAGGTCATAATGAGGATTACATGAGTTTTACCTGCAGGCAACCTATATTCCAACACGTGAGAATGAAAAGGCTTTACAACCTTGAAAAGCTTGTCATTAGCCAGGGCTAGGGCCAGCAAACAGCGGTATTAGACTGCCAACTTGGGATGAACAATCTTGTCTTTGGCAGGCAATCTTCTTTGGAGGAATTGATGAGTACCTGAGGCGTGAGATCTGGCCTTTTCTCCTGCACTACTTTGCCTTTGACTCCACCCTGGAGGAGCGCAATGCCCTACGAGGGGAGAAGAGACAGGAGTATGAGGCCATCAAACAGAAGAGGTAGGGAACTAGACCTAGATTTGACCACATAGAGTAATTTTTTGTCTGGTATGGATATGGATGGTCGGATTTTTCCTGATGTCATGAATTTTTTTGTCAGTAAATTTCCTGATTTCAGTATTTTTAAAGAATCATTTTTGACAACTAGAATTCCTGAGGTTTTACCATTTATAATTTTGTTTAACCGATAAAAGTTTTTAGAACAAATACAAATGGGTAGAAGGGGCAAATATAAACATATCCCACATATCCTACGTTGCTCTGGGGCCCTCAAACCCCTCTTCTAATCCCACCCCTGGTAGATAGTCTCTGCTGGGTGTCGAGGGGAAACTGGAACCATAGCCAATAAATACAAACAGAAGAGATATGGAAGAAGACTTTGCTATGACTGAATCAGGCATTATTGGTCTGTGGCTACAAATAGTCACTGATGGGTATCAGTAACAAAACCTATTGAAGCAGTACCCATAAACACAAGGGTCATTTTTCAGTAAGTGTCTACTTTGGGCCTTTTGAAAATTGTGAAAAAAAACATTATCAAATGTTGAATTTCTTGCATGGGATGTGATCATTATTTTGCATAGGAACTAGAATTAGCGCACGGCGCAATCAATCAAACTCATGTAGCGCCATCTACAGTTTGTTTGAAGCATGAATACCAGATGTGCTTGGAAGTTTACACAATTCTGATCGTTTTCATGAATACTTTTTTAGAATAAAAATATAAATAAGGCATGTGTTAAAGCTTTCGGAGATGACGCCGAATAAAGGTACGCATCCGTAATTTAGGCACTGGTTTGATGGGTTTTCATTCACGATACCTGGGGAAAATTCGAACACAATGCACCGTCGTATCTTGCGCGTGTACAAAGACCAAAGCAGTGTTTCTATTCGGTTTTTATCAACTATTGAGGGCGCTGCATAGGTTTGTGAGGGTATCTGACTGAAATCCTCGGGACGAACAATTTCCGACAAAACCTTAGGACTTCATTGGTCTATAATGGCATATGTTGAAGCATTGAATAGATTTAAGTAATAAATACCTATCGTTTAAAAGTGTTTTCATGAAGAAAAGTCACTCCACCAAATAAATATAACGATCGGAATTTTTACATAGTACAATCGGGACATGGGTTTTCCAGGGGTCGACATCAAACATCAGAAAATAAAGAACAATATAAACTTTTTTCTCTGGCTTTTTATGATCATTTATTATCAGCATTATGTTTATTAATATAAATCCACAAAAAGACATCACAAAATTACGCACTTTCTGTCGATACGGCGTCAAAGTATCGGGACATGCTAGTAGGCACTTAATGAAGAATGACCCACAAACAGAAAGCTTATAGCAAGTCAAGCAGTGTTGGTCTGTGGCAATGGATAGTCAATGGTGTGTCATTAATGACAACACCTGAAGCCATAACTGAACATACACAATGTGGATACAGCTGGGCAATTCCACGGTAACGGAAGGACGTTTTCACTCATTAAACAAAATTTCAAATGTGTGTATCACAAACACTGTTTATAGTTACAGCAAACAAATGTCACCATTGTATTGCTATAATGCTACTTTCATTTCCCACACTTTTGGGGGGCATGAATGCCTCCCGTTTATGAATTATGAATATTAATGAGGTCGGTAACGGAAGGACGGTAAAACGGACAAGGGTTTTCCAACTTACTCGCGTTTTGCGTAAACTCTGTGAATTTTATGGGGCAATTATATTTTAAAGGTAGGAAATGGAATCCCTGAAGCTTTATCTATACTATACCACCTTTCATTTAACTTTAAGTGTTTCGGTAATATAATTACAACGTTTTAAGCAGATTATAATTTGGTAACGGAAGGACGGTAACGGAAGGACAAAAGGTTTACTCAATTATAGCATGAACAAAATGTGAATTTACACTAATTATACAAGTGAAACAAATTGCTGAAATGTGTAACTGAATGTGAAATCAACAATATGCAGACCTGGCATAAATAATTATACCCAAGAAACAATTGAGATAAAAATAGAAGCCTGCTAATTAATGATAACAAAAGAAAAACGAAAACAACCCAAAACACATAATTCACGAACACAGGACTACTACAGAAATAGACTTCAAACCCATCACCTCAATCCTTAAAAGTTTAAATACACAGTATTTGAACTCTTGAGTATATTGGTTACATGTTCACCAACAACTTTTAATAATAATACCGGTAGGTTCAAAGGTTTACCTAAAGGGTGGGGGGGGGGGGGGCAACCAGCCTACATGTACATTTAAGGTAAAAACATCTACCGGTAGAACTGATGGCTTCAGTTAGGTGTTGCTTTTAATTGAACTCTAAAATCAATGTTTGAAATCAAATTATAATGATTTAGAGTAGTAACAATTAATTTATAAACATCCAAACTGAAATTGTTAACTTGGGCATAATTTGTCAAAGATTGCACCTCACATGTCTTACACATGTAAATTGAATGAAAGTGCCCCAAAGTACCAGTACTTTCTGCCATCTCATTTTTGACTTAATTTGCTTCTGGAATGGCTTCACATAATTCGTATCTTGATCTATTGTCCATGAATGCTGATGGCAGCAACTTTATGATTTGATTTTCTGCAACAACTCCATACATGTACAAGTACTGGTACATCGGCATATATGTACATGTACATTGTACATGTTGTACATGCCTGTGCCTTCCTTTGTAATAAACACCTTGCCCTGCTTATCCCGCTTTTGTGAAGGTGGGTCACATGAATGTCCTTTCAATGCTCATTATACATGCATGTATTTGCAGTGATTTTCATTTTTCAAACATGAGCGCAAATGTCGTAACATTTGATAAAAATACGACTTGTCCTTCCGTTACCGTCCTTCTGTTACCAATTTGGTAACGGAAGGACGTGACTTAATTAATTGTAATTAAAAAACAAGAAGTACAGCAGTGTCAGTTATAATGTCATATTGAAGGCCTACCTAAACTTGCTTTGCACAATAACTTTCAATGCATTCATACTGCAAGTTTTAAAAATAAATTAAAAATATGTATTTTTTCGGTAACGGAAGGACATTTTCGAAGGCTGAAATATTAGAAGTCACTGAAGCGAAACAAATTACGCAAAATGTTAAAAAAAAGTTTTAGTCGGTTTTTCAAGACCAATACTTTCTCATGACAGAAACTGATGGCATTAGTACATATTTTTGTGTGTCTATTGGTAGAATACTTTCATATCACTATTAATCACATTTTTAGGATTAAAACAGGATTATTACATAATCCTATTTTTTGGTACCGAAATGTATAAAAAATAAAATTCCGACTTCAAATCTTGAAAATATAGACTTTTAGCTTTCATTTGATGCCAAATTTGTTTAAGTCACATGTATTTGAATTTTTTGGTGTCATGTCCACCTTGGTGTGGAATTGCCCAGCTTGTAATTTACCTGACAAAAGAAATTTGCTCTTTGTACATAGATTTTGTGACTTCATTTACTAATACCTGCAGTTTTTGTGTGCACATTGTAGCTTTGAATGGCATTTCAAAATTTTCAGTAGAACATTTAGTTAAAGTTAAAATGTACTATCTGTGCTATTATGTTTACTCTCATCCTGAAAAATGAATTTTATTTTCAAATCGTATATTTCCAGCAACATAACCGTTATTCACTTTGAATTAGGCATCAAATGAAAAACAATCAGCCCAAGGTTGGTTATAGAATAATAACAATTTGTGAATTATTTACAGTGCAACAATAATTCAGTTCTGGCTGGGTATTTCTGCCTTGCTATCAGACTCAGTAATGTAGGGACCATGGACTGGTCTACTAGCAGGGTGGGTCTGCTTGTGTGAGTCAAAACAACCCAATATAAAAACCTTTTTCAAAGGGTTGCAAATGTCCGAAATGGAAAACAAGTAGGTTTTTTTTTTCATTATGAAACATAGAAGCTGAAAATTTAGAGAAACAAAAATGTAAAATTTGTTGAAGAGCACGGAGAGGACATCTACAATTATACATGGATCAAATTGTCCTTATTTACTTGGGGGTCAGGCAATTCTTACTTTTTTTTCTGACTAGTTTGCTTTGTTGAACATTTCACTAACCTCCCATAAAGTATGTTGTTTTCCCTATATTTTCATAAGGTACCGACCGGGGTATCACATTTTTGTAGCTAGGTATTTTACCATTGTTTTCCCAACTATCCCAGATTACTCACAAAATAATGTTTACAAGCCCAAAGCAGTTGTTACATATGATTGTTTGTTAGGCTTTGAAAAGACCGAATGTATCATTTTAATCTGTTTTTGTTTCCTACGGTGTTTTTAGGTTGGCAATGGGTGAGGAAGAACAGGAGGAGTTTTTTCGTAATGTCAAGTGCACCGTGGATAAGGATGTGATTCGTACAGACAGAAGTCACCCATACTTCAAGGGGGACAACAACCCTAATGTTGACATCATGAGGTCTGTCACAGAAGAGCTCTGGCTCTTAAATCATGCTCTGAAAATAAAGTATTTCCCGAGGAAAAGCCCATGGAACTAGTTTGTTTACTTGGCATGTCAAAATTCGGCTCTCTTTCAGAGATGAAACTTTTCCGATTTTAATCGGAAAACCGACTTTTTGAATTTTCCAACGAAATTTCCGATTGTTTTACAGTGTGTCCCACAAAATTTGATTTTCTGATGATTTTTTCACAAAATGTAATTTTATTTCAATCATAATTTCGAAGAAAAGTCGATGCAAATGTGTGCTAAAATCATCGCGAACGTAGTTTTAATCTCTTTCACCAGTCGTTATTGGAGAGTTTCAACGGTAAAAAACACAGGGCATAACACTGATCGGAGCCTTCTCCGGCTGGACAAAAGGTTAAACATTGACAGGCGACATGGAAAAGTCACTGTGTCGCACGTGTGTGCGAAAATGCAATGGTACCAGCGTGCGTACGTACCGCACCACCGTACCGTCCGCTAGCACATGGCCAGCCGGCCGGGACGGGTAGCCTTGTGAAGGATCCTGTGGATAAAATCATTATGTTGTGCGATTTTCGGAGGTTTCAGATTCAGTTGTACAAAATGCAATGCTTTAAAAATCATGATGATTATCTCGAGGAAAGCGAAGAGAGCATTAGCGAAACATTTCAATGGCATTTGTTGGAAGAGAAAGACGGTAATGCCTGATTTTTTCCCATGTATGAATGCAAGTGGTTGAATCATGGACATGATTGAAGCACCATGAACGGTGCCCTTGTCTTTCGGACTTTTCCCTCGACTTTCTCAAGTAAGAAGTGAACTTCTTTATTGATGACTCCATTATTCTAACCGTAATTCAGGCATTTTATGCAATGAAAACACTGACCGTTTTTTTTTTTTCATCGTAAAATTTTGTTTGAATCAAAAATAAAGCAGGAGTTGGTGTCCGGAAATTGGGCATGAAGTGTATTGTACATGCATGTATATGTGTGTAATGGCAGCGCGGCCCAGATTTCGGACACGCATTTTTGTTCGGCCTTTTTTCCGATTTTTTTGCCACATGCTAGTTTCATCTCTGCTCTTTCATTAATTCGTATGTTGTATAGTAAATTCAGATTTTGGCTAGTCTTCACCGCTGTTTTCAGGGCGACATTAGGTTTGTGTGCATATGTCCGTGCTTGTTTCGTATAAAACGCCCTCTTGTGACCAAATTACTCCAGTCTCGTTTTGCGTAAAAACAGCTCACCGGAGGACGTCTTTTCAATCGCTTTTTTATATTACAAATACATTTTTGATATTTGAGATATAACAACAAATCGACAGAAAAAGGACAATCATTTTTTATCAGATAGACTGTGAATTTTTTCGGCAAGACATTTAATTAGAAAACACCTGCGAAAAATTACCTTTGATTGCAACGTTTATAAATGTCTCAATCGGAAGGAAAATAACATTCACGTTTCGTGGGATTTTTCGTCATCTGGGTAAGTTAATTCCGAATCAAGTAAATTACCATTGGAAAGACTAATTAAAGGAGAATAGTACTGTTGAAGAGGTTAGAGAGAAAACCCTGATGGAGCCACATACGTAGCTATTTAATACATACACTGAATGTAAACAAACGGCGCCATTTGTGCACAAATCCAGTAGCAGGCACTACGCGTATATCCCCGTTGCTGGGAATGTATACACGCGGGGCACGGGCCAATCACGCGTCGTCACGCGTCGTGGTAGGCCTACTTGTTTGAATCGTGAACCCTGCATACTGTGCAGTTGAATCGCGAAAGCCACAGTCCGTTCAGTAAACCCACCAGGGAATCCCCTCATTTGCAGGCGAGTTTGGGGGTTTTCTCTTTTGAAATCACCGTTAATAAAAAATATAAAGTCTCGTTGTTGTTTTTGTGGTAGTCTTAATTTAACTTAACTTACTAATTGATTGGAGAAAAAAAGCTTTATTTTGGACCCTTTTTTTTGCGGGTTGCTGGCCTTTGTTCAGCAAACGGAGGTTTTTTTTTTTCTTATTTCACGAAAATAACGACATCGCTTTTAAAATCTTTGATGGAGATGCTCAAGTTATTCATTTTTTAACCTACATTCGGCAAATCTTATGGCTTCAGTAGCTATTTCTTGCATTATGAGCAGTTTTTGGAAGGCGGTTTGTTTTTACGAACGTGCTCATGAATATTAATTTTACAGCACAACCCGGAAAAACTGGCACAGCGCATAAACCTAATTTCACGCTGTGAGCCTCTGGAACAGCGATGTCTTCCTAGTTTGGCTAGATTGACATTGGGACATGGTTTTCGGTAATGCTTGGACCAGAAGTTGCGTGTTTGCTCTTGTATGCTCACAGAATAAAAACGTAGCCAGAAAACATTTTTACAAGGTGTCCTTAGATGGGTAAAATGGCCGATATTCAGCAAATCTATTAACCCTAACACTGTGACTGTGACTGTTCATTGTGACTGTTCATTGACATGGCAAGTGTCCTAGTCTCTTAACCTTAATAAGAAATATGGTGCCACTTTGTGAACGTACGTGTCTGTACTTCTTGCAACCAAATTTGATTAGCAAACCATTTAGACCCTTCAAGCACGTATTCCTTGTTACATGCAGTGCATTGTTCCTTGTAATAAAAGCTTGTTTTAATCTTCTGCCAGAGCAAAGACAAAATCTGTGTTTAATACATGTATTATTATTGTTTGTGCCTTATCTTGAAATGTTCAGGAATATCCTGCTGCATTTTGCTGTGTACAAGCCCAGCCTGGGCTACACCCAGGGTATGTCAGATCTCTTAGCACCAGTATTGGCCGAGTTACAAGATGAAGCTGATGCCTTCTGGTGTCTAGTGGGCCTCATGGATGATATCATCTTTGTCAGCTCACCTAAGGACGAGGACATGGAGAAACAACTGGTCAGCTTCCATTCAGCTCTCCTTGAATTCATCACTGGGTTTTGCATTTGGACAATGTCATGATTGGCTTATTGATAATGATGTTGTGTAATTATGGGATAGCCTTTTTTTTTAGCATGCATTGCACTTTTAAGACATTTTGTTCTGCCTATTTTGGACTGTAAGTTGGATTTAAAAATGGATTTAATAAATGTATACGTAGAAAAGGTTTTTGGAATACATGTTTTGAATTTGTTTATATAACCATCGCATAAACATTGCTAATATGATTAGTCCCATGAGCATGTTTTGTTTTACACCGGACATTGTGTGGGCTTGTTACAGGGTTACCTACGAGCACTTATCAAGCTGATGTTACCGGATTTCTGGAATCATCTTCTCTTCCTCAACGATGCCATGGACCTGCTGTTTTGTCACAGGTGTGTTAGGGTTTACTTTTACAAATTGTTCAAATTTCCACATGCAAAATTGATTAGCAGGCTTTCCAAGACATTCTAAGCCTTGTTAGAAATTAGTAAAATGATATTAAATAACAGTGTATATGTTTTGAATACCACAGTTATGTTAGAGGCAAATGAATGCATCTTTGGGCTGATTTACACAGAAGGGCCGTAACAGAAAGCGGAAACAAAAAAGCAGCATGTTGCACTTTAGTAAACATTTATACATGGGCAGAAAACCTCATGGTATTTTGGAAATTTATACAAAATAATACATGTAAAAGGTTTACAGAGCAATGCCACAGCCAACTGAACCAAGCTCCATAACCACCTGTATGTTCATATGTCGGAATGCAGACTTATCGAACAGTATTTTTGAAAAATGAAAAGAATAGTGGAAACATTTTGATAATAATTCAATCCCCCCAGGTTTTAGAGGGATCAGGGTTTGGTTACGGTTGAGCTTTGTTTACGGGGTTGAGTCAATCTTCAAACAAGTTTTAATTCAATTTTTAACAACAGTCCTTTTAGAGATTCTCACTGGGCACTCTGCATTAAGTCTAGTGGATTCAGTGACAGTATAGAGCCACTCCTGATGAACCTGACACAATCTGACACAAGGTGACAGCTAGAGCAAAACACCTTTTGTTACTTCTCAGACAAACAAACTTCTCTAATATTTATCAACAGTTGGATATCAAGATTCAAGATTCAAGAAGACATTTATTCCACACTCCTTTAGAGTATACATCTATAAATAAAAGAAAGACTGGTAAATAGCAAAATAACCAAATCAAAAAATTTGTCTCAAAAATAATAAAAGTATAATGCGCTTTGAAGAAATGATGAACTTATTTCAATATATGTACATACATGTATCTTTAACATCACCATGGTTGGCAGGATTTAATTCATATATTTAGTGAATATTTCTTGTGATTTCTTTGTGTTTATGCTTGAATGATTGTAAATTGAATTTAAATGTTGCCTCTTGAATTGGCCATGCAAGATTAATAAGATAAACCAGTGGTCAAGGACCAACCATAAGTCACTTGTCACTTGTCACACCACAGGTGGATCCTTCTGTGCTTCAAGAGGGAATTTTGTGAGCCAGAAGCATTGAGGATGTGGGAAGCTTGCTGGGCTCATTACCAGACAGACTACTTCCATCTCTTCATATGTCTGGCCATTATTGCTGTTTATGGAGAAGATATTGTGTATCAGGTAGGAGCACTCATCTCTACATACTAAATACAGTAAACTCCGGCTAAACCGACATCGTACAACTTGTCAAATCGCCCAAGTCGGCCGTCTGACTAAAGTCCTGATTTTTCGTAATGTATTTCCATTGAATTTTTTATTTCTAAGTCGGCTTTTATAAGTCGCCATTTCGCTCAAGTCGTCGTGTTACTCTTGGTCCCCTTTCCATAAAAGCATTACAAAATCCTTTGTGTAAGTCGGCATTCAAAATATCATGCATTGGCATCGACTTCCTGTACTGCGGTTGGCAAAGTGTCGAGTGAAAAGTGGTACTTTGGCACGGCCGGTGATTGCTGCATGCATCAGTGTCGCAAAAGGGTGCCTACAAAAGGAATACTGCATACATCGCATGTGCATCGTGAGCATTATCAATACCAGTTCCTCCTCTAGTCCGTACGCATGCGCACTGTCTATTTTGGGGGTTGTCTTATGCGCACTGTCTTTTTTGGGGGTCGTCTTATTGAATGACTACTGCTGCAGTCGATGCGTGTGTACATGGTATATACCGGACCACGCACGCATTTAATTCGTTACTGTGCACGTACATATGTGTACACGCAACCGCGGATCCAGGGGGGGGCCAAAGGGGGCCATGGCCCCCCCCCAAAACGAAACCAATTTTTTTTTTTTTTAATGTGACATCGCAATAAAGGCAGGCAATGAGTACACCACCATCTTTTCCTCAAAAAAAATTGGTTAAAGTGGTCAGAAATTGCCTCAGATCGCACCACAGAGCATCTAGAATCCAAAAATTTTTCGGGGCCCTCACGGGCCCCGAACCCCACGCCGTAATTTTTGAGACCCACTTTTTTTGGGGGACCAAATTTTTTTTTGGCCCCTCCCAAAATTGTGTTCTGGATCCGCCCTTGTGTACACGTGGTCTCCACTATCAATGCCCCAAACGTGATGATACGATTCGAGGATTAATTTGCTGGATTCAACTCAAGCATTAAGGAGATAAACCAGGGTAAATCGAAGCCAATTAGTACAATGAATCTTGTGTGCAAAATGCCATTCATGTAAAGTCAGCAAAATGACGCCTTACAGCAGATGTCGGCATTCGCGTAAGTCTTCACAAATTCTCGGTTCCCGAGAGTGCCGACTTAGCCGGAGTTTACTGTACATGGCGTAAATCATGGCCATCACTGGCTGAAGGCACTAGGGAGCTATGCAAATCTGTGCATTCAATCTTGATTTATTCCATATTGGGTTTTGTCTGTTACCAGTGTAGTGGATGAGATTCGTGTCAGTGGCATATATGCATGAAATGGGAAGCTTTTGCACATGAACAGGAGTAAAAGGGCACCTGTAACACTATCAGTGACAAATAATGTTATTTCTGTTTGTAGAAATTACCTTCCGATGATATGCTGCTGCACTTCAGTAACCTGGCTATGCAGATGAATGGAGATCTAGTCCTTAAAAAGGTCAGATTTATAATGGAACTATTTGGAATAAACTTTTGGTATATATAAAAAGAAGTTCAGAAAAGGTGAAGTCTTCATTTTTCAAAATAAATTCTAATAAATTGAATAATTTTAATATATGATTGTGTTGATTTTCCCCTTCACTGAGGTTTGTAAGCAGTGGGCCTGGGGTTCGAGTCTCGCCAAATTAATCCTGTGATTTTTTATCAAAAGCTATCAGAAAGCACTGAACATGCAGTGCTAATATCATGACATTAGGGAAGGACAAATAAGACATGGTATAGGCATA
This sequence comes from Patiria miniata, assembly GCF_015706575.1. Classification (NCBI taxonomy): domain Eukaryota; kingdom Metazoa; phylum Echinodermata; class Asteroidea; order Valvatida; family Asterinidae; genus Patiria; species Patiria miniata. The sequence goes on from NW_024037067.1 coordinate 7,428,827, forward strand.
TCTCTCATTCAGTATGAGAACCATGCATTATATAACATCGGGCGTGGGGTCATCTGATTTAAATGCACACATATAAGCACTGCGAACCATAAAGTGTACCTGAGTAGCCAATGGGACTTCAGGTAAGGTTGAGTTGTCATGACACATAGCAACAATACAATGTCGGAAGCTTTGAGAGTACTACCTGGGGCCGATTTCTAGGCGCTGCTAAGCACAAAAATTTGCTTAGCACAAAAAAGTCTGGCTTATAAAAGCAGCTTACCAGCCAAAACTCCATGTGATGTATATTACTCGTGATTAGTATTCAGCTGTTGTTTGCTTAGCATGAAAATCACATGGAGTTTTAGCTGGTAACCTGCTTTTATAAGCCAGACTTTTTTTTGTGCTAAGCAATTTACATGCATTTAAAAGTTGATAGCATAATTTTGTTGGGTTGCTAAGCAGATTTGAATCAAATCTTGCCTCTGAAGTTAGCATGCTATGTGCTGTTCTTACTTCTTACAGTTGTCATAAATGAACGGTGCAGGTCTCTAGGCCACACCTAGTGTTCAAATTCACTTTTTCCAATGAAACATTTTCATCAAATTTTAAAGGTAAACTTTTCTTTTGTGCTCCAGGCTCGTGGGCTGCTCCATCAGTTTCGCCTGCTACCGCGCATTCCCTGTACTCTGGACAAACTCTGTGAGACCTGCACCCCAGGCATGTGGGACAGTGGACACACCCCTGAAGTGGAATGTGTTGGACTGGGGGTTCATGGCCAGGATTATGTTTGCCCTCACATCAGGTGAAAGAACTCTCCCACAAACAACCTGAAATAACAAAAACTCACCATTGCTCTTTAGGTGTAATTTTTGTCAGTCAGCCAGCTATGTCAATACCTCTCCAGACAGAGTGCTTTGTGATTCTGTGGTCGTGTGTTTTTTTAGAGTGTGTGGTTGTTCATGTCCATGCAGTAAACATAGGATGTGTGACTTTCTCTAACATTAAATGAGCTATTTTTTTGCCTTCCATTGAGACATTGCACAATAAAAACTGTGACATCAATGAAGAGCAGATTAAGAATCAAATTTTAAATTTAGCATCCCGCTCCATCAGTTGTTCCTATATAGCACATAATGAAAACAGTATGTTTGGAAGACCAAAATGGTGGAGGAGTTTTTTTAATCAAAGCGAAGTTTTCGTCCAGTTTACTTCTGCTGGGGACATCCATTGCTCCAAAACATGAACAAACTGCAAGGGCTGGAGATTGTACATTGTATGTATGTTATTATTTGTTATTTATTGAACTTTGGATGAGATAATATTATGCATCAGAACATGTATTGGTATCAGAACATGTATCGGCATCGTAGGTATTTTTTGGCTGATGCAATTTACCAATATACTCAATATCGGCTGATCTGATGTGCTGATACAATTACATAGTACAAAGAACAGTCCAAAAGTTTCCAACATTTGTAATTTTTGGGTTTCATTTCTTACATTCCTTTGGATTAGGGCCAGTTTAATGGAGCTTGTAAGGACACACTCACTGAACACAAACAAAACAGTCGCTTAGCATTAGAAGGTTAACGTCCGAAATGCCATGTGATCTGTATTTCCTATGACTGGTTCTTAGACAACCTTGCAGCTACTTCCGCTGAGCATGTATCTTATTTGAAACTTCATGTGACGTGAGCCAGTTCTTTCTCAAATTTCTTCACCATTTCTTTACATTCATCGTTGTACTCTCTTACAAATTGCAAGATTATAAAATCCTTTGCTAGTATTTATTGATGTTATCAAGTTTTAATATGGGTCATTCCATAAATTTGGGGTCCATTTTTTTCCTGTCCCTGTTACAAATGTACATCAGACATCTATGATTTTATAATTCTGATGCACTGCTTAATGCAGTCGTCCATCAAGAGTGATTATGAATAGCAAACTACCTACCAACAAATAAAAAAATCATATGAAGTCATTCTTAATGATACCTGAATGGCAAATCACAAAGAACCAAAACAGGGACAGGAGAAAATGTCACACTATGAACCCTAATTTATAGAATGACCCATTTGTCAGTATTATGTCGGTATATGTCAGTATTTTGCCAGTTCTAAGTCAGTTTACTGTCTCGCAAAGTGCGATTCCTTGAAAGATTAAAGGAAAGTTTTAATTGTTGAGAGGCATTGCAAGCAACATCATTTCAGCTTAAGGGCATATTGCCTAGCCTCATATAAATGTCAACCCTTTGAAGCTGTCTTGAAGGTGCAGTATGTGCTCTTGTTCCACAGGGATACACATGAGTATCTCTTGAGTGCATTCATTGTCACTCAATGTGAATATGTAAACACCTCCAGGATTGATGCTGTATGCAAAGGTTGTATAGACTTACTCAGTAAACTACATGTACTGAGGTGGGACCATGCTCATGCATCATATGCACACACTCAATGCTTCTTATAGCAATGAGAGTTGCAACATTAGAATTAGAAGGCCAGATTCTCTAAGATACATTTGTTTCATTACTGCCAAACTTTAGAATTAGAAGGCCAGATTCTCTAAAATATATTTGTTTGATTACTGCCAGACATGTAGGCTGCCAATAGTATCATGCTAATGATGCAGAATTCCTTCTGACATTATTTCTTGTTTGTAACCTTTCTCTTTGCCTTTCTCCATCCTATCCATTATATTCTTACTTGCAGCTTGGAGGGAGTTTTTCATCATGTGGGTATAGATTTTAAGAATTGATCCTATTTTTTTCCAACACTAATCACAACAGTTGCAGTGACGTTTTTCCAATGTCTAATTTGCGTCCGGTGAGTGCAATATATTTCACAAGAAATTGTGACGGTCAGCTGAACATTTGGCCAGATAGAAAACAAAAACAAAGACGTGCCAAATTTACATGTATATGTAGTTGCACAAAGTTGAGTTATTTATGTTGCACTTTCTGTTCTAGTTTTCTTATGGTTGCCAAGTGTATTTGTTGACGCTAACCCACCATGTTCTCCAGTATGGTAGTGTTTTGAACTTTATTAATGCGAAAAGAGGTTTGCAAAGACAAGAATGATCCTGTGAGAAGTAAGAATAAGAACCAAAATTCAAACAAATGTACACAGTTAAGAGATAGTTTCAATTTCCATGACTTTAAAATATATATTTTTTTTAAATTACATTTAAATTACATCATTACTCATGGAATTTTTTTTGCCTGTTGTCATAAAAAAAAATAGGGAAATGCTATCTTTTTCCTGGGGAAAAATCATAGAGTTTTTTTATATTGTTCATGAATAAGTCATGGAACATTCATTCTTGGTCCTGTGATAGTCTTGACATTTTCATTTGTGGCATTTGTTTGGGCACAGGAAAAAAAAGGATTTTGGTCCTCGAGACTTCACTGAATAGGAAACAAGAATTGTCACTCAGTTGAATGCACTACCAATACTATTTTGCCCTTGTCAAAAACAAGTAACAAGATCTTATATTTTCATTCCATAAATACACTGGAAACCTGAGTTTCTGTTGTTTAAAATTTATTTACCCATTTCTTTTTATTGTAACACCCATTGATGGTTCTTGTATTTCATTTGACATATGGCAGTGCACTACCTTGTTGATATTTTGGTTTTGGTTGTTCCTTGCAAAACAAATTTTAGCCACATTTTGGAAGTTGTGAAGCTGGAGGCACATTTCCATTCATGTTTCTCCGCTGAAGGCAAGTGGTTAGTACGCAATATATTGGCACCGCAATTTGATTTGCAAACTTTCAGATAAAAAATTTCACTGACCTGCAATCATTGTATTCATTTGTTTTGTCACTTAATTGGATTAAAGCTTCTTGATTTTACAGTCATGGGTTATGCACAAATGCACCAAGACATAGTGAAACATTTAAAACTTTCTGAGAACTTGATTGCCTGTTATCTCCTGCTTAAACAAAGAGATCAAGTTCACAGTTCTTTATTATAAAGCATGGACAAAATCTTGGCACAATACAAGTCATGAAAAGATTATGAAATAACTGCACAAAAACTGCATGACAATATACACTTTCCCATATTGAACATGTTGTATTCTTACAATTTTGCTCAAAATTGTGGATGGAAAAGCAATGGTGAAGTAATAGATTTGTGTTAGAAAACACAAATCAAGGAGTTTTTGTTGTTGCCAAATTTTCATGGGATAAGAGTTTGTGGAGTCATGACCAGAGGGTAGGCTATTCTGGCCTCTCTCAATAAATGTGCATCCCATCACAGGCAATAGAAATGTTCTTAGTTTTTATATGCCAAAGAAACTAGAGATATATTAAAAGACTCGGCATACGGTCACTGACAATGCTGATATGCATCAAGAAGGTAACTTCTTGATTTAAATCACTAACACTCAAACTCTTTTATTCTGTATTATGTATTTAGGCCATCTAACTTTTCAAAGAGACTTTCAACCTTGTCTTTCTTCACAAGCTACTCGTAGTACTGTTTTGGGTAATTTCTCTTGCATTACCTGGACTAGATCCGTGAACAATGCCTTGATTATGTAAATAATGAAGCATGTATAATTCATTCATTTCTCTCAATATTGCCTTGACTGTAGCTGCCTTGCCTAGAATCTGATAGTATATATATGTCTATAAAAAAAATCATTAGAATTGCTCAAAATATCTATCAATAATCAGCCAAATTTAAAAAGAAAAGACATAATTGCTAGCAAGCCTTGTGAATCATTTATGAAGAGGTTAAGGTCATTTTTAATTGAAAAAACGAACATTTCATTTTTTTAAAAGAAAAAAACAAGTTTTTTAGTTTACAAGACAAATACACTTGCCTAGCACATTTTGGTAGTGGCTACATGGAGAGAAAATACCCAGAGGAATTCAACAGTTTGACAATCTTTCACTGTACATGAACTATGTGATGCCGCTGTTATTTATTTATCCTCGTGCAGAAAATATATTTGGTAAAGTTGTTCATAAAGTAAGATTCGAGGCTTTGCATGGTGGAGATACTAATAAATGAAAGGTTTGCGGAAACACCATGTGGGAATAATTTCTCAAACTAAGAGAATGGTTCTGAAAAGAACCAGAGGTATAAACTCGACGTTCCGGTCAGTATGCTCTGACCGTCTCTCCTGAAGACGGTCAGAGCATACTGACCCGAACGTCGAGTTGATACCTCTTGTTCTTTTCAGAACCATTCTCTTAGTTTGAGAAATTATTCCCACATGGTGTTTCCGCAAACCTTTCATTTAAAAGTTGTTCATATTATAACACCATGACTATTCATCTGCATTGCATGTAGTGTATGTATACTTACCCATGTACATGTAAGAGTCTAAGTAGAATCATATCTAAGTAAAAACATTATGAAATAAATGACTGCATAATTTGTATATGGTATGCTTACAGCAATGAACTGGATGTTCACTGCATATTCCCTACATGCCTGCCTGCCCTTTTGTGTTGATTTTTTACGCAATTAATATTAGTCAATACTTTAGACAGATTTAGGAAGCTGGGCTTATGCATAGAAAAATGAAAAATAGTAACTTAAAATAATGATCAAGTAATGTACAAATGTACACTGCAATGATGAACACACTTTTCCTGGCTGGATAATAGTTTTACAATGCAGTTTTGATTTGAAGTACTATTAAATTTATGTTAATTCTCTATAAAGCATACTAACATTCCTACAGCATGTCATGAGGTTCCAGTACACTTCACTAAGCGCATGCACCACATACTGAATGAATATGAACAGAGTTGTAGTTGAAAAAACCATTCCGTGTTTAGTTATGGAATAATAACTGTACAGATTTGAGTTATTTGCCATTTGTCAATAATTCTGTTCTGGAAGGGTAGACTGGTTCTGCCTTCCTAACAATGGGGTGAACAGGAACCAGTCCACTAAAATAGTGGATCTATTTGTATTCAAAAACAATCAAAATAAAAGCCTTTTTCAGAGGGTTGTAGATACCCAAAATAGGAAGAGTTAAGGTTTAGTTGATTAGAATAATGCCAACATGCTCTTAGAGCACAGTTCATTTTTCAACTAGCTTTAAATTGGCCAGTGCTAAAAAGCAACTCCTCCATTTGGTCAATTTGCTCACTAGCTGTAGCTTTGGGTGTATGTATATTAAATATATGTTGTGGGGTCATTTTTTGTTTATGGCTATCAGTACAAAGAGCACCCTTTGATAACGTGCCAGCTTTTCCCAATGGCCCTTATTTCTAATGTTGCTGTTTGTTACTTGATCGTTTAAGCCAACTGCTTGTCAAGCAGGCCATTTGTGGCCTCACAATGACTCTGGCCTTAAATGCATTTTTTTTAAAGAGCAATTCAGAATATAATTCACCAAAAGTTTGCCTCAAACAGGCCACGTTTTAAAAACACCGTCAACTTTCCACAAACACTATCCATCATTGTTCATTTTCCATGTGCTGAACCAAGCAGACAAAAAGTAATCTCAAATCCATTTAAAATGAAAACCATGATTAGTCGTACCATAATTAGTCATGCAATTTAAAAGCATGTGCATTTAAAAACAAAATCATAAAAACCAATCTCTGAAACCTCCCAAACTGTAAAGTCATTGTTGCCTAGTCAAACGCCAATACTATTTGGCAGCGACTACAAATAGGTGTTGAAAGAATTTCACCTCCAATAAGCCGGTTGGGTATCTCAATAAGGTAGTCTAGGTCAAAGGTCATTCGAGATAAAGTGTCTTGTATCTATTCGCATTGTTACGCGAGCGTCGTGCGACCGTCATCTTGTGCGTGATCATGCGCCTTTGATGAGCGTTTCATTATCTCGAATGACCTGTGACCCATATCATTGTGCGCATGCGCAGTTGTATTCTGAATTGCTTGAATTAGTTTTGTTTCTGTTGTTTTGGTTGTTTTTTTTGGGGGGGGGGGGTTTCATCACAATGTTAATATGTGTACATTTGCTTCTCCATACTGCAAATGACATTTACACAATCCATAGACCTTTATTTTACAGAATGATAAATTGAATGTATCTTCAGTAGAAGTTTAAATTAAGGTATGTTTATTAATACACATTGCAATATTGAAATACATTGTTGAAACATAATTTAACTGAATAAATAACTTATCATGATCTACTCTGTACTTGGTCATTTATTGATTTTTCCCATCAAGCATTCAAATCGTTTACAATGACATTCCTTTTTAAAATACAGTTTGTCATCTGAAAAGGTTGTAATCTAAATGATTTATTGGCAGTACTGCTCAGTGAAGTTAATCTAGTGAAATTAATTGCTTTTAGAAAGTTTAAGCATTAATTCCTTAGAATATAGAAGAAAAAAACGGTTAAGTGTTTATTCTTTAGGATTTCTTATTGTTTAAAGACCTACTAGAAAATTAAAGTTTAACAAATTATTTGAAAGTGATCTAAAATGCACACCTTTGGTGAGTTAAATTTGAGTATCTGCGTCACTGAATTGTTCAAGTCTGTTTAATTGGGTGAGGAAAAAACAGACACTAGACAATTCCAAAGCTGGAGGCTTGCTGGACTAAGGCTTTGCCCTAAGCATGTGATATGGCAACAGTTTATTATGACTGGGCAAACGAAGTGGACTGCACATGTAATTTTTGAAACTCAGGATGCCAGACATGTAAAACAAAATTAAAATTACTGGAGATATTTAAAATCACTACAGGGCCAATTCGCTCATATGCACTGTACCAGTAGCCTACTTGATGCAAACCTGTTTGTGCACAAACCTATAGACAGCTCAAAATGTACGGCTTTTGTACAGCCATTTAAGGTATCTGTATTTGTATTCAATAAAGGTGTGGTATTCAAGCTGATCCCAAAACCCAAATGATTAATCATAAGATGAGTGTTTTGTTTGCCCTAACCTAACAACAAGGCACACATTGTGCAAATGTCCTGCACCCATTATTTTTGTTCATAAATGCGCCCATGCTGGCCACATTTGTGTACTTGTGTGTTGCATTTAGAACACATCATGCAAATTCCATTCCACTATGATCTAATTTCAATGTATTCTACCAGCACACATAAAAACTAAATTTCCACATTATTTCGTTAGGTGCCTGGAAGAAGGTCGCAAGGGCGTAAAATGGGTCAAAAGGTCAAATTCGGATTTTGTGGGTAATCCATAGAGCTTGGAAATATCTTTCATTTGATTTACTTATTGTCTCGAAGGGCTACGTCATTCTGACGTAATTAACAGTAAACAAAAGACGGAAGGAGGTTTTTCAATATTTGTGCCCGGCAAAAGGTCGTAAGAGTGTAATTATAATGTAACAAAAAATGTTTGAAGCGCCCTAACCTCCCCCTCAAGTGGGTACGCAAAGCAAATTTTGTTCCCAGCAAAAGGACGTAAGGATTTAACATGCCGCTTAAGCGTACGTTTAAGGCTTGGGAAGTTCCCGGTAAAAGGTTGTAAGAGTAAAAATTGAAATAACTTTACAATTAAGTAATATTTTGACATATAAATGCACAAAATTATTCTAATTTTTAACGAATGTCATCAGTCAAAATTTCAACTTTACGTGATTTTTAATCTAGAAATGGCAGCACAAAACTTTTCAACTCAATTATCTCCAAAAGTGTTTTTTGCGTGCCTGGGCTGCTTATGTCCTTTTCCTTGTCACACAACAATTTCAAATAGCAGTATGAATATGGTGCACCTTTGAAACTTGCTTCCAAAGGGAAAGTCAAGGGCATTTTTATTGGTTTTTTTGGCTGTTGCTGATGGTCCCTCAGAGCTGAGGGTTTAATCCTCACCCCCAAGGGCTCGTCGTGACATGATCCAAGCATACAGCCACGGAGAAAAGACCCTCAAGTAGATGGCCAGTCTGTGGTGGACAGGACCCAGGACAAGATCACTTTGTTTCCTGATCATTGCCGCAAGGATTTCCTTCACTACATAATCAGTGGTCATCCCTGTTGCTATGGCATGATCAAGCTCTGTAAGACATAAAATTGTAGGTTCATCTATTTGAGGTTAGAGTTGGAACACTGACTTGTGATAGAATAGAACATAACAATGCTACAATTGGCTCATGAATTAATGCACATTAGACTGCTATTTGAAGTGCCTGTGAGGTGCGATCTCACAAGAAGACACTGTGAACTTTGTGGAGGAACAGTAGACAGCAGGAACAGTGTTACCTAATCATGGCAACCAGTGTGTGTTGCGCACCATTTTTGCACATAAAACAGAATACACATGTCCACATTTCATTGAAACGTGTACAAATCCAAACCACAAATGCACCTGAGCATGAGTGCACATTGGCAATAAGGTAAAGGGGACGAACATGTGTTCACAGGAACGGAGTGTCCATCTCTCTTTCATTAGCGATTGGGCCAGACTCATATGCTGCTGTGGGGGGATCGCCACACCTCCTCCACAGCGAGTCTGTTACCTTCCCAGCATTGAATAATGCCGGTACCCATTTAACACCTGGGTTGTGAGGAGTAATTGAGGTAAAGCGCCTTACTCAAGGGCACAGCATGCATGGCCATGGCGGGGCTCGAACCCACAACCTCACGATCATGAATCCTGTGCTCTACCGCTAGACCACACGTGCCCACATTGGCAATGGCAGAGTTGTAGTTGAGTCGAGTCCCATAATTGAATGTGCTGCTGCTTTCTAGAATGAACCGGTGCTTTCATTTGTAGGCATCATAGTGCCAGCTGCTTTTCTTACAAAGAGTGAGTACATGTAGGTTGGGGTTTTTTTAATCACAATTTTCAAAGTGACTCAAATAAAGTAGTTCATTCTCTGGAAAGACTCATGCTCACAACTGATAAGAACAAATCCCAAATATTACTTTCAAACGTTGGCCCTGTGCTCACCTCCGTGACGCATGCCGTCTGCAGTAACTGCATTGTAGGATATATTGGTCTTGATATAGCTAGGACTGACGACTGTCACACAGACATTATGCTGGGCTACCTCAGCACGCAGTGAATCAAAGAATGCATTCATAGCATGTTTGGATGCTGCATCTAGGAAAGAAATCAGTAAAACTTAATATTAGGTTGAGCAAAATGACTGATGCGTGATATGAGCCTGTGACCTCAGCAATTCTGCACCAGTGGTTGCATGTCCAAATGCTACTCAAGTCATATTTTTGGCTCATTTCAAGTCAGTTTATTTTATAAAGCTAATGTTTTCTTTAAAATACTTTTTTTGATGTTTAACAAGAAATATTTAAAAGAGGAAATAAACATTTCTCCATTGTGTGGCCAAAAACAGTCGAGACTGGCAATTAACATATGTGAAGACTAAAGTATGCAGACAGCATGTCTTTCCCTGCTTTAGGGGTTCTGGTGTAATGTTTATCCAAAGAAGGCGATTTTTATTTTGAGTACCAATTTAGCACTCAAAATGTATTTTCCAATTTTTTTGGTTATATAAAAATTTCATTTTCACAGTATATAAGATTGAGGAGGTTATTGTTTCTGTGAGCTTTCTTTATTGAAACCTTAAAGTTGGCATATACATGCTTTTTGGGTGTGGCACCCCGAATAATAGATTTTTAAATTGAATTGATAATTTTCTAGCATTACATTAGTTTGGAGCTTTCCAATGACATATTGCACACAAAATCGGCCGATGATAAGTAACCAATTAATTAATTTCAACTTTTGAATTAGGAGTGGGACGTCTCTAATTCGAATCTCCGACCAGCGGGACCTAGTGTGCGCATGAGCTTTTGTGACAGTGCAGCTTATGAATAATAATTTTCAGATTGACTTTACAAATGTGCATGTGCACCGGACACGTGTATACACGGGATATGTGTATACATGCCATACATCTACCATTGGGCCAACGCAATCATGAATGACATGAAACAAGACTTGTTAAACCACGGGTTTTGCGATAAAGTGAAAGGAAAGACGCAAAATAGCGGAGATTATGACAGAACATAGGAAGTGTAGTGTAGCCAGGCTGGTCTGGCTGCATGTATGCCTACCGGTACATGATCGCGCAGGAGTGTCACGAAGCGGCCGCGATTATCGCGTAGCCAGACCAGGCAAATACAAAACACGTGATTAAAAATTAACATACATGTTTATAGCTGCAACGTCACTAGATATGAATATTTATAGAATTTCGCTCAAAACTTTCTGAACTGAAGCAGCTATTAAAACCCAATTTAAAAAAAACCTGTAAAAAGGCCTGCAAATGCAAACAACCATTTTATTTGTTACAGGACATTATATTCCTGGAAATTTTGTGCGGAAAAGAAAATCGAAATTTTGAAAAAAGCACGAATATGCCAACTTTAACTCTCGAGAAAAGAAATTAAGTGTGTCAGTAGAACAGCAACTCTTTCAAGGTTTTATGCCGAGACATACTGAGATACAGCACCGCTTTTGGTAATACTGCATTTAAATATTTGTGATGAAATATGTAAATAGAAGACGACAAGGAAGTTTTTTGTCACAATGAAAAGATGGTGATTGGGGCACTTCTTTTGTAGTGTTAAAATTTGTGTTTTCATTTAATCTCATCTGGGGATAACTGGTTGTATACACTGTACTTACATGCTGAGCGATACGGAATAGCAATCTTTCCTTGTACACTGCTGACTGCAACGATGTGGCCTGATCTTTCAGCAATCATACTTGGGAGAAGTTCTACAAATGACAGCATGAAAAAGCAGATTGACAGATGTTATGCTTCAGGAAAAATCTTGTCTATTATTTAAGTGTCTCGTGTTAATAACCCTAACCTCACAGATCATTCAAAATCGAGAAGGAAGCAATGTTTCTTCACACGAGGCTTAATGCCACTTGAAAGTTAAAATCTAAGCAATGTACCGTTGAGTGCCTGCAGAGTGGATGAGTGAATGGTTCAACAATGCATTGGGAGGTTGAGGTTAATGTAAATGTCCAAGTCAAGTCATTCCTCATTCCTTGTTACACAGATGTACATCACACAATTACCTTTCGTCAATGCAACGGAGCCAAAATAATTGACGTTCATGAGCTTCTGGTGAACAGACATCTCCGTACCCACCACAGTCCCCCTGTATCCCATTCCACCATTGTTGACCAAAATATCAACCCTGCCATGCAGAGCCAATGCCTCTTCAGCTTTCTTAGGAATAGTTTGTAAGTCCTCCAGGTCAAGAGTCAGGATACAAGGAGAATGGGTGGGTATTGGCTGGAAGAAAAATGAAAAAAAGTACCAAGAATTTTATAATTTGAAAATATTCTACTCATTTCTTTCTTTGATTGACGTTAGTCTGAGCATCGTTCATGAACTGTCCAATGTCTGTGTGTATATGCATGCCATTTATAAATTCCAAGTGCGACACATTTATTCAGCTACCGTCTGGCTTAGAAAAAGTATTTGTTATTATAACACATCGCCCACAGATTTTGTGCGTTGATTGGCCGAGAGCAATATTTCTATATTGCTTTGCATGGCCAAAAGCACTATACCCTTAGCAACCAACGTACTATACCCATAGCAACCAAAGTACTATACGTATAGCAATCGGTATTGTTTACAAATGCACGTTGTGCATTGTACGCATTGTTCCCAAGCGTTCCCAAACGTGTGTTCACCGTCGATCGTGGACGTCCTATTGTCCCTCTTTTGTTTGTACTCTAACTTTTTAGGAAGACTCCCATAGGTTTTGTACACGACCCCAATAGCGGACATTTGCTGGGAATCGTGGACGATATTGTTCTCTTTTGTTCTCTGGTACTTTTTGTCCACAGTTTGAAAAGATGAACGCGTACTAGCGCTACAGAGCATTTTGTGACGGAGTAGTTTGGAAAAGTACTAGCAAATTTTCAACTAATTTTGTATTCAAACAGAAGTACATTTTAATTGTATTTAGATTAAAAAATAGAGTGCTCAATGGATCATCTCGGGAGGCTAGTTTTACTACACCACTCGAAGCAGTCAATGCTTGTATACCAGCTCAAACTCAGATGACTTGGATAACGTTTGGCCTACCACAGGCACACTAAAATGTAAACAGCTGCTGATTGGTCACATCTGCACATTGACAGGTGTATGCATGCATGTTATCAAAGTAGTCCTATCCTTGTCAAATTCAACCAGGTAATTGAGCCTGAAGTCAATGTCTTGCAGCATGCTCCTGAGACCATTTTGTGGCATATTTATGGGCATTTGAATTTCCATCATTTTAGGCTACATGATCTCTGACCATAAAAACCCACACAAACACTTAAGTTTGAAATTTCTGTATTTAAGTTAAGTATTCTTCAAGTAACATTGCAAGAAGTCATATCTCAAGTTGGCACCCCTGGTCTCTTTGTGATGTGCACTATAGGTTTTAGTGCATTTGCATGTGTGAATGTAGAAATTGCACAGTTTGAACTACCTACAATTGAGGAATTCCAGTTTTTAGATTTATTGGAACAAACCTAAGCAGATTATGGCCATCGGAGCCAATTATAATGGCCAAAAATTAGATTTCAATTTAGATTTAACACAATAATTATATTCACACAAAGTGAAAACAAGAAAAGGCATCTGGGTTATCTATGTAACCATGAATTTTCACTTGAATTTCTAGAAATATTCCTATTTACTGTTTCCGATTAGAGTACTTGTGCTCTCTATTCTAATTTATGGGGCAGAAACCTGGACCTTGAAAAAAGATGACAAAAACTGTCTGCTGGTCTCCGAGATGATGTGCCCGAGAAAAATCTTGGGAGTATCATGTCTCGATAAAATCCACAACTCCAACATAAGACAGTCACTAGGATGCAACTACACCATAATAGACCGGATTACGGGCAAAAGGCTGCATTTCTTTGGACATATCCAATTGGACATATGACAGATACCCAACAATTGTTCTGGGTGGAAGCTAATGTCCAGGGAACTCGCCTAAAGGGAAGACCAGCTAAAAGGTGGACAGACTGCATAAAAGCAGACTGCACAAAAAGAAACCTGACATCTCTGGTAGAAGCAGGAAGGATGGCCAAGGACAGAAAGGCACGGCACAGCATCATGGAACAGATGGCAAGCGCAGAGTGATACAACGCACATGCCGATGCCTTAAGTCATGTAAGTCAAGATTCTGATTTAAGAATGTGCATCTACAGATTGCACTAGTGTGCATGACTGTGTTCTAAATTATGCGAAGCGAGAGATCATTTTTTGGCATATTTCTCATTCAAGTCAGGCGATTTATCAGTTTCCATAAATTGATATGCCAGATACAATTTCACCAAGGCCTATTTGGAGTGTGATTTGCGTAAGAAATCAATAAATCAATGCTAATGCTAGCACTTTTACAAGCTAATTTGCCTATACAAAAGGGACCCAGAAGCCTTCCACAAAGGGTGAACTTGCAGGCTCTATACTACACCTAGCTCGTTCTGCACACATCATTTCCTGAACATCTAAAGCACATACTGGAGTAAGGAAACAAGGAAGATGGTATAATGGGTCTAAAGCCGCCCTCAGGTCGACCTTGCAACAGCACAGAACGGTCGACAACTGACTTTTCAGGGTCAAGCTGCGCCTGAGCTACGTCCGTCGGGAACAAATAAGTTGCCAATTTTTTGCGACCTGAGTGCAACTGCAACAATATTAAGATGATCGGCATCCGTCGGTGCTAAAAACACATCAACAGTTGCATTAGAATAGAACAATGTCAACTGCTACGATGTGTTCCCAACAGGCGGCAATCAATTACAGTTATGTGGCCAGTCAGCATGCGGCAAAAACAGCGGAATGAACAAATGTGGCTGTGGAAGGTCGTTCAATAAAATAAAAATAAATAAAATAAAACCTCTGCCGTTGTACGGAGCCCATTAGGTAAAGGAAGACAAACTTCAACGAGCGACTTCAATGTTACATCCCAACTGTAGCAGTGGCCCCCGCCAGTCCCAACAATATTGTTAGGATGATCCCAACTAGAGTTGGGGCAATGCTATGGTTGGGGCATAACAGCAATGCCATCTTACCAGTTTGAGTGAACTGAGGTCATTCCTGACTCGCTCCAACTCCTTGACTCGCCGGGCACACAATATAACCTTGGACCCTTCTCTGTAGAATGCATGTGCACATGCTGTGAATTAAACAGTAGTTATTACTTATGTCAACTTATTGGCTTGTGGAGTGATAGATTGATGAGGGGTTCAATAGAAAGAAGGAAGAGCGAGTATATGAATGAGAGCTTCCACTGAATGGCTAATAGGACAGATTCACAATACAGTATGGGACAAGTGTTTGTTTCCTGAAGGCTCTTTTCTATTTCATGGTCGACTTACTGCATATATACACGCACATGTATTATTCTACAGTTAATCCTCTGTCTGTCATTGTTTATGAGTGCTATCACATTGAAAAAAAAATTAAAGTAATTCATAATTTACAAAATACATTCCAACTTAAAAGTTAAATCATGCGTGTTCCCCCCCCAAAACACGGTCCCTGTCAGCTTGTTCAAAATTAATGATGTCTGTCAATGTCTTTTGTTGGTAATTTATTGTTGGTAAACTGGTAAACTGTATTGTTTATTTTTCCCCTTGGCGATGAGGCTGCCTGGCTGGTGTTACTAGCAGGTACACGTACGCTGCAGGCTGTGTACATCCCACATCCACAGACAAATACAAACTGCAGCAACTGCCTTACAAATTTGCCTATAACTTCTACTTGGATGTCTAAGCAAAGTTGTAGTGTAACAGTTCAGTGTAAGAGTTAGGTGAACTGTAAAGTACCATTCAAATCAAATCACCTTCTCCTAGTCCTGAACTTGCTCCTGTAATGAGAACCACTTTATCTTTGAAAAGCGCTCTTCCTCGTCTCAGTGTAAGTTGACGCCACAGCCATAGCAGTCCTAGACTACCAAATGTTAGCCCAGCAGCAATCTGCAGTTGAGTGATGTTCAGTCTGTCCATTGCATCTAAGGTATCTGTCTTGCAAATGCAAACACTGTCTCATCACAATCAAGGATTAAGGATCAAGTTCAGCCAAACATTTGTTCACTTCTTGTCTGTATCTGGTTCTCACTTTTGAATGACTTTAGGCGAAGTAAAAAAAAAAACATGTTTAGCGTCCCCGCCCGCTTCCTTTTTAGAGGCCGCCTCCTTTTTTTTTTTTTTTTTTTTTTTTTAAAAAGACAAAAATTGATAAGTTTTAACGATCTCTGACGAAAGAAATCGTATTTTTAGACTTTTATACTGTGTATAAAGCTGTGGAAATAGTCAATGAGTCCAAGTGGCGGCCATTTTGAAAAAAGCTGGTAACCATCTTGAAAAATAGCCCGGCCGCGTTGTCTTGAAAAATGTGTCGGGCGGCCATTTTGAAAAAAAAAAAAAAAAAAAAAAAGGGCCTCCTCCTTCCTTTTTGTCAAAGAGGCAGGACGCTAAACATGTTTTTTTTTTTATTTTGCCTTATGTTGATACCCATCCACAAAGTCTATATGAAAAAAAAAATCTGTTTTAGTGATTTAGGCACAAGCCGATCACTGTTTTGAAATCATTGGAATGGAATAAAACTCTTTTTTTTCCCTGGACAATAAATCTCTGACTCTGAGGGTTTTCTTCAAAACGGTTTATGGTATAAACTTGTAACTTGATACCAACATCATCCCTGATCCAAAGGTGTGCATAGTAGTCTGACATGCGTCATGATGACATCATCAGGCATCACATTACAAGCAATTTTGTTTGAAAAGCAGGCCCACAGCACGATCAGTTCTTTGATGATGCACTGTGAGTGGTCCACGGAATGTTTAGACCCACAAGTGCCCCACCTGGCAAAATACATGTATATTCAAGTTGTCTTTCACTATACCGGTATGGCACTGTACATGCGCAATGACTGTTTATTGCTGGGTTTCCTACTTCCATTGATTAATGGTACTCGCAATAGAGGTACGATATGATCCTAGGACACTACTATCGCCCGACCATGTTCAAATGTTAAAAAAGGCAATTCGTAGAGTCCTAGTCTACCCAGACTACAAAATAAGCACAAAAAGCAAACGATCCTATCATATGCGTGTGCCTACCAGTACCAACATGACCAAGTTTAAGCATAATGTTGCAAATAATGGAATAGTGGAGTGTCATGGCCTAGCGGTTAAGAGCACCGGACTCATGTTCTGGTGTTTCAGAGGCAACAGTGACGTGGGTTCGAGCCCGCCGGTAGACACTTGTGCCCTTAAGCAAGGCACTTAACCATTCCTGCTTCGTCCTTAATTCGGATGGGACGTAAAGCCGTAGGTCCCGTGTGTTGTATAATGCACGTTAAAGAACCCAGTAACACTTGTCGCTAAGAGAAGGGGTTCGCCCCGGTGTCCTGGCAGTGGCCGCAGCACACCCTTATAAGGCGCTACATAATGGGCCTCATATTTCTCATGTACTTCATTCATCTAATAATATAGACATAACTTCCACTTCCAGTGCCTTGAGTACCTATACTCCGTTACGATAATGCCTGAGTAGGTTTCTGCAACGTAACCATACAGATACAGACAGAATGGAAAAAATGTTGCAACCTGGCGCCACTTTTTTCTTCATATGAATATGATCTCAATGAAGGTCAGTCATTTAATTGCAAAAAAGACATGAATCTGGAACTGAGAAACATTTCCAACTTTGTTAGGAAATACTTAGAGATTTTTCTTGACTCTCCATTGACTTTGTAAACAACCGCTGAAGTGGCGTCAGATTGCAACATTTTTTCCCCAAATAATTGTTTAATATTAATAACCTTACATGTGCTCACTCGTGCAGTTTATCCACCCAGCACATCAAACTGTAAATAAAACCGTGAACCTGGACGGGAAATCCCCGCATGTGTTTTCGAATCGATACCTTACTCCAACAATTGTTAATGGAACGGGAAAGACAATTATAAACCTGAGTACCAGTCTAAAAGGGATTTCCGAACGGTTTCCGAGAATGTCGGAGGGCGCTCTTCAAGGTTACTGGTTGTCTTATCCCCGCCTCGAGGCGGCACCGGACTATTTTTGGCATGCTTCAAATGCATTTTGTTGACAATCACTACTCACACAAAATTGTACATTGTACACTGCACTGCGTGCGCGCATGAATGTCATTCCTTACGCTAAAATTTCCGAGGATTGCCGGAAGAATTGAGCTTGAAAATTGCATTTCACGGCCCACCATGAGCCTGTCTGGGTGCCCACACGTGGCTAACTTCAAGGCCGTGAACGGATCGTCACCCTACAGATTGATTCTTACATATTTCGTGTCGTGCAGCACCCAAGCAGCAGTGAAAAGAAAGGTATGGGGTAGGGGTCATTCGGGGTTTGTTGTCCGACCGGTGCGCGGTGTAAGCACGAGGCGAAGGTCGCAGGCCTCTCAGCTGGCAGTGGCCCGTGTATGTGTGTGTGATCTTACGGCTTTGCTAACCCAGCAAACTTGTCCCACGTTTTAAATTTTACTGTCAGCACACTGAGGACTTTTCTGTGGTTTATTTTGTTTACTCCTAAACTTTAAAGGAAAAGTATTTCTTGTACTTGCTTTCAAATTTTAAACTAGTTTATTAGTTAGTAAAACTTAAACGCCCCGTGTTTCCGCATTTGTCATGTTTGTTATTGTTCTAAATGTACTGCAGTGCAGGTGGGACACACAAAGGTTCTATGTCAGGTGTACGTGGAACAAAGATTTGTTTCAGTTGAGTCAGTGACCTTGTGAACATTTCAGAATGATGACTCAACTCAATTAGTTCAGCATAATATTATTAACAGTACTTTAATTAAATTGAACTTTTATTCTTCCATTATTTACATTTTCAATTCAATCTTTTAATCTTTAATTGAAATTCTCTCTGTAGGGATTCCAGCATTTTCAATTTGTTTTGTTTGAACTCTGACAAATTAGAAAAAGAACTGAAGGAGGAAAAACCCAAAGTACATAAATCATCTCAGTACATGCATTGCATTCTAACTTCAGGCAGTGTGGGGGATCATTTTCTGTCTTTTATTTCCATCCTCCCAACCATTGTTATTCGGTCATGGGGGCGTAATATCGCCAACTGCTATTAAAAAGTAATATAGGAAGTAGGAAACCCAGCAATTGGTACCAATGGAAAGAGAATTGAAAAATAAAACAAACATTTTGTGAAGTTTGACATCACATTACTCCATGTAGTTTGGACCCTACTTATCGCCTATTTTTAACATGGGGACATGGTCTGGTGATAGTAGGGTCCAAGCTGCTTGGCCACCAATAAAAACAACTAATAGAAACAACCCAACAAAAACATCAGATTTCATCCTCAAAATGTTGAATCGGGTCAGGAAGGCAACTTTTCAACATTGTGTTTTTTTTTCATTTCTAGAGGGCAATCCTGATACATTTTATACATGTATATGTAAAAGTATTTAAACATGTTACCAAACACTAACCATTGAATCATAATTAATGCATTCAACTGTTGATTATCTTTTATCACTCCACTTTGCAGGCTCAGTCATGTCTATGTCATGTGTGCGGACAATTAGACCTCCGGCTGCACTCATGTCTCTACTGTGTATTCTTCGGGTGCTACACTGCAGGACACATACATGACCACGCAAAGGCAACCAAACATAACCTAGGTATAAAAATGATTCATTGATTTGTTCAGTGTTTTACTCCTACTAATCATCGGTGACCCCTTAGTCTTGAATGTATACAACCTTTGAGTGGAAAGTGCCTGGGATATTCTTGTTGAGGATCTGAGCGTGTGAATTTAATATCCTGGGCATATTACTGAAAAGCTAGAAATGAAACACATAAACTGCAAGATCAATGTTAAACTGTCTCATGCAGAAGGCTAAACTCCTTCATGAACAAATGTTTGTACAACATTTGACTATTATGGTAATTGTTGGAAAGTATCTGATGTTTGAAGTTCACTCCTTGAAAAGGGTAAACCCTAACCCTCCTAGATCTTTCCAAATCTACTCTGAGTTTTTTTTTAAAGCAACCTTTCCTTATGTGTGTGTTCATTGCTTTGCTAATCTGCTGGGATCTGGTGCCCTTTGAAAGTTGAATAATAGAAGACTTCATTAGTTTCTTGCACTGTAGAGAATTTTGGAGGAAGGTGTTGGGAATTGGAAAATGCAGAATATTTTTGTCTCTCGTTAACTTCCTAACCATTCCCCTTACTTTCTGCGCAAGTAGGTTTTTCCCTTCACCGACGTACAAACACTGCATACTCAGGGCAAAACCTAATTTGATTTACATCACCCCGACGCAAAATTCCATCTTATGAATAACTTATTGTTTGTTACCAATTAAGGAAAAGCAATTTGTTTTTGGCTATAAACTTTTCTGGATCACAATGTTACGCAGTAGCAAATTCGTACCACTTTTAAATGATAAAAACTGCAACATCAAATATTCTTTTGAATCAATCATTCAACTGCAAATTTCATCGATTGTTTTTTCTTTTCTTTTTTCCCAACAGCTGTGGATCTTACCTATGGTGCTGTGTACTGCTATTCCTGTGGTGATTATGTATATGACCAGGAGTTTGAGGCCATTGCCAAAGAAGAAAAGACCAAAGCTGCCAAATTTGTAGGCAAGTCAAACCGAGGTCTTACAAACAATTTTTGTTGGGGGGAGAGAGATGGGAAGGGGTTTTCAGCTTGTAGATGCCTCTTGATACAAGAACTATGTTTATACATTCAAAGCCTACAATTGGTAGAAATGCTTTGCAGGGTTTGGATTTGTGATTTGAAATCATTTGCAGAACCTTGTGCAGAGATCTGGAAGGCCGTCAACTGACAATAAACAGCAAAGCTCTAGCAGCTGGATTTGTCTTTCAAATCAGATAATAGCAAGTGCATTTGAGTATTGATTCTAGATTGCTTTCTGTCCACATTATAAAAGGGATGAAACAAATGTACAGTAAGGACCTTAGGAAGTCAGGGGAAACCCATGTGGAGCCCTAGAAGGCAATCAAACAACTTTGATATCAATTTGTCTAATTATAAATTTTTGATTCAAATGTTTTGGGTTTTTTTAAGTCATGGAATCCTGCACAACCCATACATGATGATGCGTAATATTTGGCTACATGGCAGTCATTCCAGTTTGCTGCCTCTTTACGCATGTGTGCTTTATACCTGTTGCTTGTTCAGTGCACCATTGTGATGCTTCTATGGTGCTCAGTGGTCTTGTGTCCAACTGGAAGGTGGGAAGGGAGTGGTGTCCCCTGCCTCAGTGTGAATGACTGGCCAGTGTATTATAAGTAGGCTCCTAAGATGCCAAAACAGCATAATAATAATATTAATAAAAATTGCATTTATTATGCGCATATGCCATAAAATGTTCAAATGCGCATTACAAAATTTGAACAGTAGCTAAAATATTAAAAGTACGAATTCGAATTAAACATTAGTCTTAAATGTAAAAAACACTAGATATTTTAGAAAACACTGTCAAAACAATGAAACTTAAAATTACAAAAACAAGACCTACATTTAAAATAGATAACAGTAAAACCTTACACGAATGCCTTTGTAAAAAGAAAAGTCTTAAGCTTAGTCTTAAAAACTGTTAGAGACTGAACAGACTGAATTTCAGGCGGTATAGCTGGTTCCATAAGCTAGGAGCGGCTTGTGCAAATGCACGATCCCCCATAGTCTTTTGCATTCTCCCAGATGGATAATCTAAAAGCAACCGCCCATTGGATCGCAGGGAATACTTGGAATGGACCTTAACTTTCAACATATCTATAATGTATCTGGGAGCAAGATCATGAAGAGCCTTGAAGGTCAGCAGAAGGATATTAAAGTGTATGCGAGATTGTATAGGCAACCAATGTAACTGATAGTTACTGAAATTGGTCATAGAAAGCCTAAATTGTGTCCTTGAAAAGTCATGCCCAAGTCATTGAAATTCACCTTAAGATTTCTCTTGGAACCCTGTCTAGATTATTTATCTGGTCCAGATGTCTCATATGGAACTGATCATTTTTTTGTAATGCTAAAAAGTTAAGTAAATTTTAAGACTTAATATTTGTAGGATGTCACCCTAAATAATTATGCACTGTTGTGTTTTCCTACATAGAAGCCTGATATAAATAATAATTGTTATTATTTGCAGGTACACCATGTAGCGTGCATGCATTTCTATCTTGGGAAGTCACAGCATCAGAGGCTCAGCTTCTACGACAGAATCCTAAGCGTAGGAAGATCACGTCCAATTCCACAATAGGTGCGGTTTTAGCTTTCAGAGTTTTCATCCGGGCCATGTGAGATTATCAGGGTCATCAGTGGCATGCGTAACTAGAGTCCAATTTGCTGGGAGACCCTCATTTCTTGGAGGAGGTACTCAGTGGGTTTAATCATACTTCAAAAGTTCTTGATTTTCTGAGCATTCACTGTGTTGGAAGGATAGGGGCCGGCCTGGAGAGGTTCACATCCACAGATTCAACTTATATGTACCAACAAGTTTTTGTGTCCACCAATGTCGGATGGACACTAAATTACGTTGTACAAAATATTGATTGTAGTCCCTTCCCCCGCTACACCAGATTTGAACAAGCCAACCAAACTCTTTGGTTAAGTCGTTAAGATGTCTGCACTAGTAAGCAGAAGTGTTGGTTTAAGCCCCAAGTAAACTTGTGCAGTTTTCTTCACAAGAACCCAGAGAGCCGTGAGTGCTCAATAACTCAATATTTAAATATATTCTGCCTTGTACTTATATTTTAAGCTTAAGTTCCACCAAGTCAGATATGTGTTGCTTTCATTCACAGGTCTACGTGGGCTCATCAACTTAGGCAACACTTGTTTCATGAACTGTATCGTGCAGGCTTTGACGCACACACCACTACTACGAGACTTCTTCCTGGCTGATAAGCACCACTGTCAGATGGCATCCAGTGACCAGTGTCTGGTCTGTGAGATGTCCCGGGTGTTTCAAGAGGTAGGGCCTGGACAGTTTTTCCCTGTTCAAGCCATTTTGTCGGATTTGGCTAATATTTCCTTGTGATTTTTGTATTAAGGAAGCAATGCAGAGGGTTTTGGGATTTTGAACACCGTCTCCCAATCCCTCCACCTTTGAAAATGTAAACTGAAAAAGGAGTAGAAGATGTGGCTACAAGCCAATATTTTGATTAGGCCAACAAAAAAAATAGTTCTGCTTCCGATTACATGCCTTTCAAATAGGGTCGGTCGGTCGGAATTGTAATTTTTTTTGCCAATTTTTTTTATGCAAATTGAATGGGGTATTCAATTATATGCGAAATTTTAGCCTGAACTATTTCCGAACGCTATACACGAAATGGCAACAAAAAGTGAATAAAACCTACCTTTAATTATTGTCAATATATTTACGTTTAATAATTTCAAAAAATAATGGAAAATTCAGGTCGTTCGCACCATATGCACAACGCTAGTCAAGACGTGGGGAGCTGGCCAAAACTCTGAGGTGTGTGATGTGTGCATGTGTGGCGAGCGGCCCACCATGGGCCGACAGACCTGTTTTTATGGTCAAAAATTTCGGGAAACACGCGGCATGTATCACTCCAAATACGAGTAGTGCGATCCCAAAATGAACTCTTGAACACAGAAAATACATACACAGACAAGCTAGATCAATTCTGTAAATTAACTTGCAAAAATGTTCTTTCCCCATCGGTGTTTTCTTGGCATTTTTACGATGTTGAATCCGACCAGTTGACGGTGGCCTGCACTGCTAGCGGGCTATCGGTCGCATAGCTGTGGACTGGTTACCGCATTTTCATCATGTCTTCTAAATTGGCCCCTGCGCGGCGCGGCGGGAACCAGTCGTCGCCACGTGATTATAGTCACCTTGACATCGAATTGCGAAGTAGTTATATCGCGAAGCAAATTTGTAAAAATAACGGAGGTTTCTTTTGAAAAAAAGCGAATGTAAGTAAGAAAACAAATACAGGGATGTGATTTCTCCGGTTTTATCTGGAAATCCGTTTTTTTTTGGCCTCAAAAGTCCACCAACGTGAATCGTGTGAATCCGTTGAGAAAATAGGGGGGTAGAATGTGCTAATTAATTATTCATAATGAGTTTTGCTTGCCGAAATATCCGAAATTTACTTACGGACATAAACGTCGTTGATCGATATGTATGCCGCACGCACATATTGGACACCCAATGTGAGAACGAAGTTGAAGACCATGCGTTGCCATTAGTGCGATTATGATTGTGTTGTGGTTATGTAGGTCTAGTTCCTGTGTCGGTACTCGAGATGCACATGTTGCGCTTGTCAGGTGTGCAGACGAGTGCAGCATAGTACACTGGTACCCTTCGCGTGCTAACAGAATCAATGCTATGATGAAGGACCGGAACCAGTGACTACTGCAAGTACTCACAGGTTCGTTTTCCGTGCGTATAATCGGCCGAAGTTGGATCGTAAAAATAGTAAAAATACCAAACAACCATCGATGGAAAAAGAGGATTTCTGCAAATTAATTCACAGAACGTGATCTTCATTTTCTGTGTATGTATTTTCCATTGAAATGACGAGATTGCAAAACTCGAACCTGTGGAGAAACATCGTAACGTGTTTCTGCAGTCCTGCAGAATTTTCGGCCACTTGGGACGGGCCGCCGGCCGTACACAGTGCAGCAATGCACACTATACTGCGCCGGTCCGGCCGTGTGTACGGCGCGATGTTCGGCCGGCCAGACTGAATGTTTGCGGCGCTAGCGGCCGTGATGTACATGTACGTTAAGCATAATTGTGGAATGACCCACCTCAAATATATAGATTTTTAATTAGGTGAGGCAAGTTTTAATCACTTTTGATGGCTAGTCTTGATAATTTTTGTGGCGCAAATGAGAATAATCCAGGCACAAAATACATGAAATATAAACGATTCCTTGCTTTACTACAAATATAGAAATGGTGAAATATTTTTTTCCAACAATACTACCGACGCTATTTTGAAAGGCATGTTATCGGAAGCAGAAGTGATTTAAGTTTACAATTTTGATTTTTTTTTTTACAAAAATATTACAAGATCTCCTCTGAAATGCTCTAAAATGCACCAGAAACTGAGAAAGCTTCTAAAGTTCAAAATTTTTCGGGGCCCTTAAGCGGGCCCCGAACCCACGCCGTGGCTTCGCAGGTTGTTGTATCACAACAAAAATTCCCCTACAGGGTTGAAAAAATTCTGGGGAGAACAGCATGGTTCTCAAGTTTGAGTACAGAAAAAACTTTATTAGGACAAGAGTACATTTAAACAAATAAAGGAAAATTCTTCATAAAATGAAAACAAATTCTGCTTCAGAATTTCAGAGGAAAGTGCCCAGTAATTGCCTCAGATTGCACCACAGAGCATCTAAAATCAAAAAATTTTCAGGGCCCTTAAGCGGGCAGCCCACAGGAGCCAGACTGGCACATTACCTTGCAGTGTTTGTAATATCTGCATTTCACGTGTTTCTTTATTTACGTCCAGTTTTAGACTAATGGGAGGTGTCGGTGGACATGCGGTTATGCATTGCAAATCACGTCATCATTATCCGGTTCGTAAGTCTGACTGACGTCATTTCAATCTAAACCATGCCCACTGCACACTGAGCAGCATTGGAACCATTGGAACCGGAAGAAGTGTGTTCAGCCAATGGGTGCTAGTACTCAGTGGTGCGTGTGCGTGTGCGTGTATGACGCAGTCACTTACAAACCGGATAATGAGTTCGCCAGCTTAGTTTAAAAAAATCAGCAAGGTGTTGCATTAAGGAATGTACATAGCACATGTGAACAAAAACATGCTTACACTCAGCATCAATCCAATCAGGTACACATACACCCATACATGTATATGAGTCATTCTATAAATTTGGGGTCCATTTTTTTCCTGTCCATGTTACATCAGACACCAATGATTTTATAATTCTGATGCATTCCTTAATGCAGTCATAGAAGAGCGATATAAATAGCATAGAACCTACCTAGTAAATAAAGGTTAGTTTGAAGTCATTCTTAACGATACTTGAATGGCAATGTACAAAATACCATTGTTATACCTCTGTCTTGAATACTGTACTTTCATTGGCCAAGAACGATCACATGTTAAGTTTATAAAAAGTCATGGCACACTCCCTGTGGGATATCACGTACGTGATATCCCACAGGGAGTGTGCTATGACTTTGTATGTATGAAACACTTATATCGTTGGTACCCACGCTATTTTCACCATGTTTTCACACATGATTGGGACCAGCGAACTAGCAGACGATCAGCTGTTTCAAGCACGCGAAATGCATGTGAGTTGGCGCTTGATTGTCATGATTGATGTGTTTACTGCTGTTTGTTTTCGTGATTTTTACATCAAAATCCAAAGAATCCAAGACAGAGGTATAACAAAACAATTGTTGACCGCTGTGATCTGGGATATATGACGTTTTGAACACCCTCGGGGCGCATAGCACCCTCGCCCCTTGGGTGTTCAAAACGTCATATCCCACATCACAGCGGTCAACAATTGTTAAATGTAATAGGGACAGGAAAAATGTCAGAGTTTGGAGCCTTAATTGAGCATGACTTGATTGATTGTGGATTGCCTTTGTTTGTTGGTGCTTCTAGTTCTACTCAGGGCTACGTTCAGTGCACATTCCATACCGTCTTCTGCATCTTGTCTGGACTCATGCAAGACACTTAGCAGGTTATGAGCAGCAAGATGCTCATGAGTTCTTCATTGCTGCACTAGATGTACTTCACAGACATTGCAAAGGTAACAAATGTTTGGCTTGGAATAACATTTATATGATAATTTTATTGTTATGTACCTTTTAATGTAAATAGAATATTTCCATTTCTGAGGTAGATTTGCATTTAGACGATCACAAAGTTTAATGGAATTTGCATTCATGACATTTGAGATATGTTTTCTTTTTTTAAAATCTAATCCTAAACATTCACATAACAAGGATCTGATATGGGTTGAGTTACAGTACCAGAAATGGTTAAATATATGGAGCCATGATGAGATTTGGGTCTGTTGTAATTGGAAAAAATAAAATAAAATAAAAGACCATCATACTGACCAATATGGGTTAGATCTGACACATTGCTGTCACAAATGACTCTCGTGTATGTAAGAAAAGTAGCCTGAATTGGGGTGTGTTTTTTGGGCACCTATTATGTATGGAATAATCAAACTATTTAGCACTTTAGACTTTGTCCACACATACATGTAACAATATGTGTGTGTTCTTTCTGTGTCCTTCCTAATTGGATTCATTTGTTGCATTTGTTTTGTCTGACAGGCCACAATGGTGTCTCCGGCAACAATCCTCATCTTTGCAATTGTATTATTGACCAAATCTTCACAGGAGGGCTGCAGTCAGATGTAACATGCCAGTCCTGCAGGTCAGTCAGGGGCAATGTGTACTCTCATCACTATCACCCTTATTTCTCCTTAAAGTGCATACCTCACATTATACATGTACATGAGTACCGACAATGCCTCAAAGTTTCTGACATTGTCTGTTGTCATAATAGGACAATTCCACCTTCCTAGCCTAATTGGCTAGTCATATGCAAGTATGCTGACACAAAGAACACAGTGCCTACTTGGAAATATTCAAGTTGATCCTATGGTGAAAACGTCAAAGATATTTTGGCTGATTCTTAGAGTGAGATAATGAGCAGTATGTCAAGCATCTACTCCACCGCCTATTTATCCCACCTTCCTGAGCTGCCTTTCCCTGCCCTCCTGTGATCATTATCATGAAGAAAGTAGTCACATCATGAAGAAAGAAGTCCCCTTGCCCTTTGCCATCCCCATTATACCAACCTATCAGCCTATTTCATCAACGTAGCATATAAAGTGAAATTCTAGATGTGACCAATTGAAGGGGTGATGCTAACGGAGGGAAATGACGATAAGGTTTACTGATGGCCTGTTTTGGGGGTAGCACAGACTTCTGTTGGATATGTGGACTCTGTACAGGAACACTAGATGGCACCTTGTAAGCACTCAGAAGAGCTCCAGTGTGTCGGCCCAGTCACACTCAAGCACTGATTGATGCACACACTCTTGTTTTACTATACTCTCGAGGACAATGCTTTGTGTTTCCCTTTGTCCCTGTAATATAACACTCTCCCATAGACTAACACACATTTACAGGGCCCTATTATGTACTACAATGTATTTTTTGCTAAGAAAATATTGGTTAAAGTGGTCAGAAATTGCCTCAGATCACACCACATGAGCATCTAGCCCTTAAGCGGGCCCCGAAGCCCACGCTGTAAGGGCTTCGCACTTCGCGCTTGCATTATTTCTGATCAAGGTATGTCCCCCCCCCCCCACTTTTGAGAAGCCATTGACGCCCCTGCCTTTATGGCATGGAGTACACACAACTGATACTCACCTGAATGTGCACAATGACACATTCTCCAGTTGAGCATCTAACCCATGGCAGCAATTACATGCAAGACTCTCACATCTCTCTCTCCATGGGGGGGGGGGGATTATTGCATAGCCCTATCTAAAGCTCCCCATTCAACTTTTCCCCTCAAGGCTGTCTGTAAGTGATCATTCAACTTACTCTTGACTACATTCTATCAAGGTACTTTTGGTTGATGATGTACTCATTACAGTTTTTACAAAAGGAACATTTAGGATAAGAATATTTTCTCAAGGGAAGACTGTCTCATGGCTAAACAAGAATGACATTTACATCTCATAAGTGTTGCAGGTATTGTTTGAACTACATTGTGATGCTTGTTTTTCTGATGTTGTTGGCAATTGTGATATCTTACAGGGGTATATCCACTACAGTGGATCCTTTCTGGGATATCTCCTTAGATCTGGGTCCATCTGGCAGTCATTCCAAGAGTACTCTATCCTCCTCCTCAACCTCCTCAGCCCCCATTCCTAACGCTGACCTCTCAGTCGACAGCAATTCCTCAGGTCAGTAAATGTTAATGCTGCATGCAAGCTGCAAAACTAACCCAACATTTGCTGAACATGGCACTTCTTAACGGAACTGATTAAAATCTAACTGCTAAACCTAGGTGTTTAGCCTGAATGGGTTACCATGCGGCAGTAACATCAGCAGGCATTAGTCCAATTTCATGACAGTGCTAAGCATGCTTGTACGTTTCTGCTTACAGAACTCTCCAACAATTTCACAGAGACTGTTAGCAGTAAGCAGACAAAAGAACATTCTCACGTTACAAGCAGAATGTAGATGTCTTGATGTGCATTAGCATTGTTGGCACTGTTATATAACGTGTTGAAACTTGCTGGTAAACCTTATATAAGCAATACCATAAAATTAGGCGGCATTCTTATTGACAGACTTGATTCCAAATTAGTTACTATTACATGTATATTCAGTCCGGTTTAGAAAGGCCGCTTATTATAAGATGAATCTGAATGAGAATTTGATGTCATGAAACCTCTGAAATGTATTCAAATTGTGTGAATTTACAGTGTGAATAGTTACCTGTTGTCTTGTCACACATTCCCATAGGTGTTGGCCATTGCTTTCATACACAGTAAGTGGCCTTCACCAGTTCGTGCCGGATGACGTGTTTACACGCAAAGGTTTTGTGGTTTTCGGAACGGATGACAGATAAACGCGCAACGAGCGAGGCCGGAAATATCTGTCAGCGACCTGCTTGCAGCGAGCGAGGCCGGAAATATGAGTGTGCTGCCCGAGGGTGATGGCTTCAACCCGCCTGGCTTGAGGACAAGTGAAAAATAGTCCCGCGCCTCGTTGCGTTCTTGTCAAAAAAATCCTGGTGCGAACTGGTTAAGTCTCGCATCACTGTTTCTGACATGATTTGAACAAGCAATATTTCCAGATTTGATTTGTTTCTTTCCTTGGTAGGTTCCAGTACTAGTAGTGGTAGTGTCAATAATGGAGACTCGGGACTGTTGTCTCCGACGGGTTTTGAAGATGTCCCCACCTCGCTAGATGACTGTCTCAGAAGGTAGTGTTTTAATTTTCCAGGTGGCATAGACCAAAACTAGGAATAGTCAGGATCTTCTGAAATGTTCCTATTGGAACACAGTACATTCCTAGTTGGAACATGTAATGTTCCCAGCATGTACCCAGCTGGAAATTGTTAACTTGCATCCAATCTCAAGTCAGTCACAAGCTATTGAAATGAGCTGTGATGGAGGCATTCCTTTGTCATTGAGCATCCCTTGGTACTTGTTACTTGATGTGTGATTTGGTTTGTGATGGTTCCCACTTGGAATGTAACATGTTCCCAATAAGAACATAAGGCATTTTCCAAGTTGAAGGTACCAAGCAGAAGGGCGGATCCAGAGAGGTTACTGCAGGGGAGGGGGGACAACGGAAGGGCTCTCACAAGCGATATACGGCTTATCTGAGAACATTTTGGTCCTTTCCGGGGGCAGAATATAAGTCAGTCTTTTAACTTCATGTTCAGAGAGTAATTCACCTAACTGACTGATGACTATGTGGCACCATGGCAATCAGATACATGTCTTATCACCACTGTGTCTGCTTGCTTTGCGATAACTGTATGTGTTTCAAGCTTTTCAGTTCAGGTTTCCTGAATTTACATTTCCCTGACACAAATTCCATCCCATAAATAGCATGCTCAGAGGTTTAGTGGTAAGACGTCTGCACCAGTAAGCAGGAGGTCGTGGGTTCGAGTCCCACCTGTGTAAGCTTGTGTTGATACTTCCGCTGACAATTTTGGGATTTTATTGATTTTTATGCAGAGGATTTTTTGGTTAATTGTTCTAACAACTGTTGATTCAGTTGTAAATTTAGGTAATTTAACTTTAGGCATAATAACATTAAACTGGCCAAATCATCATGAAGCCAATTGTAAAGTTGTCATCAGCAAGTGTAAAGAGAATCATAATCAGAGTCGTTTCACTTGCCCACAACTTGCCCACGAAGCAGGCAAGGTGAAGCCTTGTGTGAAGATAGTTGCATAATAATTTTTTTTTTCTTCAACATTTGTTAATGGATTGTTTTGAGTTCAATGTTTTTTGGTCATATACATTTCGCTGACAGGTTCACAAGACCGGAACATCTAGGCACCAACTCAAAGATCAAATGTAGCCGTTGCCATAGTTACCAGGAGTCTACCAAACAACTCACTATGAAAAAGCTTCCCCTTGTAGCATGCTTCCATCTCAAGGTAAGAAATGACCAAGAAAAGATCCAATCTAAGGGATGATAAGGGATGGCACCAATTGCTCATAATCCTCCCCTTCTCTTGTTTCCTCCCCTTTCCCCCAAAAAAATGTCAACATAACTTTGTTGCTGCTAGTGGCTCACCTGCAGCGTAATGCACAAAGGAGAGTGATCCTATCTTTTTGGTACCTTCCCTTAATTGTTATCTTTATCCAATTGATGCCTTCATGCTGTTTACCAGGTTGACTCGTAACCATTTAATCATAACAACCCTTTAGGTAATATACAACATTTGCAAACATTAACCCTAACCCCCCTGAATCCATCAAAATTATGGTTACCTTAATTCGTCGGTTAAGTGCGCGACATCGCGTAGCTGCAATCGGCTGAATGAGAACGTGTCCGGACGCTGAATTTGGGCCCAGTTAAAACATGACTCAGCGACTTTTGATTTGAAATCGAGATCTTAGAATGTTGTTTTTCTCGGAATATACAGCTGAAGCTGAGCTGAAACTTCATCAGGTTAGTTGTTCAGCACCCTTCTTCAGATTTTGAGCACATTTCTTGCTTCTAACGGACAAAATGCACAAATGACAAATGATGGACTGTAACTTTAAGACTTCAAATGACATGTGTTATGTGATCTGTGAAAATCACAGGGTAAAAATGTTCAAACGTAAACCCTAACTCCCTACTCAGGTTTACTAAGTAGAATACCACGTCCATCAAAATCCGTCACTCATTCTGCTTCACATAATAATTCAGAACCAAATCCAGTGAAATCCACTACTGATGCTGGTCGATTTTTATGGACTTGGTGCACATGGCTTACCTGCCAAAATCCTCCAAAACGGGGGGATGGATTTTGATGGAGTTGTTAAGGCTACAGTTTTGATGCCGCATGAAGGCCAATATAAAGCTCCAGAATTGGTTTGCATTTTTGTTTAAATGGCTGTTATCTAGAAACACTAGATCTAAAAAGACTCAAAGGCCATTTTCTCAATTTTTTTAAATTTATACAGAGTGCATCCTAATCACACCTGAAGACAGGCTAACAAGGACGCCTGACATGTCAGGCATGTTATTGCACAGTTAAACCGTCATCGTTGTTCATGTATGTGCTCTTATTGCAGAGATTTGAACACTCCAATCGATTCAGAAAGAAGATATCTACTTTCATTGCATTTCCCCATGAGCTAGACATGACACCCTACGTCTCTTCACATCGGCGGGCTAATGGTATCAAGAACCAATCACACTCCAGTACCTTGTTATCTACCTCAGACAATAAGTAAGTTGCCACAGATAACTGTGCTCTATTTGTTTTGATTACAACAAAACTATCCCATGTCTATCATTTCCAACACGTTGGCCAATACTGTGAAGAAAATATATGTACTGAGAAACACCGATGGAGAAAGAACATTTTTGCAAGTTAATTCACAGAATTGATCTATGTTGTCTGTGTATGTATTTTCCGTGTTCAAGAGTTCATTTTGAGATCGCACTACTCGTATTTGGAGTGATACATGCAGCGTGTTTCCCGAAATTTTCGACCGTAAAACGAGGTCTGCAGTCGGCCGCAGGCCACACATGCACAGTGCATCACACACTTCAGAGTTTTGGCCAGCTTCCCGTCTTGACTAGCGTTGTGCATATGATGCGAACGGCCTGAATTTTCCATTATTTTTTAAGAATTATCGAACGCAAATATATATTGACAATAATTAAGGTAGGTTTTATTCACTTTTTGTGGACATTTTGTGTATAGCTTTCGTAGTGCAATGGAAATAGTTCAGGCTAAAACTTATAACACATATAATTGAATACCCCATTCAATCTGCATTAAAAAAATTGGGGAAACAAAAAAAAATTCCGACCGACCGACCCTATTTTTGAAAGGCATGTAATCAGAAGCAGAAATTTTTTTTTTTTCGGCCTAAATCAGAATGGTTTTATCTTCTAGTATGGTGTCTAAACGGTTTGGGCTAAAATGCTTCCTGTTTGAACCAGTGCAGTTGACCCAGAGTTACGTAACGCCTTTTATTGGCACGCTTTTGTATTAAACAACGTACTGCATGGCTAGAAAGTGGGCACAAAGCACCCGTGAATCTCCTAATTCTCCTCCCATCAGCCATTCATGAAAAAATCCAATTCCAAGTCCAATCTCCGCAATTCCTCTTACCACATGGCCGGCGAGTGTTTCTCATTGTGCTCGCACACGCGATTTACAAACATGCAGATAGCAATGCAACAACCGCTAACTGGAGAGTAGTTATCATAAAACTCTAATATCATGTAATACCAGGAAAACATATGTTAGTATCATGTGTATTTGCACGTGACTTGCACGATGTTCAGGCTTGTGCATACCGGTTGACTTTGTGCTTTGATGCAACTTGTTTACGTGACGATGCAAGTGCAAATCTAGTCTCAGTTCTTGTGGTTTCGAACACAGGTTTCGAACATTGGTTTTGAACATCAACTTTCTCCGTCAAAATGATGTCTTTTTGCACCACGAAAGCTATAAAAAAATAGCCCCCAAAATGAAAACAAAATGATGTTCTGAAAGGGAATTTTTTTTTTAAATTTAAGGCCACATACGATACTTTAAAAATGGGAATTTAAGGTCACGACAGTCCATACGGTACACCGTACCCCTCGGTATCAGTGAGCGTGGCCGCTATTTAGGGGTTATTGTTGTAGCCCACAGAGCCAGCCCAGCAGCCAACCGGATGTCATGCTTGAGTGACCGAGTGGATATAGTGTTTGTACCAATCAGGGACTCACTGAGGGGGCCATTCCCGCCCGGTACTCGTACGGTCTGTAATGGGAAGTCATACCTAAACAGCTAGCTGGATAAAGCCCGATGTTTAATTAGTTGGGCATGTAGGTAATACACATGCATAATTATCGTACTTGCGCAACCTTTGAAAAACACACTCAGATCACATTAATCATAGATTCATTCCTAATACTCGATCTGCAGGTTTGATAGCTCTGTAACAGAGCTGATACTCGGTGCATCGTGGAATGTGTTGGACCATTTGTTTAATAGTGCACTTTTCTTTTGTATTGTGTTTGTCACTAGATACTCCCTGTTTGCTGTTGTCAACCACCATGGCACGATTGAGACGGGTCATTACACATGCTATGTGCGCCAGCATAAGGACCAATGGTTTAAATGTGATGATGCCCTGATCACAAAGTCTAGCGTGCAAGATGTACTCCATAGTGAAGGGTGAGTGGCAAGTCTCTTGAGATTCACA
This sequence comes from Patiria miniata, assembly GCF_015706575.1. Classification (NCBI taxonomy): domain Eukaryota; kingdom Metazoa; phylum Echinodermata; class Asteroidea; order Valvatida; family Asterinidae; genus Patiria; species Patiria miniata. The sequence goes on from NW_024037067.1 coordinate 7,463,173, forward strand.
GGCCAAACCTCTCATATTCCATTTGACCACTGAAAAACTTCCTAATCTGTCTACCTTTGAACCCACAATGTATCGACCTGAAACGTTTGCTTGAACTGACCCAATAATAATATTTGATTCCAAATGTAATAAATGAAAACCAACCTGTGATGTTTTAACAAAAAGGTCCGTAATGCAACAGAGAATCTCACAAAACTAACAGGATTTCTTGATGATTGTCTGTGTGTTGATCACAGGAAGAGAGTTTGAATGTAATAAAAACTGCATTTTGTAAGGAATTGTGGGATTATGTTGTTAATAAGTATCAGTATATAGATTATTTTGCATCGGGATATCGTGTAGTGGCATTTTCATATCGCCATTGTGATATGTAATGAACATACAGCTATATTAAATTACTAGAGCACTAACTCCTCATTCTTGCGCACGGAGACGCTTTGAAGCCGTCCTGGGCGCAGACATTTTGAATTCATGTGCGTGTTTGTAGAACATAATGACATTAGATGGATTGAATTTTGAAAGTGTACTCTACATGCAACGCACAAGCAGAACATAGCAAACAACTTAAGCTAGTCATATCGGTTTAAAAAAACGTTACGGCGAATAGCATAGGCGTAGCACGTTCTGTGGTTTGTGCAGAGCAAAATGAAATCCTCATTTGCTGATCATGTGTTTCGGTTTTGGGCGTATCAACATCGGTAACATGCCTGTATTGAATACAAACGCAGATATGCAAATAGCCATGCAAAGGCCGTACAAAATTTCAAGTTTTCCATATGTTTGTGCACAAATATGGATAGGCCCAGCAGGCATCACTTTGTACATGAGTCAGCGCTCTAGTAATTTAATATAGCTCTATGGTAATGAATCAATACACCCCTATTGTGTAGCTAGCAATACATGTATGTCGTTTCTATGTACACATGTAGCAAATAGCAAGTCTGCATTATGTCACAATAGCAAACAAACCTTTCCGTCATGCTAACCTTATCTGTTGGGCGATCGTGTATCTAAGGGCCTGGTTCCTATAAGGAAACAAAATCCAACTTTAAATTATTTGACCTACCAAACTAGTTGGCAAATTAAGAACATGCAGGTATGTCATAGATAAAGGGCAGGGTTTTGAATTTTTGAGGGAAATTTGGGGGCAAAATGATGATGACAACGACAAAACGCAACACTAAAATAAAGATGGCAATCACCGTGCGATGTACTGTGAAGGCGCAGGGCGCTGAATCGCATGGCACCAACCGTAAACTGTGTAGGAAAATCGTAATTTTTACCCCAAGAAACTGTTCAAAATTACCAAAAAAGGTGTCATTATGTTGAGAGAAGTCTGCTCTAGGTTGAAAAGGTCATTTTGAGTAATAAAAAAACACCCTTGACACTAATTACATCGAAACTAAACAGGGGCCCTACACTACACGATCGCCATCTGTTGACATGCAAAACCACTTGGTTTTTAAACTAATTTTATCATATAAGCAGTCAGAAATCATCTCTTCTCAGACTGTTATTTGCTCTCTCTCATTTCAGATATCTACTATTTTACCACAAACGCATCCTAGAGTATGAATGACATCCTCCTTCACGAGTCATTCAACCAGCAGAGTCCGAAGTATCAGTGAGTCAGTGCAACTGAAATTCTTTGCCATCATTAATGACAGGACACTAAGGGACTGGATGATGTCTAATAGAAGTGTGGTTCCCAAGCCATATCTATGCCTACTCCCATATTTACCACCCAAAGGTACCATACTCAGTCTAGATGGAGCATGGACTTTAGTTTGTGCACACTAATCCAGTTACAGTACTTAAGAATATGCATTTGAAGTTGTTTTTTAACATCCCTCTGTTACTTGAGTCAGGTTCTTTTCTTGACAGTAAAAAAAAAAGTCTTCAAATTATAATTTACCATAAAGTGAATACTTTTTACCATTTAGCTGCATATAATGAAAATACTACAATATTATTCAGAGACATCTTACCATTGTGTTTTTAAGCATGTTTTATGTTCTTAAAGATCAGTCTCTTCAATTTGGTAAACATTGACTAATTGTGAAGACTATATATATTTGAAACAAGCTACAACATCGAAAATTAAATAAGGGGAGTTTCAGTCAGACTGCTAGAGCCGTACCGAGACTTAAAATGGGCGTCGCCAGGATTTTTCTTGGGGGGAGGGGGCAAAAAACTTTTCTTTTTTTTTCCCAAATCCCTGTACTTTGGGGACATTTGCCCACCCCACCCATTAAATTAACAGTAATATTACTTAGCACCTCTTTTTCTTTCTTTTTTCTGTTTTAATTTTGTGTCCTTTTTTTTTTTTTGGCACTTTTCCGGGGGGGGGGGGGGGGCAAGCCCGATGCCCATGTGACTTAAGCAAACAGGCCTTTTCTGTTGGCTGCCCTCAGTGACGCAATTTTCCATTCTGAGCACGCTGGCTTTTAACAGAGGGGGCGGAGCAGCTTGTAAAGTGTTATTTTTTTACAGCTAAAACTCCCCTGATTTAATTAGTCAATGTTTGCCACTGATCTTAAAATACCTGGAACAGATTATTTTCAGTAATTTTTGTACCAATTTCATAGAGATTTGGCTCTTTGATAACATGTTTTATCCATGACCCAAGCAAATGTTTTTCTCAGTATGACACTTTTCAGGATTTGCAAGTCTAAATAATTTGACCTGTCGCCTTACTTATATTGGCTGGTTTTTGAATCCGTATAAATTACTCTGCTGTGCAGAGAAAACTTAAAAAGTATTAATTTATTTTCTGTGATAAAATAGGTAAAAGTTATAATGAAGTTGTCAAAATATGTGCAATTTGGCTCTTGTCAAATATTCTGGAATGCACAATTATGATGCAGATCTTAACTGTACTCTGAGGTCCAGTGCCCATTTTATGCTTTAGAAAACATTCACATTTTGTCGTCGTTGCTTGGAGGTGGGGGGGGGGTGCCCTGCATAGATTAAGATGTTATGGTGCTGACAAGGTTAATATTTCACATCACTTATGATACCTGCAAATCTGTGTTGTAGTTGAGCCTTGGGGCAAATAACAACATTCTGCTACGCACAAACTATTTGCCAAGTTTTCAGTCGAGGTCTGCTTAGCTCATCAATTGGCTTAGTCATATGTTCTGTTAAGGAAAATACACGAGAAAGTGTGGATTCGTAATTTAAGAATTCACGAGGCACGAAGCGCCGTGTGAATTCATCAATTAAGAATCCACACTTGCGAGTGTAATCTTTGACTTGAACCATTGCGTCAACAATAGTATTGGAAAGAATGTTGCAACCTGACGCCACTTTTTTCTTCATATATCATCTCAATGAAGGTCATTCGTTGCAAAAATGATGATAAGACATGAATCTAGGACTGAGAAATGTTTCCAATTTTGTTTGGAAATACTTGAAATGACTCTCCATAGACTTTGTACACAAGTGCGGAAGTGGCATCAGGTTGCAACATTTTTTCCTGGCGTGTTTAGCATGTGTATCGCCACACCCATACAACCAAGCCATTTTGTGTGTATAGGCTCCTTACGTCAAAATGGATAGTTCAGAAGACAATTTCTCTCTGACTAAAAGTAGGTTTTGCAGTGACGGTGGAGAATCAGACAGTGAAGAAGCATTGGTAATTTTCGGAAAGCAAATTTTCACGCAGACGGTCCTATTCATGCTCATTATGGAGAACAATTGTCCGGCGTGTTCAAAGTGTGGATTCGTAATGCCGAGTCCACACTTACTAAAGATCCGTCGTTCCGTATTCACACTTTTAACAATAGTGTGATGTCATAGCAATGGTTTAAGTTAAGAAACTCCATGAATTAGTTTCAGCAATACGAGTCAAATAGTAGACTAAACATGCATTGTGAGTCTACAACTGCCTCAAGTTAATCTCAGGGCTTCTCTTTAGCCCAGACTTGATCATGGACTCATGTCTATGGTATGTGCCTCGTGCGCGTGGTGCTATAAATCTCCTTTTATGGAGGTTGGTGCGCGTATTGCGCGATATGGCTCAGAATGCAGCGGTGCAGGAATAAAGTATTTAAAACCACCACCGTGACACACTCTCATCCAATAAGATTGGGTAAACTGTCTTAGGCATTTATGAAAGTTTTCAGTCAAATCAGTTATGTCAAACCAGGAGCTTTTTAGGACTCGGGGGACTTTGATCCTACCACTTCCCAGGCCTAATTTCAGAACACTAATTTCCGAGTTGTAACAAGTCAAGTCACAAGTTAGGCTGCGAGTACCAGGAGATGAACAATGACAAAGCCTTCGTCTTGATTTGAATAACTTACATGTTACTTGATGAATGAATCTCTGTACTAATGACGTCACATTTTGTTTACATGTGCACTTTCCTATGGAGCCAGTGGGGGCCCACGGTCCACTGAGCACCATAGGAAAGTGCACATGTAAACAAAGTGTGACAACATTAGTACAGAAGCTTATTGTGATTGACTTGGACAATTATGGCTAATTTCATTCAAGGGGTACACATATTTCATAAACTTGAAATAACTTTAGTTTTACAAACTCCCACTTGACCAAGTTAACCCCCCTCCCCCAAATAACCATGACAAGTCTTCAAAAGAGACCGAGGTTGCGCAGACTATTAATTAACCACTCATCCCTGACTTGTGTCTCCCCTGGGTAGAGGGGATGCCTGGACTTCATCTGAACCTGTAGAGTCCAGCCACTTTGCATACGACTTCAAGATGCTCTCTTGAAAGTTGAAATGCACATTGGTTCCCTACATGGGTGGATGATTTATGAGGATTCTGGAAGATCCCTAGCAAATATGCTGAAGAAAGTCGTGAAAGTAGGGAAAAAAGGACAGGCAGTTCTGGGAAAGTGCATTATCATGTCAATGGTCTTGTCTTGGTTTCACTCATGTACACGGATGCAATTATGCTACTTTGATTACTTGAATCTTATTAAATGTGTGTGATATAACAGTCCTCTGCAGGGATAAAGAAATACATTGTAGCATTACAATTAGTGGCTTAAGAAAAAAATGAGAATATCGGTGTTTAGTATCAGTCATTGAATATTGTAATTTCCCCGACAGACTTGTCGGAAATGTTATCATGAATATGTACATCTTATCATAAATGTGTACAGAATTACTGAATTGCTCTTTTTGCTGTTTTTGAAAATATTTCCTTCCAGTGGGGAACTGTGTAACCAAACCTACATGTAGCTGCTAATTTCTTGTGTAAAGAAACCTGCAACACTGGATAAAGAAAGTCACAAAAACAACTTGCCTTGTTTGCTTCATTATTTACTGCGTCCACGTACACAAATGCTACAGTTTCTGTTACAGTTGTTCTCGAAAAACAAATCTACCCTAAACAATTTGGTTTGTATCACAATCATTGATTACATAGGTTAAACCACCTAATGAATAAATAATTAAAAAGGCACATTACAGGTAATACTCATTCCATAATTGATACTTAATTAAAGTACACTTTTACATTCGACATAATCCATATTGATAATACTGTAGTCAACAGAAAATCACACAACAAAATTACTGTCCAATCATGAGTCTGGAAATGTCACATTTGGAAGCACATGTAGGTAGCTGTACACATAAACTCTTGAACTCCAATTATCTGGGAGAGCTGACGGATTTATACGTCTGATTACGAGGGGAAATATTCAGTCCCTTTTGGTTAGTTTTTGGTAAGAGAAATTATGGAAGGACACATAACACAATGGGATAGGCTGGATATTGACCCATCAACATTCTTCATTGCAATATAAACTCATTCTTATGAGTTCAATATTATAGCTTTATGTAATAACAAGGATTACCTATCAAGTCTTTACAGTTTAATGTATGTTGTGAAACTAATTGAGTTCATTCCTCTTAATACATGACCTTGGTACATGTATGTACTTCACAATTAACAACGAAAAAAACTTGATCCATCTGGGCAATTCCATGGTACCTGGCGTTACACTTTTTGGCATCATATTACATGCAGAGATTTGTGGGCTTCTTACTACATGTAGTTGTACTATCTTTTTACTTTTTTGCATCAACAATACCGCGTATTCAAGGCTTTTCCCTGATCGTCGCTGATGACATCACAAACATGTACACTCGTTTAACCATGGAAATCTTTGGAAATGTGGCTACCTGCATTACACAAAAAGGGCCCATCACAAATTGCCTAACTTTTAATTCAGTAGTTTCCCTTCGAGTGAAACTGCAGTAACCAAATGAGTATTTTTACAAGATATCTAACATACAAAAGTATAAATATGGATAATAAATAATGTAGACCAAATTCAGGTACAGATAGAAAGAAAAAGGCGGGTTACTCGCATTACGGTTACAGTTTGTCTGCCCTTCTTTGGTACAAGTTAAAACATATCAGAAACTAATAAATAAAAAAAGTCTTTTGGCATAAAAAAGAAAATATTTCTCTCCTTTAAAACAAAAACTCATAATAACCCTTGCATTTTACATGTAAAAACAAGGTGCCAAAATGACTACTAAAAATCCATACTTAAAAATAACCCAGTTAAGACAAAAAACACTTAAAACTTTTTAAACACACTTAAAAATTATGACACTTTATCTCACTGGCACATCACTCAAATGAAGGTCTTGTTGCCCCTTTCATTTGATACCACATTTGAGGTTGTAATGTTTGTAGTTTTGAAGATTTCAATGTTCTACTTTTCAGGTGCGTCCACTTTTGCGTGGAATTGCCCATAGATTATACAAAATCCTAGTCAAAATATATTTTAAATTATGCATGCATAATTCTAAACCGGTAACTTTTAGCAACTCTACCTATAATTATTATTACCTACACTCTACTTGGTGGCTTTGTTTTGTTTATTGTATTTGTTTATTTTCCCCATTTGATTCTTTGAATTAAATGTGTTGAATCCACTTAGCAAATTTTACAATAAGTTAAAAAAGAGTGATTTTTCAGAGGAATAAATATTCAGCCAAAACACTTAAAGATACAATACCAATAAATATTATAGGATATTTGCTGCATAATTAACAGTTGAATTTCCAAGCTTTGATTAATGGCAAGTTGCAATCAAAATACTGATTAAAATGTTCTATAATACTTCAGTGTAACATCAAGTAAGAAAATACAAATGAATACATACATGTACCATAGAATTTGTTGTAAAAGTGGTATGATCAAACATTTGAAAATGATCTGTGATTAATTTAAGATTTATGTCAAATGTCAAAACACCGAGAAAAAGACCTTTAAAGTTGTAAAAAAGAAAAATGCCAACTTTTTTCCTTAAAAACACTTTCATTCCAAGATTTTTTATACTATTTCTTAAAATATGTGTAGTAGACATATCAAAGATTACAAAGACAATGTATCAATAGATCTGAAAAATTGAAGAAAAAAAAATACCCCCATTTAGTTTTTTACATTTTTTTTCCACTACGGCCTGTGCCCAGTTTTGTCTCATTTTTGCCAGAAAGCCTCACATGTTTTTTCCCTTTCATAGAGACATCAAGCAGTTAAGTACAATCAAGCCTTCATCCCTCGCAACACATGTGTAAGCACTTACTGGTTTTCAGGCATGGAATTTGCTCAAGATGGGCACAATATTTCTCCTGAACTTATCCCTGATTTTTCAAAAATGTCAATGAACAGAGTTGGAAACTAATCCTTTACTCTGTCAAATTCATAGGTTTTTTTTCAAATCTCAGCTTCACCTGAGGCTTTGCTTCATTTCAAGCTCCAGAATCATTTTGAAGCCTTTTATTCTCACATCAAGTGAACATTTTAGCCTCAAATTACGGGCCTCAAACTATGAGTCCAAGAAGCAGACAATGGACCCAGCACTGATGCCTATCGTGTGTCAGGGTTACTAACTCATGAAGCTGTAGCCTCCAACCCAAGCTGGAGATGGAGGCCAGATTTGGATAAATCCCTTAGGAACTATGACCATGGTCCTCTGCATGAGGTTTACAGACCCCTACAACATGCTTAAGATCCCCCTTGGCATCCAGCTCCTGAAGCTTTTTGTACTCCAAGCTGAAGTCATGTGAGCTTTCCTGGTAGCTGAATTCAGGCATTTCCTCGTAGTAGTGGTGTGGGATGGATTTTCCTTTGGAATCCTTATGGAAGGGATAGAAGCCATACAGACTGATGCTGGTGCAGAAGGTCTGGGCAACCACAAACATGTCAAAGCCCAGAGTACCTCTCTTGGATAAATTCCATTTCCTTACACAGAAAATGATACAAGAAAATCAGGAACAATCAGTCTGAAAATAAAGCAATTATTCTTTTCCACTTACAAACAAACACCTTGCCAAATCCAACTTTACAAACAAATTGAAAATTTCTATTAAATATTGGATCTTGGAGATGAAAAAACAACTATTTTTTTTCCAGCAGGATTCACTATTTTTTTTTTTGCTACAAGTTTACAGATATTGCAGAAATCAGTTGGGTCCAAGGCTTCACCAAACAGCTGTACATGTAGTAGGGGTGATGGTGACCATTATATTGATCATTTACACTTAAATGTTGTTTTGTGTGATTCAGCAGGAAGGGTGAATAGTGAAAACTTGAAAAGAACTGATTAAACAACATAACTGAGTTGCCCTGTCAAGACTTCATGACAGAACAAAATGTACCTTGGTAAAATTTCACTAAAGTTTGATAATGCGACTGATACTTACTTTTCTATACTGATTGGTTTCCAACTGTAGGCAAAGCGAGCTTTGGAGTTCTTGAAGTGTCGGATTGCATTTGTGACATTTCGGAACATATCGTCATGTGGAGGGCGAAGGTGTTTAAGATACCACACGATAGAATCATTCAGACTGTGTACATGATTCAGGTATCGGTCTTTGTATTGCACATATTCTGGCTTTGGATTCTCTAGTAAAGAACTGCTGAACCAGACGAGAGTCTCTGTGTTGAAGGCAGAGAGGTTTGCCTTGTGGCCCACATCCTTCTCAAAACCGCTAATGGGGGCCAAGTTGGCTCGGATGACAAAGTCATGGGCATCTATGGCTGTACCACAGCCACTGCCCAGCAAGATGCCACTATTGCCCACAATGGCACAGGAGCCCTGGTGTGGAAGCAGCTGCACATCACGGAAGTGATCCTCCACCAGGCATTCATTGACTATCATGGACTTGGGAAGGTGCTTGGTAGCATCTATCAATGGAAGACGGACAATGGGTTTCTGTCTGTCGTAGGTGTGTTGCTCTGCTGGCAGGTCTCCACGGTAGATGAAAATGGCTAGATCTAAAGGAACACAGATATCATCTGCGCGCCTGTAATCCAAAAGACAATACATGCACATTGATGATCATGCTGACTGGAATCCATACGTTATTTGGTACAAGTGTAATTTAAAAAAAATAATTAAAACACTGTAAAACACGGTCTCACATTGGTGATGCAGTGAGCAAAGATCGATGGGAGACAACATCTAACATTTGGGCTGTATTTATACACATGTACTGTTTTGTCTCACATCCGAATGTGCTCAGATGATCATTGTTTCTCAAGATGCTAGTTGTTCTTAATAATCAGAGAAAGCTTTCCTCTTACTCTGTGGGAGAATTACTATAAATGTAATTTACCAAAACTGAAATATAATAACCCCTCGGACATTGACATTGCATTCTGAGCATGGATGACAAACAAGCAATGCAATCTCCACACAAACCTATTGGGGCAGTGACCAGGGAACCAGTAATAATTGTTATTATTGTACTATTCAGTATTTTTTTTAACAATTGATTGGTCACCATTTCAAATGATGAGTCTTTCCATAAAGTTAGGATATGCTTGCAAGAATTGAACACATTTTGAGATTAGGTATACAGGGCCACTCAGGGTAGCTAAATTATTGTTGTTGTTAATTTTCTTAGTGACTCTTCAAGTGGTTTAAAAAAATTTCAGAGCATTTGGATGCTTTTCAAATGCGCAGAGCTTTTTTTTTTTTACAACTAGAGGAGTCCAAACAAACACTATTAATAACAGTTAGCTACTCTGAGCAACTCCTTACACTTAATTTGTCTGAATGACACGAAACATTCCCCAACTTCATGGAAAGACCTACATGTATATGGGCTGATAAGAAACAAAATTGAAAATAAGTATCAGTTTGAAGAGCTTTAAAAATCAGAAATTATCCATATGTTAAGGTTCCAGTCACCAGGCAATGAGAAACAAATGTGATTAGTCAGTGTTGGATGAAACAGCTTGAAATCCTGAATCTGTTTGGGGGCCAATAATGGTTCTTCCCCTTTTAGTATTTAGTTCAAAAAAAGGAAGAACCATTATGACAACTTTCTTCCAAAAAACATTTAGAAAATTATTTTTAAGAAATTATACTTCAAATGACTACTGTAACAATGAGAAAAGAGATGATAACGGATTTTTGGAGATGTAAGTAAAAAAGGAATCAAATTAAAGTTTAAAACGATGAACTGCCCCATATGTTTGTGTTCAACTGACCTGATTTGCTTGTCACCTATTAACAAAAAAAGGCATTGAAAATATTGAAAAGGTATTTCGCTTTCTTTGCTCAAATGAAGGGGGAGTATTTAAGTTACACACAAATTTCACAGTTAAAGTGATTAGAATAATAATAATTACCCTGGATTGGACATTTGGGAGACATCCCCATAGACTTCTGCACAAAACTGTTCAAACTTAAATGTGCCCTAACCCAATATTCCCTTGTCCTTTTTCCACGAAATTTGGTGTGTTTACTAATTAGACCATTAGTTACTAATTAGACCACGAGCAACAAATATAATCTAATTGCGACAGTGAAATTTTGCCTCTAAAGGGGGGCTGTGACATTAGGGAGACATGAAAATGTCTCCCTAATGACCGATGTCTCCCACCGTGCGAAGAAATTACGATAACGTGTCTCCTTAATGGTACCATTACACGTATAGTCATATAACAAAATTGTATGAAAAGCCTCTGAGCCCAGACTTACTCGCTGCAGACATTCTTGCACTGAAGAGTAACTTCCTTCATTTTCTGTGTGAATTTGTCAAACTTCTTGGGTGTGTATTTGGGCAGTGCACTAGGAAGCTCTGCATGTATGGCAGCAGGTATGTGAGCAGGTATGTGAGCAGGTCCTGGTACCTCCCGTGATGTGTTGCAGCTCCATAGCTCCCTCTTGATGAGCATAGCGGTTACCAGGAAGGAGAATACCAGGGACACCACAAGGCAGAGGAGCAAGAACTTGGAATGAATCATAGCGGATGCCTTTATACTTGACTCATGAGACTCATGAAGCACCTTCAAAGAGAACAAAGTATAAAAGGAATTAATTATGATGGTACTTATTGAATCTATAAAGGATTGAATGGGGATTTAACTTCAGTTTTTTTTAGTCGAAATGTAGGGAATATGTAGACAATAAAATAAAAAACAAAAGAAAACATTAAATAACATATTAAATAGCAAAAAAAAAACCAATAGTAGCGATCGAGCAACCAGGGGCAGACTCTGACTGGCTGAATGAATGAATGAATGAATGACAAAACATACGGGCCAGGGACAACAAAAGTAAACTGAATTACCGCACATATCGCATACACGGCTATGCGATATGTGCAGGCTGCACTGTTCAGGAAACAGTCGTCGGTGTACGCATGCACACACGATATGCCCGACTGTGAATGCGGGCGTGCGCTTGGCCGGCGCGCGGACGTCATCAGTTTGACCTCACAATTTGAATGAATCGTACGCAACAACATTCAAGATGGAGGTTACCGGCACGACAGCTCGGCGAGGCTCGGTTTCCGAATTGAAGGTGAAATTTCTCTTTTCTTCTCTAAGGTATGTGAACCTAACCACCACCATTTGTATTTCCAATTCCCACTGAAGCCTACAGGGGCGCATAAGGTAGTTTGAAGACCGTTTTGGGGGTAAAATCTGAAGACTTTGATTGGGGGTACGAGTGAAAATGGTCCAAACAAATTAGTAGTAACCGCAATAGGGCCATCGATCTCGGACTCTACTGTCGGGCGACCATGTCCAAATGTTATAAAAGCGATCCGTAGAGTCCTAGTTACTCGGACTTCGTCCAAAGTGTAATATTCCACTTTGGCTGGTCCATTATTAGGTGAAATCACAAGGTGAGGTGAATCCCGACAGGGCTATTTTATAAGTTGGCCGCCAGCTTTTTTTTTTAAAAGGCCGCCACTTGGACTCGGGGAATGACATATCAGCTTAGCAACCACACAATAGACAAATAATTTGTCCCTGCTGTCGCCAATCAGAAATGGAAAAAAATGTTGCAACCTGACGCCACTTCCAAGATTGTGTATAAAGAGTACGAACATTTTCTATGTCCTAACAAGAAGATCGGAAATGTTTCTCAGTCATTGTCAGTCCTAGCCCCATAAATGTGGCCTATTTACTGGACTACCTCCGTAAACATAGGCCACAAATCCACATGTACAAAAACGTGTCGCACTTTGCCAAATTTTGATTTTCACATTTAGGCTTAGTTTTTAGGGTTTTTTGCTTTAGAAGCATACTCACCCTCTTTATAGGCTAATCAGAAAGTGCTGCCTTTTTCAGATGTCTATTTTTTGTGAAATTTCCAGATTCATTTGCACACGTTTGCGTATCAAAATTTCAACATGAAATTTCACAAAAATTAGACATCTGAAAAAAGGCAGCACTTTCTGATTAGCCTATAAAGAGGGTGCGGTGTTACTATTTACCGGAAAACACCGGAAAATACCGGAAAATACCGGAAAATATCAACAAACTACCGAAAAATACCGGAATACTACCGGAAAACACCGGAAAATTACCGGAAAACTTCCGGAAAATACACTTAATACCGGAAAACACGCTAAATACCGGAAAACACCGAAAAACCACTAAATACCGGAAAACACCTGAAAACACACTAAATACCGGAAAACACACTAGATACCGGAAAACACTGGAAAACACACTAATTACCGGAAAACATACACAAATCCCACTAAATACCGGAAAACACCTAATTTTTGAACTTTTTTGGGTAGTTGCAAATGTTGACAACGTCAATTATTTTTGCGCCAGTGTAACGTGTTTTTTTTTACCTATTTAATATTTCCCCAACAAAATTCAAAATAGGTTACCAAGCTGCATGTTCATTTCGAAGTTTGGTCCATTTTATTCTTCGTTTCCGTTTTAAAATGCTGGTGTGCGTTGCTAAAAAAAAAACTTGCATCTAGTCGTTGAAGTGCTATTTGCTTCAGAATAAAACAGAGTACATATTCCCCTAGCCCGACTGCGTCTGGCCGTACAGTACTATCGCAAGCTCTGTAGTACGGCCAGACGCTCAATGCTTCCAAAAAGACTGAATTTTTTTCCCCGTTGATGTAGCGATTTTGCTACAGATTTTGATCGAGATTATCTTTTCATCCAGGACACAAATTTCCAAAGTTAAGGTTCTTAGTCATAAAGCAACTCATACCTTTTCGAAAAAACGTTCTTTGGTCTCAATATTTTCATCCATCTGGCCAAAAGACTACTTTTAGTCATCATCTTCCACAAATATCGTCCAGAAAATGTCCTCCATGCGATTTCAAAATGGCGGCCGCGTTGTAATGTATGCATTATGCGAGCGTGCTTGGGTAAGATAATGAATATGCATTATTTAGTTCATGACCTCGTGTTTGTATGGCCAGCCGCGCCGCGCGCCCGACAAACGTCATAAACTATGACGTCCTTTCAGGACACATCACCCCACTTTTTTCACAATAGAAAAACATCACCCCAGAAGGGAATCTTTAGAAAAAGGGATAATGGGAACACAATGCTATCACCCCACAAGTCCGTCTGGCTAGACCGGGCGTCCGTCCGTCTGTCCGGGCGTTCTGACCATACCACCCTTGTGGGGTGATGTTCCATTCAGGACACATCAGGCCGGTCCGGTTTTTTTGGGGGGGGGGGCGTCGCATTTTTTTGCAGCTCACTTTTGTTTTTTGTTTTGGCTGCGCCAACTTTGGTGTGTTTTCCGGTAGTTTTCCGGTATTTTCCGGTGTTTTCTGGTATATAGTAACACTCACCCTGTATGCTTCTAAAGCAAAACAACCCTACAAACTAAGCCTAAATGTGAAAATCAAAATTTGGCAAAGTGCGACACGTTTTTGTACATGTGGATGTGTGGCCTATGTTTGTGGATGTGTGGCCTATGTTTACGGAGGTAGTCCAGTAAATTGATTTAATTAAGATTTAATGATTATCTTATCATTTTCGAAGTGGCTATCGTTACGGCATTCGTTGTTTAGCGCCCTCTACGATACTTTTTTGATACGCACGCAGGTATATAATTATTTGTTTCCCCACGTGCAGGTGAGCAGTGCGACAGCTCAGTCGATAGACAGTAGGATTTTGCACCGCGAGGTTGCGGGTTCGGATCTCAGTTTTGCACTCGAATTTTTTTCCTTTTCTAACCTGAGGCTTTGGAGGATTTTTTTTAAAAGGGAAATAAAGTCCGAATTTTATAACGTTCAAATTCACTTTTGTCCTTCTTATTTTATATTTTCTTGTCATGTTTTTATAAAAGTTGCAGTCTACCGTAACGATAGAAAATGGGAGGTGCATTACGGCTGCCGTAACAATAGCCACTGCGTATCATTTTTGCAATGAATGACCGGAAAGATTCTCTGGCCATCACAAATTTTACCCTACAGTGACCTATCAGCCATCAGAAAGTGATATTAATTAATGTCCTAAAACATTTAGCGGAGAAAATATTGAAGCATTTACTGAGAAAACAGAATTTGTTCAGACCAGTCTCATCCTGCTCATAGGGTTTGTGCACAGGGTGACAAGTGATGTCCAGATATGGGATTGGGAATCATTCCGAATGGCCTTTAAAATGCTTCATTGAGACAATATATGAAGAAAAAAGTGGCGTCATGTTGCAATATTTTTTTCTGGAAATCTTTCCCAATAGGAGGAAGTAACTCACCATGAACAATGTAGTAAGAAGACAGAACAGCATCAACAACTTCACATCAGCACCATCATTTTGTACACCATGATTAGCCACATTGTCAGTTCATAATAACGTTTTGTATCGTATTAAGCGTGCACGGAGCCGGCCACGGACGTGTGCACCTGCATTTTCACCACTTTCCATCTTGACCTATGATTTGACGGGGAGCCGGGCGATTCCACTACTATAGGAGGGGGAAACGACCAAAAGACACAGGGACAAGATACGATTGCATAATCATTGCTCACCTGCAGCTGCAGTTCTATAAATCTGCAGGGGTCCAGGTACCCTTGACAAAACTATTCGTATCCTTTTTTGTTATTGGTGGGAGCCGGAGGGGGGGGGGGGATTGGCGAGTTGCAGCTTGCGGGCCTGTGCCCCATGGTTGAACTACATGTACAACGAACGGACGACCAGAAGATACTCAGACTAATAGGGATTTGCAGAGCTGTTAAGTGGTGGTAAATGCCAACAGTCTCGAGTATAATACAAATATTTGTTCCAAGCAATCATTTTCACACAAAGGCGTTTCCCTCAATAACGTCAACGTTTGTCATGCTGG
The DNA here is from genome assembly GCF_015706575.1 of Patiria miniata. Taxonomy (NCBI): domain Eukaryota; kingdom Metazoa; phylum Echinodermata; class Asteroidea; order Valvatida; family Asterinidae; genus Patiria; species Patiria miniata. The sequence continues at coordinate 7,478,741 of NW_024037067.1, forward strand.
TTTATTTTGACTTTTTTGAAGAGTACAAGACAAGTCACATTGATAGCTTATTACACCGATTTGATTAGCAAGGACAACCAGAGGACTCTTATGGATACCTAGACAATTGTTCAGTTATGCAAGAAACTGTTCCACCAACAACTAGACAATTTATCATTACCCATGGTACAGAGTAGACAGCATAGCCATAATGGACCTATGAATAGACCGACCAACAGACCAGCAAATATATTGATAAAAGTCTGACCAACCAACAAACCATATTTACTTACGTTTTGGAAAATTCTTACTTTTTGATTCAGCAACTGTTAGAGTGTTTCTACTCTGCACAATGCAATTCAGCATTTATTATTTCAATGGAAACCAAACCTCAATGAACCTTCTGTCAGATGAATTCAAAGATGGAGATGTAATCCTAAAGTAATCACAAATGGTCACCAATGTCACAAACAAGCCTGATACAATGAATATGGGATCCTCTGTAAGACAATCCCTACCACACACAATACAACTACATCTCATCAAATAACCACTGCATCAGTTGCTATGGTTAGTATATCTCAGATATTCATTAATGGCATTCTGGTGAAATTGGGTATCAACAAAAGGTGCATCTCAAGCCAAAACAAAGAAATATAGGAAAGTATTAATGTTTCTGAATTCCATGTACAGACATGTCCATCTTTTGAAATAATCATCTAATTGAAAAGTCGATAAATTCTTAATGTACAGTTTGTGATCTATTACTTGCATTCCAATCTGTATACCCCTTTGAAATGATAGGAATTTCAACAACATGTAAAGTAACTGCCACTTATGTTAAATAAATAAAGATATGTCCGTGATTGGTATTAATGATTAAGTGCATAAACCTGTGTGTGATATATGACATACAAGTACACAAATACATCTTCATTATTCACACCAATGACTGTACAGACCATCTACAATATCCACATGAACATATACATTACATTAACACATTTACATTACAGCCGTCACCTTCATTAATTCTGTAACTTTCTTTGTCAAAAACCTCTCATTTTTAATAAACAAAAGAGAAAATGCAGCAATTAAGTAAATAAATAAATAAGTTGGTTTTGAAGATCTCTATTATATATTTCAATGAAAAAAAACAAAAACACCAAATTGTATTTGGCAATGAATACTACTGACAACAATTTGTTGCCTCAGTGCAACAAAATTGTAACTCCAATTTCTCTTATCTTGAATAAGTCCCATTTTAAACTTTTGTGGCACCATGTTAAGTTTTCATTGATATGAAACATGCAGGATACTTCTGCATGTTTCATATCAATAAAAAATTATTTGAGATGAGAGAAATCCTAGTTCTGACCTTGTCGCACTGACGTGTCAAATTTCAATTAGTGCATTTCTTCTGCACTCACATCCTAACTACACACACTCACACACCAAAGCAGGTTTTAATATAACTTGTCAGTGATAAATTCTTAAAGTGCACTTATTTGGTTTAGAAGAACAAATGCTAAGTAACAGCCTTACTTAAGTAATTTTTTCCTGTTCTTTAAACAAACATCAAATGTATTACACACTTCTGTTACACTGTTCTCAGTTTTGCCAAACGTAAACTTGTTAAACTGTAGCTGACCAAATTATCTGGCAATGAATTTTTTTTTTTTATTGGTATATTTTTTTTGTTTTGCAATGCCCTTAAACTACATAATTCTCTTTTAAGTTTGCTTTTCAGTCAAATGTTTAGATTAGTAATCACTACAACCCTTAATATGTTGGTAATGGGTTCAATCTACCCTTGATAATGAAAATTGCATAACTGCAATCTGGCAAAAGGCTTATCTACACTATGAAGCAACACCTTGTCAAGTTAATAAGGGAATAAATGTGCGCTGAGGAGGTTTTTAAGTACTCTGTTTCAGGCTGGTTGGAGTCTGGATGATGATTACCCGAGATGAAGGCGATGGTAAATATCAGCATTCCAGACTCCAACCGGTCTTAAACATAGTGTTTAATACCGACCAAGCACATATTCATAAATTGCATTCATAAATACCTTTTCAGTCAAAAAATCCTTTTCGATTAAAAAAATCAGAACTTTTCGGTCCAAAAATCAAAACACGTCAAAAATTAAAAATTGCCAACGATTTCTTTAACAATTTCTCTTCATTTTTTTTAAACACCCCTCTAGCTATATAATGGAGTGTCCAGCTCGCGATTAAGTACAAAAAAACTCCTTTTATGGAGATTGGAACGAGTACGCGATGTTGCACATAATGCAGCTGTGGCGGTACGTTGTCAATTTAGGACTATGAAATACTGACTCACTGGTAGTATTGTACATGCCTACATGAGGATTGTGAACGTTCAACCAATAAAACGGAAAAAAGCACTGGATTTCATAGGAGTCCAAATTTTGTATGACACTGGAAAAGTGTTTAAGACCAGCCAGCCATGTCTTTATCATCCGTTTAAGACCGGCCACATGACAGGCTCTCAACCAATAGGAATAGGTAAACTGTCTTAGGTATTTAAGAATACAAGATAAACCATGCTGCTAGCATTTGAATCCACATTATAATGTCTTGGCACCATTAAACTGCAAGTTGAGAAAACTTGCAAAATACTAATCAACAAGAAGATGATACATTTAATAAATGAACACAATTTCTTCCTGATGCTAAAATGACTCTTAGTGACTTATTACAGTTTCTCCTTTTGAGTATCCCTCAATAAGATGGCAAAGGGTTCAGGAATTAGGACGATGAAACCACTCCATTCTTACATACAGTGTAGTAGCACCTTTGGAAAATTCAATCAACTCATTAAATTTTCTGCAAAAACATAACTGCAATGAAAATCAGGGAACCTGTTCCTAGCAGTAGGGAGATTGAACCCATTATCCCTTTAAACAACACAGAGCTCTAGCAAAACATTAGTAGCATATTTCTGTTCACGTCTCTCAGCTGTCTGGTATTCCAGCTACACCAAGTGCTGCGCGGTAGGCTCTGAGGGCTTGCCTCATGCTAAGAATGAAGCCTTTGGACAGTGGGAGGAGGATGAAGGCTGGTGCATCAGATGACCCCTGCTCCTTCATCCCTGATGCCATCTTGCCTGGTACCTCCTTGGCTGGTTCCTCACTCTGTGAGGATGACGTGCCAGCCATAGTAAGCCAGTGCTCGATACGCTTGATCAATCTGCAGATGAATTGAATGAATGTGTGAATGTGAATCTATACAGGGTGAGTAAAAAAAAAAAGAAACCCAAATGTCGGGACGATTGTTTTAGTGAAGTTCTGCATGTAGCACTTTCAAAATCTCCGATGTAAAAGCCCAATTCAAAAGCTTTCTTTTAGTACAAGAATTATTCAAATCACTCATGTACTTTTCAAGCTACGGAATTTTAAACACAACCACCGTTTTAAAGTCCTGTCCATGGATCACAAGAAGGTAAGTGTTCTTTCAGCAAAACGAAAACAAACCACATAAGGATGTGTGCGAGTGGTTTTCGTTAAAAACAATGCACACCTTTTTTTGTGATTCGTGGACAGAACTTTGAAACGGTTGTTGTGTTTAAAATTCCGTAACTTCAAAAGTACATGAGTGATTTGAATGATTCTGGTACTATTGAAAAGAAAGCTCAGTGTTCTCCAACTTTGAAAATTAAAGGTTGGCGCTGGGGTCGGCGGGGACTCCTGCGAGCGCGAAGCGCGAAGCGCGAAGCCCTTACGGCGTGGGGTCCGGGGCCCGCTTAAGGGCCCCGGAAAAATTTTGGATTCTAGATGCTCTGTGGTGCAATCTGAGGCGATTCTCCAGGCCAGTTCCCCCGATTTATTTAGCATTCAAAAATTTCCTTTTCAACCTAAAGCAGACTTCTCTCAGATCAAATGACACCTTTTTGTAATTTTGAAAAACAAAATGGGATACAAATTACGTTTTTTTTAACGCGATTTTATGGGTGGTGCCGGTGCCGTGCGATCGTCATCTTTATTTTCATGTTGCGTTTTGTCGTTGTCAGAGTCATTTTCCCCCCAAATTTCCCTCTATTTATGACCTACCTGTATGTTCTTAAATGTCGCCAACTAGTTTGGTAAGTCAAATAAATTAAAAGTGGATTTTGTTCTCTTAGGGAACCGGGCCCATACACGATCGCCATTTATAACTTTTGACAATCGGCATGATCGGAACACCATGTGCACGCGTGTTTTGGCTTCGAGCTCGTTTGCCTCGTACAAAAACATCAATGCGTATTGTGTACCGCGCGTGCAATTGCACTGAGAAAAAGAAAGTCGGTTGGCTGCACGTAAGATCTGCCGTACGTACTCCTGCTGGTGTGTGTGTGTACTAATACAGATATCTATTTTTGCGGTGGGGTTGTCGCTACTTGAAGTATCGGCACACTCCGGAACTGGGATTCAGTTGTCAGTGTGTGTACATCGCGCGTACCTAATAGTACGTACAGTGCATGGGGAATCGCTGGTGTTTGCACAGCCGGCCGTGCGTGTGATTGATTCAGCGAGATTTTAAGACAACCCCGATCGGGCTGGGATGACATCGAAATACATTGTTAATGTGTGAAAAAACAACTGAAATCAATTATTTAGTTGTAAATGTACACTGTAGAGTCAAAAAAATTAAACCTGGCGGCAGGATTTTAAAGCTTGGCGGGGACTTCTTAAACATGGCGGGCGCCTCAGAAAGCATGGCGGGGCGCCAGGTTTGTTCTACATGTTGGAGAACACTGAAGCTTATGAATTGGGCTTTCATATCCTAGATTTTGAAAGTGCTTGAAAACAATAGTCCCGACATTTGAGTTTCGCTTTTTTTTACTCCCCATGTACACCATAGTTAACAAACAAACCAAAGAAAGAGGAATACAAATTTTACCAAGGCAGGACTTCAATCTCAGACCACTGGTTTGCAACTTCAGTACTCTACCAACTGCGCAATTCTTCTAGTATTATTTCTTCAAGAGTCATAGACTAGAAGAAAAAATAGTCGAGCACAGTTCAATGGGAGAATCTTTTGCTTGGTAAAGAGCTGTACATACCTGAAACCATGATGGCGACAAAAGTTGAGCGTCTCTTCATGAAACACATCAGGGGGATTGGTAAGCATGAGAGTCATTGACTGTTGTAAGATTGAAAAAAAATAATACAACTTTCAGAGAATGTAAAACCTACAAGTGAACAAAAAGCAATATCTAAATATAATAGCTAAAACAAATTAAAATATTTGAGTATCTATAACCAAAAACATGATCACCAAACATAACATTGCACAGCTGACATACCAGCGAATAAACGAAAACCCTATTTCAAGTAATTCGCGTTTAAAGTTGGACATTTTTCTGGGCGTCGTATTTCACCCTTACTGTTTCAAATTTTGAATTTGTTATTTCTAAGTCGGCTTTTATAACACCTTTTACATGACATTTTTGACAACCGCAGTAGCACATCATTTGTTGGTACTTTGAATGCACACCTTACATTAGCTGGTTACCAGCGAAATTCTGTATTCGTCACTATGTCAAATTCTGTATTTGTTATTCTGATTGATTCGCCACAGGCAGGGTTCCGAATCTCAAAATACAGACAAGAATTGAGAATTTTGGCATAATTACTTGAAAGAGCAACCTTTAAAAACCACAAAAATCTTAAAATCGCCAAAATGGTCGATTCGCCAGTTTGTCAGCTCTGCGACGATAATAATGAATTGTACTTACTTGAACCATCTTTAGTGCAGCCGTTTCATTGTACAGTCTGCTGTTCTCATTTCCAGACTGTGTCCCACGCTGCTTCTCATAACCAGCCTCATTGTAGTATGGCTCACTGACCAAGATCAAGCCTTGAATGGAGACTAGCACCTGCAGCAGGTTGGATTTGCTGGTCCACATCTCACTGCCCTTCAGGTCAGAGGTCAAATGGCAATGTTTAGTTTATTTATACCAGTCCTCTCAGAATTCCAGTCTCACCTGGATCATTTTAATATGATCGTTTTAATATTATCGCAGTAACACTCAGGTTGCACAAAATCAGCGACTGAGTTATTCCCGACGGTCGTAGCTCAGACCCAGCTTGATCCTGGTCGTCGCAAGGTGGACCTGAGGCCGGCTTCAGTGTAGAACTTGTTAAGATTTACCAAATTAAACATGCTGATCTTTAACAGGTGGCTTCCAACCAATTGAAATACTTCTTGATAATTCATACTTAAAAATGAGCAAACCACTTATTTACTACACAGATAACTTGGGGATCTTGACATTGCTCACCTTGCCTGTCCAAGTTCCCAGTAGACTGACGCAGACCTTACCATCATTGTACAGGTTAGGGTTGAGTCGACCACTGCAGTAGGCATGGAAGTGCAAGACAGGTGGAGACTTTGGGTAGTCCTGAGGCAGGCGAGCATCAAAGAAGAACAGACCATCCTCATAGGGTGTGCTACTGGGCCCCTCAAACAGCACAGAGAACAGATCCTGGATAATAGCAGGAACACAGGCAAGCCACAGAATAGATACCGTTAATGAATCACCATGAAATTATCTTGGACTTGTCAAGCTTCTTTCCATGGCTGCTTTCAAAGAAAGACAGACATTGATATGCAATAATTACAACTCATATGCCGATGGTGGAAAACATTTACTTACCATTCTGTCTGCAAAGCCCTTCACTTTAATGCCTTGTGGAAGAGCTGTCTGCAGCAAACGCATCTGTAGCACAATCAAAAATCAAAATCTGTCTATGAAACACTTCGCTGGAATGTTCTCATGCTGGCACAATTTTCAATTTCTAGTTGAAAAGTGACTCTAGATGCTGACCCAAGAGTTCCTCAAGTCAATTAAGCTTCCAGCACTCACAACTTCAGCCTAATTGTTTAGGATTTAAATTTCATCAAACACATACTAACTTCATATCCATGTCCATCAGATCCAAACAGACAGATTTAAGATTGAAAGCTGTGCTATAGGGGGCCTAATAAACAAATAATGAAGGTTTATGAGTGCTATGATAAGAATAATTTCATGAGGTGACAAATGGAAATGCTCCATTCCATGAGGCGAAGCCGAGTTGAATAGAACATTCCATCTGTCACTAAATGAAATTATTCTTTCCATTGCAAGAATGTGAAACATATATTATTTGTTTTATACAACACCTGAATAAATCCTTGTAATCTGATTGGTAACTTGTAAACTGGTACAATGAAGGTACAGCATCAGAGTTATCAAAGCTATGCGAAAGCGCAACTAACGTGTGGCCGTGCAATGGACGTTCTATTTACCGTGTAATGGAACTTCTATTTTCGCATTGCAGTTGTGCCGTGTGTTGGAACGAATAATTCAATGACACGTGATCAACGACCCACCAATCGGACGACTGGGATTTATTCAGGTGTGTATAATCAATCATAAGTATGATGGGTTCCACAAACTATATCCTTAAATTCTTCAAGTATGACTTCAAGCGTAAGAACGATTTAATACCATTTTATTTATTACAGTGAAATCTTGATAAGTCAAATCTCAAGAGGAATGGATAAAAAAAAATTGACATATCAAAAGTTCAAGTTAAGCAAAGTTTCCAATTTTTCTATGATCACGTACACATGCATGTACATGAAAGACTTTCACTATAACACGCTATGCCTGGCTATGCAATGGACACGTTATCTGGCTCGCTTTCCTTCTTTTCAGTGATTTTAATGATGTATTTTTTAAATCACAAATCATCATTTTGCTCAGATTTTATATTTTTCTTACTAAAAAGTGTCTGCTCTCTGGATACATATAACAATCAACCACTCAAACTGTGTAACTTCCTGTAGTACATGTAAATCTTTAGTTCGTGTTATTTGTCAATGTCTAGTCTAGTCAAGGGATCGTGCGTTGATCGCACCACCCTCTGGATTTTCCGATGGGCGGTCACATGACCGTTCCTATTTGATCAATAGAGGGCGGGCTATCATGCAAGCTGTAGCTAGGGCCAGCATTAGCTATCAGGCTAACTCAAAAGCCAGGCGCGCATTTTGAATGCAGTCACTAGGCCACCGCAAGGAGCCAACGATTGGAGTGCCGGCGTGCTGGCTGCAATTGGGCCAGCGATCAGGCTAAATGGAAAGCAGGATTTGTTGCGGTTACGGGCTGGAGCCTAATCACAATGGCATCGTGTACACTGCAGCCCCACATGAATAGACGAAAAGCATTCGGCAATAATGACTCCTGAAAAAAGTTTCGATCTTTTTGGTTCAGTGTGACTGTTTAGGCTGCAATTTCTTATGGACTGGCCAAACAAAGGTTCAAGTTAAACGGAGGTAGTGGTGCTGGCATTTGGAGTTACGGGGGAATTCATGTACATAATATCCAATTCTCTTGACGGGAATGAAGTATCACTTCGAGATTAACGGAGTTTCGAATTAAAAGAGTTTGCCTTATCGCGATTTCACTGTATGTCATAAAACTGCTGTTTCTCATATTACAATGACCTTATGACTCATCATAACTTGTAATGTATTGCTGTGACGATTACCATGCATTTGATCCATTGTAATTTTCTTGAAACTAAAATCAATTCCTAAATTATGACTAAAATAAAGATCTAAGTGCTACCTCTCTCCTCATAGTGAGTGAGAACTGCTTGGGGTTCTCCGGCAAGAAGACAACGCTGGATGTGTTGAAGTGATGGGTCTCTGGAACATCATCCATCAGGAAAAAGTCTGAAGGATTAAACTTCATAGTAAGACACTTAAGCTCATGACTTGTCTTTGTGCTGGGCAGAGAAGATTTCATATTGACTTATGCTTCTTTTTTTGTCTTGGTGTACCAAAAAATGTATTGCAGTGAACTGCTATGACCAAAGATTTTAAAGATGACTCAAAAATAAATGTGCAACAAGGGAATACAATTAACTTTGTCCATGACCTGTCAAAGATCCCTCTGATAAGGCAGACTTTCACTTATTTGGAAGTTTACATGTATTCAAAATAATATATAATGTAAACAACCAAATGAGGACAACTTTAGGCATAAAAGTTGAAAAGCTCCTTCGCCTGGGACAAAACCAAAACAAAAACCGTTGGGAGCATCTGCTACAAGCCTATTTTTATGACGTCACGATACGTCTCTATAAACTAGACGACTGTTGCATTACTATGCGTGCACACAAAGTATCGCACAGTCATGACTGACAACGTGTCTGGTGTCGAACTGAAGATAAAATTATTGAACCAGAGAGCAACATAGAGCTGCTGTGGTTGTCTTCATGTTTTGATGAGGACAGGACCAGCTAGCAGGATCAGGACTGTTGAACCGTACAATTTGAGCCAGAGTAGAGTGCGTCCCTGGCGTATTAAACCAAGCTCAAGATGGCGTCCCCCGGCACGGCCCGGTCATAACGGTGCCCAGAACATTAATGGATGACAAGAAAAACACCGATGGTAGTTGTTTATAGAATAATCTAACATGGTGGATCATCTTCACTGGACAGATGATTAGGTTTACAAGGATGTTGTCCCTTGAGGAATTGGTTTAATGTTCGTAAGCTTGAGAATTCCAAGACAAAAGGAGGCCTTACACACATTGGTTTTGGTTGTTTTTTGGGGGTGTGTGTCAACAGCTTAGCCGGGCTATAGGCTCGGAGTCAGTCTATTTTGTTCTTTCACTGTATACACGTACACATGGAGACCCATAACGTGACGACTTCAATTTTTACCCTGACTTTCGTGGAGTATTAGTGTGGAGTATTAGTGTGAACTATCAATTTCATAAAACTTGCTTAGAGTTTGAAAATCATGTCAAGTACCTTAAATTCAGTGCGGTCAAAATGTTAGTGTCCGGAAATTGGGCACAATCTCAGTGCAAATTAGGACCCTGTTCCAGACAACTTACAGGAGAACGATAACACTTATGTTTCGGGACTGAAATAGTTGGCAATGATACCTGCAGGAAAAGTCACTTATGTTTTGGACTCACTTTAATAGGAATTGTCTAGTGTTATTAAGAGTAGGCACTGGAGTTGCCTGGTGAAGCGCACTTTCCTTTATTGTGTTTTCTCAGTGACTGTTTCTACAAATTTAGAGAACTCAGCTCAACATTGAAAATTTACAGATTTGTCATTGATTTTCGAAATGTTTGTTCTGCGAAAACGTTCGCTTAAGGAGTCCATTTCTTTGAGTAACATGTTTTTGTCCTTATTAGTACTTACTAGTAGGCCTAATACCTTTTTTTCTACGTTTTTTTGTCTCTATCATATATTTTGACAGCGCAATATATAGGCATGTTTATACTTGCTAAAAAAACACTACGGATGTTTAGAACAATAACGACAGTGGCATCATACTGTGCAAACCATAGATTAGCTAGGCCTACCCAGTGCGGCGTCCCTACAGCCACAGGTTGGGAGCAGCCGAGGATGGTGAGTGACAGGTCCGGAACCAGACAATGATTAGCGCTGTATTCGTAGCCACACGTCCCGCCGGTAAAAATTGGCCGACTCTTCACAAATTTTCAACTTTTCATGCACACGAAACTGTAGAGTTTATTGCCTTTTGAAAGTATTGGGTGTATTCTATGTTATCTCAGCTTTCCCTCTTGCGGGATGTGTGGCTAAGGATACAGCGCAGCAATATCTGAGCCACACTATAGCGGGGCTAGCGTGGTGAAGAAACACGGGGTGCGCGCCAGTGAGAGACGTAGCATGACGTCATCCAATAGGCTATTTCTGTTTGCTGCCCTCATTGAAATAGTTTTTTCATTTTCTGCAAGCTCGCTCTAGAATTATGCCAGAAATTCCATTTTATTTTATCAATGCGAGGGAAAAATGCTTTTTTGTTTGTAATTGGTGTAATAATGGACAGTTCCATGATGAAAAATTGTTTTTACGGTAAGGCAAAGAGACTGACCTTTAATGGTGTTATGTGTACTCACAGGAAAACTGCAAAAATTACTCACTATCACACGCTTGTCCTGTCACTGTCTGAGCAGCACCCTCTGTAGCTGACATTTGGCAAGATTCGTTGTTGTCATGGTTTTGTTCGCCTTTACTCTCTTCAACCTCAGAGGTGCTTGCTGTCTCTGCAGTCTCTGCTGCCACTGCTTTCTCCAGGACTATTGATGAGTCAGGGGAGCCTGCTTCTGCTATGTTACTTTCTGAGACGTCATCAAGATTACTAACATCTGGTTCAAGTAATACCTGAGTCTCTATTTGAGTGCCTCGATCTCTGGTATCAGCACTCTCATTAGTCACTTTACTCTCATCATTCCTAGTGCTGGTAGTAGCTAACTCCTCCTCCTTTAGGCCTGCAACAGAAGCTCCTGCCTCTTTTCTTGAGTTACTGTTGAGGTCCCGTTGTAGCAGATCTGTCCGCTTCTCCAGGATGGAGTTGGCGCAGGAGTTGATCCGTCTCATCTTGTCCTCCACCAAGCTCAGGGCTGAGAAGGTCTGCTCGAATGTTGCCTCCTGGAAGTCCGTAGGCCCCCTGGACTCTGTCGGAGTGGTGGCTTCCTTGTCTGGGCTTGTTGGTAATGAGCTGGGATTTTTCCGACTGGAACAAGATCGCAATAAGATCTGATTAATGCCTATGAATCCTGTAAAGGTTGTTCTCGCTGGCATAATTAAATCTGCAATATTTTTATCATGATGTTTAAGATGATGATTCTGGTCCATTACACACATTCTGGTCTATTACATTTGATATGACAGTTGACGATGTAAAAATAGAATACTTCCAATTCAATGTTTCTTTAAAAATAGGCACAGGCTGTCTGACAAGATATAACTTGAAGAATAATGTAAAGCAATCACTTTCATATCTAACTTTCAAAAATTTTGAAGTCAAAAATATTCAACAGGAGCTATTTTGAATTGTTTTCAACTATACACCCTTCATGCCTACACAGACTTGTTTACACAATCCTACTATAAAATATTTTGTATTTATCAAAGACAAAAAAATCTTGTATACAGACACAAGAAACACAATCCTGGATTGGCTGGAAGCCACAATCTGTATAACTATCCATAGAATCACACGTTAATGAACTAGCTCACACGGTCAAGACATTCTAGCAAATAACAAGGTGGTAACGGTCTCTATGGTAAGGACAAGATACCTGGTGGCTTTTTTCTCTTCAGCAGAACCAGAGGCATCACTTGCCGTCTCCCAGCTGCTCGAGGAGGAATACCAGGAATCATCTGATTGGTTCTCATCTTTCCAGTCCTCATCTTCGTGGTTGGTATCTGACCAATCAGAATCACTGTCCTTTCATTGAGAAAGAAAACAACCAGAGTCATGTTACACTACCGTACATGCCTACCAAGTATCCATTCACTACAGACATGTAACTCTGAAGTCAGAAACAAAGGAAGGAATGTTATTGTGTTGGAGAGCTCCTTCTGTTACTTGTCAGTATGAATGGCAACAATAAGAATAATGATAGGAAATTAGAATAAAAAGATGCAAAACAGCTTAATATCTATTTTATGTCTCATAAGGAGTGCTTGGTGATCGCATGTAATGCAGAAAAATTGAGAGTTTGAAGTTGATTTGATGCTTGATTGTTCATACTTCCTCTAATTTGTACAGATCCTGCGGTAGTACACTGCACTCTGAGCCATCAACCCATGCAACATGGATCTCTCCATTGGTGTTTATCCATCGTACCTAGCAAACACATAATTCATCTCTTAGAATCTTCTATTACAAGAACAAGCTAATTATGGCATGATAAAACAAACCAATAACATGCCAGAAAGTGCCAATAACATAATTCAAAGTTGATGCAGTTTGATGCAAATTCATAGGATTTTACAAAGGATTTTATATCTCAATTTTAGCAACTTAACAATAATAACTTTGAACGCCCAAAATCTAAGTGTCTGCCATATGTTGAGAGCAGTGCACACTGCGTGGTGCATAAAGATCAGTTGTTCGAAAAAGCAATGCGTTACACGTTCATGTATCTGTATTGCACATTGCGTTATCCGTTTAAACTTAAAGAAACTTTGAGAAAAATGCCAGAGGTTTATACTCAACCTATAACATGCTTTCTATTTTAGTAACATTTACATCTGCCCCAATGAATGGCTTCAAGGAAAGGTGTGCCTTATATATGTGTCACAATGATTACTCTACACTACCTGCCCAGCACAGGATACCGCCTCAGTCTCCTGGCAATGCTCAATCTTGGATGCCGACTTGTCTTCAAGGACTAGAGCATCGTCAGACATCTCAGCATGGATTGTCTGCAGATTGGCCAGGTTCATGCGATTGACGGTTGCCATATCTGCAGCATTAGCGTGATTGGCTGTTCCTTGGCTCCTAGCACAGCCTTCATCCAAGTGGTCTGATTGAGTTGAGCACAGCTGTTCTTCATCAGATGGACCAGATCTTTGACTTGATTGATTGTTGGTGCGGGACTGTTTTGTTTCTGTTAGCTGGTTATCTTTGTTCATTCTAATAATTACATCCGTTCTTTTTGTTGCATTACCGAGTGGGACATCTTGGTTATCCATTGTGGTGTCATTGGTCCTCATGTGATCACTGGGTATACTAATCTGTGTGTCTGAACTGTTTACCTGGGTACCACAAAGGTCAGTGTTGGAGCCAGGATTACCCACTGGATTGATGTTATTACCCATCTGGGTATCAGAGTCTCCCACTTGGGTACCTGACTCCACTGCATGGGTACCTGACTCCACTGCATGGGTACCAACTTGATTCACATAAGACGACTGGTTGCTCAATTGGGTATTCAGTTCATCAGTGTGGCTACCAGCTTGGCTCATATGGGATGTATTGCTGCCCACCTGGGTGTCCAAGTCGTCCATTTGGGGGGCTGGATGGGTTGCTTTGGGATCAGGCTTTGCTTTCTTCAGGGCTGTGATACCGTGTCTGCTGTCAGCTATTCTGACAATCACGTCCCCCACATTGAAGGTGAAGTCCGGGTGAGGTGTCAGCTCGTAGACACTCACCTCCTCCATGTGGATTGGTTTGGGTCTGAATCAATCAATAAGCATCACTTTTAAGATTCTAATACGCAAGTAAACCATCAAATGAAACTGACTTGATGCACACATAATTATAAAGTTGAACAAAGAAATTGACTCCAGCGCAATTGTTGGAATATTTTATCTAGTTCTACACTTTTAACAAAAATGGTGATCCTTCCTTGTTGTGTGGATCAGTTTGTGTTTTTTGACCACTTCATTGTTTTTATTAACTGGGTTTTGCCATATATGAATACAATAGAGAAAGGTTGAAATAAAGCAAGTGATAAAAAAAAGAAATTCTTCAATTGGTATTTACTTACGTATTGCACTGTTGATTAGGCCTCATGATCCACTGGACTAAACAGGTTCTCTCCTTATGATCTGTCTTGCAGACCAAACCATAGACATTCTCAAGATCCTCTAAAAACCAAGAAGTCATAGAAGGCTTAGAGTCAACTCCCATTTACAGGCAAGTTTGAATAAGATAACAGCTTCCAGGGTAATAACAAGCAACTAATCTTCAGTCCTATTCCTATGGACTTGCTGCATGAACAGTAGATTGCAGTGAGTGTCCACAACTCACTAGAGTCTGTGATGTATGCATGATGTGCTCTCACTACTTCACAAGCATATATGCGGTTCAGGGAACTAGTAAGTGCATAAACCCATATCTGCAGGTGACACAAATGCACCTGGGCAATGCAATGGGGAGGGAACTTGTGTACAATTGTACATGGTCCTTAGATACAATTCAGGTTACACAGAGCCCATAAAGTATTACAATTTAGTACGAACATTTCTTACTCAAGCCAACTTCAACAAAAATGTTTCAAATATGCTCCAAATTCTGAAAATGACTCTTTTTCAAAAAAAGTAAATAATAATAATAATTGTGCTTATATAGCGCTTTCCATCATCGTATCAACAATCTCAAAGCACTTTACAATTATTATCCCGTTCATCAGGCCATGGGACCACGTGGCAGCCGATATCAGCGCTCAATCGGTCCTCGACCCTCACAGGTACCCATTCATACTCCTGGGTGGAGAGAGGCAATTGTAGTTAAGTGTCTTGCCCAAGGGCACAAACACCATGTTCCCAGCAGGATTCGAACCCACACACCTTCGTACATGACTCAAACACCGTAACCACTGAACCATGGCATTCTACAAAAACTTGTCCCTTTGCACTGCTTCACTCTTTTAACATTTCTTAGCCCGTCTCCCTTTTTACTGTTCCAAAAATACTGCAATTTATGCTGCTTTAATTCTGCTTTAAAATGGAATGTTTTGAATCAAGATAGCATCCATAAAATGTCAAATCTGTTAATCTGCCACTGATGCATCTGTAAGTACAAATCTTTCCACAATACAAGGTGCTCAATGCCCTAAAACCTGTTTTGATGTAATATTCATAAATACCTAAGACAGTTTACCCATTCCCATTGGTCAGGAGCCCGTCACGTGGCTGGTCTTAAACGGATGATAAAGACAGGGCTGGCTGGTATTAAACACTTTTCCAGTGTCACATGAAATTTGGACTCCTATGAAATCCAGAGCTTTTTGCCGTTTTATTGATGGAAAGTTCACAATCCTCACATAGGCATGCGCAATACTACCAGTGAGTCAGTATTTCATAGTCCTAAATTCACAACGCACTCACAGTGCGCGCCTATCTCAAAAAAAGGAGTTGTTTACGTCTTACTCGCGCACTGGACACTCCACTATATAGCTAGAGGGGTGTTTTGCAAAACAGATAATAAAATCGTTGGAAGTTTTTAATTTTTGACTTGGTTTGACTTTTGGTCCGAATTTTTTCTTGATTTTTTGACTGAAAAAGTATTTATGAATGGGAATAAATATGTGCTTGGTCGGTATTAAACACTATGTTTAAGACTGGTTGGAGTCTGGAATGCTGATAATTACCCGAGGCGAAGCCGATGGTAATTATCAGCATTCCAGACTCCAACCAGTCTTAAACATAGCACACATTTATTCCCTTATTTAATACTCTGCCATAATATAAACCCTACCATTGTTCTTGGTGACAAAGTCTCCAGGAAAAAATTCCAGTTCATCCAGCTGATGGTCAGGAAAAAGGTCTGTTGACACTACTCCTTTCTGTAATGTACCATCCTGTGTGGAACAAAATCACCAAAAACATCCAAACACATTACCAAAACACAGACAATCACAACACAGCAGTGATGTTTCACTTGACGAAAAACATGCCAGGGAACTGTGATTTGGTGCCGACTCCAAGTGAGCTTCCAGCAAGAATCTGATTGTCAGATAAATGTACACACATCCTTTGTAAATATTCACCAGTGTTCAACAAAAAGTGCGCTTTAGTGCGGATGTACAACAGAAATTGTCACTTAACTCTTCAAACTTGGTAGCAATTTCTTGTCATTTTAAATGGTAAAAGGACACTGCATATAGCCCATCTTACCTGCCACATAACATCAACTAAGGTCCTAGTGTGGGTGACCTCAACACACACTCGTTCCTTTAACTCTAAGGGCTTAGGAGGAGGCCGGCGTTTGGAAGCAAGGCGTATATGCTGCTTCTTGGTGTGTCTGTGAAGAAGGCTGGATACAACCTTGTGTCTTCGGCTCTCTCCTTTAGATGAAGCATTTGAGTCTGTCTCATCACTGTCATCCAGCCCTTCTGAAGAATCTACTTCATCATCCTCAGCATTATCTGAGGACTGATTGGAATCTCTGTCATCATCCAGTCTTCTCCTGCTCCTGCTCTTAGCAGCCTGTGCCCTGACCTTCCTGAGGCTTTTACTGCCAGCTGTTTTCCCAGATGCAGTAGCACCACGAGTCTCCATCTCAATATCATCAAGCTCTTTAAGGCTTCTCTTACTGTCGACTAGAAGACCCTCTGTCATCAGGATCTGTTGCCGAAGTTTCCCCTGTGACTCCAGGAGAGATGAGACCTGACCACTGATTATTCCTGCAGACTCATTTGTAGCACGCTGCAGTAACGTCCGGAAGTTCTTGGCGATGTCTGTGACACTGTCTGAGGCATCACAGAGCTCTCGATGTAGCTCCCCAAGGAGGTCAACATCCCGCGACAAACCCACTTTCAGCTCCTCAGCTCTGGCCAGCAGCTCATCCTTGTCCTCACTTGCATTTTTGGAAGGCTTCCACTTCTCAAAGTCACCTTTCTTGGCTCTCTTGGACAAATTTGAATGATTTGAAACAAATTCATTACCAAAGTCCAACATTTCCTGAAGGGCAGATGAAACAATCTCTGTCGCTGTTTCTGAAACTGTTGCACAAGCTCCCAATGACAGTTTGGTTGCACCTCCTTCTGGGACATCAATCTGCTTGGTTTCTTCCGAGGCAGCAGCTTTGCCCTCAGACGCTAATGTATCTCCTTCCTCACACTGACCTGATGATGGCTTGGTATCATTTTCAGCTAGCTTATTGCTACTTTGTGTAGTTAATAAGCCACTCATGCACTGTTCATTGTTCTCTAGAAATCCAGTTTCAGCACTAGCACCTAATTCCACATTAGCGTTTCCACCACTGTTCATCGTGGTGGGTTGAGATGTTTGTCTCAATTCCTCATTTGTGTTTCCTTGTGGCATGGGAGCCTCCAAGCTGCAATCAGCATCTTTAGCAGTACCTGATTCACCACCACCTTCCCCCTGGGATGGTTGGACGTAACAATCCAAGGTGCCGCGAGACACTGGTTTGGGATAAGCTAGGTCTCCAGGCTGAACTCTGTACATGACTTTGTCACCTATCTGTATACTTGCGGCAATGAAATAAGACAGCGGCCTTATTCTAGGGAAAAAATATAGAGATTAAATAGAAATTACAGAAATGTATACAGTATACAAAAGAAATCCCTAGCAGTACTATTTTCAACAATTTAAGTATTCAATTTTCTAAATCCAGTAAACTCCCGTTAAGTCGAACCTCAAGGGAATGGATGATAAATTAGGGGTATCCAAAGAGGCAAACAATATTCCGGTTTTTCTTCAGTCATGTACTCTACAAGTATGTGTATGTAAATGAATGCACACAAATGTACTACAGCCAGGATCTGTTGCAGTTATGGGCTGGATGTCTACATGCAAGCTGCATAATCACGCAAAAAAGACCACGTCCGTTGGGCAGTAATGAATCATGACAAGTCTTGCGTTGTTGTTTATGCTTCTGTGCGACTACTCTGGCAGCGTTTGCTATGGATTGGCAGAACAAAACTTGGAGCTAAACATTTTCGTAATGTTGTTTACGCTTTTTTGTGACTGTTTTGGTGGAGTTTTCTATTGACTGGACGCACAAATGTTCGAGGTAAACGGAGGTACCGGTGCGGGTATTTCGAGGTACGGGGGTATTTATGTACATGAAATCCTATTCTCTTGACGTGAATGGGGTATACTTCGTGAAAAATAGTTTCGAGGTATCGAACTTTATAGTAACGAGAGTTTACTGTGGCATCATCCACAAGTTGCTTAAAATTGGCTTAAGGCAACAAGAAACACTAACTTCAGAGTCTTGATTCCTCAAAAAGTTGAATCTTAAATCCAACACAGGAATAGATTTGATTAAATTATTGTGGCCAGTTAATTAACCAATATATTAAGCAGTTTTTCCCCAGTCACTATTCCTATAAGAAAAGGCTGCTTGTAAACAGCTCAAGAAATGGTCAAACATCTCTGAAAAATCGGCTGACAAACATGTTTCACAATAAAAAAATTTAAAAAATAGGAAAATTATTACCTTACCCTCTCAAATCTTCAAATCCCAAGAGGTTTTGAGAATGGACGAAGGTAAAGTGCAGCCACTTTTACTTGAGAAAGAATGTGTCGGCCTTTGAAGGCTTTGCCATTGTTTTTCTGCAAAATGGTGGATTTTGGGGGATTCAGGAAGGTCCTAAGCAAAAAACTGTTTCAGAGGGAGTTAAGTTTAATAACAGAAACCTGAATTATTTAACAGTCACTTCCTATATACCTTGATAGAATATCCCCTGTTATTTTTCTTGGAGGTGGTTGGAGTTGATTGGAATCAGTGCAGTCCCCCGCTGGGTATCTACACAGTCCCCTGGTTTGCCAGTGGACATCCAGCTTAACAACATTCACCTACAGGAAAAAAGAAGGCGAGGCTAGCTAACAAGATATGAATGAGCTAAGGTAACAAGGGAATCAAAGCGGATTTGATTTCCCTTATATAACATAGCTATTCTCTCGCTACCGTGCTGGTTTCCTTTCTTCGTCTGCTGTGTTTTTTCCCTTCTTTTCCCTCCTAGTTAGGCAGGCACATTTCACTTCCTTATACACTCAGTAGTTTCTTGTTGTTGTCTTTGTTTCTTGTTTGTCCTTTCATGTTTCTGTCCTGGCATGGCAATAAAATCCTTCAGCTTCTGCACATGCCACCATATTGCTGCCTTGATAATGTATTATTTGTCATATGTTTATGCTCCGTTCCTCTTTTATTTCACACCCTTTATTTACCTGTATTTATGCCTAAAGGTAGTCTTGCCAGACAATTGTTGTGTGGAATGTTCATACAAAACATTACAGAACATGTCCCTCCAAATAGTCACTCATAGATTTAACAAGCTATTTTCCCAGTAAGCAATTCCCTGAACCCTGCTTAATACCTGTGAGACTAAAAAGGAAGCCAATATTATTCTGAAATTTGAGCCCTGTGTAGTTTGGCAGTTATCACACCAATTAAACCAAGTCCGATAATGTTTTCACTTGGTGTTTTTTTTTTTTTTTTATTCAAATAGATGAAGCATTAAGGGGGTTTTCAAAATTGACATTAAAAGTGTGTGACCTCTTCCACAGTGACAGTGAAGTTGGCTTTGCTGCTGAGTATTGGCTGCTGTCCACTGAGCCATGTAGCGTTCTTGAAGGTCATGGCTGGACCTCGTAAGACCTGGCCAGGAAAGAAGCTGTCACAGCTGAACACAGAAGCCTACGACAAAGGCACAAGATTCATTGTACTGCTCAGTTACACCTTACTGATATTCATGGTCAATATTCATATGCACCAGGAATGTACAATAGTCCACTCCAGGATGCGCAGTACTAACATCTGAATAGTCATTGGTGCATAGAAGTAATCAAAGAATATTTTCATTTTCTTCACAACTCCATTTTTATGATCCCCAGAAATAAAGATAATTGAAGACAGAAGTTCAGTTCCCACGCCACCCCCACCCTGGCCTTTCCAACATGTTCTATCACTAATGCATCACTCCAGCCTGCATAATCAAATGAAGGCAATGGTTTGATATAGGGGCCCTACACTACCAGACTACACGATCGCTGATATAATATTCACATTTTTTTTAGCTGGCCTCTGTGCCCCTTCTGCAGATATTATTTGGCCTTAGTGCCCTCCCTACTGGCCTTGGTGCCCTCTATCATTTTGCTTCATTCAAGGCAAAAATGGCCTTGCCCTAAAAATTACTAAATTCAAGGCCTGGAGACTGTTGTCAACTGTACATAGACTGTTGTCTACTTAACCAAATTAAGCCCAGTGTGGACAGCTGGTAAACATTTTTGGTTTTTGGTTAATGTATTTTAATGTGTCTTTGTATGAGGTATCTTGTTTTTAATGATGTACAGTGCCTTGAGGTTTTATACTTAAGAATGTATTTTATTATTATTATTATTATTTAACTTCCCACCTGTCAAGTGTTGACTGTCGATTGTAAGTTTTACGATCAGCAGCGGTAAGTTTTACAGGGCCAACTGGGTTGCAGAAATATTACATTGTTAGTATAACAAATGACTTTCCACGGGCTGAAAGTAATCCAAGTGCAGACGTACAGTAGAACAACCACAATGGAATGTTAACAATCACTCGCGGTGACTACAAAATTAATTCCAATGCAAACATGGCTTAAGTCGAAAAGGCCAATGTCAAGGGATAGTAATTTAACAGCAATTTCTCCTTCAGCCACATGTTATATGAATGCCACCAGTCAGGATAGCCTGACATGAGGTCCAGATTGTTTCAGGGCCAAGTCTCATGTCAAACAAAGAGGCTTCATTTGGGGGTAAAATTATTAAGATTGGCCTTACTTCTTCATCTGTGTCATGGATATCAGTCAACCTACAGGCACTGTCTTCAGAGAGGATACATCTGAATGAAGAAATCAAACAGAAAACAGTACAGTTGAACAACATTCACAACATCACAAAATGTTCACATTACAAATCCACCTGAAGCTGGAGCTCAGCATGAAAAACATGAATACAACATAAAAACCACATAAAAACTCCATGGTAAGAACCTTGATACCACTTTATATACCAAGTTGTATGTACCTAGCTCATGTGTTGCATATCGTGATGAATTAACTGTGCTGTGGCATTAGATTAGTGTGACATGAACAACACCATTTTTCACATGTGGTATATCACGGCACTAGCGGGCCTAGTACAGAATAACCCTCACCTGGCTCCATTTTTCAAACGGACGACTAACTTAACATGGATGTTCCTGACTACTCCGATCCAGGATCCCAGGACAACATGGCAGCCAGGTGTGTACATCTGAGAGAACAAAAGCTTATCATAACAAACTAGGTACTGATATTAACATATACATAGACTGGGAGTCTACAGAACCAGTCTTGATTGTTGAGTAACAAACATTGTTTTATTCTAATTGTGTAGTGTTATGTGTAAGATTCCAATCAGAAAATGGTATTATTCAAGAAGGAACAAATTGTTAGTCCTTTTTTAAAATTTAATTCAACTCAATTTTCTTCAGGTATCTTGGGTGTGGATATCATCGATTTAATAAAACTTCTTTCCTAATAGGCCATCAGCCTCGGTCCAAAATGTTGGCCCCTGGTATCAAATGAGGGGAATAATCGTCATAGCGATTTTTGGCAAGGTATACACCTCAAGAATTGGAAAATATGTCATAGCATTGCAACGGTGGCAGCTTTTTGGATGTTATCACCCTTTTTTTCAAAATGTCCATCAAAATGCTTGTTACCACTCTAGGGGCGGTATACCTTAAGCATGCGCACTATAACCATTTATGCCCTGATTTGATACTGACCAAACACCAGGCTGATGGCCTATAATAAAAAGTTCACTTTTTTCCTCTTATTTATGCTCTGGTCTGGTTGAAAACAATCTGGTTTGAAATCCTAGTTGCCATGTATATGTAGGCTAGTAAATTTAAATCAGAAATTCAAGCCAGGCACTGATAACCCTATTATAATCACTGACCATTACATTCTCCAGATACTGGCTGCATACATCATAGATCATTTGCTTGGTACGTATGACCTGAAGATGACAGGACACATGAACAGACCGCACAATGCCTCGTTGTGATCCTTCCTGGTTACATCTGACTGCATCACCTGGCATCAAAGAGCGATCATACAGGCTCACCTGTGGGCAGATAATCAATACATCAATATTGTTTTCTCCAAAAACAATGTCTCATCCAGGTATGGGGTACTCCCACCAGCTGACTAGAATAACTGAGAATTCCATCATCCAGGAGAACAAAAATGGTATGGTACAATGCAACATCCAAAAGCAACATTTTACCACAATGGCCGAATGTTGAGTAAAACTAGTGCTGCAGCTGAACCGCCGAACCGAACTAAAAATAGCCGAACTTGGCCTTCCGAACCGAACCCAAATGTCGGTTCGGAAGAGTTCGGCTAGTATTTGTTGATAGCGCTAGGAATGCTAATGCTTGCAATGAAAGGGCAAAAATAAAACGCAAGGATGATTGAACTTACCATGTTGACAAGTCACCGCATTCATCTTCATTATTTGCAGTGTTCAAGCAAGGCATACAATAGGATATCGGGCCGATACGCTTTGAAAAAATCATACGCGCCGTGCAATTTTCTCAACAAAATGCGTGCTCTTTGCATCCAACGTGGTCAGTATCTGGCCCTGCTGCGCCATGTTCCAGCGTGACGTAGTACGTTTGGACCAAACCAATTGCTGTGAAGGGTGGGCTTTCCTCGGCAAAATTCACCAGCATTTTCAGTTTTTTCACCGTATCAGAATTAAAAAAAAATACTTTTTATGGAGTCTGAAACCTTTCCCATGTTCAGAATAAGTTCGTAATTTCCAAAATATATTTTTTCTCGTAAAGAATGTATACAAAAACCGATGTAATCTCCCAAAAGAGGGTGAAACTCCCCTTCACAAAATTAATGGATCCGTCCACAGAATGAATATTTATGGCAGTAGCGAATCGAAAAGTTATTTTTTTTACAGTAGCTACTTGTCAGCTTGTTGCTAAAAAGTAAAATAATTATGATTTCATAAGTTTGGCACAGTAAAAGGACCTGGTTTTTATTGCTAAAAAAATCACCTTTATTATCAAAAGCAGACTGTTCTCAACTCTAATGACACCCGTTTTGCAATTTTGAACAGTTTCTTGAGGTAGAAATCACGATTTTCCTGCGCGGTTTGTACCTTGCGATTCAGCGCGCCATGCATGCTCACGGTACATCGCGCGGTGATCGCCATCTTTATTTTCGGGTTGCGTGTTGTGTCGCCGCGCTGTCATCGTCATTTAACCTCCAAATTTCCCTCAAAAAAAATCAAAACCCTGCCCTCTATCTATGACATACGTCAATTTGTCATGAATATTTAGTGTATTAAATATTCATTAACCTTATACTTCAAATACATCAAATACTAGTCCCTTACTGGCAATGATCGTTCGACTAGTGTAGCGGATAAGGCTGGTGTGATTAAATAACAAGATTGCGGGTTAGAATCCCGGTGGAGTAAGTAGCCTAACTGGTAATTAAAGAGGAGGAGCAACTATAGAATGCAGGGCCACGCCGAAGCAAGGTTTTTTATTTTGCCTGGAGGCGTGGATGGAATAGGAGTAATCATGGTAATATGCAAACCTGCAAAAAAGTGCTAAGTACAGCGAAGGAATGCACTGCACTTGTCTTCTAAGCTTCTCATGAAGGATCGGAAGGGAGGGCGTGCTTGTAAATGTGTTGGGGGCACTGTCTGGAGTGGCGGAGGCGCGGAGTCTTGGAGTCGCAGAATCGCGGAGACGCGGGGCACTGGAGTGGCGGCAGTGGCGGAGGCGCGGAGTCGCGGAGTCGCAGAGACTCGCGCCGATAGAGGGCGCAATTCTCGGCGGAATTTTTTTGAGAACGAAGCATCCATATCCATTTTAAATGGGCGCGCAAATTAGGAAGGGAGGAGGGCGACGGGGCACTGTCTGGAGTGGCGGAGGCGCGGAGTCTTGGAGTCGCAGAATCGCTTTAAATGGGCGCGCAATTAGGAAGGGAGGAGGGCGACGGGGCACTGTCTGGAGTGGCGGAGGCGCGGAGTCTTGGAGTCGCAGAATCGCGGAGACGCGGGGCACTGGAGTGGCGGAGGCGCGGAGTCGCGGAGTCGCAGAGACGCGCACCGATAGAGGGCGCAATTCTCTGCGGCTCCACGACTCCACGATCGATTTTCGGAGGTAGGTCGACTGCGGTTCCACGCCTCCACGGAGCCGTACGGAGGCGCGGATGTAGAGTAAAGTGGCCCTGCATTCTATAGTTGTACCAAAGAGGATTGGAGGAGGGTAGAAATTGAGAGTCGAGGAGGGAAAATAGATGAAAGAACCATCGAAAGTAATGCATCTATCAATTTGATAGCTGCATAACTTTTTGGCGCTTGGATTTTGGAAATTTATTGAAAAAATGTGATGTAGCCTACTTACATGTAAGTTGTACCGCAGACTTTGTAAAAAAGTAACGTACTTGTACGGTACTCTTTCTTAACAGTAACACTGATCAAAACTAAAGGGAGTACATGAAAGAGCAGAGGGGTCCGTAACTACACGATCGCCACCATAACCACACACATGGCATGGCAAATTGGCAATCATGGCGATCATCATCATGACATTGACATAGCTGGAGTTACCCAGCCCTGAGTTTTATCATTGGGTTGTCATCTAGGGCTGGAGCGCATTTTTCTCAAAACTTGTAGTATTTGCAAAAAAAAATTGGAAAATGTTCAATTTTGTCCCCGTTACACACTAATTGCAACTGCAACTCACCCCAAACTTGCCTGGAATAACCATTACACAGGTCCTTGAAGTAAAAAACGATCCACGATGAAGATTCAGCCTACAATTGCAGTGAAAACAGGAGGAATAACCGCTAACTTGACAACCTTGCTGGATTGGCCAGGACCGCTATTGGTTTGTGCACAAAAAAAATTGTGTACAATGAATGGCGGTCGATTAACAGGCACAGAGAGCGATCGCTGTCAACTACTCGTTTTAGCCGGCTGCGCTGGCTGTTGGCGCATGACGTCACGCGGAAGCGTAACACCCGATGACTGTTTCATGCACTATTGGTTGCGGTTCCAGTACCAAAGCTGTGATGCGAGTGGTAAACCTTATATTAGTGCATGAAACAGTCATCGGGTGTTACGCTTCCGCGTGACGTCACGCGCCAA
This sequence comes from Patiria miniata, assembly GCF_015706575.1. Taxonomy (NCBI): domain Eukaryota; kingdom Metazoa; phylum Echinodermata; class Asteroidea; order Valvatida; family Asterinidae; genus Patiria; species Patiria miniata. The sequence goes on from NW_024037067.1 coordinate 7,504,161, forward strand.
CAGCTAGCGCAGCCGGCAAAAACGAGTAGTTGACAGCGATCGCTCTCTGTGCCTGTTAATCGACCGCCATTCATTGTACACAATTTTTTTTGTGCACAAACCAATAGCGGTCCTGGTCAATCCAGCAAGGTTGTCAAGTTAGCGGTTATTCCTCCTGTTTTCACTGCAATTGTAGGCTGAATCTTCATCGTGGATCGTTTTTTACTTCAAGGACCTGTGTAATGGTTATTCCAGGCAAGTTTGGGGTGAGTTGCAGTTGCAATTAGTGTGTAACGGGGACAAAATTGAACATTTTCCAATTTTTTTTTGCAAATACTACAAGTTTTGAGAAAAATGCGCTCCAGCCCTAGATGACAACCCAATGATAAAACTCAGGGCTGGGTAACTCCAGCTAACATTGACATTGATATTGTGCAAGGCGTGTGTACCTTTTTCTCCGGCAAGACATTTTCTCTTCCCTTGGGGTACCAGGCCACCCTGACATAACCCCTCTTGATCCTTTCCTCGTCATCTTCTGAATCATCCATGCTGCTGTAGCCGTCGTAATTCCGTACAACCAGGCCCAGTTGCATCGTACTACGATGACAGCGCTGTACGACATCTTCCTCGAACAAGGTGGACGCCATTTTGTGTAGTGGTTGGTCGACGGTATCCAGAAGGAGGAAATGTCCCCAAAAAGGTGGGCAGGGTCTCTAGTCTAGTAAATAATGTAGCATACCCACGCGCCGCTTTATTATTCCAGAAGTAGTTTTTCCTTTCTCGATGTGAAGTAGTATCAAAAATACATGTTTCTGTTTTAATGATCTGTTGTGCCATCGCCACAAGTCCAATGGACACTTTTTGTTTATAAATCTCCTTTCTTTCCTACCTCCATGCTCATACGGCACAGTATGGCGCCCGTTTGCACATGCACACCTACCTAGCTAAATGGGCGTGGTTAAAACAGTCGTCATTAACTTCATCGATTTAAAAAAATCTACATTTTTCATTGATTTATTTGTCATGGAGTATCGAAAATACTGATTAAATTGCAAATGATTTTATGTAGCCGAGCGTTTGTTGAAGCTATAGCACTATGGGCTAGTTGTCCAACTGAGCCCCGGATCGGATCGCGCCACAGGTATATTTTGCCTGAGTATCACACATTCACGTATTATGCCAAGATCGAACGAGTTTCAAATTGTACATGCGACCTCGAGCGCCAGCCAATCGGAGTCTATTTTAGAAACTGTGACGTCATTTTGATCAGAAACGTGGACTTTTGATTGGTTAATTTGAATGCAATGTTTTAAATGTTGTAATACAAGTACAATGGCTTACCGAAGACGTAGAAAACGCCCGCTGAACTGTCAGAATCTCGAGACTATAAGACACAGTCCAAGTCGGCATTATTATTAAAATTATCGAATCTGCTCACATAACATACGTAGACCCTTGCTGTGCAAGGGGATATTCCATCGACTAGGTATAATTATCGCCACGTTTCTTCATAACAGTTTTCCATTCATTTGCTGCCCGATAGTTAAAGTTCTCGCATGTTTTTCAATCATAATCTAGTTATCTATCCCGATCAGAATCGAGATATCAACCCACCGTAGCAGGCGAGATGAGCCTCGTCCTTAAAATTTGGGCTTGCTATGTATTTTCATTTGTATGTATTGCATTTGCCCTATTCCACAATTCTCCTTTCCCCAGCCCTCTCCTCCACAATTGGTTTTGTTGTTTCGCTTCCCATTTCCTGTATTACCCCTCCCCTACCCATTGGCCCATGTTAAACCCTCCCCTTCCTGTTTTGTTTGTTTGTTGGGGTGTTGGGCTGGTGGGTTGTTTGTCTGTTTGTTTGGGTTTTTCAAGCCCCCCCCCTCCCCCCCCCCTCCCCCCTCCTCGCCTTTCCCCGTCTTCCTCCCTATCCACTTCCTTGCCTCGTCTGCCCTGCCTTTTTTCTTCGCCCTTTTCTCCCTTGTGCAATTTTATTGTTTCTAATTGTTTTGTGCTTGTCTGCGTTATGTGCCTGTCATTGTGCATGGTTGGAGGGACATGCCCTATTGGCGACAGTGTTTTTTTTTCACATTTGTTTATCTCCATGGCAGCCCTGCACTGTCCACGTTCTGTATTCCGTGTGTATAGTGTTTACTTCGTTTCTTATTCAGTGTCTGTATCATTTTGTTTACATATCCAATTTTGTGTATTTATTGTAATTGTGTGTATGTGAATCAAGTTGCCGAATAAAATATTATTATTATTTCTCGCCCCTTCTTTGTCCGGAGGTGAAGCCCACCATTCCATCTCCGTTGGTACACCAAAGCCAGTTGTTTGTGGTAATTGTTATCTTTTTGGCTGATTGTGTTTATGTTTGATAAAATACTTATTATAGGTTAATATCAGGAACATGTTTTTAAATAAATTTTATCAATTGTTCTTTTTTACGTTATGAGTGGACTGGAGCATGATTGGATTTCATTTTTGCAAGTTCATAATTGAAACGGAGTCTCTTCATATGCGATGCGAGATGTCGTCTTCAGCCGACGCCGAAGCTTCTCGGGATACAGGGAGCCTCGGATTGTCGCCCGTGACCACGCATCCCGGTCCAGCATCAGCATCCTTCCTCAGCAGCTCAGCGGTCATTGGCGTCGCCAGAAATGTGTTCGGGGGAGGGGGAAAAGCACACCCCTCCCCCAAAAAAAACACCTTGTACTTTCTCTAGCATATTCTCCATTTATCATTTCTTCGATGGGCGGCCGGGAGGACATTTTGCCCACGTTCGTAACCCCATTGACACTCCTGGCCTAGCCTGCAGACGCCCATTTTTCTTATATGTGTATTATTATTTATAAATGGTCTAGAGAGTATGTAAATGCATATGTTTATGAGTTTGAAAGTGAAGATATTCAACAGAAACTTAACAATTATTTGATGACTGAAAATTGTAATGTTGATAATGCTGTTGAGAAATTTAATGATATTATTTATTCTGTTGCCAACAAAATTCTCCCCAAAGTGCCTCGTTTTAGGTTTCCTCGTAGAATTCATCACCGTCAACGACGGAGGAAGAAGTTTGCCTGGTTTGATGGGGACTGTTACCGTTTAAGGAAGCAGTTCAAAACTACTTGTCAAGCTTTGTCACGTAATCCTAGAAATTGTTATTTGCGGGGATTGTATTGTACTCAAAGAAAACATTATAAATGTATTTTGAAACAAAAGAAACGTTTATTTAAAAAGTTGCAAATTAATAACTTAGAATCTATTCATAAAGATAGTAAAGCCTTTTGGAATGGTCTCAAGAAGATGACTGGTTCTAATTTAAATGATTTGAATCAAGTTGACGAGATAAGTACAGAGAGTTGGTTTAATTATTTTTCTGATTTAAGTAACCCCTCGTCAAATTGTGATCACTTTGATAATGTGTTTTATTCTCGTGCTAAGGATTTTATTCTGAACAATAGTGGGATTGTTCAAAATGATGTTTTTGACTCGGTTATTTCAGAGAGTGAAGTGAAAAAGGCAATTAAGTTGATGAAGAGTAACAGGCAACCTGGTATCGATGGTATAAAAGCTGAAATGATATCTTCAGCTAGTTTATTTTTATGTAACCCACTTACTAAATTATTTAATCTTATTTGGAAATTGGAAAAAGTACTGGCCTCCTGGTCTGAAGGTCCGATCCACAAAAAAGGATCTAAGAGAGACCCATGTAATTACAGGGGTATTACTTTACTTAGTTCTGTCGGTAAATTATTTCAAATTGTTTTTAGAAACCGACTTACCCAGTGGGCAGACGCTATTTTATTGGATAACCAGACTGGTTTTAAAGCAGGGCACAGTACTCTTGATAATGTTTTCGTTCTTAATACCCTGATTCAAAAATTTCGATTGAAAAAAGAAAAATTATACGTGTGTTTTGTTGACTTTAAAAAAGCCTTTGATTGTGTAGATCGATCTTTACTTTGGTTTAAATTAATTAATTCTGGTATTAGTTCTAAAGCAATTAATATTTTACGTAGCATGTACAGCTCTGTGAAGGGTCGCGTAAAACTAAAGTGTGGGGTTACTCCCGTTTTCCCTTGTAATGTTGGTGTTCAACAAGGTGCTGTTTTAAGTCCATTGTTGTTTTCTTTGTTTTTAAATGATATTGATACTGACCTTAGTAGGGCTCCATTCCATGGTGTCAATGTGGGTTCCCGTAATATTAGTACTTTACTTTACGCGGATGACATGATTATTTTATCTGATACATACGATGGCTTTCAACTACTTCTTAAAAGATTGGAAGTTTATTGTAACAAATGGAGATTAACGGTTAATACTGATAAAACTAATGTTATGATCTTTAATAGTGATCTGTACCAAAAAAGTGATTCTAAGACAGATTTTTATTTTAATGGTGAGTGTGTCAATGTTGTTGATTTGCAATCATACTTGGGCATTATTTTCCAAACATCCGGATCGTTTAAATTCTCCATCAATAATCTGGTTAATAAGGCCTTCAAGGTTGCAGGTTTATATCGTAAGAGTGTTGGTTATGATTTAGCTCCTAAATTATTGTTGAAAGTATTCGACATCTTGTTTAAACCTATTATTTCTTATGGTTCTGAAATTATATGGAAAGGAGCTTGTAGGCGAGCTGAGGTTTTTCAATTGAAATGGTTTTAATTTTTTTTTTCTGTTTCTGTTCCATAAACGTACAAACACCTAGAAGGTTGTCGACGTACGTTGGTCAGGGTCAGGTGTGCAGCAACTAAATTCTTGATTGGGTTTTGGAAGCCAGGTCTTGAATGTTGATGTTGTCCAGTGCCAGTTTGAAAGTCTTAATGTCAGGTGAAGAGCGGATGTTAGGGTGAAGTTGATTCCATTCTAGGATGGTCTTTGGGTACATTGAGTAACGAAAGCAGTCCTTATTTGTGGTGATGACTCTATATGAGAAAGGTCCGGTCTGTCTAGTAGAAACCCCCCTTGATGAGTTGACGATGTTCAGATAATCTTCCATATTACTCGGTGTAAGCCCATGGGTTTCTTTGTAGAGTGTGACTAATCGAACTTTGGTCCGTCGATCTTGAAGAGTGTCCCATTTGAGTTTATTCATCATTGCTGAGATGCTTGACTCCCTGCTGTAGTCTTGCATAACAAATCTAGCTGCTCTGTGTTGAATGCTTTCCAATTTCTTTTTATCCGACGCATGATGAGGATCCCAAATGGCGGAACAATATTCTAGCCTTGGTCTGACTAGTGTCTGATACGCAATGGACTTGGTATTACTGTTGCAGTGGTGGATGTTTCTCTTGAGTAGCCCGAGCATACGATTGGCTTTAGAGATGATCTGATCAATGTGAGTGGACCACTTGAGATCATTACTGAGTTCAACCCCCAGGTAGGGATGGTGTTTAACCTCTAGTAGTTTGGTATTACCCATGTGATAACTGGAGTCGACTGAGTTCTTCTTGTGGGTGATCTTCATGGTGTGACACTTGGAGGCATTGAATGACATGTGCCAATCTTTTCCCCATTTTTCAAGTGTGTTGATGTCCTGTTGAAGAATTCAAGGGTCTGCTGCAGTTTTTATTTCCCGGTACATGACACAGTCATCTGCAAAGAGTCTCACATGCGATTTGATGTTCTGTGGCAGATCGTTAATGTATACTAAAAACAGGAGAGGACCCAGCACTGTCCCCTGTGGAACCCCAGAAATGACCTTCGACTTGTTTGAAGAAGTGCCCTCCAAAACAACTTGCTGGTGACGTTGAGTGAGAAATGAGTCAATCCATTTCAGAGCATTGTTCCTGATGCCGATGTTGTGGAGTTTCCTCAAAAGACGTTGGTGAGGCACCGAGTCAAATGCTTTCTTAAAGTCCATTACAATTAAGTCAGCTTGACTCTTATTGTTAAGAATTCCAGCCAAGTCGTGGGTCACAGCAGCTAACTGGGTGTCACAAGAGCGACCTCTGCGAAAACCATGTTGGGCATCCGTCAGTACTTGATGTTTGTCGAGATGAATCATTATGTGATGATATAAAATATGTTCTAGTATCTTACATGGAATAGACGTCAACGACACAGGTCTGTAATTACCAGGATTTTTCCTATCACCTTTCTTGTAAAGTGGCGTGACGTTTGCTTCAAGCCAAGCTTTAGGTAAACATCCAGTATCCAATGTTTTTTGGAAGATCTTAGAATAAACTGGTGCAAAAGCAGAGGCGCACTCTTTCAAGATTCTAGGAGGTATGGCATCAGGTCCTGGTGCTTTGCTTGGTTTCAGATCTTTCAGTAATTTCTCTACCCCAATTGGATGTGTTTGAATTTCTGGCATGTCGGGTATGTCCAAGTCTGGTAATATAGGGAAACTGTCCAGGTTTTCGTTTGTGAAAACTGAACTAAACTGTTCATTCAGCTCATTGGCCTTGTCAATCGGAGAGATCACAGTGGCACCAGATGAATCAGTCAATGTGGAGATTCCAAACATCTGCTGCCTTTGAAACGTTAACAAACGAACTTCGAATGATGCTGTGTTAGCAGAAGTAGGTCGATTCCCCTTATATATTGAGCACAGTGTTAATACTCTTAGATATTGGTTTCACTTGTCTGAAAAACCCGAGAGTTCTATTTTATACAATTTGTTTTGTGAAGACTCAGCGTTAGGAATTCGCCGTGTTACGTAAGTGTTTCGACACAGTCCATTGGAATGTTCCAATAACAAGTACTTGCGGTAGTAATAAAAGGTCTGTATTGAGTACTCTTACTAATCTGTTGCAAGACAGCTTTATTAAACAGTGGAATGACAGACTGCATTGTGACCTTAGAAAAGATAGTAACCAGAAAAACAAACTTCGTACTTACCGTATGTTTAAACAATTATATGTGTTTGAGCCATATTTATGCTACTTATTGGATTCTGGTTATAGATCTTGTTTTTCTCAATTTAGATGTTCATCTCACAAGTTGATGATTGAAGTTGGTAGATACACTGGTTTAGCTCTACATGAAAGGTTATGTCCACATTGTCTACTTGATGTTGAAACAGAAATGCATTTTCTTTTAGAATGTCCTTTATATAATGATCTTCGAACTAACTTTCTCACTGACATTTGTAAAATGGAGCCTGGCTTTAATGGTTTAACAAAAAATGATAAATTCATTTTTCTCATGTCGTTGGCAGATAAACACACTATTATATGTGTGGCTAAATTTATTTTCCAATATACAAATCTTAAAGAGAGGCAAAGCATGACGTAATTTCAAAGCATATTCTTTGTTAACCCACCTGCCAAATAATTTAATGTTTAATTTCACTGTTGTAACCCTTCCCCAGGGTCATGGGGTTGGTTCCTATTTGTGGAATAAAACATAACATAACATAACATTAACCAATAGCAATATGACTTCATACCTCTTTTTCTTTTCTTCTCTGTTTTTTTTCTTCTCCCCCTTGCCCCCCCCCCCCCCCCCCGGCCCCCCTGGCCCTCGCGAATCCCCATGTCAGCGCGGCGGTATCAGGTTGCGCTGCGTCCTGGCCTTCTTCAGCTGGTCGAGTCGGTACAGTGGATCCCATAGCGGACTGAGGCTGACTAGACTATGACTATAGTAAACCAGCAGAAACAACTGCAATCGTTATCGATAATTGTTCAGATTAGATGTGTAACGAGAAAAATTAAAGGAAAAGCACTGACATAACCTGAGTTACTTTTCTTTTCCATATTTGGTCAAAGGTTCCTCTGCTACTCCTGACCAATCACAAGCCCTTTTTGACCCACAAAGGCACGTGACGTAGTGACACCACAAAATAATGCGCAGCCGGCCGGCGGAGGGCGGTCTGAACCTGAACGATCATGCGCAATGCGCTGTATCCACACGTTGGTATCGAAGTCAAGAGCCAAATCAAACGAAAAATGAGCTGAAATTTTGCCCTAAAACTGTCAAATTTTGGTATTAAAATCGCAAGTGGTAGTTGAAGACTAATTTAGCTTATCTGAGGACGTTTAACTCGTAGACAGACGGAGAATAGTTCTTAAACGACGCCGGAAGATGGTAAGATTTCACACGGAACTGGACATGCTGGACCGTAATGCTATCAAGCGCTATGTATAAAATGTGCAGTGTACAATGTACGCAATTGCGGGAAGGGCGCAGCAAAGGTGGGCGTAGGTGGAGGGGTGGGGTTTGCCAAGAATACTAATTAAATTCAAAGGCAACATTAATTTCCATACCTTCCACAAGTCAGTCAAACTAAATTTTCAAATAAAAAGAAGGTAGGGCCTAAACTAAATTGTACTATAAATTTAATAAATAAATAACAGCAATGCATGTAGGCCTATGTCATGTATGTAGTAGGATGGGACTCCGTATAGTCGTGTTCCCTAACGTGGCGCACTTCGAAGCTTACCCAACTTTCCTCGTGTAGTGTTGCCAAACCTCTTTGTTGACAAACCTCAAATTCATGCAGTGAAATTCTGGTACTTTTCCCTTATTAATGCTTGCTATTTAACCCCTGTGAACAATTTCGGTTTCATAAAATTTAAGCCAAAATTAAAAACGGTGACGTCCGGAAATTGGGCACAAATTTGCGAAGTGTTCCCTAACGTGGCGCACTTAAATAAATCTCAGAAAATTCAAAATTAACATTTAAGAATTTCTGTCAACTTGATAAATTCTGATAAATCATTATTATCTCTACTTACATACCCAGCCAGATGTTTGTCAGAAAATTATTACCTTATTTTTCGGGGCATTTTCAAAGGGTTCACTTTGCACTTGAAAATAAAATCGGAAAATCACGCCCAAAATAAATTTTTCTTCTTACTTTGTAGCGGGTAAATAAACTTGCGATTTATGAACGGGAGTGTTTAGAACTTGATGAAATTTCACTTTCTGTGAAATTTCAGTTAAAACTTTTGCTCTAGCTAGGCGCTACAGGCAAAAAATCAAAGTGCCCCACGTTAGGGGCCGCGCCACGTTAGGGTACATCAACAATATTACAATGTAATTTACATGTTTCTCGTTTGGAATAGAGATTGCCCACTAACCTTCCCGAATTGTCTTGTATTTTGTGTTGTATAACTCTTCCTTTTCAAATTGATATAAACAAATCTGACCGTGGTGTGGTTTATTCTGTGGACGATGCCTATGAAAATAGACATGCTCGGAGTGTGCGAACGGAGGTGGACTCCCAATTATCTAGTCCGAGTAACTAGGACTCTACAGATCGCTTTTGTAACATTTGGACATGGTCGGGCAATAGTAGAGTCCGAGATCGATGGCCCTATTGCGGTTACTACTAATTTTTTTTGACCATTTTCACTCGTACCCCCAATCAAAATCTTCAGATTTTACCCCCGAAACTGTCTTCAAACTACCTTATGCGCCCCTGTAGGCTTCAGTGGGAATTGGAAATACAAATGGTGGTGGTTAGGTTCACATACCTTAGAGAAGAAAAGAGAAATTTCACCTTCGATTCGGAAACCGAGCCTCGCCGAGCTGTCGTGCCAGTAACCTCCATCTTGAATGTTGTTGTTGTGTACGATTCATTCAAATTGTGAGGTCAAACTGATGACGTACGACGCGCCGGCCAAGCGCACGCCCGCATTCACAGTCGGGCATATCGTGTGTGCACGGGTACACCGGCGACTGTTTCCTGAACAGCGCAGCCTGCACATATTGCATAGCCGTGTATGCGATATGTGCAGGCTGTGCTGTTCAGGAAACAGTGGAAAATTTCGTCCTTTGACTTCCTTATGTGTTTGCAGCTGTAGAATGGGAACCAGACAATTGAACTTTCATGGACAGAGCACCATTAAAGATTTATGTTAAAATATAGATGGTACCTTTTAGCAGACACGGTGAGGGAAAATTCGCAAGTTTTGGAAAATGCTAATATTTAATTAAAATCGTTAAAAGTCTCGAAAGACACAATTTTTTTAATCGTCCTTTTTGTACAACTCGGCAGAAAGTCCTTAATGCCTGGTGAACTGGATGAAAATCTCCACTTGAAGGAGTTTAGGCAATGCAAAAGGAGAAATTTCCCATGCCGCGATAATAGGGATGCCGCGAGAATATGGAGTTCGACTACAACGACAGTAAATACATTAAATGATGGTGAAGTGTATGGGGCTGTTCATATAAACCGAGGCTTGTAGAGAACAGCCCAACACATAAACGGACAATACAGGACAGTTTACACAGACAATGGGAATAAACCCGAAAACAGTCAAAGGGAAACTAAAGACAAGACAAAACAAAACACGAGACGGGACACTAAAAACTGAGACAAATTGAATAGTTGCGATGAGGATAAGTTAAATAAAAAAGACAATGAATGGTATGAAAAGAAGAGATGTGGCTATGGAGAGTGACTGAGGAGGAAAAGCATTTAGCACATGTTGCTGTGTGAAATGGCACATGATGAGCAGTCAGTTTTTGTGACAGCAATGTATGAAGTGAAAAGTGTGTCAAAATTTGTTCTGAAAACTATTAACGACTATACAAAACAAAAACAAAAACCACTGTGTTTAGGCCACATACAAGAGATCGATTGTGCTAGATAATTTATTCCATGCAACCTTTTTTGTCTAACTTACCCTCTGCTATGCATGTACCATTAGAGAGAGGATTTCAAGTTGTACTCAAATTCCCATTGACATACTTCATTCTTTTCATTTTTTGTTTCAATTTCTGACTTGAATTTGTTGCCACCTCAGGCCTCCAGTGAATCATCCCTGCAAGCTTTGGAGGGCTTGATGAATGAATTCTTTTCCCCGGGGGCAACTAACCAACGAAAACGAGAAATAGGTTTGTATGCAGAAAATTCTATTCACTGGTTAACAACCATGAGTAATCTATGCTCTTGATTGTGTGGGCACCAACAAAATTTGTTTATATGCCCAGAGGAGGAGAATATTAAATAATATTGTCCTCATCCGGGTACTTTTACTGACATAATATTGCAGACATCCGGATACTTTTTTTTACGAAAGCATATAATATGCCGATTTAGGTTTACTGCTGGAAGCCTGATATATAATGTGCCATATCCTACCTGTTTCCCCCTGTTGACCATAATGAGAAGCCATTACTGTGTCTGTAGCATGGTTGTACGCACACCTTGCAGGCAAATCAGATTTATTGTGTTAGTACTGTTCGTATTTTGTCTGTCAAGATTTTGTCAAGATTTTGTCTGTTCAGTTTTCTGGGGAATTTCCCGGAAATTCTTATTTTTTTAAACTCAAAAACTCAACCCCTGTGAATCGTGTGAATACGAGAGAAAATGGGGGGGGGGGGGGGAGTGTTAGAATATGCAAACTTATTTGTTCAAATTTACAAATTAGGAATTGTGTATCCTTTTGTGGTAGAATCATTTGTTTTGTAAACTATTATGACTGTTGCAGTGGTTTCACCTTCTAAATCTGTAGATAAATGTTGGCATTTTCCAAAATGTTCTATGCTAGAACTTTGAATTAACAAGGGGGCATTACTTGCTGTTGTGTTGCTTTACAAATTTCAAATGTTGGTACCAAAATTAGAAATTCCTCATTCAGGGCACCTGCTGTCAGGTTTCAGTTGAAATTGAGTGAAATAATTTGCAACACTAGTAAATTTTGACTTAATATTGGATATCTATTTTTATTTTATATTGTGTACAGAGGAGTTGCTCAACAATTTCAGTGCACAGAGTGGTTCATGGAGACACTGCTTTTACTTCTTGGCACATACTCAGAATGAGTATGTCATGATGTATGCGCTCAGTGTCTTTGAGGTATGTTCATAACATTAATAAAATCATAGATGAAGTTAACAGGAGCCTTGAAAAAGAAATGCAGAGTAAAATCAAGTTATCATGGCTTTGAGCGAGCACACTTCTGAGTGCACGATTGGCAAGAGTATACTCTTGATCAAAGCAGGAGTACATTTATACAGGTGAAATTACTTTGAGATGGTGGAAGGGCAAAATATTGCCCGATCTTTTCAATTTAAATATCCTTTACCTCTTGAAGTCATGTTTAATATGATAAACAAGGAAAATCAAAAAGGTATTCACATATTTCCAGATTGCAACTTGGTTGTTGTACGAAGTATCACCTTCTGCTATTGCGGCATCCATTCAGTGCATGCTTTATAACAACTTGAACCATTTGAGTGATGCGCCCTGAGTGCAATGCGCACGTAACATTTTCCCACTCTTTCACGCAGTCTAAAAGTAAAAAATCACAAGTCATGGAGCCCCAAGTGGCAATCTATTCCACTCAAGTGTGACTAAGCCACTTATTGTTCATCCCTAGTTGTCAGTGAGTTGACTCCCAATTTAATTTGTGATTGACCGGATTACAAACTCGGCAGAATTGGCCACTAAAGTCTTGGAAAATGGCTGCAGATGCATGAAAGCTTTGAAGAGTTTTTGTAAACTTGTTGTTCTGATTCTGATTGATCCTCAGAACTTGATCAACAGACAATGGCTTGGAGTTGAAGCCCAGGATAAAATGGAAATCCGATCAAGCTTATCCAAGTTCCTATTGTCTCACCATAAGCTGGTACCAACGTTCATCTGCAACAAGCTCATCAAAGTCATTGTCTGCATCGGGAGACTAGACTGGCCACACTTCTACCCAGATTTCTTTTCAAATATTATCCAGGTAGGCATTGGGTGTTAATTGCTGTATGTAGCACTATATAGCTGTGATATCATCTTAAAATGGGGGTTTGGCCTTTCACTGATATTAAGTTATAAGTAATGTATACTCAATGCTGTCCAAGAGGTTTTGGCAAAACACCCAGTGTTAAACTTCAGTCTTATCACACTTGTTGCAATAAATGGTAAGGGAGATGCATATAAATGTGAAAACTGGCAGTTGTGTCACAGGAAATTCCTAGTATTAGGGAGGCTTCACATTCGAACTGATAAGTGTAAGTTTAGCTATCTGTAACTGTTATTGACCATTCTGTTGTACGCATAAGCATACACCTATTTATTGAAAAGTAGGATATCGAGGAAAATAATTTGGCTTAACAATTATATTTTACTAGGAGAGTCAGTGAATTACAGAGTGCACTCAGGAAAATGGCATGGGGAACTATCAAGTTTGGCTTCTCGATAGAGAAGTGATTGCTGCTTTCCTTGTCGTTTACTTCTCGTGAATGCCATTCCAAATTGAAAAGCAATATATACAAAGTGTTGTGTGGTTTGGAATTTCCTCGGTTTTCCTGAATACCAGTTGCATGCCTGAAATTAAAGATGCCGACCCCTCTGAGTTCATATTGACATGCATGGGTGATCACTGACCATCTTGCTAGTTTGCTGCTGTCTCAGGATCCCCTTGATTTTATATTCCCCACTCCCAGCATCTCCCAGTAATGGCACATTCTAAAGTATTTCTATGCGCCTCAATCCCCATGTACATGTATACCTACGTACTGCATAGTCATGCAGCAGTCACCATCATGTGCAGTATGTTTCTAGATTGCCCCCAGTGCTCCATAGCTGGTAACCTTTGCATAGATATGCATTGTGCAACATGGTGCACCACCAGCAAACATGTATGGCTAGGCTAGGCAGGAAGAGTGTAGATACAACTGGCAGAGTACAAAACTGCAAGAAAAAAAAATTGTGAGCTGTCACAAAATTTGGACATGTTGTTTGTTCTACATTAACCCTCCAATGAAGCAACCAACATTCTGTGCCAAGTAGTCATTTCTGTCATGATCAAACAAGTGACTGTTAAGAATTCCCAGCCTACATAGCGGGATTGACTGGCTGACACTGTTTAACAGTGTTGTTGACTCAAGTCACTGACTCGGACTCAAGTCGGACTCGAGTCGCTATTTTTTGACTTGAGACTTGACTTGACTTGGGAAAAAAATGACTTGAGACTTGACTTGACTTGACTTGAAAAAATATGACTTGTGACTTGACTTGACTCGAATAAATTTGACTTGCTGACATTAACACGTTTCTGAAAGTCACAAAAAAACACAAACCTATGGGCGTTCGTGCGCACTTGTATAATCGGTTGAAAAGAATGCAGATATACATAGCAAATTAGCAACCAGCATGCCATAGCTGGGCATCCTGAGCCTGCCACACGTCATGAACATGACTAGCACTATGCGTGTGTTATGGACAATGTATCATACTCGACCTCGTGCATGCGACTTTAAGTTTTTCCTAAGCCGAGAAAATCCTCCAAGACTGCCTGAGCACTTAATAACGTTATGGATTTATAGGTTATAAGTACTATATAATTTTTTTACAATGTAGTACCGGTACGTGTGTTAATTGGTTAATTTGCATATATTCACATAATTCTGCAGAGTTTTCCCCTCATGTGTAAACGTTTACTACTGTGCAAAATCTCTTTCCGTTTCCGGGCTTCTGTGTATATAGGACTAATAGGCTAATCCTTTTTAGTCTTGGAAGTTAATCCCTTTTCTTCTTCTGACAGCTTATCCATCAACCGCAGATGGTGACTCTAGGCCTGAGAATGCTGCAAACTACGTCTGAGGAGCTAGCTTCACCGAGGGAAGACCTAAGCATGGCCAGGAAGGAGCAGTTACAGAGACTACTCCTAGATCAGATCCCCACCATCCTCAGTATTGTAACACGTTAGTATGCATACCATCTGTTCATGAACGGCATGATGTGGCTGTTTTCTGATCAAACAAGTTTGGGCTCTTTAACCTCTAACCCCCACTCCCAAAACCTACAAACATTTGTAGCAAAATTGCCAATTTGCAACGCAAAAACTTACCTTGGTGTCACAAACGCATTGAAGCTGGGCAGTTTAACTGAGTTTCAACCTGGACCTTCTAATAACCTTCAAATCCATGTTTGTATTTGCAGGTATTTTAGAGACAATATTAGACAAGCATCGGCAATTAGTGACGACTGCAACTCCACCACCCTCCCCTACACATGGAGACTCCAATGATAGTAGTCCAAGTCACATTGCATATGGCTCCTCACCTCTCCAATCAGGTATGTACAAAGAACATTGCTCATTGCTTCCTATGTAGAGACATTTTAGCCTTATTTGTCTGAGAACAACCCAAAACTGATAATACAGAGTACATAAACAACAGCAACATTTTCAAGAGTGGCCTGGTTTTATGTTTAGAACATTTTGCAATCAACCTTACAGTACCTCCAATGGACGGTTTCAATAGGAACAGTAGCTGAGTCCATGAAACCTGTACAACAGGTAACTTTGCTTGCAGAATTTTGTGTGTGTGGAGCCTGGCAAACAAACTTCATGAGTGTTACACCTGAGTTACTGGCCTGAGTACAACTTGGTATGAAATAATGATGTCAATTAGGCCGTCAGTGTAAACGGCATAAGTTGCAGCGTAACAATTGTAAATGACAATGTTACTGATTAATCATGTTATCATCTGAGAGAAATTTGGGATTTGCCACCTAAACCCAAGAAATAAAACTGTTTATTTAAATGGCTGGTATAGTTCATTCAACCACTTTTTACATAAACGTGTACACGTATGAAATCATGCACAAAGGTCATTGTAGAAACAGTGATGGTCTTCAAGTTTTACTCATTAAAAACATCGCCCAGATGTAACACGTTTTGTGAAATTGATCATATGTACATTGCCTAGCTCTGCGTGGAGTTTAATGTGTACATTTTTTGTTTTTGTTGTGATTTTACAACCGCAGGGAGCAGTATCATTCGCAGCATGTTCAAAGCCACACCAGTCAGCAAACAGAACGTCCTGCCTCTTCCTCCACTGGACCATGACAGTGAGCAGGTCAGTATCGATGGTCATCCATTCTTGACTTGGTTAGGGCCTTTGCCAAGAAGTCAGTGTCAAATTTGTTTAAGTATGTACCTTTACCTCAACTTGTGTTTCAGAAATCTGCATGACCTGTTGATTTCAGAGGCTTCAGAACGTCCAAAATAGAAATATTAAGTAGCTATTTCTGTGTAAATAAAACACACAAATTGAAAATTAGTAAGGAGGAAAAAAAAATGGAACAAGTTGAAGAGCTTGGGTAGAGCAACTTTAAAAAGTTTATCAACATTGGATGTCTTTCTGAAAGGCTAAATTGTTCACAACTTGTCTATACGTCACCACCTTACAGGTCAGCCTGCTGTGCCTACACTGCCTGTCTCATCTCTTCTCCTGGATCCCTCTATCAGGAAGCATCACCCCAAACCTCCTGACTACCATCTTCCACTTTGCGAACTTTGGTTGTGACATCCAATCAGTACAACAGGGTAGTACCTCACCATCCTCTCAAAAGGACTTGAACAACAGCAGTTTCAGTAGTAGTGGCAGCTCATCTCTGGGTGTGCTGGCTATGACCTGCATCAATGAGATCATGGCCAAGAACTGTGTGCCTACAGACTTTGAAGAATACCTCTTGAAGATGTTCCAGCAAGCCTTCCAACTGTTGCAGCGAGTGACTAAGGATACTACTGAGCAGTCTGTAGGCAATAAGATGTCAGAGCTGGATGAGAGGTTAGTCTAACTCTATCCCAGGAGCCAATAGTAGACAAATATTGACTTCTTCAAGTGTTGTGATAAATCTAGCTCTTTGGGTTGATCTATGGAACGTTCTGTTTTCTTGAGGCAAAGCTGAGAGAAATAGAATGTTCCATGGATCACTGAGGGAGGCTAGTTTTACTACACCATGAGTTAAAGCAGTCAATATCTGTTTTGTAATGCCCCACCAACAGATTCTGCTTGGTTTTGAGAGATAACTGATAAATTTGAGTAAATTGATAACACAAAAGCAAAGGAGTTACATTTTTTTCCAAAAAAATGGAAAACTTAAAAAATTTAAACAACTTTAAAATGTTATTTTTTAAATTTTATTCCATCCCTCCGACCTGGCCAAATTTCATGCTCTGTTCGTAATCCAATGAATAAAAAAATGCTGGCCTAATGCCGTCTAAATTTCTATATTTCATGTGACTTTGATATGTTATTTTATCAACGTCAAGATCATCACTGTACACTCAGTAGTGTCCCAGGAATGATGGAAGCATTTTCTAAACCATTGTCCAAATTAACCAACCCGTGATGGCGGGAAAAAACCCCAAAACTGGAACATTGATCCTGCAATTACTTTGACACTACCAAATGTACAGTGATCATGTGCACAGATTGATTTTTATTTTGAAAAGATAACTAAGACATTTTCTGAAAGTAAATGGTGGTTATCTTTTCCCTTCTTTCCTTGTTGTTTCTAAACCTTTGCTATTTGTGTTCAGATACGTGGAGAAGTTCACCGAGTTCCTTCGACTGTTTGTCAGCATTCATCTGAGGCGCTTTGAATCCAATTCACACTTCCCTGTCCTGGAGTTTCTTACACTACTTTTTAAGTACACATTCCAGCAGGTGAGGAGGCAAATTAAGGTCTTGCTCTCAGAATTTCAAATCAGTTCAAATCAAATATGTATAGGATATTGCATAAATTACAGAGGGGTAGTCACTGAAGAAGTACATTGTGCACAAATTAGTCCATCAATCCTGTAACCACTAGGAACATACCGAGATATTCCCATGCACAGCTTGTAAATCTAGCTCTCAATTTGCCAGGTTCATCTTAGTCTGGTATGTGCCCCAGGTAAGGTTTACTGACAAATGTGTATGGGCTTCTTGTCTGGGCAATTGTACTTTAAGAACCATCTCACAACAAGATAATATTTTACCTTAACTCTCCCAGATCCTTCAAAAATATTAAGAGGATTTGGGGGATTTTGCAGGATTAAGGAAGCTTCCAGCAAAAATGCACTGGGATTTTGTGTTACCGAAGCTACGTCTCAGAATTGTGGCTTGCAGTACAACAGAGTCCAAAGTTGTGTTTGCAATATCTTATCTTTATTCCCTGACCTGTTTTTCTTCTGCAGCCCTGTCATGAAGGTTACTTCAGTTGTCTGGATATCTGGACCATCTTCATTGACTACCTTCTTGACAAGACCAATACCTCAAGATGTCCAAACACCAGTAACCTTGTGGACAGGTGACATTCCAATAGAAGATGCTTTTATTATACCAATGGTCATCCTGTTATAATCTTTCGAAAGTCCAAAATCCAAATTTACCTTCATACTGCCAAATCCTTTCAGATTCTCATAGATGAAGTTATTCCTTAGTCATTTTCTCTGTATAGGACTTATAGTGAGACATCCCACATGTACCCTCATTTATCATATTTGCCTAGATGAACACAGATGTGTTCAGTCCTTTTTTCCTGTAAGAGCATTTAATGGCTCAAAGCTGATTTGGCTAGTTCATCATTGTCCAAACAGTCATTTCAGTTAATTCAATGAATGTCTGTGCACATGCCTGAATGCACACCTCCCACCAATTTTGTTTTGTTTTCATGAACTGACACACTTCTTTAATTTTGGATAGTGAAAATATTATTTCCTCTGGGCTGAAAACCATCCGTAAATTGTTCAAGGATGACCTTGTCCCCACCAGTCCATAACAACAATAAGTGAAATTCTCTGTGAATTATATCAAGAATTCTTCTGATTAATAATCAAGCTTAGCTTGGATTCTGTGGCATTTGAGGTGACTGTTGACTGGTGGTGACTTGGTTGTTCATCTTGTGTCCGTACAGAAACACAAACCATGAATAGCTTCCCTGTGCTGCTTCTCTCAGGAATCCACTCTCATAGATGCCAACTATCACCAAAATATGTTGTTATTAGTACAAAAAGTGAAGCTGGTATGCAAATAGAAATTTACTGCAAAAGTTACAAATTCCAAATTGTTAAACCTACATCTTTCTGTTGAATTCATAGTTTTGCCCAAAATATTATTTCAGGAATGTATGACATTCCGATTTGATAGTACGGTTATCAATATATAACGTAGCTGTTAAATATGAAAATGAATCCAGGAACACTACATTAAGCATCAACATTCCAGGCCTGGCTCAAATCAGTTTAATTTCATGCGTACACAACATGCTTGCCAAGATAAGACTCTGTGTGAACACTTGAATGATGATTAGCATCTATTCAAAGACTGCAGCCAAAATAACGTCAAGAAAAACATTCGTTGTTTGTTTTTGCTCAAATGGAATAGTATATAATCATTTCTAAAGCAGCATAACTGGATGCATGTGGAAAGATTTTGAATTAATCACATCGGTATTACTTGCAAGATACTGCTTTTTTATCAGGATTTTGAGGCAATGACTTGCTGGGTTGTTTTTAGCCATGGACCCAAATTGGAATAGCTGTATTTTTGTTGCTTGTGCTTCATTATGCAGATACAAAGATGCATTGGTGTCACTGATCACTGAGGTTCTTCACAAGCTGCAATTCCGCTGCAACCAATCACAGCTTGAGGAAATAGATGATGAGATACTCAATGATGATGTGAGTCAGGCATGGCCGTAGATAAAGAATTTTAAAAAGACCGACTATAGAACATAAATAAATAAATCTTATACCAAAATACGTACAAGGATATTTTTGTAAATGTGACTTTCTGCACTTATACTTTACTTTATTCATGAGGCTTTGAAATGAGTTTTATTTGTAAGTATGTCTTTCCTAGTTGTGTAAGTTTGATTTACAGTTTTACTTTGAATCAAAGTGTAGTGCTCTTCCAAACAGGCAGGTTGTGAAGAGAGGACAATATGAATGGAGTTAGTAATCATCATTATCTTGTAGGATGAAATCCTGGCTATTGAGATGCTATTTTCTCCTACCATTCCATCTGGATGTGTTAATGTTCGTATGCAACCATACCATTAGTTCCCATGGCCAATGTGTCAAATTGAAGCATAAAATGATGCCAGTTTTTGTTTATTTTGCAAGTCGGAGACAGAGTGGCAGAATTTTCTGCGGCAGTGTCTGGAAGTCATTGCCAAGGTCGCTGAGCTTCTACCAACGGAAGCATTTAGAGTATTGGTGAGTTGGCTACATGTAGGTGGGGTGTGTTATTGATGAGGAGTTGCTGGGTCAGGTTCTCTGGTAGTCGTTATAGAGATTTGTAGCTCCTGAACCTTGCTTTCAAGAAAGTTTTGTTTAGTGTTCGTAATTGTTCCCAATAGTTCAGAATTTATACAAAGTGATCAAATTATCAATGCACATATGATTTACCCAACTGTGTAGTAGGTTATCATCTTGGTGCTCAGAAACACTTTTTGTATCCAACAATATCAAACAGTGCGCAATTTCTGTGAGGTTTTTGTTTAAGCAGTACTTAACATACTGTTTGTTCTAGTTGTTGGATATGGTTGGATTAAATAGGTTTCAAAATGCACAGCTGTAGAAATAATACAGTTACACTCTGATATTATCCTGATTGTGACTTTGTCTTGTGCTTGAATGGGTCACATATGCACTGTAGCAGGCACTGCTTTATGAGGAATGTTTATATTGTAAGGTAAAGTTGGACCGAGTCGTAGGATGTTAGTAGCCTTCCCACAACATGTGGTCCCTATAACGACTAGCTAGGCTCCCTCGACCCAATAGCAGGACATTATATGCGTCGTTGAGTTTGAAAAATGACAAGCAAGCAAAACTATTCAGAGAATTATAACTTTGCTGTTTTTCCCCCCAGTACCCACCTTTTCAGGAGTATTTAGACGTCTACATGGGACTCGCCCAGTTTGTAACGGAAACACAGGAGGGTATGATTGCTTCAGAGAAAGTAGTTTCTTATATCCCAAACCTTTTGCAAGATAGACAAAAATTTCATTCAGTTTTTATTTTGTGTTGATGTACATGTATTAGCCATAGTAACTTGTGCACTTTGGTTGAAATACTGAAAGGTTGGTTCTTCAATATTTTCCCATGTGAATTTCTATTTTTATGGAAGGACTGAATGGCTTTCAACTGTTGGGCATTTTCATGAGTTCAGTAGTTTCTTGATGTAAAGCAAGTTCATGTCATATGGGTAAATGAAATAGATTGCAGAGGTCATATGTTATATTTTCTCTTTCAGGTCGACGATTGAACATCACAGCAGAGCATGAATGTCGTAGACTACACTGCACACTGCGTGATCTGTGCTCGCTATTCCAGTCATTAGGAAGACTGTCTGATCACTTCATTGCTGAGAGGTTGTCGGAGAGATTTGATGATGCCCTGTCATTGATTGACAAGTAGGTGCAGGTTGTGTCATTTTTTAGCTGCATTCGGCATTGATGTCTAGATCCTAAACATGTTAAAACCTTGGGTTTTTGTCAAGTAGCCTCCTTGAATCTTACAATCAGATAACACTTGCAATCTGATTACTTGTAATTTAACTTAAAGGGTATGCGTGTTGGGCCCCGTGTAAAGGAAAATTAGCTGGACTATACCTTTCTCAAGTCCTGCTAAATGTATGTGGCCCATAATTTCATTAGGTTTGGTGAGTAGAAGATAATCTCTCACACACACACATGTAAGACATTGAATTAAAGGTATACATTTGTACTGGACATTTTTGTCAAAGGAAAATTTGTAATTGATATCATTATTGCATGTTTGCATAGTAGATTAGGAATATCTCGCAAACATTTGAAATCTTGACAGACATTAAGTTTGAACAATTTGTCCCATTTTGAAATTGCTTGTCTGTTAACAATGGATTTTCTTTTTTTGAATAGATTTTGTCAAGTGACTGTGTATGGTACTAAGATGAAGCTGTACAAAGTCAAGACAGCCATCCCCACAGTACTCAAGTCAGACTTTATTGATGTGTGAGTATTGCTGTCAATCCATTCTTATCTTTGGGGAAAACTTATGTCTTGTCTAACACCTCATGGATTGAAATTATGGTAACAGTCAAGCTGCCCAGAAATCGTTTGCCTTCAGCTTATTGCACTGGCCAATCAAACATGCTTTATCGTTCCGCGTAATTGAGTATAGTTACATCATTTTGAAGGGGTGCCATCTACAATTTAATTTTGGGATCTAGTGGTTCTGTTTCGGGGGGGGGGGGGGGCTGGCATTTTGGATAGCAGTGATGACCAGCTGAAAATACGTGCACAGAATTATTATGTACATTAAAATGTGGTAATTGTCCCCTTTACAAATGATGTGACATTGATGTGACCCTTAAGAAGATAAGTGAGTTGTAATCTTTCATGGGACATCGTGTCCTTGATCAAATCTATGGATGCTTTTTTCCATCTGATTTCTTTTTTGAGGTCTTTTTGGTACGATGACTTTGCATACTTCACTTGTTTGTGGTCTGTAATTTTATGACTTTTGAACCGTTGAGCAATATCTCAAACAAGTTATAGGAAAAACCCTTTGCTGCCCTTGTTTGGAAAAGGCCATGTAACTTCTTGTTGAGATCAAATGTTGAGTTGTTCATCGTGGAATTTTATTGTGCACCATGTTACAGCCATGCCCAGTCACTAGCAGCCCTGCAGGCATTCACACACTGGATATCACAATTCTACAGCGAGGCACAGAGGAATAGCAGACATCATGATAAATTTGTGCCGCTTGTCACCAGCATCATCAATGCTGTCACACCGCTACTAGCCAAACAGGTATTGCTATAGGGTCATAGGGTAGCACTGTGAACTCTGACATATAGGATTCCAAGCACAGACTTGAATGCAAACATCAAAAACAGCAGTTTTTGCTGGAACAATGTGTGTTAGGCCGTGTCCGAAACAGGCTTCCAGAGCTACAGCTACGTCTATTGTCAGCGCGTCCCCGCGTATTTACAATGGGCGCGGACCGAGACCTAGCTCTAGACAGCTGATTTGGATGCCGCCTTACAGTTGGCCTGTTTCTTATAATAGGCTGTTTCAGTGTTGCAGCAGAAAGTGCTGTGTCATGTGAATGATTTAGTCACTGGGAAATATTCATGTGATGAAAAAAAAGGAATTTTCCGTGGCAAATATTTGTGAAATTTGTATACTGTGAGGAAAGATACAGAATTTTTTTGCTTTTCCACAGGTACACATGAAATAGGCAAATACCAGTCTGTGCAGTGTCAAATGAAGTACAGTTGTTGTAGGGATTGATAATCGAATTGTTTTTCAATGCAACCTGATTCCATCGATTCCACATTTCTCCAAGGTTCCAGAGAAGATTCTTGTCTCAGCTGCCCACCTATTCCTGTCCATGGCCACGACTGTCAGACCACCGTTTCTCATTGAGCTAGCATCTGTGCAGATTTTATTCAAAGATGTCAGTGGCGGGTCGTTATCAGGGCTACAGGATGAGGTAAATGCCTCCAGTAGCTTACTCCTTGAGATTGTCCTGCTACAGAGTAGAATATGAGACAAGTGACATGTCAAATGACAAACTCTGTAAGAGAAGTGTGCTTTTTGAGAAGAATTAGAAGGTTTTTGATTTTTTTTTTTAAGTTGAACAAAAAAAATGTCTGGAGCGGGGTTTGAACCTGTGACCTCCGGTTTACCATTCCGGTGCTCTACAAACTGAGCTATGCAACCCTATGTTGGTGGTTCCCCAATTCTTTAATCTCCTTGTTCAAGGGGGGCTAGTCAGAAGCCATAAACCCATGTATGCCATACAGCCAGAGATCACGCCCAAAGTCACAATGCAGACATGGGCAATACAAACGGGGATCACTCAGAGAGGATACAGCTTTTTATTACAAATTTTCAAATGAACCACAAAGGGAGTCTGTCTAGGTGAATTATATAATAAGTTTATATCTGGAATACCAGAGATGGAAGGTTCAAACCCCACTCCAGTCAATTTCTTTGTTCAACTGAAAAAAACCCAACTTATAATGCACCAAGTCAGTTCCTTTTGTGGATCATTTGAAAAAAGAGTTAGAAAGAATTAAGTTGACTTTCCAAGATCTTTGGCCCATTCTGCATGCTTTCAGTCAAGGAAGTGTCTGTGAATAAAGTAGACATAGTACAGTTAAGATTGCAGACTGCTGGGTACTTGCAATGTCCTTGGGCAAGCTACATTTCTTTTGTCTTGATTCCGTTGTCTAGGTCCAGCTTCTAGTCTGCCGAGCGTTGTCCAACATCCTGATCCTGCCCTGGCCTAACATACCAGAGACGGATCAGCAGTGGGCGCTACGCTCCCAGCACCATGCAGAGTTCATCCAGAGACTGACCAAAGAGTTCCGTTCACTCAAGAACATGTCACAACTTGCCAAGGATAAGAGCTTGCAAGAAAGAGGTATCATCAATCCATGTCCCATTTTATTTGTAACAAAAGTAACCTCTTGACCCTTCCAACACTATTATGTTTTTACCTGGGAGATAGAGAGATGTTGCCGTGTGGTTTTTCCCATTGATACAGTCCCATGTGGTTGCAGATACAATGCAGTGTAGCGTAGTGTCGGCACAAGGTTTTAACCCCAGTTATATTTTATTTGCTTGCTGTGACATTAGTTTATCTGTATCAGTATCTGCAGTTACGCTGTGCACACTTCCCACAGATATAGTAGTGTTTAACATGGACTGAAGGGTTTTTCACAAGGTGTCCATTGGTGTGCTGTTGTGACTTAATAATAAAGTTTACTACAACAAACCCACTGTGTTACACTTGAGCATTGATTCTGAAGTACCTTGGTAAATTCGTTCATCACTTTTCCGTTTTGATAATGAATTCATAATCACCTTTCTTTTTTGATAATGAACTTATAATTGTTTTTTTTTTTATCACAGCCAAGCCAACGATCAGAAGAACATTACAGTTACTATCGGACCAGGTGGAGTCCATTGCTGGGGAGGTATCCAAGACCAAGCAAGTCTGTCATAACTCCCTACAAGACTCGATTGATGTCACTCTCTATCTGTTTCCACTCTACATTCAGCAATCAGGTACAAAGATGCGCTCGGCTTCTATTTGGTCTGTGTGATGTTTGCCCACATGTGTGACAGTGCCAAATGTTTGGTTAAGTGAGGTACCTACGTGCTAGGATTAGTTGGCAGATAATGCATGCTGAGGATTTGTTCCTTGCACAGAAATCAGAAATCGCTGGCCTAGATTCTGTAATGTCTTGCACACAGGGAAATCAATTTGTAAGTGTATGAACTTGGGCTTGTTTATGGTGTCAATCCAGGACACACATGTGAAACATCATTGTGTAATTGAGGACAGGAGTCAAATCAAGGACGGCCTCGATTAGAAAATGTGTACAAAACCAATGGGAGCTGTTGCAAAAAAGTTCAGAGTATATACAAAAGATTGATGATGAGGAACAATAGAAAATCATTGATTTACACCGTAAATGTTGGTGCGTACATGTTCTACATAACCCCCCGAGGACTGACACACAAAGGGAGAACAACAGATCCTTTCAGTCCTCGGGAGTACGGTCTTTTGTTGGAAATGGTCCTCTGTAGTAAGTTTGTGTGCTTAGTCTATAGGAGAGTGTTATAGGGACAAAAGGAAACACAAAGCATTGTCCTTGAGAGTATAGTAAAACAAGAGTGGGTGGGCATGTTCATCTATTCAAACCGTGGACGAAAAATTCCAGAGAACAAAAGAGAACAATATCGTCCACGATTCCCAGCATACGTCCGCGATTAGGGTCGTGTACAAAACCTATGAGAGTCTTCCTAAAAAGTTAAAGAGGGACAATAGGACATCTCTCATAATGAACATATTCCCCTTGGCAAGATGGAGCAATATTGATGATATCACTGGGAAGATCACATTATCTTGGTGGTGTGTCAGTCATCAGATCATAAATGCTCTCATCTCATTCAAGAATTGATATTTATTTTCGACTTTTCAATGTCCAGATGTCATCAATGATATGATGGGTTTCTACCTGGCTACATTCCAGAGTCTTCGTGTTCAGATGGGCATACCAGCCATCCAACACACTATCACCATCTTTCTGGAGTTATTCACAAGGTGGGAATAGTAGATATGGTCATCATTTGACTCGATTCCCTTTGACAATGCAGTAGAAAGTCAAACACGATGGGATCCAAGACAAGATTATTGCTATAGAGGTCTTTGGTTACAGCAATGTTAGCTGCTGGAATCTGGTTGCTCGATAAGATGTCATGTACTTTCCCTTGTATTCAATGGAGAATCAAAGCCTGTGATGGACTTGACTCATTGACTGCTTGTAAATGAAAGAAAATTCCAGCTATGTACATGCATTGCCAGGTGAAGAATATAGCCAATGTGATCCATACCATGTGGTATCATTATGTGCAAACTGGCTACAACACCACACACATGCACCTCATACAGGCATCAAAACCTTACAAGAAAAAGAAAAATACCTACATAGAAAAGAAGAATTCAAGTTTTGAGTATTCGCTTGATGGAAACGAGTGTACCAGACAGAATTGCCAACAGGATTTATATACTTGTAATCCAAGTGTAGTTGAGCAGCATTCTGGGCAAGACAAAACACTGGGACTATACGAGTGCTTTTTCAGATGTACAGATATGTTCTGTAAATTTGAACATAGGATGAGAGAACATAGACAGTTCAGTATAACCTAGTGTTATTCATAGTGGTATTCATTATATCTGTTTTTGACTGTACTGCCGATACATTAGGCAGCCTAGTAAAGCACTGTGGTTTGGGGAAGTGTCCCCATACCAAAGTTTGCCAGCACCATGATGTCATTTGCCCGAATTCCAACCATTAAGTAGATCCCCTGTTGAACCACTGTTAAATCTGAAATGGTTAAGCACCAACATTATGTGGAATAGGAAGTATAGCTTTCAACGTAATCCTCAAAATCCTCAAATATTTTGCCTGTATTACAGAGAGCGGCTAACAGTAACGATTCTGGAAGAAGGAAACAAAGGAAGAGGCGTCGTTGAAAAGTAGGTTTGTTGTTGACAATTATGTGCATAGAAGCCTTTTGTACATTGTGCATACCTGCCAACCTTTCCCAATTTGGCGTGATCATTACGAAAATACAAGCTGTATTCCCAATTACAAATTGAATGCCCTTTATTACGAATTTCCTCAAAATCATTTACATTTTCAATTAATAACTGATTTTTGAACCGAAACGCTGAAAAATCGGTTAGATATAAGCCGTGTCTGAATTATCGACTACGGCTTGAAATTGCACATGAGTCTTATGGGACGTGGCTGCAGCCGCTACCATAGACATGTGTGTAATATCAAGCCGTAGCCGAGTGATTCTGACATCGATGTAGTCGCCGGGTACCAGCCAGTTAGTATTATACATGTGTGTTAACGGCTTGGAACCAGCGTGTGTGTGTCATACACTCGCTTTTCTTAAGATGGCGCCCAAAGGATTGCCATGTGAGTCCAAAGTTTTCATCATGTTCGTAGTATTCACGAAACATTTTTTAAAATTTATGTGACACCATCATGACTTCCAAGACAACAAAAAAGGGACAGTTCTTAGTGACGAGTATTGAAAGGAGTTTGAGTTTATCACAACGTCAAGGAAAGATAAAACAGCATGCGTTTGCCAGGTGTGTTGGCGGGATATTTCTATCGCGTACGGTGGCCCTCATGTAAATGTGTGTAAAAACATACGAACTCGAAATTGGAAGTGTTTCTCAGTCCCAGATTCATGTCTTATCATCATTTTTGCAATGAATGAACTTCATTGAGATGATACACGAAGAAAAAAGTGGCGTCAGGTTGCAATATTCTTTCCAAAACTACTTGAATTTATTTAAGGAACAAGTGCCCTTTCAACTTTTTTTATTTAATGTATAATTTAAACACTGATTTAAAAAAGTTATTTCAGATTCCATATAGAAATAAGCCCCTTCAAGCCCTGTAAATATGTGTGTCGTTTCAGGTTTCTTCAGATTCTAGAGATTATCGTCCAGGAGCCAGGGTCGGCATTCAAGGCTTTCTTACCCACTATCATCAGTATCTGTATGGATCACATCTACCCAATCATTGCACAGGTTAGTCTGGTTATCGCTGGGGTCTTGTGGGGTCTATTGTTACCCCGAACATTCCTACTGTGAACATAGGCCCTACAGCTTGTTCAAGAGATAAATCAGGCCAACTTGTGAAAAATTGAACCAATGACTTTTGCACCAGACGAATGCATATCTGATAATCTGTATCACGGCCAACATGACAACTCCAAAGATCTTATAGAACATGACTTACGAGAATGCAGCTGACTGCAGGTCCATCCTGATAAAGTCAAATCCTGTATGATGCATGCTCAACGTGTTTAGTATTTCCAATTGGTTCTACAGGTTTCTCAATTATTTTGACACCAGAGAAAAGCCTGAAGGGCAGATGAGGCTTGGTTTTCAAAACTCCCTTTAGTTTTCCAAGTCTGGTGTTGGTCTGTATTTTGGATGAACTAAAATCTGGAATTGTTGCTTGCAGAGAGCCTCCCCGGACATCAAGCCAGCCTTATACAAGCTGTTGTTTGAGCTGCTACAGAGCAAGTGGCGTTATTTCTTCTCAACAACTGTGTTGACTAAACTGCAGTCGGGTGCTGAGACAGTGGAGAATGAGCAGCAGTTTGTGGCAATCATGCAGGTGAGGGGGGTTGATGTGGCGGTCCATAGTTTGGATATTGTATCTCAATCTGACTGTATTGACTGTGTTGACTAGTCTGCAGTCGGGTACTGAGACAGTGGAGAATGAGCAGCAGTTTGTGGCAATCATGCAGGTGAGGGGGGTTGATGTGGCGGTCCATAGTTTGGATATTGTATCTCAATCTTACTGTATTGACTGTGTTGACTAGTCTGCAGTCAGGTACTGAGACAGTGGAGAATGAGCAGCAGTTTGTGGCAATCATGCAGGTGAGGGGGGTTGATGTGGCGGTCCATAGTTTGGATATTGCATCTCAATCTTACTGTATTGACTGTGTTGACTAGTCTGCAGTCGGGTACTGAGACAGTGGAGAATGAGCAGCAGTTTGTGGCAATCATGCAGGTGAGGGGGGTTGATGTGGCAGTCCATAGTTTGGATATTGCATCTCAATCTTACTGTATTGACTGTGTTGACTAGTCTGCAGTCGGGTACTGAGACAGTGGAGAATGAGCAGCAGTTTGTGGCAATCATGCAGGTGAGGGGGGTTGATGTGGCAGTCCATAGTTTAGATATTGCATCTCAATCTTACTGTATTGACTGTGTTGACTAGTCTGCAGTCGGGTACTGAGACAGTGGAGAATGAGCAGCAGTTTGTGGCAATCATGCAGGTGAGGGGGGTTGATGTGGCGGTCCATAGTTTGAATATTGTATCTCAATCTTACTGTATTGACTGTGTTGACTAGTCTGCAGTCGGGTACTGAGACAGTGGAGAATGAGCAGCAGTTTGTGGCAATCATGCAGGTGAGGGGGGGTTGATGTGGCGGTCCATAGTTTGGATATTGTATCTCAATCTTACTGTATTGACTGTGTTGACTAGTCTGCAGTCGGGTACTGAGACAGTGGAGAATGAGCAGCAGTTTGTGGCAATCATGCAGGTGAGGGGGGTTGATGTGGCGGTCCATAGTTTGGATATTGCATCTCAATCTTACTGTATTGACTGTGTTGACTAGTCTGCAGTCGGGTACTGAGACAGTGGAGAATGAGCAGCAGTTTGTGGCAATCATGCAGGTGAGGGGGGTTGATGTGGCGGTCCATAGTTTGGATATTGCATCTCAATCTTACTGTATTGACTGTGTTGACTAGTCTGCAGTCGGGTACTGAGACAGTGGAGAATGAGCAGCAGTTTGTGGCAATCATGCAGGTGAGGGGGGTTGATGTGGCGGTCCATAGTTTGGATATTGCATCTCAATCTTACTGTATTGACTGTGTTGACTAGTCTGCAGTCGGGTACTGAGACAGTGGAGAATGAGCAGCAGTTTGTGGCAATCATGCAGGTGAGGGGGGTTGATGTGGCGGTCCATAGTTTGGATATTGCATCTCAATCTTACTGTATTGACTGTGTTGACTAGTCTGCAGTCGGGTACTGAGACAGTGGAGAATGAGCAGCAGTTTGTGGCAATCATGCAGGTGAGGGGGGTTGATGTGGCGGTCCATAGTTTGGATATTGCATCTCAATCTTACTGTATTGACTGTGTTGACTAGTCTGCAGTCGGGTACTGAGACAGTGGAGAATGAGCAGCAGTTTGTGGCAATCATGCAGGTGAGGGGGGTTGATGTGGCGGTCCATAGTTTGGATATTGCATCTCAATCTTACTGTATTGACTGTGTTGACTAGTCTGCAGTCGGGTACTGAGACAGTGGAGAATGAGCAGCAGTTTGTGGCAATCATGCAGGTGAGGGGGGTTGATGTGGCGGTCCATAGTTTGGATATTGCATCTCAATCTTACTGTATTGACTGTGTTGACTAGTCTGCAGTCGGGTACTGAGACAGTGGAGAATGAGCAGCAGTTTGTGGCAATCATGCAGGTGAGGGGGGTTGATGTGGCGGTCCATAGTTTGGATATTGCATCTCAATCTTACTGTATTGACTGTGTTGACTAGTCTGCAGTCGGGTACTGAGACAGTGGAGAATGAGCAGCAGTTTGTGGCAATCATGCAGTTGAGGGGGGTTGATGTGGCGGTCCATAGTTTGGATATTGCATCTCAATCTTACTGTATTGACTGTGTTGACTAGTCTGCAGTCGGGTACTGAGACAGTGGAGAATGAGCAGCAGTTTGTGGCAATCATGCAGGTGGGGGGGGGTTGATGTGGCGGTCCATAGTTTGGATATTGCATCTCAATCTTACTGTATTGACTGTGTTGACTAGTCTGCAGTCGGGTACTGAGACAGTGGAGAATGAGCAGCAGTTTGTGGCAATCATGCAGGTGAGGGGGGTTGATGTGGCGGTCCATAGTTTGGATATTGCATCTCAATCTTACTGTATTGACTGTGTTGACTAGTCTGCAGTCGGGTACTGAGACAGTGGAGAATGAGCAGCAGTTTGTGGCAATCATGCAGGTGAGGGGGGTTGATGTGGCGGTCCATAGTTTGGATATTGCATCTCAATCTTACTGTATTGACTGTGTTGACTAGTCTGCAGTCGGGTACTGAGACAGTGGAGAATGAGCAGCAGTTTGTGGCAATCATGCAGGTGAGGGGGGTTGATGTGGCGGTCCATAGTTTGGATATTGCATCTCAATCTTACTGTATTGACTGTGTTGACTAGTCTGCAGTCGGGTACTGAGACAGTGGAGAATGAGCAGCAGTTTGTGGCAATCATGCAGGTGAGGGGGGTTGATGTGGCGGTCCATAGTTTGGATATTGCATCTCAATCTTACTGTATTGACTGTGTTGACTAGTCTGCAGTCGGGTACTGAGACAGTGGAGAATGAGCAGCAGTTTGTGGCAATCATGCAGGTGAGGGGGGTTGATGTGGCGGTCCATAGTTTGGATATTGCATCTCAATCTTACTGTATTGACTGTGTTGACTAGTCTGCAGTCGGGTACTGAGACAGTGGAGAATGAGCAGCAGTTTGTGGCAATCATGCAGGTGAGGGGGGTTGATGTGGCGGTCCATAGTTTGAATATTGTATCTCAATCTGACTGTATTCCATCGGGGATTTTGAAAGGGTGGGCTACTTTCAAAACTTACCCGGTACTGGATAAAATCTTCAGGGGTGAGATTTGAGGAAAATGAAAAATCCACAAAACATTCGGATGGGAGTTTGGAAACTGTTTTGAATTTATGAAAACAGAAAACGCTGGAATTCCAGAAGACGTCTCACCAAAAATCAGGAAATCTAGAAAATCTGGAGAAATCTCACCCGAGTCGTGTAGCCCTGCTGAAAATTGTACCACCCTGTTTTGGTTTTATTTATTATTAGTTTTTTCCAACACTACCCACATAACATTTAGCTATGAACAGAGTTGTAATGACTCGAGTCAATGACTCGACTCGAGTCCGACTCCAGTCACAATTTTTGGTGACTCGAATCGACTCGAGTCCCTAAGGGCAAATGACTCAACTCGAGTCACTGCGAGCAAATGACTCGACTCGAGTCCCTCATCAGAATGACTCGACTCGAATCGAGGAAGGCTAATAAGACTCGAGTCCCAAAAATAAAAGCAAATCTTTGCGAAAAATATTTGCAATGACTTACGCTGGCGCCGGTTTTCGTTCACGTCACGTTAGAATGTTCGCGAATAATGTACATCATACGTGATTTGATCAGTGTCCCCATTAGTTGAATGGCGATCAGCTGGCACCCCCGTTTTATTTTTATTAAGAGTCAAATGTGGTGTCACCACATGCAGTAGCCCGAATGTAAAATTAAAAAAGCCCCAAAATGACTTTCTCTCTTGTGTTTATTTATTGTATAGTGTTCAAATATTTGTGACTCGAATTGACTCGAGCTAAATACTTGACTCGACTCGACTTGACTCGACTACACACTGTGACTCGACTCGACCTTCTTGACCTAATGACTCGACTCGAGTCACTTCTTTAAAATGACTCTACTCGACTCGAGTCACAAAAATTAGTGACTCGTTACAACTCTGGCTATGAATACTATTTGACTAGACAGACTTCCAATTGTTGAAAATGGGTTAATAGGCACGGCACGTAGTGACAGTAATCTTTGTTAGTGCCACAGGTCACATATTTTCCAGTAT
Source organism: Patiria miniata (assembly GCF_015706575.1). Taxonomy (NCBI): domain Eukaryota; kingdom Metazoa; phylum Echinodermata; class Asteroidea; order Valvatida; family Asterinidae; genus Patiria; species Patiria miniata. Next base: position 7,536,572 of record NW_024037067.1, read on the forward strand.
AAAAAGTTCATCGTCTAAACAATGTCCCTTGTGTTCTTGAGACAGAGCCTCTAAGATGTTTTGCGTTCCACACAATATTGCGATCATATTATTTTCCAATTCTGCTAAACATTTACTCAATATCCATTTTTGCCTTTTGTTGTTTTATTTCAGGCATTTGGTCAGTCATTTTTGCAGCCAGATATTGACGTCTTCAGGCAGAATCTAGAATCACTAGAAACTCTCAATGCTAAATTCAAGCTGTACCATAAGGTAAGCTCAATTGTCTAGAGTACATATGTACATTTGTTTCAGGTTTAAAACCTACCCCATCCTACACAGGTGCACCATTAGACTCCTACAGAATCCAACATGCATATTTTGATATTCCATGTCAATTGGTTTTATTCTTACTACATGCATCAACAAAATCAGATTATATGATGACAAATTCTCTCTGAATCTTTTCAGCAAGATTCAAAGAGGCAAGACACTTATTTAGTCCAGTGACTCAGAAAACTCATTTTAATGGCCAGTGAACATGAGATTGTGAACGGGTCTTGCATAATGGTTGTTATATCTCACATTGTAACCCTTGTTTTTCCTTGTTGATCCTAACCCTCAGAAAATCTTTCGGGACCTGATGCTGTACTCTTTCCTGAATGTTTTCCTGCAAGTCATGCTGCACAAGTCACATGACCTGCTACAGGAGGAGATTGTGGTCACCGTTTACAACATGGCCGCCGTGGACTTCCACAACTTCTTTGGCACATTTCTCTTGCAATTCCTGCAGAGCTTTGACGGGTTGGATGGGAACCAGAGACAGACACTGGAGTGCAATTACAAAAAAGAGCAGGTGAGAGGAGGGGGGTTGTGTTTGCAATGTCTTGGCTGGAGCTGACCTTGTCCATTCAGTAAGGAATATTCAAGAAATGAAGGAAGTAAAACAGGAGTTTGATCTGTGCTGGGATATGAACAGGAGACCTGTTAACCCTAACCCTAACCGCCCTGAATCCTTCCCGCCCTGAATCCTTCAAAATCCTTTTTGCCAAAATGGAGGAATTTGGAGGATTGAGATTACATGGCAAAAGTGCATTACTGTTTTTGTAGGATGCACTTTGTCAAGGTCTTGGGCTGGACCTTGTGTTGTTTTTGCTCAGCCATGCATAAATATAGGCCTGGATTATGCTGGAAATCCTCCGTACTGCTCCAGGATGTCACAGACCAAGCCTCAACATATTGACAGTCACTGCCACAGGATTCAAGCAGTGGTCACCTCTCTATGGACCATATTCAAGAAATAATGGAGGAATTTGCAGGATTGAAGCTATATGCTATTTTTCCATGAGGCCAATTGGAGGATTTTGCAGGATTGAGGCTACATCCTAGCAACAAGGCCTAGGGAGTTAGCGTTAACTGGCATTCCAGTGCCTTACCCATCGAGATATATGTTGGTATTTCCAGACAGAAACTTGCACAATCTATCACAATTGAATGAACAAAGAAACTGATCTGTTGATTTACAGTTAAAATGAATTTCTGTTTCAGTACAAAATTGGTGAGAAAATGTATTTCTTCCAAACCACCCCTTCATGAAGTGTTTGAACCCAACTCTGTAGCTGCTGGCTCTTGGGAACAATACGTGCTACGTGCAATGCTCAACACGTACACCAGCATGCATTTGCACACACACATCGCGCCATGGAACAAGGATGATCTAACTGTTGAATAGTAAATCACATTCACCATGGGCGAATGGGACTTTTTGAGCCCCGGCTTAAATTGGAGCAATAATGAATGTCACGTGATGCGAGTTCCACCAATCAAATGACAAGGATCTGTATGTCAGTTATATAAACTGAGCCGGTTTGACTGATGATGTGCAAATGGTTCTAACATGCAATTCATTTGAAATGAATGTTTGTTTTATACTCCAGGATCTTCCGTCCTTCATGCAAAATCTGGCAAGACTGATCAATGATCTGAGGTACTACAGAATATGCAACAATGCGCTACCTGAAGGTTCTGTCAAACTGCTATGATGATTGGACAGCCACGAGTCTTCCCTAAGGTTTGGACCAATCAAACAACTGCTTACACATGTATTATTTCCAAAGACAAAAACATTTAATGCACTTTGTTATATCTTATTATGTTGCAATCTGAAAAACCTATTTGTCGATATCAGAGATAAAAAAATTATTTAATGCCTATTATTGTAGAGGTCAGCATTTTCATTTTTGTTGCAAGGACGAATGCCCTGGTTTATAGACTGGTTATTTTTTTTTGGCATCAAAGTTTCCTTTTTGATTGTAACCAACAATTTCTGTGAGAAAATTTCTCAACAACAGATTATTTTATTAATTTGAAATGATGTCTTGTATTGAACAAATAGAGGTCTCAAATCTTTCCATTGTTATTTTCATTTTAAAATGATGCTGTATATTCTTGCATTTTGTACATAAACAACAAGCCAAATATGTACACATTTACAGTTATATTTGTACTAAAAGCAGCAAAATAATGTCAGAAATGATTCTTTGTATTCTTTAAATGACCAGGGGAGCATGTTTGATATATATTTTTGGTCGAAAAACTGCCGCAATTGTTCGGGTTTTTTGAGTTCATAAGCCACAATACTTTATAGATGGCTGTTGTGAATTCTTTTTGTATGTACACATTGCATGTACAAATAATGTAAGTACATATTTATGAATGGACACTTCTGTACATAGGAGATGCAGCTATTCATATGGGTGAAGCAAAGATTGCTTGGCCCCAATTATGTGGATGACTGACTGCAAATTATTATTGTGCCTTTCAAGTTGAAGTGAAAACTTTACTTGGTACTTGGTTGGTTCTTCTCATAAGAACTCTGCAGGGGAGTTTTAACAGGAGGCCAGGAACACCGGGGCAAACCCCTTCTCTTAGTGATAAGTGTTACTGGGTTCTTTTACGTGCATTGCATTACACAACACATGGGACCTACGGCTTCACGTCCCATCCGAAGGACGAAGCAATCATGGTTAAGTGCCTTGCTTAAGGGCACAAGTGTCCAGACCCGGGCTGGAACCCACATTCTGCTGCCTCTGAAACACCAGAGCAAGAGTCCGGTGCGGTGCTCTTAACCGCTAGGTCATGACACTCTCAGTCATGTAGTGTACCAGACCTACACTTCATAGTATTCAGAGTATGAGTTCCTATACATGTATGGGCACCTTGGTGCTTTTGTGTCCTTCAGCATGGCACTTTACAGCAATGACTGATCATCCAGTAGGGTAGGGTAGGGCGGAATTGGTTCAGAGTTTGTCCCCAGAATAAAGGCACCATTGAGCTTGTGTCCATGATCATGGCAGTTTATAGTAAACACTATCTGATTAGTTCATTGGTTTGGAGTGTGAAACCAATATAGGCAACTGCTTGCTTGTCCTTGAGCAAAGAACTTACAGCCATTGCTCATTACCCAATAGGAAATCTGTATAATCAGTGAGGGCAATGTTAACTAAGGAGGTGACCTATAGAGTTATCTCTCTATTATGCCTCCATAGGATCATTGCGGTGATATGAAAACTGATCTTTCAAGGCATTAAGAATTGCTGTACAGGAAATTGACAGAGTACCGATAGAAATCACCTTGTCAAATCATTCCATCTGTTTTCATGTAGAAGTAGGAATTGTTTTTGAAGGGATTTTATGTCACCTGGGACATATTATGATGAGTGGAGTTCTGTGGTTGTGAAAATAGCACTTCAAGTCAACAAAATCATGTTTCTTGATGACAAAATTGTGCATGGGTTTCCACTATTTTTGAAAAGGACAATATTCTGGAGTTGAAATATTGGGATGAAACAAAAACTATGTGAAATGTAACTAACTGTTGAGGACATCAATGGTTTGTTTAGGTACCTTGCTGAATCTAGCAGATTTGATGAATCATACCTACAAATTCAGCATTGTTGGTTTCAGTGTTGAATGGCTTTAGTTCCAGCAGCGTTCATATTAATCATTTTCAGTAGATTACCCATCCATGTTGCATTGATTTGTAGTTTCCATATTTCAGATATCATCAAGTCATAGATTGCAATGTTTGCCTTTCACTAATGTAATGCCATGAATTGTTGTACCTGCTACAGTAACAGATTTGCATTGACTAGCTCAGCCAAGCAAACTTGGTAGTCAATTGGACAAGCTGTCTGCAGTGAGACAGTGAGACAGGTAATAGTGGGTTGGTTTCCCTAACAAGTGAGCGTACACCACAAACTGTTGGTCAGTGAAGGGGCAAACCCTTGGTTATTAAACTGAATCACTGTCGTTTCATATCAAGACGTGACCAAGGGCTTTGGGTCACAACCCAGTATTCTCCAACATTCCAATCGTAGTGGTTGACTGCTTTTCAAACTACTGTCATGTTTGTTAAGCTATATAAGGTCAGGTTTAATTATACTATATACAAATGTTAAACATTTAAACTTTTGCAGTTACAACATCCAAGCCCATTCCCCAAATTACTCACTTTGCCAGGAAGAATTCATGTCGTATGCATGAATTTCCCAGTGTCGTTTGGGTCTAGATTGTAAAATATCAACATTTTGCACTTATTTCAAACTAAGAACTTCTCTTTGATTTCGTAGGTACCCCGCTATAAATTTACTTAGTTCACTGTAATATAAATAACATAAGTTAACTTGAACATTTCACTCTTAATGTACTACACAATGTGATGGTGTGAAACAACCTACCATATCTTGAGTACATACATTGTCTAGTTACTCTGTAGTATGAGTTTGTGAATGCTGGAAGACAGGTACACTCGGCCAACAGTTATCAAGTTAATCTATGATGTAGCACTCAAGTATTATGACATGTTACTTGGACTTCATTTGTTTTTACTGTAAAACATCTTCTGTCAGCAAGATTGTTTCCCCTTGTTGTGTTATTTAACTTGAGTTACCTATATCCCACAAAAAATAGTCACAGACATGTGGTGCATGATCAATACATGTATTTTAAATGACCTTTGTAAAAGTACAACCTTTTCAAACAAAACATTCTCATGACTGAGGGTTATTTTAATGGCGTGCAGTACCACTTTACATTTCCGTAGTCAACATAAGGAAACATGACAATTGTTTTGAAGTATGAACAGGCTTTAATTCTCATCTGATCCTCACTTTGCACATATTTTCTACTTGGAAGCGCCAGTGTGGCAACCTTTAAATAATTCATATGTAAAGGGCTCCATGCAGTTTAGCGTTCGGTTAGCCCGGCTGTCGTGGCTAACTTGTCTGCCTTTACCCGAGTCAATCCGGGTGAGCTACTCGAATGCATCTACTGAGAACTCAGAATGTCCATGTAGAAACCTGCCCTGATTAGCTGCCATAATTGGTTGGGTTCACACATATGCTTACGTGTATGTAAGCATTTCGTAATATCTAACCCAGGGAGATCATCACATCAGGAAACAGGCGTGATGAATTTGCTTATCACTAGTGCTAATTATTTATAGTGGAAGTAGTCTGTCTAACATTTACAGTAACTTAAATGTTTTTTCATACCTTTATATGATTTTACGCTTTAACAGTGTAATATTTAACATGTCAAAGGTAGTTCTTTTTTTTTTCATGGCACTGTGCTAATGTCCATCTATAATTGAACTATGCAACCCATATGGATGTTGTCAAATATTAAAGATAATTCAATGAATTCTTGTTTCTCTTTGTGATTCTCTTCATCGGAGTTTGTGGCAACAGTTTTAACACTCGGTATCTTTGCCAACTTGCACTTGATGATTAGTACTAATATATTGGGATTATTTTGTATGGTGTAAGCTTCCCCTCCCCCCCCAAAAAATATCTTCAAGACTTTTGAGAATGTTTTCTCATCTTTTGTCACCTCCTACCTTTAATAATGTCAAACTGTTTGCAAGCATCACTTGGCATTTGTCTTGATTTAACATTTTTGAGTTTTCAGGGTTTTTTTTTAGATAAAAGGCCAACATTGGTAACACTTAATTAAGGCTTTTGTATTGTTATAAAAATCAAACAATTTGTCTAACAAAACTTTTTCGAAGCCAAAAGTCAGTTTTAAGATCATGAAATGCATTTTACAAAAGGTATTTTCTAACATTGTAATGGAATGAATTATACATCTTTCATTTGACTAAATGACCCAAAGTGACATCCACATAACCAAATTTAGAGCAGATTGTAAGGGGGTTAACTTAAGTCTTGACTTTAACGGTGAAAGTGACAATTTTATATAGGCCTTTTCCCACTATTGTCTGATCTACACGTGTTGAAATCAACATGGGTCCGCCTGGAGCAGAACTCGGTCCCAGCGAATACGCATCAGCAAGGCATACCATTCACACTTACTCTGGGTTGTACACAGGTCAGCTGTAGATTTTGGATTTTCTAACTGGTTTTGAACCTCTCAACACTGGCTGGGATTTTATCCGTGTAGAGCGCTAGCACTGAACTCGTATAGAAGCCATGTTGGAGTTATTCTAGTGTGAAAGCGGTTCCTGAAATCTCCTCATAGGACCTGGATCCAACAACTCTAGGGCCAACCAATAGAGTGAGTCCTACTCATTCCTGATACTTGGCTAGTTTCTCCAGGAGATCTTTGGCACAAGATGGCATTTGTTGAGCGTGAAGACTCATCTTAGGGTCCACGATGTACGACCTTGGATGCTGAAGTACCACACTGTCCACATGACTGATGCCAGGAAAGGATTAAAGAATAGTTCTTGGATGGAATTCTTTTTTAAAGTGGGATTACTTTAATCCCATAGATGTGATCATCTTACCAAGTAAATAACCTCTAAGAACTTTAACAATTCAAGAATAGTGGTCATGTAGCATAGCAATCCTGCAGCATTACATCCCTCCCACATCCTTAGAACTGTAATCAGCATTATATCCTCTTGAGCTTATGACACATCTGCATGGCTCATTGTGTACTGAATCAATGTGCACACACCTGTATTGACTGTGTATGAGTAGATGCAAGGTGAAACGCAACCATGCTGTTCAGTAGCTGTAATATTGCTTGCGTTTATATTCAGCAGTTTTGCATAAAAGTTCATATCGGGAATAAATTCGGGACAAAAATTAATACAGTAGAACACCACTACTGTATAATGAACACCATTATACCAAAATTAGCTCCAGAATTTAATGTGCAATAATACTGAGCCTTTGTAGACTAAAAAAACTAATAAAAAAATGGCTGTACCTTGTATTTGCTACAGCAATGTTCTACTGTACCAAAGTAAGAAGCTTCAAAGGATACATGAAATCATTCTGCCTATCCAGTGACTGGTACTTGGCAGCATTGGTGACCTGTTGCAGGAATGCACAGAGACCTTGGACCATCTTGTGAGTTAACTTGACATCAGGTTGCACTATCATCTGCAAGCAAAGCATAGCATGCCAGAATAGCCTCTCAGTATTGTGAACAATTCACTCTCAGACTTTTGGGGTTTGATAGAATGAAAACTATGTAATTGCTTTCTTCATACAGATTTGTTTTTCAGAAGTAATCTGACAATCTTGTATTACTGAAAGACGACCCACGCCTCTTGGCCTTTGCCTGGAAGAGGCCACTTTCCAACATGATGGTGGACTTCCTACATCAATTATCCTGCATGTGCGGTGCCACACAAACACATAAAAACTTGTGTTAATCACAGAAATAAATTAAAACTCTAGTGCGTATTTAATAAGCATAAAAACTGTCTAATACAAATGCGTTGCAATGTCTACAACCGAATTTAATTGTCATAGAAATAAATTCAAACTTTAATGGTGTGTAAACATGCATATCCCAGTATAGTCTTTGGCCAAGATGCCAGTGAGCGATAGTGATTTTAGTTATTGTTGTAGAGGGCCCACGTACAACTGTTCTGACTTTCTCTTACTAACATCTTCGGAATTTCGCAGGAAAGGGGGCGTGGCCATTTTATGTAAATTAGACAGTTGGTGTAAACATTAATATCGTTGAACAAAATGGCGGCTTCCTATTTGATACCAGTAGTAGCGCGTGGGTATCACTGAGATGCATATCTAATTAGCAATGCTTGATCACTACACTTCAAAGTGGAATTTCCGCATGTAGCGCTTATATTTACAACTGTCGCGCGGCATGGGCGACTGACTATAAACCATTTCGCGATCGCTGATTAGTTCCAAAGGAAATCCTAGGGAGAATATACAGAAAAGGTAGACCGCTACTACGAAATTCCCAAGACGTTAGTGCGAGCAGGTGCGCTGGTCTATTTATTGTCGTTAGAGGGCGCACTAGACACGATCCGCTGTCGATCACCAGCGTCTTGGGCCAAGACTAGTCCCAGTACAACAAAAGCTCACACCTAAGAATGGCTACAATGCAATGGATCTAATGGAAATGGTTGTGGAATGGTTAGATATTTGTCCTACATGTGTGTAATTACCTGATGAGCCAGCAGTAACGCATCAGATACAGCCTGTTGGCTCATACATTGAGATACATCCAATGATTTCAGATAATTAGCCACACCCTCCAGATGATGGATACTGACTACTCCCTCTTTGTTACCATGCTGCAGAAACTAGGGATAGCAAAAAGATACATGTAAACAAACAAAACTTTATACTGTGGTAAACCAAAGCAAATGGAGCAATCACCCTCCCCTCCACACACACGCACGTGTTTATGGTGTAAATCAAGGATTTTCTATTGTTCCTCTTCCCTTTTCCTTTGTTTATACTTTTTGCAACAGCTTTCATTGCTTTTGTACACGTTTTCTAATCGAGGTCATCCTCGATTTGGTTCTTGTCCTCAATTCATCAATGATGTTGCACCTGCGTGCCCTCGATTAAATTTACACCATAAACAAACTCACACACATTCTATACAAACACGTTAAATTTCCACTTCTAATCTTGAAATCAAATTCTCCCCAGAATTTGAGTTCATTTCAAATCATAGTGAGGACAAAGCTTACAACTTACCATTGTTATAAGCTGGATGACATGGGTTGGGATGTGGTTGGAGTCTAGACTGGATTCCAGACAGTATGTCATGAGCTGATGGTTCCAGGGTTGACCAAGGAGGTGGTGGGCTGTCAAAATATGTATACACATGACTGTATCTTTAATAAGGGAGCAAGATGGAAGTTGGTAGTCTGCTATGTAGATTGTCAGCTACATGACAAGCAGTGTCTCCTTGAACCACACATTGTCTACTGGACTGGCAAAAACTTGAATTCCCTCCCCCTAAACAGTTTTAATTTTAGACTACAGCTAGCAAGGCTATCTGTATATATGCAAACTTTGGCTGGGAGTGGATTTTCTTTAATCTTCAGAGGGAGTGGACAGTTAGATTTTGAATCCTAAATCATCTCTTGTGTGGCAGACGTACCGAGTGGTTGGCTTCTCTCCAAGACGTAAGCAATCAAGCTTTTCATGCATGTCACTGCTGCATGGCAAAGTAGTGGGTCAGCCTTCAAATGTAAACAAGAGAAAAAGGTCTGACTTGTTACAATAATCAGTGCTAATCCCTGATGTATTCAAAGACATCTCAGCAGAGGATCCTAAGTGGTCTGTAGCCAGACATATGCACTCTCTTTGTCCCTAGCCTGGGATGTCCAGGTCTACATGGGCCAAACCTGTACTACACCACTGTTCATGCAGTGGTCTTCAGCTGAACTATTTGGACATTCTTCCTAGCCTGGATGCCCAGTCATATGTATAAGCATGTACGTTGATCACTATTCTAGCCAGACACCTACTCTGACAGTTCTTAGCCTGAATGCCCAGTCTTTTAAGTAATCTTTACCTGAACGATACTATTCTGTAGCCAGACATAGATAGTCTTGAGGTCCCTAGCCTGGATGTCCAGTCCTGCATCCTCATCGTCTAACAGGGCCCTGGGTGCTGATGACTTGTTTATTCTCAAGACTGAAGACTCAAACTTGGTGTTAAATAAGACAGTCCAGAGCTGTAGTCCACACACTGATCAACATGGAATACAGATCAGTTCACATCAGGAGACAAGAAATGAATTCTGAACCATAACAATGATCTGGTCCGAGACCCAACATTTGGATGGGTCTGAAGAAGCTTCAAACATCACTCCTTTGGAGATCAGATGTAGCTGGTGTTAATATCTTTATTATAACTATAGTTCACAGTATCCTCGGATTGTAAGTTTATCTTTTCTTCATATTACAGTGCTCACTTAATTGTACAAAGAAAGAATGCTGTAACTACTAAGATTCCCATTGAAGTGCAGTGTTTAATGACTTGTCAAATACGTGAGGCGTTCTGGCAAAATGAGACAGAAATTAAGGTTTGTGGGTATTAGTACAGAGAATAAAATTACCCTTACAATACTGTTTGTTGCACTTCAATTGGACATTCTGTTGACAAGTTATGGCTGTTTAAATAGTGCATTTATCAACATGTCAAAAAAGTAAATTAATGAGAAAAATGCCTTTAAAGTTGTATATTCTTGAATATGAAATGTGCCAATTATTTCTTTCATTACAAACACTTTTATTCCATGATTTTTATGCAATCTCTTAAAAATATGTGAAGTAGCAAGCCCAAGCCACAGTATCGTTATTCTGGTCTGCGCTGTAGTTGTTGTAGCGGCACGCAGCTAGCAGACTGGTCTCTTCTCCACACGATTTGTCCAAAAAATCAGGAAGGCGATGCAGTGATAGTACTGTAAAGGTCCACTTTTTTCTGAGGTCGCCTCACATATTGTTTCCTTTACAAACACATATCAAATGCTAAATACACCATGTACATGTACCTTTTCGCAGGATGTGTTTATTTTGACGCAAAATATCCACTGCAAAGGAGAGGTCCAGTCCAATAGTGTACGAAACCTGTAATTATGCATTGGAAAATGTTTTGTACTAACATTGTGAATTTCACTTTAAATAGAACTAAATAAGATGGGCCTGGTTTGCTAACCAGTTATACCATTAGACGTTTCATGACTTACTAGTGTCCTATGAATTCACTCAATGATATCCATAGGATTATCCTAATTCCAAACAGAAATGCCCACCATATATTCTCTCATTTGTAATTAAATATAAAAGGCCTGGAAGTAAGGAATATCTCCTTGAAGGAAGTTTCCAAGCATTAGGATTACCTTGATGTTAGATTTGGCTTGGCTGGTGATAATCTGAGCCAGAATACTGAGGCTAGAGCACTGATGAGTATGAAGATGAGAGGGAGTGCTGGCTGATAGCAAGCTCTCTAGGAGCTGGAGGGTGGGTAGGTTGGATAGTAGGATGGATGCAACTACACAGGGTGAGAAATGACGACAAAGAGGAATGTTGTTAGCATATAGCACTGAGAGTGGAGTTTATACTCCGTGCACAAGTACCCCCTCAACTGGGAGGGACATGACGGCGCCTGACAATCACACAAAGATGCCATGTGTCTGTGCATGTGTTTGCATATACGTACTTTGTGCCATACGTATGCAATACAAAGTGTATTTGTTCTACATAACCCCCCGAAGACAGACACACAAAGGGAGAACAACAGATCCTTTCAGTCCTCGGGCGTTGGGTCTTTTGTTGGAAATGGTCCTCTGGGAGAGTGTTATATTACAGGGACAAAGGGAAACACAAAGCATTGTCCTCGGGAGTATAGTAAAACAAGAGTGTGTGCACACACAGTGTGTCCCGCCATCTACTATTAGTGCACAGAGCTCATAGGAGGGACAGTTGAGGATTGTTGGTAGATATCAAGCACTCCGAATCTGGTGGGGGTGGGGATGTCCAAACCTGATTGGGGGGGGGGGGGGCCTGGGGATGTTCAAACTTGATGGGGGTGGGGATGTTCAAACCTGATGGGGATGGGGGTGTCCAAACCTGATGGGGTACTGAGATTTCTAAAGATCAACTTGGGAGGTGTCATTATTCCTACTGCTACCCTTTGTTCCGGGTAGCCGTAAGGCCATACATGTAACTACACAAGTTGGGACACAGGATAAAGATTAGAAACAGAATGCCTGTGTCACGTTTCATTTGAACAGCTTGAGACTTGACTTGCGACTGGATGAGTTGTGAAGTGATTGACTTGTGAGGACTAAAGGTAGATCTAAAGGTCACAGAGGAAAATGCTGAAAAGATAGGAACTCTGTTCGGTGTGAATTTGGTAGGAGCTTTTGGTAGACAGAGAACCTTCTGGAAGTTGAAAGGTAGAGACGTTGGCTACTAGGATGGATATGACACAGCAGATAAGTGAAGATGAGGATGATGAGGTTTGAGTAGGAGCACAGTTTGGTGTGAAGGTGGGAGGGTAAGGTTGGAGCAGAGCAAGCTCTTCAAGAGCTGGAGAGTGGAGACGTAAGATGATACGATGGATATGACTATGGAAGATATAAATACAAGTCAGGCAAATGGGGATAAGATAAAAGGATAAGGACAGTGGGGGAGAAATTAGTGCTGTCCTAGGTCATTGAATTCTGTGACTTGAGTCGAGTCAAGTCGAATTCTTACTGGAGTCAATTTGTGTCACTGACATGTTTAGCACCATTTTATTTAAAATCATAAACTGAAAACGGGTCAAGCATTTGTACATTTCTGGTTCATGGATGATAACTGCCATAATGACAAGGTGTGAGGTAAGATCTAATGCCTTGCAAACCAACTTGAAGCAAAGTTGTATCTTGTAGATAATCAGCGCAATTATTTTCTACGTGTCGAATGTTGATGAGACTTTAACTTGAGTTGAGACATATTTATTAGCTTCTTAAAAAGAACGACGCGGGTATGTGACCTAATTCCACCACTCCCCCTGCTCTGCAAGCAGGGTCTGTGGCGAGCCACGAAAACGACGTCAGACCTAAGCAAACAGGACAGGAGTAACCCAAGTCAGCCAGGATCAGCTAACAGAACGTACCCATTATTTGAGATCTGAATTCAACATGTGAGCAGATATTAGGGACTACGGCTGCAATGCATCTTGTTCTGAAAGAATCATTTTATAAATATCTTCATTGTCTCAATTTTCAAACTGATGAGTAAAACCTCAGAAGGTCTTGTACCAATTGCTAAGTGCAAGTACCTGTAGTTTGATCCTGAGATGATGTCTTGATGAGTAGGCATGTCAGATAGTTGAGACAGGCCTGTAGGATGTCGGGGTTGCTGCTGCTGGATTTACTGATCAGATTGGTCACTGGCAAATCAGACAAATCAAAAGGATTATATCAGGCATGCAACTGGCAATTTAGAAAAAACGAGGAATCTCCAAACCACACAAGACTTTGTACAGTGTTTTTCAATTTGTAATGGCATTCATGAGAAGTACAAAATGAGGAAATTAGCAGATCGGAGGAAAAGTTGCATGCCTGTTATATGGAATAAAATTGCTGCAATTATTAGCAGAATGTGAGGTATGGGATAGGAATCGTCCAAATTCTTACAGGCAATTCTTGTTAAATATTTCATTTTATATTTAAAATGTTTGTTATCATGTTAATCAGAAAGAAAAACAGGTAATCTAGTTGGAAGTTTGTATCAGGTCTTCAGGCTATTAAATAATTTTTAGAAAATGGATAATAACCAAATTCCCAATTTCAAGACTTGATTTCTGCAGGTTTTACCATGATACATGAGTTTGACATCAACTGGATCCAGTTCAGTCTGTGGGCATTTCTCATGGAGTGTGCAACTTATACGTAGCAAGGCAAGAATGTGCACATCTGGAATCAGATTCATAACAAAATAGAATCAAACACGTCCACTATTTTCCACCAATTAACTCACAAACTCAGAATACTACAAACGCAGGGCACAAACAGGGCAACAAACCTCCAAAACAAAGGATTGTCGTTTCATCGCTGTTTAGGAACGTTCTTTGCTGAAGTCTTTACCCTAACCCTTTACCCTAACCCTCCCACAATACTCATAAAAGAGTGACAAAATAATAATAAAATGACAATAAAGAAACCTCTGCAGAACTTTTTTTCATGTGAAAACAGGACTATTGTAAGTATTCAATGAAAAAATCCCTTCTCCAAAAATATTAAGCTATTCCAATGTTGGTTTTGGTCTTGACTCTTGAACACCTGAGCAATAATGACGCATTGCAGCTCACCTGATGGGGTATGGTCATCAGACATGAAGATCCGATGCAGGATATCTGGTAGTCTGCTCCTCATCACCCTCAGCATCCTGTCTGTACAGTCCTCATCATCTACAGAGGATGCCGTGTGAGGTAAGACACTCTCCAAGACTGATAGGGCTTCCTGGACAAGCTTGTCACCACCACTGTTCATGATGTCCTGCAAAATAGCATCATGTCCTGCAAAATAGACTGCACAAGTACCCCCTCAACAAAGAGAGAGTTCAGACAGAACGCATTGCTGCCATGCGCCTGGCACTCACACACTCATTTGGGCACATTTAGATAGTTGTGCATACTTTGTACAATACCTGCGCACACTGTGTGTCCCTCCCATTAGGGCTCTTGCAAGTTGTCACAAAGCACCATCTTCTGTTTGCATACAGAGTCACTAAGCTCTCAGACATCTCAGCCAGAAAATAATTTAGCACAACGTGGCCAGGTTTTGTTGGAAGTTTCCTAAGTTGTTCCCATATTTCAAATTCCTTCCCTAAATTCCACATTTGTGACCCGGAAACTCCACAAGAAAAGGGTATTAAGTCGCGCTGTGCATTATCCTGTAATGGCCCGCTCAACATTGAGAGTGTGAAAATTTCGTCAAAATGTGATTTTCATTTTTTATCACGAATGACATCTTTAAGGCCTAAAGTTTCAGGGTTCATTCAGGCATGATTTTCATATTGACAGACCTACCAGTAACATTTCTAGGCAGCTAGAATTTCTCTTGAGTAGGTTTGATAGCGTGTCTGTTTTGCCTCCTTGTTCCCATGGATTGGATGTTTCCAAACTGTCACCAGATGAACTGTGCATCAACCACTGCTCCAGCTGTTTCATTAAACAATTAAAACAAACATCTGACATTTCTGCAAACAATGAGTATGAAATTGAAACTATAAAATTAAATTATTACACTTTAAAGATAGTTTTAAATGCAAACTTTATCTATGAATTCAACACTGGGTTTTGGCCTTCACCAGCGTATTTATTAAATATTATATTATCGACATACAGATCCTTGTCATTTGATTGGTGGAACTCACATCACGTGTCATTCGTTATTACTGCCATTCACGCCGGGGCTCAAAAAGTACTATCCGCCCATGGGGAATGGGAAATACTATTCAACAGTTAGGATCATGCTTGTTTCATGACGCGGCATTCATGTGCAAATGCATGCTGGTGTGCGCGTTCAGCGTTGCGCGTATTGTTCCAAAGAACCAGCGCTACAGCGTTGGGTTCAAACATTTTTGTGAAGGGGTGGTTTGGAAGAGAGAAATACATTTTTCACCAATTTTGTACTGAAATAAAAGTTCAAATATATCAAATGACAAGGATCTATATGTCGGTTATATAAAACAAATATTGATTGGCTTTAAATTGTTTCGCCTCGTGAAATGGAAAAGTCCAGATTTTACCTTGCGATAATATTCCTCCCATTCCACGCTGATCCACTCAATATTTGTATACTATATACTCAGTGTTATCCCTGGTCATTGTGAGAAAAATATCAGATTTGAACCAGCCAGCAGGTGGTCGAGTTGTAAGACATCTGCACTAGCATAGGGAGGTCGTGGGTTCGAGTCCCACCCGAGTAGTTTGTGAAAGTTTTCTCTTACAATCACTTGGTGCAACACTGGGTATAGGCCTACAGTGTTTAATTTATACGTCGGTGAAGGGCAAAGCCCAATATTGAATTTATATCACTCTGACGTAATTACATCTTATGAATAGTTTATTTACAAAATTTAACAAATAGTGTCTATCACACTGCACAACATATGTGGCATGTACTGAGCTGCTTTGACTTACAATTCTGCATGTGAATTGAGATTGTATACTGGCAGGCCCAAAGCACCAGTTAATAATGGCAGGATGATGGGTGTAAACACTGCACAGATCTGCTTCCTGTACAACCTTTATGAATGACTGCACTCCTGTGGAGTAAAGAAAATCATTCTCTGTGTATAACATTCCCAATAATTATTTTAAACTATCTTATTAAAAAACAACCAAAAAGACAAGCAGATTATTGAATATAAATTGGAATTGAACATAATTAATATTTAAACTTAAAAGCTGTAAATTTGTATAAATATTAAAAAAAAAATTGGGGGCAATATGTTGAGCATTCTGTTAATCAGACATTCCCAAACCTTTCAATATTATAATAAGTTTATAATAAGTGCTTTCTAAGAAAGTAATTGACTCAGAGATGCAACAATCAAGGTCCGGACTTAACAATTTTTTTATATTGTTTGAAACGACGGTTTGTGTTGGATGTTAAATGGATCACATCAATAAGGTCTATGATATCATCAAAAATCTTGATATACCGCTGTTGATATGATTAATATATGATTTTTTTATTTTTGTACCTGTGTGCAATGGTTGATTGCATATGTTGCCATGGCACATTGCCAATAGAAACAGGAGATGCTTGGATGTGCTGGTTGTTAGTCTCTTCATGTTAGGATGGTTGGCAAGGAAAGACAGTATTGCTTCACTGACTGCACTTCCTGGGACAATCCTGCAGAGACAGACATTTCAAGCTAGTATATGTACGGGTCTGCCCAGAATAACTGATTCGAAATTTTGTGGGGAGTGGTTTGCCATCATAGAAATCAAACACAGACACAGCAAACCAGACCAATAACCAACAGACAGTTCTGATAGAGAACTATGAGACAATTAAAAATACCTCTTTTTTGAGGTGGGGCAATGCTTTATGATATCAATGCAACAATAATGCAAAGAAAAGACAGATAAACATTAGGTATGGATGGGAACTATCTGTTTGGTAGACCACATTCATGGTCACTTATCAACAGGCTGACAGCTAACCAAGCTTCTTCAACATATTCTTCCCCAAACTGTACATTATCATATCCACATTTTGAAACTCAAACATATTTCAAGTGATATACGCTAAATATAAAAAAAAATAATGGTTTGCTTTTCCCTAGTGAAAGTTAGCATTACATATCAGTTTCCAAATAAGTGTGACATAGTCTACACAGACTGCATACTTGTCATTGTAGAGGAAGGCATAGTAGAGCAGAGCGAGGCAGGCCTCTTGCTTGATCTGAAGGCTTCTATCCATGTCATCTTGAGCCTGTAAGCTGCTGGAGCTACTGCTAGATGGGGGAAGCTCATACAACAGATGAAGCATCTCACTCGCACTACCTGAAATGAAAAAAAAAAACATCACTTAAGTGACTAGGCTCTGAATATTGATGACTAGGAAAGGTCCAGCACAAGTCAGGTCCCAAGTTACACTGGTGATGGACTACAACAAAGTAATGTCTTTATCACAGTTCATTTGAACATCTTAACCCTGACGACTTGTGATGTTTCTCTTGATTACCATTCTGAATAAATCTAGTCCACACCTGTGATTGTATGATAATCAATACTGGAGCTAGCAAAAGGAAACTTGGGGGAGACCACTGGGAGGGACTTATGTATGCATTGCTGACAGTGACTCTAACCCTCACGCAAAGACACCACAGGATTGTGCACATTCACAATAACATTATTGTGTGTACTTTACGTCATTCGCATACAAACCAAAGCGTGAATGCAGTGTCCCCCCAACCCCAATGAGGGTCTCTCAAGTTGTGACAAAGCATCATATACAGAGTCTATACAGTAACCTAGTTATGACACTACAATATTAACATTTCCAATACCAACGTTCAACCTTTGCCAAATCAACATTTCGCCTTCAAGAAAGCAGACGCCTCTACCTTCCAATTACTAATATTGATAGAATTTAAATTCATGACTTTTTCCAACAAATTCACAGACCTAAAAGAAACCACCCCAAGAATGAGATAGAGAAAAATGAAATAAATCTTCAAAATATACTAAAAATCAGATCCATCATGAAGAAGCATAGATGAACATAAATATCAAGTTAATATTCAAACTGTGAAATACATGTTTAAAATTGAAAAAAAAGCAAGATGGAACACTGAAATTAACCGTGATTCACGATTAACATCACTTTTGATATGGTGAATCATTCACATCAAAAAGGGGAAAATGTCAACACTGTGAAAGTAGGCGAACGTGTCATTACGTGCATATTGTGAAGGTGAAAGTTGAGTTGCAAAGATTGAATGCTGATATTGGAAATGTTAACATCACAGTGTTGGAACTGTGCCACAGTACAGCAAGGCAATGCTGTACGTTGTCTACCATGTATCTGTGGCAGGGCTTTCTGTAATGTATCACTCAGTCTGTGCTTCTCATCCAGGGAACAACAAGGATCTTGAATGGAGATACACAGCTGGCTCAAGAAAGAGTTGATAGCATCTTGGAGTTGCCTGAAAAGTATAAAAGATCAATTCAAGCATGGATGTATGTTGACAATTAAACTATTTCCTCTATACTCAACCTCTCATGGACATATCGTTCTTTCTGACAGGAGTAAAAAAAGGAAATCTTGGCCCAAAAGAACTTAAAAATACGCTTAAAGCTACAGTCCATCATTTGCAACTATCCGAAAAGTAACTGGCGTAATTATTGTTGAAAAACATACTTGGTTGAAAGATAGTAAGGGTACTAAACTCCCTGTGAAATTATTCTCTCTGGCAAGCTGTCATTTTGAAGAAATCAACGAAAGAAGGCCTTTCCAACGATGCGTCTAAAGACGCATTGTTGAAAAATTTCTGTTTCGCAAGCGTTGACACGGCGCACACGCTTGCAGTTAAATTGCTATAATTCGTCGGATCAGTGCGCGCCATCGCGTAGCTGCAATCTGCTCAGTGAGAATGTGTCTCGGACGCTGAATTCAGGTCCAATTCAAAACATGATTCAGCAACTTTTGATTTGAAATCGAGATCCTAGAATGTTGTTTTTCTCGAAATATACAGCTGAAGCTGAGCTGAAACTTCATCTGGTTAGTTGTTCAGCACCCTTCTTTAGATTTCAGGCACTTTTCTTGCTTCAAACGAACAAAATGCACATATTACAAATGATGGACTGTACCTTTAATTAACAAAAGGCAAGATGCATGTTTCTCTTTTCCTTTTCAGATTGGAGGAGGTCTGTTTCGTTAATGTTACTTTGTTGTTAATGAAGGCATTTTGAACGAGGAGAAAAAGTACTTGTTTTCCCAAACCTTTCTCCTCAGAGAATTTCTTGGAGATCATTTTTCTTACCCATAAATATGGAGTTCTTGGCCAAGACTACAATTGAAATGGTGTAGAGATGTTAACGAAACACTCAACCCAAATAGGACACACACGTCTGAATCCCTCAGCTCATGCCTACCTGTCTTGGGTTGGGAACTTGTTCTTGATTGTCAGAGCAAGTTGGATAAATGACGATGAAACTGTCAGGTACAAAACAAAAGTCAACATTTGTCAAACTTATGTCGTCTCCAAATTATTGTGCCTAAAGTTGCAACTTCATTGATACATCACCGAGTCCCTAGTAGGTGAGATACAATCCAACTATCAACTTGTAGCAGGACCTCCAGTCTTTACAAGAAAACTATGTCAGGTAACATTAAAGAAGTTGTATCTGATATATTACACTGCTTAACTGTACAATTTCTTGGCAAACGTTTCTTTTAAACATTTCAGCAATCCTCAATAATAAAAAACAAAAAGGATTTTGACATATTGAAGATTATTTAATAATCGGAGACCCTTGATTTTGTATATTTGTCTCTGAACTTCAAACGCTATCTTACCCAACTTGACACTAAATTGTTGGACGTCACTCAGGCCAAATTCCATAGCAACAGACAGCATACTGAACAGATCTGTGAAGACGTCAGGGATGGAAATAATGTCCATATTCACCTGCCATAAATAAACCAATTATCTGGGGTCATTATGACGTCAGAGATACAAGAAAAACATCCCCCCCCCCAAAAAAAAAAGGCAAGGCAACATTTCAAAATGGGCCAGTCTTGACTGTTTTTTTTTTTACATCAACACTAAATATGTAGAGACAACTCTGCAGTAATGGAGAGTTTAAAAAATCATATAGATATGTAAAACTTTGAAGAGATGATCCCCTTGCTTACGTCAACCATTTTCTTTAACCAAAAGGGCTGTTGACATTTTGGTTTTTTCTTGACATGATAGTGTGCCTTAAAATCTAAGGCAAAAACAATTTATCTTAAATTTTTCTTCATCAAAAAGTTACATACAAATATGTTGAAAACAAAGTTGACATCCAAAATGTCTGACACATGTCATTATCTTAACTTTTCACATTAGTGTCCATTAATCATAGGAATATGTGAAATTTGTCAAACTAAAAAAGAGATTTCAACCATTTTTTTTTTTGGGGGGGGTTTCCAGGTGTGAACAAATAGAACGTGGCATTTTTGCTTAAATGGTTTGCCTGCCAAACTTGAAAGTAAGACTCATTTTTTTGGGAAGCTGTCTTTGAATTGCAGTTGACTTTAGCCTACCATCACAAGTGGTATACACGTTCCTTCCAGTGCTTGT
The DNA here is from genome assembly GCF_015706575.1 of Patiria miniata. NCBI lineage: Eukaryota > Metazoa > Echinodermata > Asteroidea > Valvatida > Asterinidae > Patiria > Patiria miniata. The sequence goes on from NW_024037067.1 coordinate 7,557,156, forward strand.
AAGAGGAACTGTATCAGGCAGCTCACTTTAGCTTCTCTGGTCTTGGTACCTGACGTCTGGGAGTTTGGTGCAGTGAACTGGCTCTCCGTTGTAGATGAATCAGTCAGGCAAGCTGCTGCTAGCCTTTGGGAAAAAGTAAGTACATGAATTAAACTCTTGGATTACAGCAAATTCCAGTAGTATGGCAGAATTGTTTCATTTAAGAACATGAGTGACAACTAAGATTGCCACCCTTCATGACTCTCATTCCTTCAAAAAATACTGAGCCCTTACCTGAATGCTCTGTGCATGGCATTAAGGCCATTGCTGAGTAAGGTTTCGTATTTACTATGCGTTCTACTCAGTCCCTCCTGCCTTGTGTGTCTATGATGTGAGTGTTTACGATGACCGTGGTGATTACTGCCAACCAATGGTTTAGGAAGTCTGTGTAGAGAGTCCAGGAGGGCTTGAAGGCTGTTGATGAGAGGCTGCAAGGGAATTGGCCTGGGCAGCTGGTCTCCTCTAAAACAAAATTCATAGACGGAGAATAACATTCAGAACCTGGAGGATGTTTGACTACCAATCCCAGCACAGTTTGTAACATGCAACCAAAGAAAGAAAGTCTGTCAAAAGACAGTGGTGACTGATAGGATTTGCCAACCTTTGTCTTCTGATCCTGGCTTCATGAGAGGCCCAAATATCTTCAGAAGCCTTCTTATGTCCAAACTGAATCCAAATGCCTGACATTGGAGTCTCCTATCACATGATTTGATGTTCCTTACAACAGTGAAGCAAGAAACAAACCCCTGAACAGGGTGGCGGAACGCCTTTCAAACTGGGGGGAAACACCAAAAATAACAGCGTTGCTGTTGAAACCCCTCAGCCAGAGTCAAGTTATCATCCGGAAACCATTAACCTTTAACTCAACGTGGTGACCTTGACCTTTGACCCCAGAACCAGTCCCAACATGCCTGTACCAATGGGAAACCCCCTACCGAAGTTAGACACCAACATTTCATTTCTAACTCAAGTTATCATTCGGAACCATTTACATTGAACTCACCACGGTGACCTTGACCTTTGACCTTTTGACCCCAAAACCAATCCCAACTTGCCTTCTCCCAAGGGGAACCCTCTTCCAAAGTTAGACACCAAAATCGCATCGCAAGTTGGGTTCCCAACTTGCCTTCTCCCAAGGGCAACCCTCTACCAAAGTTAGACACCAAAATCTCATTTCTAACTCAAGTTATCATCCGGAAACCATTTACATTTAATTCACCACGGTGACCTTGACCTTTGACCTTTTGACCCCAAAACCAAACCCAACTTGCCTACTCCCAAGGGCAACCCCCTACCAAAGTTAGACACCAAAATCTCATTTCTAACTCAAGTTATCATCCGGAAACCATTTACCTTTATCTCACCATGCTGACCTTGACCTTTGACCTTTTGACCCCAAAACCAATCCCAACTTGCCTTCTCCCAAGGGGAACCCTCTTCTAAAGTTAGACACCAAAATCGCATTTCTAACTCAAGTTATCATCCGGAAACCATTTACATTTAACTCACCACGGTGACCTTGACCTTTGACCTTTTGACCTCAAAACCAATCCCAACTTGCCTACTCCCAAGGGCAACCCCCTACCGAAGTTACAACCCCAAACAACATTTCTAACTCAAGTTATCATCCGGAAACTAAGCTGCCCGGACGGACGGACGGACGGACGTTCCAGCCAGACGGAATTGTGGGGTGATAGCATTGTGTTCCCATTATCCCTTTTTCTAAAGATTCCCTTCTGGGGTGATGTTTTTCTATTGTGAAAAAAGTGGGGTGATGTGTCCTGAAAGGAACATCACCCCACAAGGGTGGTATGGTCAGAACGGACACACACACATCCGGACGGACGGACGCCCTAGGCGATGACAATACCCCTCGAGCCTCTCGGCTTAGGGGTAAAAAAGGGCACTTGCTCAAAAAAAGGGGCAGTTTTTTTGAGGGGCAGTTTTTACAAGAGAGAAGACAATGTTATTTGTAGCGCTATCATATGCTTTCATACGTGTGCATTTGAGGGGCGGTTTTGTTTTCATCTCGAGGGGGAACATTTATAACTGCGAGAGGGGCACTTTTGTTGGCCTTGGAAAATCTGGGGGGCAAGTGCCCCCCCCCCCCGCTCGCCCCTAAATTATACTACAATCCGTACTTATACTGCAACACAACTACATTATGACTTTCAATACAACATATCACATAATTTGACTTTTATTCTTGACCAAATCTGCTATCAGCTTGTGGTACGACTCATCAGATCTGCAGATCATTGGACCAAATGTTCTGTTAACTAATTGCAGCCCAAAGGAACTGTATACATGGGTGCTATAGACTAATCAAAGATATGAATTAAAGTACAAGGTTTGGCTGGTAGAATACCTGAGTAAATTTGCCAATGTCTGGGTTGCATGTATGACCGTAGTTATCTGTGTGTGTGTCATACAGTCTGTCAGGGTGGAGCAGAGCTGGGTCAGGGTGGTGTCATTGTTCATCAGGTGAATGCCTTCAGGATGTCTGGAGACAGAAGAAAACACAGGGACAATCAAGTCATCACAAGTCAAGCACAAGTCCCAAGTCAAGATACCAGCTAATCAAACGATGAGTTAGAAATGCATTCCTGTGCTTTACCTTTTGTTTTTATTTCATTAACTTATCTGTTCTTGTGTCCTGACTGTGAATTGAGATTGACTTGGACTTACGATTGACTTGTGATGGACTATATCCAACATGTGATATGATTTATGATTTAAGACTTGATAACTTGGCAGAAAAAAAAATGATTTCAATCATATCCTGGTTTTACTAGGCTGTGCAACTAGGAGACAGGGGAAAGATATAATTGATAGAATTAAAGCCTGAAAAAAAATGAAAGTGCAAAGAAAAATTGTTAACTTACAACTAACAACTGACAACTTACAAGTTATTTGGCTACAGAAGAGAAATTTACATAGCCTGATAACCTTAAAAAAGTGCCGAGTACATTTGCATGATCATAATAAATTTGCATCATCAAACAACAGGCATCTCTTCCATTTCCCATTCATTTTGCCTACACATTTTTACACACAATCCTGATAAGATTACTCACTTTTTGAAGATTTCTGACAGGAGTTGCAATCTGTAATAAAAAAAAATAAAAAAGCTATTCAGTTATTTCTTTCATTCACTATATACAAAACCTTTCTGAACCTTGTTCTGCTGTAAGTTTGAACCGATGATATTGCCCAAGGTTTCCAAAGACTATAAACAGGGATCAAAATATGACAAGGATTACCAGCACAGAACTTTATAATAAGACATGTTATGCAGAACAAACAATTGTCCCACACTGAAGTAAGTAGGGCACGAGGTTGGTGCAGTCCCTCACTTTTCAATTGTGTGACCCTAGCTCAAGTCCCGCTCAGAGTAACAAGTAGGTGAGGTTTGCTGTCCCTGCCTGATTCTGTGGGTTTCCTCTCATCTCTAATGGGAGACTTTGGAGACGTTGGTGGCAACAAACACACCGGTCCTTTTTCCATTGTTTGCGTCATATTGAGCATGCGCATACAGTTGTGTTTTACTATACTCTCGAGGACAATGCTTTGTGTTTCCCTTTGTCCCTGTTATTACACTCTCCCATAGACTAAACACACATCTGTACAATAGAGGACCGTTGTTCTCCCTTTATGTGTCGATACTCAGGGGTTTTGTAGCACACAACCGTATGATAGAGGACCGTTTCCAACAAAAGACCCAATTCCCGAGGACTGAAAGGATCTGTTGTTCTCCCTTTGTGTGTCAGTCCTCGGGGGTTATGTAGAACACGTACACTTTAGCTTGAAAATGACATTACAATTGAAAAGGACCGGTGTGTTTGCTGCCACCAACATCTCACAAGTCTTCAATTTAAAATTGACTGTTTCTCCATTGCCTTCTCCCTAAAGCTTTCTTCAGGCTTCTGAGCCACTGCCATTCAGGAAACCTGATGTCATAACTGAAAGGAATCACCATTAACAATGACCAATGGTTAAGTTAGTTACCCGTGATTCAATGCTTCAGTGTTGTTGAGTTTAGTGCTCTGCTGCACTGCCCTGACCATAGACTCAATGCCATAGACAGTGTGGCACTTGTTGAAGAAACTCTCAATCTCAGTAAAGAGAAGCAAACAGCAGAATGTAGACCTGGTGAGAAATGGCAAACAGTGATAACAAGTCCAAATCAAGTGAGAAATACAAACAGAAGAGTATTACTGTGCCACTGTCCAAATTTCACAAAAAAAATATGATCCCTGTGGGAATTATATCCAGAAGATGCTGAAGAATGGTAAATTGGAAGGTATGGAGGGAGGATTATTAAAAAAATGACCTACTAACATTATTTCATTTCAAGACTTGAGAGAAATAGGAACTATTTTTGCCAGCCACTTCTCTTTTAAAATGAGATATCACATTGTACAAGTTTTCACAAAGGAAGAGGCATGTCAAATTTGAGAGAACAGATTGAAAATGAGTTTTGAAATGAGAGTCCCTTCATGAAAACCGGACAACATACTCTAAAAAACAGGAGTATTGTTTTTCACATCAATTAGGCCTACCCCTGGTAAAATTCAATTCAGTACCATCATTTTCTTTGATTTTTTTAAAGGAGGTCGTGAAGTGTTCTAAAATCAATTTTTGTGGGGAACGAAATGAGGGTTAGGGTTTGGAGGGGGGATTATAACAATGGTTCATCAACATCAGTGCATAAACTGCCCTGCTTTCCATTACCAAAAATGTTGTTGAATACATGTTTGTCATCTTCATCCTTATCAAAACGGATTTTCTAATGCAACGCTGAAAGACCTGGTCAATGGCCTGTCTGCACAACTACTCAATAAAAGATGACACAGAGACTGTTAGGCAGACTTCTGAAGACCATTACCACTGTATGCCAGACACATAGGCCTACACAGAGATGCTACAGTTTCCCACGCAGAGAAGCTACAGGTTTATGCAAGAACATAGAACATCTGGAAAATTGGTTTGTTTTTTAACCAACATGAAATACTCAAACCTTAGGGCTCATATAATAGGAAATACGTTCCAGAAGCAGAATGACTCATAATTATAAAGTCACATTCCTTTTAAGCCATGAGCATAAAAAAACAAATTGCGGCTGGAGATGAAACCAAGGGTCAGAAAACCAGCAAGTGTCCTGGGGCTGATTTCACGAAACTCGTCTTATTTTGCAACTCATCTTAGGACTTAAGACGAGTACTTGCTCTAAGATCGATCCTAGTTAAGATGCGCCCCAAGACTGATTTCACTAAACCCATCTTAAACAAGACACATCAAAACTACCAGTGTGAAAGCTGTTTCAAGTTTGTTTTTACCGCTTGATGAAACAGTCGTTAAAAAGAAGTGCGCAAAAACCAATTTCCTGCGCGTGTGCATAGAACACGAACTTTCGCCTGAAAAAAAATCTCTACTCAATAAATTTCACACGAAAGGTATAGTTCTACACAAAATACGATAGAGTCATTCTTGCTCCCCGTTTTATCACTCTATGTCGACTAAGTGTTGGTGTAGGCTACAATTTTGCAAATACGCTATTTATATTAAAACTCGGCACGTATCAGATATCTGTTCAGATCTGTTTCTACAGCAGTTTTCTTCTTCCAAACTGTTACTACTAGTCTTTAACAGCAATTATTTCCATACAATATGCAAATTAACGCACGCATTAATGAGATAAGATGACCCTCAGACCGATCTTAAGTCAAGATGAGTTAAGTTCAGCCGCGTTGCTAAGGAAGTTAGGGTGTCTTGAACGCGTCTTAAGTTTGGTGAAATCGATCCTAGGATTAAGGTTAAGACAAGTTACCCTAAAACGCGTCTTAGCGTTTCGTGAAATCGGTCCCTGTACACACAGCTCTCATGAGTGTTCACAAAGCACCATGTACTGTGCATACACACACTCCATACCTCAGCAGTAAGCCATCGGTAGTAGCCAGGGTCTCATAGAGAAACTCTGCCACGTCACTGTTGAGTAATTCCTCAGCATACTGACAATGATGAGATGGCTGTACTGTCTGCTGGTGAAGTAGAATCTGAGCGACGCACTGCACACCACTAACCTGCAATGTGTCGTCTCTGCTCATCAGCATCTGCAAAATCAGGATGGGACTGATGAGCATGGGCAGTTCCAAAGAAATGTCCACAGCAATTTGCAGGAAAATCCTGTTACACAACAAAACCCCCGGTTGAAATAGACACACGAATAGCAATAGAAAAAAACACACACAAAAGTACATGTATTATAGTATCACTACAAACAACAGATATAAACAACAGATATAAGTGTAACATTCATGAAGTTTTTGTATACATATAAGTAATCAATATCACAAAACGCCTTTATTAAGTGCTTACTAACTGTTAAATTTCAATGCTTACCTCAACAAGAAATCAATTCTAACCTTCTTAATGACAGATGGAAGACTTGTTTTCCCCTGGTACTGCATCAATGTCTTAGTTGGTTGCTCATATTCCAGTAATCTTTTCAACAACCCTGTCGGCACCAAAAAGATAAGAAAAGGGTTCATCGCATTTCATTGCCATTCTGTTTCAGCTGCGATGTAACTAGAAGCAACACAACTGACAAATAATAGGATTATCCATTAGTATACAGTTGGACCAAGAAATCGACAGGATTGAGCCTGCAATCTTTAGTACTGTGTGTAAGATGTCACAGGTTCAACCTTATTGTTCAACCTTGATGAGTGGGTGTCGGTCACTTCGCCTCATTTCCAGTTCACCCTGTGTCACTTCGCTCCTAACCACTTCACCCTATCACCACTTCGCCCTATCGCAATTCACCCCATCGCAAGTTTGACTTTTTCTATTTTTAGTACATTTCCAGCCTAAAATATACCTTTTTAAAGATATAGTCCATCATTTGTAATTTGTGCATTTTGTTCGCGCACTGATCCGACGAATTATAGCAACTGCGCGCGCGTGTGCATCTTGTCAACGCTTGCGCGCGCTTCGTCAAATAAAAAAACGAACTACTAACGGAAATTTCCAACAATGCGTCTTAAGACGCACCATTGGAAAGGCCTTCTTTTGTTGATTACTTCAAAATGACAGCTTGCCAGAAAGAATAATTTCACAGGGAGTTTAGTCCCCTTACTATCTTTCATCCAAGTATGTTTTTCAACAATAATTACGCCAGTTACTTTTCGGATAGCTGCAAATGATGGACTATAGCTTTAAACTAAAAGCACTTTCAATATAATTTGCTTGTTTTCCTAAAAACATTAATAGTTCAATTGCTTTTTCCGTGTTGCATATGTTACATCCATATTGGCCGAATAATTTTATTCAATTAAAACTCAACAAACGTTTTGAGACATCATTGTAGGGTTTGCACAGCATTTTTGGAACAAATTGATTTCAAACAAGATTTGAAAATTCATAAAATTTGTTTGGCAGAAATTAAAGCAAACTATAAATGGGAATTAGACGAAGTGGCAATGGGCCGAAGTGGCAATATGGGAAGTGATGGGGCGAAGTGGAAATGGGGAAAATTGACTGTAAATCTATGATGAATAATCACAAACATACCCATAGCATTGATTCTCAGATCTTTACTCTGTGCAGTGGCCAACAGAGAGAGAACACTGCCGGCTAGCTTGCCAATCTCTGCCAAGGAAACCTGTCGACTGCCCTCTGTTGGTTGCCTGACAACATGTGCTAGTATAAATGCACAGGTTGATTTGACTTTCTCGTCTGGGTAAGAAAGGCCAGGCAGCAAGATTCCAATCAACGACTCTGCAAAAACATTTATTAGACAGAAACAAAAGCTCTTTTTAGCAGTGTACCCTCACCAAAATTAAAACAAAACTCTGACATTTCATTTTAATCACCAAATCCTTAGACAAGATACTGGAAGTTTCTAAAAAATGTGTGGGAAACATTCTTTAGTAATTTGGGTGTGTTTACTTGTTTACATATTCAAATGAACGTTGAACAATTATAGAGAACAATAGGGTCCACGATTGACCAAAGTTCTACGATTGATGATCGTGTACAAAACATATGGGAGGTCTTCCTAAAAAGTTCAGCACAAACAAAACAGGGACAATAGGACGTCCACGATTGCAGCTGTTTACACACTTGTGTGTGTGGGGGGGGGGGGGGGGGGCTGGATATTGAGTATCATTGCCCCTGCCCTCTACCCCACATTCCTCCATCAAATCAGAATGTTACAAGAAATCAAATCAGAATGTTAATCAGCATATAATAAAGTATTCCCATAGCAACTTTTTTTGTTATTAGTAATACAGAAATATTTGCTAATAGAATAATTTAATAGTCAAACTACTCAAAACATCACATACGCATCCACATAAACTCTTCTGGAATCATCCAATAGCAACATATTGACACAAAAATCCCTTCCTAGCAGAATTCTTTTGGGGTACACTTTTTAGAATGTTATATTTTCATGGAGGAGTTTTGCGTTATATACCGAGCCCTTTTTACGCCTGCCTATAGGCCTATGGCCCTAAAATACTAATTCCCTAACCTTTGGTGCAATCTGAACTTGAGCGTACATGTATTTCACTCATTTGTGATAGCCTCCAGACAAATACCATAGGATCAGTGAGAACGGTCACTCCTTACCAATACCTTGCTGATGGTTGAGTGTCTCCATCAGGCTTGGGATTGAGTCCAGTAGCTGGCCTAGGAGGATCAAGGCAGGCAGACTGGCACTCAAGCTGTGAGCTTGCTGCACCTGCAAATTAGTGTACAACCATCATTCTGAAATCTCTCCATACTGGAAAAGGGTTAAATGACATCCCCTGCTTCATGACACTATACTCCCTTTAAGAAATAAAAGTACATGTATTTCCATTTATGTCAACAAGGGGACGTGTGTCGTGAATGGTGTAGTACAAACTGGTCTGAAATTTATTTTAAAATTTTCTAGCTGGAGATTTTGTTTGGTTGCCCAAAAGTCAGTTTTGACAGCTCATATATACAATATAATAAATCACAATTTAAGAATACAATAAAGCAACAAATGTAGTTTAGAAATAGCTGTTATATTGTACATGTTCTGTAAGTACTCATAACCATACCAAAAAAAAAAATCCCCTTTTTTCCCCCAAAATGGATACATCTTATTCTGGAAATAATCTCTTCAGAAGTTAGTATGAAAAGATCCTATTGTTGCTGCCTAATGTTACACTGCATCTTTAATGTCCAATATATATATGAACTGGAAATAATTGCATCTGGTACGATGAAGTTATCATTTGTCTCCTTACTGTTATCTGCTTACAACTAGTACTAAAACTCAAAATGCACTCAGGAATCTTCAATCTCAATATCTTTCAGTATCCAAAAATACAAACAATTTCCCTTTGATTTATTTATCCAAGATCCTTTTGATCATGTGGAAGATAATTGCTGTGTCTCTCTCCTGTTGTGAATACAAACAAGACTTTTGTAGGCATGGGCCACAGCGCCTTGCAAGCCTTGCAGATATGCCAGCTATTTTATCTAAGAGGGTCCTGGTATCGGTGCATTGCATCTTGAATAGACGGCAAATATGAAGGCAGGCCCCGGCAGGGATCGTGGAGGATGGCCGAACTATGGGCCAAGCAGCAAGGAATGTTTAGAGACAGGAATTTGATACTGATCCAGCAGCTGAAGATGTAGGCAAATATCTTGGGACATTTTTATGAGGCGGCTATGTGAATGGATGCAGACATGATAACATTGGAGAATACTTGACTTCGAAACAGTCAACCTTTTTACATTTTGGTATTAATAAACGTGCACTTTGCCCTTTGGATGTCTGCATGCTTGCAGATCAGTTCTATCATATTTCAATGTGGTAAACTAATAGCAGTCTGAGAAGAAAATCAGGCGTTCAAAAGATCGGAGGGGTTTCACAATTTTTCTTCATGCACAAAATACATTAGAGTCACAAATTTCACCAAAAAAATTCATATTTTTCATATATGGTTCAAAGCTTTCGGCAGTAAAACCATACTGGAGTATGAAACGTTATATATCAACCACAAACAAACAGTGAAAGCACCAATCCATTTCAAATGTTAAGGGTATTATATGTGCCAAGGTAGACTAATTATTCCATCACACTTTCATTTTTGGTTAGGTTCAAGGCTCATTTAACATTCATGGATCCTGTGTGACACAGAAGAAAAAAAACCTTTCCAGCTCCTTTGGGATTTTTCATTGTATGTATATTTGGTGTGCTAATGTTGCTCTCTAGCTGTTACACTTTCCAAAGTTCATCGACTATAACAGCTCATCCCAACTGGTAAGATTAATAGTTCCTGACCAAATCCCAAAACACAGTAATATTTCTGACATCTGCCCAGGGACTTCAACAAACAGAAATATCTCCTGCTATAAACTATTCCTCTAGAGCATTCATCTGTAATGTCTCCAAGGCATATAGAGATTGATGGACATTTCAGTCTAGGCAAACAGGGAGGAATACTTAATGAGTCATGGTTGGATTGAAGTCAGACATGCCATTTTTCTTCTTTACGTGTACTCACTTTAAATCATTCCTACAACTCTATTATCCTTCTTCTTAAACTCAAAAAAGCAAACAGGGACTGTCCAATTATCCTTTGTACTTTTTTTCAGGTTCATGACTAGACTCACCTTTGTTATTGGTTCGTATCTTAAATCTACTTAATTGTTAAAATCAGCAAAATACAGGGTGTCCCCCCCCAAAAAAAAACCCTGAAAGTGCCATCTTTTTCACAGCTCTAAAAGATTGATACATATTTGGAGAGTTTCTAGTTCATTAGCTCTTCAACAACAAAAACATCTTTCCAATCGGGTAAATGTTTATTGAGTTATGGCCAATTAAAAAAGTGCAGATTTTTTATTTTGTCCACAGTCTTTAACTGTTTATTAGAAATGTAATGGATTTGGAGTGAGGGTAGTTTCGCTTTCTTTAATTTGTTAATCTTTCTTTCTTTATTCGGTTCTTTTTTATTTTTCATTTTTGGCAACAGCGTTCATTTCTCCTTTTGGAAGAAATGATGGTCCTGTAAAGGACTGTTTGGTTCACTTCTTAGATGTTTACTGTGCTGCTTTGCCTCTGCCCTCTACTTGGAAGTCTCTTTCATGGATGCCAGTTTCGGCCCGTGTTGCATTCAAATATCAGTCACCGCAGATAAAATAAAAATGCAACAGGTTTTCAATTGGCCATAACTAAATAAATATTTACCCGATTGGAAAGATTTCTTTCGTTGTTGGAAAGCTAACGAACTATACTCTCCAAATATTTATTGATATTTGCGATATATTTTCTTAAAAGCTGTTGAAAAAAGAGGGCACTTGGAGGGTTCAGGGGTTTTTTTTGGGGGGGGGGCACACCCTGTACAACAATAAAAAATTCAAGAGGATCAGCACAAATCTAACTTATAGGTTCCGATTTATATTGCACAACACAGTCTGGATGGTTAATTTAGGAAGTAAGCATGGCAGAGAGGAAAGTATTGTCCTCAAGGTCAAGTAGGGCTGCCCATTTCCGAATAAATTAGCAATCGTTTTTTTCAAATCTGCATTTGACCGAATATTCAAATATTCAAAACTCGCTGATCAAGTTTTACATTTGCCGGCTGCAACAGCATGCTGCATCGGTTAAAAGTTGTGTGCTGCATCCATATTAAGGGGTCGCTGAAGTCTTTTGCAGTAGGCCTAAGTATGTTATAAGTTCAAGGGCTTTAACATGCTAAAAGGGTAGGAACAATAAACCATCCTTGACAAAAAACTTACAGTCGACAAAAAAAAAAGCACCTGACAATAAAGTGCCACAATGTTACGATTAAAATAATATCATAGTTGTGTGTGTATGTGCGTACACTTTATTTTTTCCCCGAATATTTAAACCAGCAAAAACTATTTGAATGTTAGGTTGATGATTAAATATTCAAATATTCGGTATACTCAGGACAGCCCTATGGTCAAGGGATATCCTTCCAGGTTTTAATTAGCATCAAGCATTGTGACTAATAACATACACGTAGCATAGAATTTATGAGAGAAAGATTTCTTTTCAATTGCTTTGTTTTGTATGTTTTATTTCAATTAGTTTTTTGTATGTTTTGTTTTAATTAGTTTTTTTTTCATTTTTGTTTAAATTAAAACTGCTAATAGATGGAATGTTACTTGTAATTATAAAAGCACATTGAGCATAGTTACCCTTTTTTGTGCGGTCTTTTGAAAAGTAGGAAGAATTTATCACTGGAATTTTCAATTTTGTACATTTCGTTAGAAGTTATTGTTATTGATTAAAACAAAACTGCTAACAGATAGGCTTCATTTCATATTAGTTTAAAAGTGAAATATCACAAATTTATGGTACATGTTTAATGTAAACTGCACACATTGTGATGAATGAGCACCATGCGTCGATTGTGAATTCATTTGTATTCACATACTTACTTGACAAGGATTACTGTATAGCATAACAAATCAAGCTATAATATGTTCACACTCCTTCCTTTTCAAGTTTTTATTTCAAAATGTGGAGTGGAAATTTTGTTTTAATATTTTTTATTTATTAATTTAACCATATCAATCTTTAATCCAATTGATTTTACAGCCCAGTATTCATATCCAGGAAAATCTATGTGTGTGTATAGAAGCATCAGAAGTGCAGGTCTATAAATGGAATCTCCCAGTAAGCACCTCTCAAAAGATGTCATATGCAAGACCAAAGGCACCTAGAGGTATTTAACCATGCTATCAACAAGGTGACAATCTCAGGGTCCGACAGCCCTACATAAACTACATCAAGATTATTAATATAAATGGGACCTTGCCATTGTGTGCTGCAGTCAGAAGACATGTCTTAATATGGTATGACAAGAAGCTGAGCTTGCCTGGTGCGCCGTGCATAACTCATGAATTATTCATGAGATGACGGACCAACATGTCAGAGGAGGTCAACACGTGGTATGAAATCTTTCATGCGTAGTAACGGGCATACAGATTCTCAGTCAGCAGTACTCAGAATGCCTTTCTAATTGGACCTCTGCATTAACTCTCAATTGGTGTTCCATCTGGAACATTTCAGTTCATACATTTGGACGGTGGTGTGAGTTGTCAGGACCCATGTCATTTCAATTGACGTCTGATTAGTGTCTAACTCGGACTAATTGAAGTCTTAAGTTGACCCATGGAAGATTCATTGGTGAGAAGGGAAGACAGGAATTAAGGGTGCATACCTAGGTGTTGGTTCTATCTAAAAACTGTTGTACATACTCAGCCCTCATGCTGATCATTTTCAGTCTTATTTCAGTACAGGACTCTTCTGAATGAAATCTAAATAACCTTTGTGTATTGCAAGCTGAGCTCATGGCTTGAACCATCACCTGCAGAAGACAAAGAGCCTATATTTTGGTCACCTGTGCTTAATTTAATTCCCAGTCCAAGTAGATTTTATTTTGTATTGTAAATTAAAGAATGAATGTGTACGACCGACAAAGTATTTGTAAGTTTTGGAAGTTGTCAACTTTTTTTCATCATGCAGAACTCATTGATGGCTTTATTGAAGGTATGTGACACTGAAAATGAAAGGCACCTTGATGGCTTATCAGGAGTTCAGGACATATTGATGAATTTCTTTCTCATGGAGATAAAGACGAAAATTGAATTTTAGATGATGTTGCAAGCAAATTGTCCATACTTACAATGTGTGTTGAGCTGTTGGCAACTTATTTTCATCACACAGATAATGAAAAGACATTGCTATACGTCCATTATTATGTGAATGGCTTTAATGACACTGGAAACCTTGATCTAGATGCCTGGTTTGGACAAACTTTTGTGAACGTATCTATAAAAGTGGTATTTCCAAAAATGGCCAACGCTATTTAGCTTTTAATTAATAAAATATACACCGGTATAAGTTATCATTATAGCACACTATAGCAATGTCTTCAATGAAATTAGGGACCCATCAAATAAAATGGTTTCAACACATTGTTTGGTAGATGATTTGGATGAATTCCCGTGGAAAAGTGATATTTCAAATAATGGGGTAAGCTAATTTGCATATTGTTTTTTTAATGCCCAAGGGTGCCAGCATGGCACCCATATAAATGCTGATCTTCACAATTCAAATGCAAAACATTTTGTATGAACCAAATGCACACTTCCATGGTCAATCCCCAGCTATGGGATGGGGATGGAAGTCACAATTTAACTTCACAATTCTGCACTAATGGAACTTTTCCAAAGGTGGTTGGTGGAGGATACTTTGCATAAGTCAATGAACTGTACATTTCCTGGCCAAAATCTTGCAAGGTGGGGCCTAATATATTGCCACATATCACAATGACCTTGAAGAAAGTCTTTAGAGTCCTGGGGCAAAGGGAGGGGTTGGGAAGGTTCATCTCAGTATCACCCCTTGTCTCAACCCCCATGTCAATTAAGCCTAGCTGGTTGACCTATCCTACATCAGCTGTCAGCTGTAGATGACTAGATTCCTCGCCATAGGCCTCCATCCCTCAGCAAGCCTGGGCGGTCACCGTGACTCCTGCGTCAACTCAGCATGAACCCATGGGTTTGCTGGCACATTGATTCATATGCAAAGTATTGGTGCAGTCCTCATGCAATATTTCATGTATCAACACAAATTGTTTGGATTAATTACAATAACATACAAAACAGTAAAAAAAATACCAAAAAACAAACACCCCTCCATTAACAAAAAAAGGGGGAGTGGGAAGGCTTCAATTCTTGGATTTTTTTTGGCTATCATTTTAATTTCTGATTTTTAAGTTGTCCTCCAAACATACATGTTGTGTACATACGTACGTATGAATGAAAAAAAAAAAAAAGCCAAAAAACCTACACACCAAACCTTCCCTATTTGGGACAAAAATACCAGATACACAAAGTTTATTCATTTATTTATTTATTTTTGGCCTAATAATAGTGTGTAATTTTTACAGATGGATCATAAAATCTAGTACTAACCTGTACTGATATTTGATGCACAAGGTAGCACACAAGTTCCTCAGACTTGAAAGTGCAACACAGCTGCACCAAAACTGTACATAAAAAGATTGGATAATATATGACCTTTATCAATGCTATATTTCAAAGTGCCAGCAGATAACTTTGGTGTGTTTTGCCAGAAACTTGCTTCATGGTTATTCTAACTCCTTTGCTAGTTCCTTGCAATATATGGCTGAACAAATTTGCTGGGTTGAATTTTCTGCAAAGCAGCAGAGTTCTCTAGTAGTTGGGGCAATTGTTGATCATAGGAAATGCTGAAGTCAAATGGTCAAACAGCTCTGTATGAATGGTTGGGCTCATTAACCAAACGTTTTCACAGATGTTGCACAGATGAAGCCGTCAGCCAACTACCGGTATTTGTTTACGCATACATTTATCTCTTGAGTTTATTATACAAGTGATGAAAGCTCCAACAATGTAGCAGTTGTAATGTAGCACATGCTTTGAATCAAATTGCCCTTATTCTATGTATACAAAACGTATGCTAGTTGATATTACATAAATTGCCACTCACTGTGTAGAAGTGATTGTAGTGAGTGACAAGTCTCTCTATGTAATCACATAGATGGGCTTCTAAATGTATGTATTGACATTTATGTTGCACATGTCTTCGTCACACATTACTGTGCTTTCACATTGAATTATTTAGATTTTTTCTAAATTCTAGGATCATAATTCATTCAAAATAAATTTCAACAGACTTTTAATTTGTTGTTGACTGAATCATCTGTAAAATAAATCAGCTTTACACAGGAACTGAAGTACAGGTTAAATCGATTTCTAATTTTGAGGCTTTGTTTTAACTCATCAAAAACAGGTTCGTTGAGGCTTGACTCAACTCTGCATTTACATTTCACAGTAGATATTATTCCAGTTGTCTTTCAAGTAAATATGAAACTGAAAATACTTACCTTCAATTACCAGAGCTAAGAGGGTTTCATCAGGTACATCTAGAATGTCTGTGGACAAGAAAGAATACCAATAACAAAGTGAATGATAGATTTTAATATATTCAGCAAGCCAGGTTCTTCTATAACAGTTTGGATGTCAGATTTAACACAAAATTGGGGCAAAGGAATATACTATGGGTGCGTTGGTTTAGCTCACCCAGGTCGACACGGGTAAGGGCAGACGGGTCAGCCACGACAACCGGGCTAATCCAGCGCTCAACCGCAGGCCATCACAATCCTCACGTGATGCCCTTAGCCATGGCCACAGCCACTGACAAAACGCCCATTTCGGATTGGGTCTTTGTTAGAGATTGACTGCTTTTTAGTCAATTGCAAAACTCAAAAAAGTTGGATTGAAATTATAACCTCAAAAGTCGCAATGAACTCAATAAACGATTACCTGTAGACTTCAAATAAAGTCAACTTTTAAGTCCACTTGAGATTTTCACTGTCCGCCATATTTGTCCGTTTCTAGGGAATGAAAAACGTATGCGTGACATACTTCCACCAGTGACTCTGCTCCACGAGCAGGGTCTGTGGTGGCCTACCAGGGTGAGCCCCGAGAATGACGTCAGAGCTAATCAAACGGCACAGGGCTGACCCGTGTCGACCCGGGAGAGCTAAACAAATGCACCCTTAATTTTCTCTACTACCACTGATTGTTTTTGTTTTTCAGCAAATACAACTTTAGTGTGAAACAACTTTTTCCAATGAAACCAAGAAATGAATGTTTTTCCCTCCAATAATCGCACAGGGGGTATTTCTCTTCGCCCTTTGTAAATAATCTACAAAACGTTCCGATCAATATTAATAGACTGCACTCACTGTAAACTGTCTGTGCCAGATGCCACGCCACACGGTTGTCTCCTGCCAAGAGATCCAACAGAAGCTTCTCATGTGAGTTGATGGCCTTCGACAGCTCTCCTAGGAGGTACTTCTTCTTGACCACAGGTACCTCCGAGTTAGGATCCTCAAAGGTCTCCAATGCACAAGCCAGACAGAAAAGAGATGTGGGTCGGGAGCCAGGGATCGTCCATTCGGGATCATGTTGACTGTGGTTACCAGTGAAGGAGGAGAGTTGACGCAGGTTTGACATCATGCTGTTGAAGTTTAAATAAAAATAAAATAAAAAACTAAAAAACACCCAAATTTAATGCATGGTACAGTTTAACTGAAGCAGAGAGGTAAGAGGTAGGGGGACTTTAGTTCTTTGCTTGATCAACACATTGGGTCCCATACAAAAATACCATAAATTGTTGTAGCTCTTCATGACTATACCCATGAGTAATAACAAACCAAAACATCTCAGTTATGGAGAGTTTGCTGCCTGTATTCCAATGCTGTAGCCCAGACACAAGCCCACATGCCCCAAGCTAGTTACAGACGACTGATCAGAACTCAATGACAGCAACTCATTGTCACTGCGTTGGCTAAATCCAATGTACACTTTGTAGAAAATACTGCATTCTGTCAATTCAGGAGACTAAAATCATAAAGCTGGAGTCTGAAGCAGTAGTTGGAGACAAAGCCAAGATTTTGGGAGTGGGACTGTCCCCTATAATGGTGGGCCCTAACTGGGTAACATGGCACAATTTAATTGTTCATCTTCACTTCAGCGCCTTGACAGAGCATACAGTTTTAGAAAACATCTCAGCGGGCAGCGCCTTATTCATAAATGTTCAGTTTACAGACCTGATTGATGTAGTCCTAAGTTTACAACAGAATATTAGGCCCCTAATGTTGGATGTGATTTTCTAATTTTATTTGAAATGTGAAGTATAAAGTGAATCATTTTAAATGTACTAAAACATAACAATAAAATAACATTCCAACAAACATGTAGTTGGATAGGGCCTATGTGAATACAGATAATTATGGTTCATGTTTAAAGACAGTTTTTAGATACATGTGCATTTGGGAATTTCTGGGATTTGTTCGTACGAAGTGTATACATAACCATGAACCAGTCCTGCATTTTTTCCACTCAACATCATCGACAGTTCCGGATCACTTGATATAATAAAAATTCATTCGACTGTAAACAAACTTTTTTTTCGAGATATTTTTCTACCAATTTGAAGGGCAATTGTCGGGGAAAAGAAATTGTGGAAATCGCTCAAACGTTACCCACTGAGCGCATCGTGAATGATAAATTTGTACATGTACCAGGTAGTGCAGCGTTAACAGTTAGGCCTATTTGGTTTTAACTTGAAGACGAGGAATTTGAATACGAAATGGCGTCACTCGAACACGAAAACTCTAAACATTGTCGGGTGTACAGCCTTTTGTAAAAAAAAAATGATCCAGAACTGTCGCATTAAAAAGAAAATGAAATCTACTCCAACAAAAAGTAGGATTTAATTAAAATTATAAAAATATAATGGAACCATTAATTGTTGGGCCCTTTAAAAAAAAAAAAAGGTTTGGCATGGGCCTAACAAGTTAACCGATTCTGATTTGATCCCGGGACTTTCGGTATGGTAGTCAAGCATTTTTCGAGCTTCCGAAGCACTGTTGGTAGGGCAGTTATAAATATTATACTAGGGCCTAGGCCAACTAGGGTTGTGACGGTATTTTTGCAATGGCGCTGTCGTAACGATAGCAGATGAAAAGGGTAGAGTCTCGATAGTCCGAATGGGACTTCGGACCAATGGGACTTCGGACCAATGGGACTTCGGACCAATGGGACTTCAGACTAATGGGACTTCGGACCAATGGGACGTCGGACCAATGGTACTTCGGACCAATGGTACTTCGGACTATAGAGACGTCCCCGATGAAAAGCACATTACAGCTTCCGTAACAATAGCCACTAGCCTACATTTCATTTATAGGCTAGGTGCATTGGAAAGTAACCCATATCTGGCCATCACTTTTCACCCTGTGCACAAACCATATGAGACTGGTCTGAAAAATGTGTTTTCTCAATTTATACTTCAATATTTTCCATGCTAAATTTGACTTTTTAGGATTATCACTTTCTGATGGCTGATACTGATGTCTGATGACTGTCACTGATAACCCAGGTTGGACTCCGTTGTGTACACGCAACGGAGTACAGGGTATGAATCTCTCCTGCCATAGCGAACAAAATTATAACACATTTTTTTCATATTTTTACCTGATGGAGGAAGCTCAAATTTCGCTCACATATGCTTTGTGTCCTGAATTGTACATGTGCTGGGTTTAGAAAAATAAACTGCAATCCCACGCTTTCGTTGAAAATATTTTCAGTACGAACTCCCTGTGTGAAGATTACGCACACGCGTGCATGCACACCTTGCACACGCTGCCACCACGGCAGCATGCAAGCGGCTGCAAACAGCACACGCGTGTACGTCTTCACGCGGGGAGTTCGTACTGAAAATGTTTTCAACGAAAGCGTATACTTGCAGTTTATTTTCGGTAAACACGCCGCCCGCGGACATAGTTGCCTTTTCTAAATACAATTCTGGACACAAGGAATATGTAAGCGAAATTTCAGCTTCCTCAGTCAGGTAAAAATATGAAAAAAATGTGTTATAATTTTTTTCGCTATGGTACAATATATTATATAGGCCTACCCTGGACGTCAGTCGCAATGCAATGAAGACGTCGTCCAACCTGGACTAGGTCACTGACTGAATATGCTGAAGGGAAACATTAGTGATGGCCAGATATCATAATTCATATGGGAATCATTCCGCCACGTTTTCACCAGTTGTTATGTGTTACCATTCAGCACTCCAGACACAAGAACCATTCAGTTTTATTACAATGGGTCTGGGAAGTATCAAATCAAATCAACATGATCAAGGCTAATCCGCGTCCACCTCCACAACCACAGCACACCACCATGACCACCACCACGGCACAGCAGGCCTTAGCCCCATAAATATGGCCAATTTACTGGACTACCTCCGTAAATAAAGGCCACACTTCCACCATGCCCAAAAACAGGTCGAACTTTGTCAAATTTTGATTTTTACATTTAGGCTTAGTTTGTAATTTATTTTTGCTTTAGAAGCATAGGCCTACTCACCCTCTGTATGGGCTAATCAGAAAGTGCTGCCTTTTTCAGATGTCTAATTTTTGTGAAATTTCATGTTGAAATTTTGATACGCAAACGTGTGCAAACGAATCTGGAAATTTCACGAAAAATAGACATCTGAAAAAGACAGCACTTTCTGATTAGCCTAGAGCCCAGGCTATGCTAGTTCTAAAGCAAAAAATAAACTACAAACTAAGCCTAAATGTGAAAATCAAAATTTGACAAAGTTCGACGTGTTTTTGTACATAACATGGTGGAAGGGTGGCCTTTATTTACGGAGGTACTCAGGTAGGCCCTAGTCCAGTAAATTGGCCACATTTATGGGGCTAAGCTAGCCCAGGTTGGACGACGTCTTCATTGCATTACGACTGAGTCCAACCTGGGATAGGCCCTAGGCCCTAGGGACGTAACGACTACAGAATATAAAACTTTGTCCAGCAGCATTACCTTCAGTTTTGGAGGGAAAACGATCGTTGAAAAATGTCAAGTGCACTTCGCAAGAACGGTGTAAATGCCGCCATTTTACGTGCGAAATTTGCATACAGAAGTCAGCATGCAATACATGTGCATGTGTACTGTATGTGATTGGTTGAAAGTTGACCAAACCATTTCGTTGCTATTAAAGTGAAAGTGCGCCCTCTATATCGTTTTACTATCATTGTGGATGTCGCACGCGCACACGAACTATATTGGATATTTTCCTTTTATACACTTAGAAAGTTAGATAATAATATTGTTGCAAATTAGTTTGTTTTAATTTATTAATTTGTGGGATGTTTGTAAATCATTTAAAGCAGAGGTAACTGTGTAACATAATATACCCGCCATGCATCCTGGCATGAATTATTTGTGAAAATTACTGAATAAAAATAAGTCAATGAAGTAATTAATTCCTGGTGTGGTTCTGGTCTGTCGAGGAGGTTCGTCTCGAATTACAGTCGTTTCATACCTGCACCGGGGCAAGTTTTGTAAGATTACCTTAACTTCCACACGTGAAATGAAGTGTCTAATTCTCCATCCCGCCGGCCGTAGATGATATCGTACGATATATCGCTGCTGCACGCTCACAGAGTGGTGAGAGGTCAAACCCAACTCCGCTTGCCTTTTATGGATGGAGCGCCCATGTCATCAGACGGACCTGGATATTCGTGGGTTGGGAGAATTTCACTAGGCGTCTTCCGGAAACTCTCAGAACAAAAGGACAGTTAATAAATGACCTTTTTGATTCAGAAATAATAATTTACCAAGAGTAGTTGTCATTTCCATGAAATGCAATACGGTAATGCATACGTCATGTACAGTAAAAGCAATGTTTTTTTCCATATCACTCAACATAATCAATTGCAATCTTTGCCCTTTCCTTTTACAACAAAACTGTAATTCAATATGATTCCTGATTTCCTGAAAGACATAAGGAGATTTTTCAGATTGCTCAATCGAGTCCATCACAGGCTCTATCAAATTCTCCCAACTGCAACTTCAATCCTCGCTTAACAACGGTTAAACATGTACATCTCACGGAGCAAAGTGAATCTTTATGGCAGCCACAAATTGCAAATTAAAACCCTTGCTTGCTTACTTCACAGCTCAAGACATCATTCATGGCAATGAACAGAATAACACTTTACCTCCTCGTCTCCCGAGGAGGAGAATGCCTATCATGTCGCGCATTCCTCAAGCATACCTCGGGATGCGGTTTTGACGTCACCCCCTTCTTACCGCTGTCTTATATTATGCAAATTTCATGTTAAGTAGCCGGTTATGCAGCGTTCTGATAGGCTGGAAGTAATCAGGGAGGGCGGGTTCAGAAGAAGACCAATTGGATGACCGCTTAGATAACGGATACAGGACGCATACAATTAACGGCGGGACGGTAAACTGGCTCTACTTTCTGGTCGCAGTCGGTTCTCTGTGGTTGAGACGGCTTCACCGGATTGCCTTCAGCACTAGCTTTCTGCTGCCCGCTGAAAGGTAAGTACAGATTAACATCGTATTTTCACTTTAAGGAATACGTGTACCTCTTTGAGTACTTTAAATAGTAATGATACTTTTTTGTTTGTACATTCTGAACTCACCACTGCACATGACGTTATACGGTCTATTAAAACGAACCAAAATGAGGAATAAAAATGATTTAATTGTAAACTATATGAAACTGATTGTGGAATGATTGTGACTGAAAAAAGAATACGACACATGAGTGATGCGTTTTTTCCCCCAAGAGAATTGTAAGTAATTGCACTATAGCCGTGGAATCACATACTAATATCCATGTGAAAGCAACACATCGAAACTCGCTTCGTTCTTCTTGTGCAAACAATAATACAAAATAATTATGAGATGACTTAATTTGTGGTAAATATCATTTCTAGAAAGTTACTTCCCTAAAACCTTAATATTTTTTTAAAACTTTATTTTCATTCATGTATGTAATGAATTTGCACCTTCTTTGTGCAATAATGATGTTGGACTAGAAACATAACCTTTGTGTTTGAGTTACAACTAAACGGAAACTCCCCATTCGCCTGAAAAAGATTGATCGACTGTTTACGTTTCAGATGAAATTCTCACGTCCTTGTTTGGATAACCGAATGCGGCCCCTTTGTTATTTTCTTCACTAGTTGGACTTGTAATGAGCGCTAACAGCTGCGTTTATAATACCTTGTAATATGCGATAATCATGTTGGCTAATCAGATTAGAGAGATTTTTTGTTCAAGCGGGAGTTTTTTTTTTTTAAGGAAAGCTGGTCGGGTACACTGGAGGAGTAAGCATTAACAACACACCTTCACAAACTGAACCAAGATTTGTTTGCGTTTCAAAAAAGAAACTATACTTAATAATTACGTGCACAGTTGCAGTTTGATAAAAGATACCGTTCTTTGTCTCTCCGTTACCCATTAAATGTCTAGTTTTCTTCTTGTCCTCCCCCAATGCTGAGCCAATGTATACCGACAATTAAAATAAACTAAACTTGACAGATTGTAACTTGTAAATAGTCATAATTTTCATCATAATGAGGTTGGAAACTAGTTTTCCGTAAAAGTGAACGTCACCCTAACTTGCATTTTATGTTGCATTGCATTATGCATGTAGTTCACTCGGCCCCTCGGCCGCGCCCCCGGCGGCGCGGACGGAGTGTGGGAGTCCAGGAAATCCACTCCTTATTGACACGTGCACTAAATTTAACAAGGAAAATTGACACAAAAAACAAGATCGGCCAAGTAGATAATTAAGTGGCTTTATTGGCTCTTCTCCCAATCTATCCCTTGGAGAAAAAAATAAGTAATATCTTTTGCTGAAGGACGACGATTTAAACAAACAAAAAACAAAAGTTACACGGTGACCCATGAAAACATGCAGCTGCTGGCCAATGAAAACACGACTTGAGCTGCGCCCACAGCGCATGCGCAAACAACTGCTGGAGAAGTTTATTAATCACGCGTCGTCTGCTAGCGCTCGTTCACTAGCCATGCGAGCAAGGGAAAAGGCTCCTTCTTGTCTGTTTTAACCTCGATTTTCTGTTTGGAATTCTTTCCAGTCTGGCTTAATTTCTCTTGCTCCGACGTTCCTCAAACAACGAGAACTCCAAAAAAGACGAAGCCTTGAATTTAGGACACACTACGTTTGTGAATCGCGTCCGAAAAGCAACAAAAGCTCTTCAAAGTTCAACTTCAACTCAAGCAAAGCGCTCAGCTAGCAACCGCTTGCCAAGATGTCGGACGATCCGGAATCATTCTTGTCCGTTAGCCGCAAGGATCAGTTGGAGGCGGCCGGCACCCAGTTCGACACCAAAAAGAACTGTTGGGTGCCTGACCAAAAGGATGGTTATATTGCTGCCGAGGTGATCAGCACCAAGGGGGAGCAAGTCACCCTCAAGACGGTCACAGGAAAGGTAAATCGGCCACCTTTTCAAGCCAAATTTCGTTGTACTTGTAAAGTTGTAGGAATGTTGTTATATTGTTAACGAAGTTTTAATTCCGGTTGAAGTCACTCCTCCCTCATTGTCCCTGGAAGGAAGAACCAGCAAAGAAGGTTTGGAAAGTCATCAAGGATTTTGAATATACATGGGGGGGGGGGGGTTCTACTTATTTGTTAGGAATTTGTATGAGAATTTTTTTTTGGACAGAGCTGGGGGGGGGGGGTTTGACCTCCAAACCCCCCCCCCCCCCCCCCCCCCCCTCTGGATCCGCGCCTGACGCTCTATAGCTCACGACATGAGAGATTCTACTGGCGAATCTCCCATGTCATGAGCCTAGAGCTAGCTGGGTATTCCAAGCTAAGGGAAAGCTGGGGATACCTTCAGGCATGAGATTTTTCAGACTTTGTCAGATATCAGACTTTTGAATCTGAGAGAAAGACATTAAGTTTCAGACATTTCATCAAGTTTCAGACTTTTCAAAATTGACAATCTCATCCCTGTACGTTAAAGCTTTTATTAAGGGAGGCCAAATTATATAAGGCAGATTAAACTTATTTTGGCTGAATTTGGCATGTTTTTCTTGAAGTTTTGATATCATTGGCCATGTCAAAAAATATGCTGGCTATCTTACAAATCATGGAAATCATGGGAAGGTGATAGAACAAGAAATGTAGTAAAAACAGTTACGTTTAAATATGATGTTAGGTCTGGAATAAAGTTAATAAATCTTATTGAAAGCTTCGGAAAGTCATTTGTGGTTCATTTGAATAGTTAGTAAGGGGCTCTTGTTACATGCTATCCTTGAAAATGCATCTTTGTGTCAAATTTAACCTTATTTTCAATTTTCATTGTGGCATTTTGAACTTTTTTTGGTGGCTTTTTTGCTTTTATGCTAATGTGAATTTCCATATTCATGAACAAAACTGTGGTATCATTCCAGGCAGAAACCTAAATGTTACAGCTATTTCAGCACAAAAAGTTGCTAGAATTTTTGATATTTCGCTGTCGTAAATGTTATTTTCTTTGGTGATTCATTGTTGTGTCAGTACATGGCAGTAAGCCAATGAGCAACCTTAATTTTCTCACAAATATTTTCAATACCGGTAAGCCAATTGTTGGGTTCATAATTTGAACAGAAAACCCCTAAACTGAACAGTGTCTTCCTGAATGGACATCACAGCAACAGCACCCTCAGTTGTCTGGAAAAGCATGGACAATTTTTAATGTTTAAAGAAGTGCACTTTTCATTATTTCAATCAAATTAACCAAAAAGGGATGTCAAATATTTTACATACAATAAAGAGGAGTAGAAAGTTGCACAAAATGTGTTGTTAAGAAAAATTCACTTCATGGACCCTTTTTAACATGAAAGGATGGGCGTACATAATTTCAGAGTGGACGCAAAATGTCACATCATTGTTGCTTTAAAATGGCAAGAGAGAACAAACCCATACTTGCCAGAATTGATCGTCTTCCAGTGACTGTTACTCAAACAGTCCCTTTAATAAGAGCCACACTTTATTAAGTTGAACCCCCTCTTTATGTTACAAAGTAAATATTTGTCCAAGGTCTCAGCCCTTGTGGATTACAAGATTAATTGTGGTGTCTACATATGCATGTATATGTGACTACATGAAACCAGGCTCAGTTTAATAACAGGCTTGGATAATTATTGAAAGGGATACACAGGCATCTACCTAACAAAAAGGTTCAATTTTTCTTAACAAGATCCATTTGCTCTTTCATTTTAGATAAAATTTAAATAATTGACTTATGAACAATTTGAGATAAAAATTGTTTCTATAAACATTTTCTCACAAATGAAAGCATTTGTGGTATAAAAAGTTACCGGCCAGTACATTTGAACTATAGTGAATTCCTTAATAACACCTAATTCCAAGCTCCAGTAAAAGACAGAAAATGAAGAAGTCTTTTATGTCTTTACTGGTCATTTATTCACAGAATGAAAATAGATGGTATAAAATATTTCAGTTGGGCAATTACCAACTAGTGCATTATTTATAATTGGGATGAAATTTCTTGATGATTACATGTTAGTTTAGTTCATTTTACGTTCCTCTGAAATAGTTCATATCAACCCTTGATTGAGTCTTTCCAGTACTTCTATATATGTGGATGTGGTCTCCAATTCCTGACTTATTCCATCTGCCAAGACTGATTGTTCTCTGGGTGTTTACCTGCTTCTCAATCTTGTCTCCTCTCAATTTAAAGTTGAGACCTGAGAGATAAGAGAAAACACTAATCAGTCTAAACGGGGTAAATAACAAATAAAGAAAAAATGGTCCTGACTGGTAAACATTTTGCTTTCCCATTGTTCCTTTGCAGCAAGTGACCCTCAAGAAAGATGACACCCAACAGATGAATCCACCGAAGTTTGAGAAGGTTGAAGACATGGCTGGTCTGACCTTCTTGAATGAGGCCAGCGTACTTCACAACCTGCGCTCTCGTTACTTCTCAGGTCTCATCTATGTAAGTATTAGATTGGTTGAATTCAAACACATTGTATGGATGACAGTGATAGATTACAGTATGCCCTCTGTGATTTGATTGGTTGAATTCAAATGTATGTTTTGACAGTCATACTCAGTCATAGCCTACAATGTGCTGTGTTTGTGTACTAGATCAGCATCAACAACATTGGAATATTTCTGAAAACTGGAGGAAAAGTACATAATATGTCTCCTTAGTATGGGGTCCAAAGGGTGGGAAGGGGAAAAAAGACACTTTTTTAAAAGTAACGAATTGTTCCTTGCCTGCAGCTTCTGCTGCCCATCATTATTGTTGATGTCCAATTTCTATTAGCGTGTGTAAATCTTAAGTCGATCGTTCTCCAGATCTGGCCCAACACACTCCCTCCTAACTCAGAAAAGAAAGCTGCATGCACAATTCAAAACTCAGTTAAAAACCTACCTCCTCCCAACTTCTTAACTTGTGTTGAATTTCTATGTTAGTAGACTGTTGTGTACAGTACCGGTACATGTAAATGCCAACATTGCAATATTGCATATCACCCGCAATTGTGCCAGGATCAGTTCCAAATCTGGCAGACATGGCGCACTAGATACATGTACACTATGTAAATGCCTATTATTAAGGGAATAACAGTGTGAGGAGCTGGTTTTCACTGCGTGATAATGACTGGGTTTGGGGGTGACCGCTGTTAATGGACGCGTACAACTTCTGCTGCCGTAGCCAAACAAATTACAACAATGTTTTCATATTTTTACCTTATGGCGGAAGCTGAATTTTGTTTACACATTCCTTGTGTCCTGAATTACAAAGATGCTTGGTTTAGGAAAGATAAATATGTCGATGGGCGAAGTATTTACAGAAAATAAATCGTAGATCTACGCTTTCGTCGTAACATCCTCAGTATAGTGCACTGCCGCTGTACGATGTCGTTTCAAAACTTCCTTACGCGCGCGCACCCATAGCAACTGTGTTGCGTACGCGCGCGTCAGTCTCACGCGAAGGTGGTTGAGCACATGTGCAGTGCTGTATTGTTACAAGCTGCCGTATGACTGTTGTAAATTTGGCCAATCATTGCCTTCCATGGGGCTGGATCAATGCTGGTTCAGGGGCCATTTATTCGCTTGTTCTTTGAAGCCGGTCATTATCACCGTTAATGCCCGGCCACGTGATCGAGTCTCGACCAATCAGAAACCATCAACTCTCCAAGGTATTTATTAATATTTATAAAGGAAATTGGCACATGAAAATTGTGCTATTTTAAAGCACATACTGATGATGAGTAAAAGTTCACAATAAAAGCAGAAGAATTAGGAGGCAGGATACTTAGTCAGGTTGCTTGCATCTGCCCGTTGTAGCATAATGCCTCAATAATGTTGTGGTAAAATTACATTTAATTAGAATCAGTAAGTCATACACTTGCCATCCAGTCAAACCCTGCAATATGTGACTGGCTTCACAAAAATAGGGTATGAAGTCGCGCTGGGCATTATTGTGTAATGGCAAGCTCAACATTGAGAGGGTGAAAATTTCGTCGAAATGTGATTTTCATTTTTTGTCATGAATGACATCTTTAATACCTACAGTTTCAGGTTTCATTCACAGAAATGTTGATTTTGATGAACAAAGTGGAAAAAACAACCATTTTTGTGTGTCGTCCTGTTGTTTTACAACAAAGCCAGCTATTTCAAAGCCTGTTTTCTCAGTTGTGTAATTTGAACTCCAAGGAAGTAATTAATATGCAAATACGTCATATCTCCAGAACGGCTATGGAGTTCATAAAAATGACACTGTGGGCTTTCCAACCATGGATATGTAACTCAATTTCACATTTGTTACAAGTGACATAATGCCCTTTTTGTGGAGCACTATGCATACACAAAGAAAGGTTCATTCACTCTAAGCAGCCTGTCTCCAAAACAAAAGCCTATTTTTTTTTAAAGAAGGTTGCAGGCATCCAAAAAAGGAAAAAGTGATTTTTCTGGTGGGAATACATGTAGGCCATGTACATATACCAGTGTTGGAGCAAAGGCTTTGACCCTCAAGGCCAAGGCCAAGGCCAAGGCTTTGACCCTCAAGGCCAAGGCCAAGGCCAAGGCTTTGACCCTCAAGCCTCGAGGCCAAGGCCAAGGCTTAACCCTCAAGGCCAAGGCCAAGGCCAAGGCCCTGTTTTATGAAATGACCACTGATATAGAACTAATTACATGTATAGTCAAATGAGTGACACATCATCACGCAAGGGCGGATCCAGAACACAATTTTGGGGGGGGGGCAAAGAAATTTTGGTCCCCCCCCCAAAAAAAAAGTGGGTCAAAAAATTACGGCTTGGGCTTCGGGGCCCGCTTAAGGGCCCCGAAAAAAAATTTGGATTCGAGATGCTCTGTGGTGCGATTTGAGGCAATTTCTGACCATTTTAACCGATGTTTTTTGAGGAGAAGATGGTGGTGTACTCATTGCCTGCCTTTATTACGACGTCACATAAAAAAAAATGGTTTCGTTTTTTTTTAAGGGGGGGCATGGCCCCTTTTGGCCCCCCCTGGATCCACCCTTATCATCACGAATTGCTCGTTACGAAGAACAACATTTCTTTAATTGCAATCAACATGCTCGAATAGGCCTACACCGTTTTATGACTGCACTGTATCTATTAAAGTATAAGTTCAGGTCTTCAATATGGTTTAACTAAACAAAATAATGATTTACTTCTATATTGACACACAATTCTCCCAAGTGTAACAAAAGGGGGATCCAAGAAACTGATTTGGGAAATTTTTATTTGCTGGCCCAACATGGTCAGAAATATCAGCATTATCTAAAACAGATACATGCAAATCTTTAGCACTTATCAGGGAGACATATACAACCAATCAGATCTATTCCATAGTTATATGCAATTAAAGTGATCATCTCATTAGCCCCACAAGTGTACGGAATATTTTTGCAGCAAATCTACTACAATGGTAACAAAATGTGATGCTACAAAAGTGGAAGTGTGCCCAACACACAAATCTATAGGGTGCTTCCCTCCTCCATGGTAATATGATTAAAATGGTAACAGCAAAACTTCGAACAGATTTATCTGGAAAATGCAAAAATCTATGGGCCTTGAAGAGCCTTGACTCAAAATTGCAAGGCCCTGAACCCTCAAGGCCAAGGCCAAGGCCAAGGCCAAGGCTTTTGCCCTCAAGCCTCGAGGCCAAGGCCAAGGCCCTAAAATCCAGCCTTAAGGCAGCCTTAAGGCCAAGGCCCAGCATCAAGGCACTACATCACTGACATATACAAGTTGAATAATTAATTAAAATAGGGAAAAAACTGAATAAATTGTTGAAGAGCACGGGCGGGAAATACCGGTACAACTTTATAATCTGGTCTACATTTCCGTTAATCCATTTGAATTACATGCTTCAGATACTAGTGCATAGGGGGCCTAAAGATTTGCATTTTTAAGTCTGACATGTATGGTGAGTTGAAAGAGGCTAAACCTTGCATACATTTTGGGAACCTAATGCATCTAGCACAAAAAAAGGAATTGCTACATGTGCACTCAGGTAAAAAAAAAACCTTTCCAAAACTGAATGTAAGGTAAAGCAACTTACAAAATTTGTTACATACGTGTACATGTAAATTAAAACAAATTAAAGTTATTATATTCAATTAAAACTGTATTATTGGGTTAATTAAACACTGAATCGAGGAATAAATCTAACTTGCACCAGTTATAATTTCAATATCTTACAAATTTGCCTTAAAATAACAAAGCCTACAGGGTACTCAAGATACATTAAAAACAACCCAATACATTTTAGTCCATGAGAAATATTCCCTTGTTATTTAAGAGCATAGTTACTGATAAATAGGCCTTAAAATAAATTTGCCTTAAAGCAACAAAGCCTGTAGGGTACTCATACAAATTTAAAACAACCCCAATACATTTTAGTCCTTGAGAAATATGCCCTTAATTGTTATTTAAGAGAAGATATAAATAGGTTGATTGGGTTTTTATTTCTTTATATATTTACAATTTTTGGCATTCCATTTACACATGAACAAATACATTTTTTTTGGTTGTCATGCTATTTAGTTTGTGAAATAATTGACCAGACCAGTGGCCGTGTGGGTGCTATTTGATATCAAGGCATTCAGCATATCTCCACATGAATTGTTCATTAGAGAGTGAATACTGTAACTCTGTAATTCGAGAGAGGAATATTGTGCACAATACCCCCTGGTGACCTTATTAAAATTTAGGCCTGAATAAACAACCCCCAACTATTTTGTGAAGTTGCGCGAGAAAAAAGGCTCAGTTCCACCAACTTCAATTACGTGAATGGTCTCCAGATGTAGTTTTTTTGTATTCACTTATTTCAGGAACATTTTTATAACACATTTATTTTGCTATGTATCCTTTAAATAAGATCAGTTAAATTTATTCTTTTCTTTTGTTGAGTGGATAATTTAGGGTCTGTCAATTTTAGGGCTTTTAATATGAATGAATTGAAACTGAGTGAGAAGAGAACGGTTGAGGTGGTACTCTAGTCAGTTCCTGTAGTAAAAATAGATTTTTATTTGAATAGCAAAAGTGAAATAGTCAGGTACAGTAATGCTTTTATCATAGCTGCATGAAAAGCTAAACCTACATTTTATCTACTTTTTTGGACTTCCCTCAGCTGTTCCATTACCTAACCTATACATGTACATGTACATGGTAGGCCTATGGGGCACAGTACAGACATGATGTAGAATATTAGCTGTGTCTCGTGTTGAGTATGGCACCAGAGAGTCAAACATGAAACACTGTGCATTCCATCTGTACTGTGTGCAGGCATGCCTGACCATATAGGGTGATGCCTCAGATTGCATTGAGATTGCAATAGCTGCGCATGTTATCAGTCCACACACTGAGGAAGCTAAAGGTTTTAAAGAGCATCCGATAGCAGAAGGTTATGTGACCAAAGATGTTACAAGCTACATAGTAAACCCATCAGAGGCTCTGACAGTGCAAAAATAGGTCACACCAGAGTTCACCTGTCATATTGCCAATTTAGAGGCCACTGACTTTTTATAATTTTGTTTTGGGTGTAATTGAATTGGTGTGTAGAGAGTGCCATCACATTTAGGGTAAACAGATATGGAAATGGAATTCTTGTCTGCTAAAAATTTGAACAGAAATGGCCATGAGTATGTGTTCTTAATCATTTAATGTTTAATTACATGTAGTTCTCTGAGACAGTACTTTCAATCAGTCAACATTGCTTTCCTAAACAGAACAGTTGATAAATTTCAAGTTTTATTTTAAATTAAATAACAAAATTAATAATTTAAGTAGGCCCTATTATGCAATTTAAAATTAATTCATGATTAAATCTGTATGAATATAAAAAGTTGTTGGTTACTCAATTTTTTAATGTCACATTTAATTGTAAAACTTCATTCACAATACCAGAAATTTAAATGCAAGGAAAAGTTGTGAAAAATACCAAATATGATATTACATGTAGCATATTGTTAAAAATATCCTGATTTGTGTAACTACACAAATTTCAACCATTAAGATGTTTACATTTATAACTTAAAAACTAGATTATTTCAGTACTACAGGCTACACATTGAAACAGCTAGACTTTGTCAGATTTTTAAAGGTATTCCTAAGGAAAGCCATTTTTAACATTTAATACATGTATCAATCATGTTCTTTATTAAGATGACCGTTTAGGAATTCATCGTGGACACCTGAGCAGCAGGAAAACCCATCATGGTCTCATGACCTTTGCCATGATAACAAACAAAACCTGGACATCACTCCCAAACGGGACCTCATTAATAAATGGGTAGCCATAATATTTGGACAGATGAGGAAATATTAAGCATGATTCATTGATCTGTTGGGAGAATGGATTAGGATGGAAAGGTTTCATCACCGTCCATAATGGAGAGTCAATTCACAGTTGTCACTGTACTACTTGGAATGGCACCAGATATTTTCAAAGCAGCATAGAATTGATTGTTCACAAATGAGGCTTTTTATAACCGTCACCAAAGTGTGAAGTAACCATGATGCCTCTTTGTTATCACCTGGCCAATGGAGAAGGAAATGTGTCAAAGGCGTAAGATTTTAAAAAAATACTGGAATGGGTATTCCCATAATCAGCTATGTGCATATGAAACAAAAGTGAATTGGACCATTTCTTAATGGGCAAATGTAAGGAAGGTCCATCCCAAAGATGACATGTATTTGAAATACTACAAGCCTGATGGTTCTGGTTGACAAATTGGTCATTCGTTGATTCCTGGGGGACTTTTCTATCTCTGATTATTCGTTAAAAAAGTTTGTATTCCTACAAAAATCAAAAGTCCAACAATTTCTTTATAAATATGATGCATTGACATTAAAGTCCCACACATTGCTATTGGCAGACAATTAGTTGTACAGAATGGGATAAATGTCCTTAGTTTGATAGTTAAAATAACTTTTGAGGGAATGTTACTTTAAGTTTAATTAAAAATGTGTTACCTAAAAGTATTTTGATAAATGCTTTCAAAAAATAAGTGAAAGTATACCTGTGCCAATTAATGTTATTACACACACATTTCAAGGGAAATTTACCATCATCTAAGTATTTCAAGTTAATGTAAACAATGCCAATTGACCCCATGTTCTGGCTGACATACAAAATGCAAGTGTTGTCTCAACTCTATTTGGTCTGACTTTACAATGCAAACACATAGATCTCCACGGTGTGGGGATAACACCCACTTAACTTTTTAAGTATCAGGCTCGTAATCAAAAGTAAATTTACTTAAAGGGCAATTTGGTCAGAACTTAACATGCTCATAGGAGATAAGTCAAGTATGTGTTCTTTGTTGCTAACTTTTAAATACATTAGGAAATTTGTTGCACAGATTCACTCCAATTTGTGTTCGGGGTGACAAAACAGACAAAATAATATTTTTGGACAATTTTAATAATTTA
Source organism: Patiria miniata (assembly GCF_015706575.1). Taxonomy (NCBI): domain Eukaryota; kingdom Metazoa; phylum Echinodermata; class Asteroidea; order Valvatida; family Asterinidae; genus Patiria; species Patiria miniata. The sequence continues at coordinate 7,590,588 of NW_024037067.1, forward strand.
TTCAATTATATCCTTTAAGCTGTTGAAATGAGTTGCACCATAAGGTTTAACTGATTCAGCAATCAAAGTTAGACAAGGTATTTCAAGATTTAGCTGACAGGATAACTGTGTAACCTTTTTAACTAGGCCTTCTACTTCGAGATAAACTATAGGGAAGGTCATTTAACTGTCACAATGCTTAGTACAATATTTGTATTGTTGGTTCTAACATCAAGCAAAATTCAGGTGGCTCCTTTTTTTTATAATTCACTGCTCAGAAAAACCTACATTTTCGTATGAAGCTCTTTAATTTCATTGTCCCATTCCTAAAAAAAAGTTGTATTTTTTTTTCTTCAAGTGGGAATATATTCTAAAATCAACAGGGCTTTTTCATGAATAAATTGAGCCATACAATCTTCAGTGTTGACTGGCCCTACAAGTTACATGCAATTCAGTTAGGTACATGTATCATGCAAAAATATTCAGAACTTGATACGCTTGTGTTAGATTGCAGAAATAATTTGGTGTTACATTTGACAAAGTTAGAGCAGAAAATTAAGGCGTAATCAAGTTTCAGTGCAACATTAATATGCAGATTGAAACAACGGGCAAACCATATCACATATTGATGTCTATTTCTTAAAAGTTCATCGCTCTTTTTTCTTTGAAAGAAGGGAAGGCTTTCAGCAATGCCCTGGCCAAGAAACCAACATGGCACGAAAGTTATACATTTGGTTTACGCAACTGGGTTTGCAGTATTTGGTTTGCCATGTGAATCCTATGCGATTCTATTCATATTGAAAAAAAACCTACCTATTTGCTTGCATTAAGAGGACAAAACTAGGGATAAGGTTGTGGTTCTTTCTACATTCAGATTATTAAAGAACTGTTTACTTTGTAATACTCAGTAGTTGTAGACTTTATGTGACCTGAGCAAGACCTAGGCCCTTCGCAAAACATCACTCACTTTGTGGATGTTACAACTATTTAAAATGTTCCCAACTTAGATAAAACTATGTTGTAAATTCCCAAGTTCTGTGCTGATTATCCCACATTCTGACAGCTATATTTGTAAACAGGCCATAAAAGTCATGCACGCGATCTGACCCCAAAACTGTCACCTAAGATTTTTCTGAGAAATGAGAACTGCATGCACTTTATTGCTTTGAAACTATAAATTCTTTTGATTCAAAATTCAGCACATACCAAATATGCTGGATAAACTGAAGTTGGCACTATGTGTGTTTAATGTTAGTGATGGGCAGAGTTCGGGGGAACTCGGCAGAACTCCTGTTGGTTCCATGCCATTTAATAACCTCCATCAGCTGCATTGGACTTGACTAGCACTGGATAGTGAATGGCCTATATACTACAGTGAGTGCCCAGCCAGCAATGCTTTATATGGTCAGGGCTTGGCATGGGTATGCCTTGACGGATATGTGAGGAATTCCTCAAGGGGTTGATGGGTGTCTCAATGCTACTGGGTTTGCTCATTTGACTTGATCGATCCTCTTATGGTTTATGTCATTGATATTACATGAATTGACAATTAAAATATAGGTCTACAAATATCTTGACAGCCAGTTCTTCAAAAAGTGGACAGGATTGGACAGAAAAAAAGCAAATTGCAAGAGAAAACAATTTTGCAAAAATAATTAATTTCAGTAAACAATAAGGGGTTGCTGGCTCATACACTCACTGTCATTGAATCAAACATTGCACATTGGCTAGCATCAAAATGATACTTTTTCTGCTTAAATGTTGGCAAATATAAACTTACAAACAGTCAAACATTCATACTCAAAACCAAGTGACAAAATATAGGTTATTCTGACAACTTTCTAATGCATAAAAAGTGTTTTTCACAGTGCATTGACAGAATAGGACAATTCCAACATCGATATTCATGTTCTTGTCAGTGCTTATTTGAAGGAACTTAAAAAAAAAAATTGGAAATTCCAGATTTACAGCATGTGCCTACACCTGCTTAAATTACCTCCTGATATTTTGTTTCACCCAGAGTTTCCCAATTTAAATTCCATGCACATCATGAAATCCATACTTTGTCAAATAGCAAATAAAATGTAAAAAACAACAACAAGATAGGGCCTATCAAACTAAAAACACATTTTTTGTTTACAAAGTTATCTTGCCCATTTTATTCAATACCGGTCTGCTAACTTTTTAACGTGTGTAATATGTCAGTTTGCAAAACAAACAGAGTCTGGAAAAGTAACTCTTGCACCCAAAAATGAACATCCAGTAGAGAAAAAAAATGTTTGTTATTCCAACTGATATTGGGGAGATATTTGTCAAAACCAAATCTCATGATTTATGCAAACTTGTACAAATTTTTTTAATGCAGCTTTCTTAATTATTAACAGACTAGAAGTTTAACAAAGTATATACAATTATGGAAGTCAGATGGCAAGAAGGTATTAAGACCCGATGGAATCATTTTTATGAAGTCAAAATGAACCAATGTCAAGTAGAAACAGATAACCTAGGCCCCTGAAATCACAATGAAATACAATCAATTCTTTCAACCCTTGGACATCCCTTACATTTTTTTTCGGTTGTCCCGATCCAGAATTGTAAGTTCCTTTCTCAGTAAGATTTGTTCTCCATTTTTTGTTGTTGGTATTTTGAGTGCATGTTAATTTGATTAATTTGATCAATCCAGTAGTAGTAGCTTGTTTCTGTCTGACAGTTTGGGATTAGGGATTCCACCTTGCATGCAATTCAGCAGATAATAAACAGGGGTTGATTTGAGAGGCTTATCTTATGAAGTGATATTCCACTGTTTTGTTTGCTTGAGAGCAAACTCTGATTGTGCTAGAGTTTAAGTTGTCTCTAAATTGAAGTTTGATTTAAACTGGATTGAATTTGGACTGGTCTCCAATAATTTCTTTGCCTGTGATTGAAATCTTAGACCTACTCTGGGCTGTTCTGTGTGGCCATCAACCCCTACCGTCGCCTGCCTATCTACACTGACAAGGTGGTGATGCTGTACAAGGGAAAGAGGAGGAATGAGATGCCACCCCATGTCTACTCAGTGGCTGATAATGCCTACCATGACATGTTGCAAGGTATGATAGCCCCAGACCTAAACTCTTTAATGAGCCTCTTTAACCAAATGTCGCAGAAGCCCTCAATGTAGCCACAATTTTATTCGCCCAGCTCTTAATTTAGTCTCAGTAGTCAGTACAGTAAATTAATGGTCAGAACTACATGCGCATTTAGCTCTTGGGATACATTTAGGTACTGCACAGCCATAATAAGTTGGGTAAATTAGTTTGAGATAAAAACGTTTAATTTAAAAAGTGGTGTATTTATTATTATTATACTGGGTTTTTTTTGGGGGGGGATGACAGCACTACATCCCATTTAATCTGTTCTCTGTTGAAGGGTCGTTTGCATCACTGTAGTTGGAGTTGCAGACATTTTGAGGGTTTGCCTGATGCATATGTGTTTACCAATTCCACTATTGTTATGCACTTGTTGGTGCTTCTAAAACTGTAAGCTGTAGCTATTCATGGAACTGTTATTTTCTTGAGGAATTTTTGTTGGAATTCCATTTTTGTAGTGAGTTGTTATACTGTCATGCTGTGCTTAGAAATGTCAAGCCCATTAAAACTGTCTGCCATGCCAAAATATGTCACACATAATTGACAACTGACTCATGGACTAAAAAAAACCCTTCTTATTGTGACTACTGCATGTAGGTTGTTTTTCCCAAGCAAATAACATGCAGCATGTGATTTTTTGGGAAGAAGTATGCACTATTGCATTTGTAAAAGATTGGAATTCAAATACCAGTATAAGGAAAGCGCTATGTTGCGCTTTTTAATAAAACATCTGCATTATGCATTCTATTTTATGGGAGGTATGGGAATATGTTTGTCATTCTTGCTCAACCAGAAACTTGGGTTTTTGGTGTACTTGAATGTAAAATACAACTTGGGATTTTGGAGGTTGTTTTGTAGAGATTTTCATCATTAATGAAATTGTTGCTGATCCTAGACTCTCTGTACCTGACTGACTGACTGACTGACCGACTGTCATTTTTATGGCTCAAAAAAGGACTTTGTTGCTCCCAGAGGGCCAGCCAGCAGTCCTCCCTGTCTACTTTGACCGACTGCCTGACTGACTAAATGACTGACTGATGGCCTGCCACTTGTGAATTATTCATTTCATTTCATTTTATACAACACCTCAATAAATCCCCGTCATCTGATTGGTGGATCGTTGATCACATGCCATTGAATTATTCGTACCAACGCACGGCGCGCACGTGGTGCGCAGCGCACAGTGCAATGGAAGTTCTATTGCACGGTGAATAGAACTTCCATTGCACGGTGTCACTGCTGCTGGTAGTGGCGCTGTTTTAAATCGAGATGAATTAAATATGATTGTTCTCAACCTGTTGAACAGTTTGCATTAATAAAATATGATGAACTTGTCAAACTTTTAAACAGTTTTTAACCTGATAACATTGGCTATTAAAAGTCAACCAATCAGATGGCAAGGATTTATTCAGGTGTTATATAAAACAAATAATGAATGTTTCACGTTCGTGCAATGGGAAGAATAATTTCATTCGGTGACAGATGAAATGTTCCATTCCACTCGGCTTCACCTCGTGGAATGGAACATTTCATCTGTCACTTCATGAAATTATTCTTACCATTGCACTCACAAACATTCATTATTTGTATATCATTAAATGGTGTATTGAATCAAATCATGGCTCGCAGCTTAGGGCTGAATCAAACATGATTTGACTGGGAAAAAATAGTTATCCCATCGAACATGACTTGACTGGAAAAAAATAGTTATCCCATAAAAATACCATTATAAACATTAAAATATTAAGAAGTACCAGACAAAACTGACCCCAAAAAAACGAATACACGACAAAAACAAAACTACACTAGACAACTGCTCAGAGCATATAACGCATGGACTATGGCATTAGATCAAATGTCATTAAAAAGCAACAAATAAAATAAATGAATAAAACTACACTTGCTTAGGTCTCACTTTGGCCCAACAATTTGACCACAATAACATGTTTCATTACACTACCAACTCTAATTGTTTACCCTTAACTTTTCCTTGTAGATCATGAAAATCAGTCCATGTTGATCACGTAAGTAAAGCTAACGACCGTCGGAGTGCGTTTGGTGTGTTTTGGTGAAAATATCATTTGCATGTTGTTTTGCTTTCATGATTTGTATTTAAAAAAGAAACTGCTATCACTTACCATCTTGCCTCAGTTAGTATTGTCATTTATAGGCCTACGTGTTTAAATGAAGGATGTCCCCAATCTTTTGTAGCAATAAAACAGTAATTACCTGACATAGTCTAAATGTTGAGGGAGAGGGAAGATTCCCCTTCTGCCAAATACATGCCCTTCTAGATACACATGTATGCTCTCCATTTGGACAATCTTACATTAATTCCCCTATTACACTGTCCTTTTAAACTTAATTTTTACATGGTACTCACTTCAAATAGAAAAATAAGAATCAACAATTGTTTGAGTGTTTGTAGGTAGTAATGAGAAGTGACTTTTAACATTGCTGTTATATTTGTTGTTGACTAACAAATGATGTTTCTGTTTGTTTCTTCTAATTTCTAGACTCTTTCAAGTACATGCAACTTTTCTTTAGCATCAGCCTTCCTCAAATCACATAAAAATGATCTGAAGAACATTACTGTCTTGGATATGGACATTTACTGTCTTGGATATGGAATTTTAAAGAATTCACTCTTGAACATGATTTTTTACTGTGACCATTTAAACTTCTGCACCATCAAATTAAAACATGTGTCACTGAGTTTTTACATGATTTTTTATTGAATGTAAATAGTGTAGTGTGCTTTTCCCTGTGGGTGTTGTGACTAAGAGAGGTTTCCAAACACAGTTCATCTTTTTTTAACCAAACATAATCAACAACATAATAAAAAGTGTGATATATATTAAATTGTTAAATTGCATCCTAAAATTTGGAATAATTTTTTTGACTGTATTGCAGTGGACTCTCTGCTGATATTTGACACAGTTTGGTTGTGAATAATCCCTTTTTTGATGAAAAACACAGATTTTAATTGTAATTTTTTATGATACTGCTCATCTTTACAGCGGAGAGTCTGGTGCCGGAAAGACGGAAAACACCAAAAAAGTCATCCAGTATTTTGCCAACATTGCTAGTTCTCATGCGGGCAAAGGAGGCTCTGAGGAAGGGAAGAAGGTATTTGCTTCAGAACAAGCTGCGAGATGCTAGGTCACAGTGGTAGGGCGGTAGTATGAGAGGAGTACTGCACTCCCTGGGCTGCCTGGCCTTCAACCCCACCTCCTACGCCAGCCTCCCATACCTTCATTTTCTTTTCTTTAAATTTTTCCTTGCACGATATACATTTCCCTATTCGCAGACAAACTGCAAGCTCTGCACATACAGTATGTGAATTTGCTCGATATGCAGACAAAGAAACAAAGTGAAAATAATTATAATCAATTAGCTAAAAAAATGCCCCCCCCCCCCCCAAAAAAAAAAAGAAGAAAAAAAGAAGAAGAAAGAACGAAGAATCGTTTGCCATGGAATCAAGATGTAAACAAAGACTGTAGTAGTGTCTAATTTTTTTAACTGGAATTGTGCATGCTGAACATTTCTAACAAAACTCACTTATATACTAAAAATATTGATTAAATGATATCATGCCTTTCACACTATCATGGGATGAAATTAATATTTTGTATCAAGTTTGTTCAAAAATAAGTTTGTTAATAGAGATTTTGATTGTTTGAAAAAGAAAATTATGATTGTTGAGTTCCATAACACATGTCCATTTTCTTATTGACTTGATATAACTTATCATAACTCCATGGTCTTTGACAAAATCATTATTTTTTCATGAAATTTGTTTAAGAACAGGTTTTGAAACTAACCTGAATTAATCTTATCAAAATGATGAGTTTTTGACTGGTCAAAATATGTCATTTTATTTGTGTGAAGTGGATATTAATGTTGTCTAAAGTTCTTGTTGGGTTTGAAAAGAGTTCTCTTGGAATTGTTTTCCTTCCAATTAGTAGTTACAACATAACCACGGGTGGGAATCATGGTGTGGGCAAGTTCATTTCACATCATTCATTTAATTGTTTCAGACATTGATTTTGGGAGTGCCGAGTGCTATTGCTTTTTCTCTGCTGAATTTGGTACAAAGTCACTGTGGTTGAATCAGACGTTGTTATTTACTAAACATTGCAAGTAGATTTAGCATCTAACATTACTCCAGCTTGCATCTTATATACCCTGCAAAAGATCAGAGAGGTGATTGAAAATGTAGCCGTTGATAAAAATAAACTTTAATAATTATACTTAATAACTATAAAATATGCACTACAATCACCCAAATCCATGTATAATTTTCTTAACCCTTCGGACTTTCTTTCCTTTCTGCATTTCCTGCAACAGCAACAAAATCATGCATAATGCCCTTCTGCCATGATGCCAAAAATCAAATCCTTGCTCCGCCCAAATCTGTGACCCACTATCTCGTCGGCAATAATTGAAGCCTGGTAAAAAAGCCTTGCGTGATCGCTGACCCGTCCTTCCGTTTTCTTACTCTCTTGTTGTGTTGTATTTGTTGATGGGTCAGGAGTCATGCAAGGTGCCTTCTTGTCTCGTTCTCAGTGTGCGCCTTATGGTGATGTTGGTACGTTCTGGTTGTTAGTTTGCTCAAATAGGGGGGGGGGTTGTCTTTTGCAACAAACCTATATAGGGCACATCAGTAGGGGTTAGAATTCCTGATTCAATACACCTTATAAATTCATTCAGTCTGGGAATCAAATTGTGGCCATTTTGATCGATTACTTTTCAGTGTTTTTCCATTTTTTTATTTCAAAGTTGGATTGTAGTTTTCATAAGTATTTAAAAGGAGCATAAATCAAAGTTAAAAACCATCAAAACCAAATATATTTATTATATCTAGTATAACTCTAGATTGGCAAAAAAAAGTAACTACATGTATTCACAAGTTGTATTTGTACTCATAATCTGGCACCCACGACCACTGAACAAGCCTCATCACCATGCGCAGTTCCTTGCAACGTTTATGACTCAATTAGTAACTGTTGTCAATCTCAATCTGTTATTGCTTTCCGTCTGAGATGTGACATGTATATGGCGTGTGTTTCGTGTAGATCTTCACAAAGTAAGTTTTGTTCTTGACCAGGTATTGCATTTTGCATTTATGGCTAAATTATTTCAGAAATCTTTGTACGAAAGAAAGCTGTGTGTTCCAAGTTTTAAAGACATCAAACTATCGTGTGGTTACTATTTAATTGGACGTCAACAAATTTGAGGAAATTTATAAAAATTAATGTGCTCCAATTTTGAATGAATGTGATGAATTCATTCAACCTTAAGGTCATTCAATGCATAATTGGAGTCTTACATCAAACATTCTAATAACTATTGTTACATTGATGTGCGTTATATGAAGTTTGAAATACTAAAAAAAAAAGGAAAGGTTGGGTATTAATTGTTAAGGATTTGTTGTAACAAACAATTCACACTACATTATTGCTCATTGGATGAAAACAATGGAATTGACATGAGGTCAGAGGTCATGATATGATGTCCGACATTACTCCAACTTCCCTCTGGGAAATGAGGTAAAATGTCAGTTGTATCATTTCAACTTTTTCCCCTTCATTTTTGTCTTGTTTACAATTTGTCATTGTTAATGTCAAAACAATATTATTTGACTAAACTCTTGCTTCTCTTTGTTGCTCACCATGTGAAGTACAATGTAACATTTTACATTCTTATTTCTTCATCTTCCTGTCATTTTCCACGTTGTGCTAACCTATATTTGCATAAAATGAATATTCATCATCCCCAAAACAACCTACAATGTACTATTAGGGTAACTTGGAGGATCAAGTCATCCAGGCCAACCCACCTCTGGAGGCTTTTGGAAATGCCAAGACCATCCGTAACGACAACTCCTCGCGTTTTGTAAGTAATGAACAACGCGGGTGGCTGGGTGCTGCCTTCGTTTGTGCTGTGGTAACAGATTGTGTTAGATTAATTTTTATAACAATTATGCCAAAATATTGTGTCGTTCTTTGAAAGGAAAAATAACCAAAAACTATATAATGCAGGTGTAAAATTTAGTTTCTAGAAAAGAAGCTAAACCTGTTTTAATGTACATGTATGTAGTTGCATCTCAACAGTCAACTGAAAGATTTTGTAACTGCATGTAGTGACCACAAACAATTTATTTCCACTTGGTTTTGTCATTGAGAACAAAACTTTTAATTTCAAAAATATAACTTGTGTGATTGGTGATATTTTACTTTTACATTTTGACAGCAAATTTTTGTTGGATTGACACCAAAAAAGTGTGTGCATATTATAATGTCAGTAACCACAAAAAGACACCTACAATACCTTTGATCAAATTCTGCAAAAGATTTTCTGGTTTGTTTAAAGTTTGAAGTGATTCAGTATTCATATTGTACAATTTATAAAGTGGTGAAAGTTGGCAACAGTCAGATTTTGTTTTGTTTTGTTACTTGGGTAGTAATTTGATTGATTTTCTGTGTATGAGTACAGGGTAAATTCATCCGAATCCACTTTGGTACCACTGGCAAGCTTGCGGGAGCAGACATTGAGACTTGTGAGTGTCCTTCATTTCATATGAATATTGTAGACCATGGTGAATAAAAAAGGACAACTGTGTGTGTTAATTGTTGAGGACCCTTTATGGTCTTTTCATGGGAGCCAAGTGTTGATCCTGAGATTTTACTGAAGTAATGTGTAAACAAAGTCTTAATAGTTTGAATTGGTTGTGTGCACTGTGTGCCATACCAGCACTAGAGCTCGACTTTGTTACCGTAGAGAGAATTTTTACCTAAGACTATAATGTCAGAAGTGTCTAAACCATTGACACCAGACATCGTCTGGATAAACCATGATTTCAAAATATTGGCAGACACACTTTGAGCTCTTCAACCCTCACCACGATGTATGTTTCTCCTATTGGCAGATTTACTGGAGAAGTCTCGTGTGATCTATCAGCAGCCGCTAGAGAGATGCTACCACATCTTCTACCAACTCCAATCCGGGCAAATTGCAGGTCTCAATGGTAAGTCACTGATTCCTTTATTTATAAGACAATGTAGCTCTTAACATTCAAGCGGCAGTACTGCTGGAGTGCTGTTCCAAATTGAAAATTGAACATTATTTGTCTGTCTGTGCACACAATCAGCTGGATAAAAACTTTCATTTTGTTTAAAATCAAGATTGAATGCACCTGGCATCCAACAGGTGTATTTTGAGTGGAATAGGAACAATCCAAGTTTTGAGGTGCTACTTTCACAAAGCAGTCAAGTGTTAGCACATAAAATTCTATTGTCAAAGGTGTTACAGATCCAAGAATCTAGAAGTTCAATTCATGGCTGTCACCAGGATTTGTATCCAAGGAGCAGTACAGGGTGCAATCATCCATCACATGCACTGAAGGCATGAATTCCTTCATTTTTTTTGGGGGGGGATGGTTTTAGAGGCCTCCCTTTGAAACTATTTTAAAAATTAGAGCATATGCAACTTTTATTTCTATTTTCAATTCATCCTATTTTCCAGGAGGGCACCTGTCCTCATGTACCCCCAACATCCATGTTTCAATGCCCACTTACCAACAATAAGTTGAAAAGTCTGCAACACACGTCATCTCAACAGTTATGGTTCTTGGGAGCTCAGCCTGGTGATCAGTAGCACTTTCGTTGTTAATATCCATTTCTCTTTCCATACAGAGAAACTCTTGCTAACTGGAAAGCCCACTGACTACAGATTTAGCAGCCAGGGAAAGACCGAGATTGACAACGTTGATGACAAGGAGGAGATGAAGATCACTGACGTAAGAAACCTCACATGTCTCTCACTGTGCTGGTTGTTTTTTAAAAGCATGCCTGGGAAAAGTATCTTGCGTTTGCTTTATACTTCTTTCATTAAAAAATATATAAAATTCTTGTTGATTTTTAACTCTCTGACATACCTGTAATACTGTTGTATATAGCCACAATGTTGATGTTTTTATAAGAAAGGTGGATGAAGTTAAGACAGTTGATGAGCAGGTGGTTTCTTACTTAGCATCATATGTGCTAACCCTATCCCTGGGGTTTGTCTTCTCTTTGTCTTGTCTCAGGATGCCCTGAACGTCTTGGGTTTTGAGGAGGATGAGAAGTTAAGTCTGTATCAGTTGACGGCTGGCATCATGCACTTTGGCAACATCAAATGGAAGCAGAGGCCAAGGGAGGAGCAGGCTGAAATTGAATCCACTGACAGTAAGATATTTAACTGTGTTACTGAACTGAAGAGAGCAGAATGGTGGTGGCGAAGGGGTGTAGCGTTTCAACTTTTCAATGATTCTAAATATATGTGGATTCCCATCCTGGTTTTATTGACACACTTGAACAATCCAATTTGATCCTGCAGCTGCTGACAAGGTTGCCTATCTGCTGGGTGTAAACTCGGCTGACTTGGTCAAGAATCTCTTGCGACCACGCATCAAGGTCGGCAGTGAGTATGTGCAGCAGGGACGTACCAAGGAACAGGTCAGTTGCAGATCATTGAATTCTTGCAATTAAGGATCAAAGTGTTCAATATAATATCTTGTGTGATCAGTAGGCTAATCATTGCTAAATTCTTTATTCAGAGATCAAAGCAATGATGTCAAATTAGTCTCTCGTACCTGCCAGTCAATTACTCATGAATTCTTCCTTTGGATCATCTTCAGTCCTTTCCATAACCCCTCCCTTATTCCTCCTCAGCATTTCCACAGTCTCCTTTTAAGGACTAACGTACCTGGTATTACATTAAAGGGAATGTACATCATTGGCTTTTGCTGTAATTTTCAGAAATGAACTATTTGAGGGGTTAGTATAATAGATCAAATATTGTTTAACTGACATGTTTGAAGTTTTGTGTTCGAAAATGCTTGAAAAACCAAGAAAAACAATAATGTTTAAGTAGTCTGGTTCCCTGACTCCACTAAAGATAAAATGGATCAATTTATAGATGTCAGAAAATTGTAAGGTAAGGGAACCACTCTAGCTGGCCTGTACCCGTTCAAAAACAGTTAGGTTTTTCCAACGGTGGTCAGCCGACCACCGTTGGAAATGTATACAAAAATACAATTTTCTTGAAAATGACTTGACACCAGGTGCCATTATTTTACAGGATGCTTTAGACTGTCATTTACCAACATCCTAGTAAGGTATTTTGTAAAAACTTGGTAGTTTTATTTTTCGATGATTGCAAATGTGGTATATTCCCTTTAACTCTAATTAACATTCACGGCAAATCATTTCTGAAGTCTTTATAGAATTTGTCCTGATCCTCCAAGGCATGTGTGACTATTACTGAGTGCCATTTTCTCAATGCATTCTTATTTTCAGGTGGCCTACTCTGTAGGTGCCTTGTGCAAGGCCATCTACGACCGTATGTTCCGCTCCCTTGTTCACCGTGTCAACAAAACTCTGGATACCAAGGCAACTAAACAGTACTTCATTGGTGTCTTGGACATTGCCGGATTTGAGATCTTCGAGGTGGGTAAACTTGAACAAATTGTTGAATGAAACTTTTGAAGAGTGAAGTTCAGACAATTTCTTTGTTTCTTTTTTGGGGGGAGGAGGGCAGGTAGATTTTGTTTTGGAAGGGAACAACCCCTTCAGGTTTAAGTTTGGCCTGTGTATTACTGTATAATTCCTTTACCCACTTGAGTGAGATTCCAGGTATTCACAGTTTCATTATTGTGAGGTAACACAGCTTTTTTCGTTGTCTGAACAGTTCAACTCCTTTGAGCAGATCTGCATCAACCTGACAAATGAGAAGCTGCAGCAGTTCTTCAACCACCACATGTTTGTCCTTGAGCAGGAGGAGTACAAGCGTGAAGGCATCCAGTGGGATTTCATTGACTTTGGTCTAGACCTGCAGGACACCATCACTCTCATTGAAGGAGTGAGTATATGGCCATTGATGCTGCAGGACACTGTAATACTGACCATTCAACTATAGGAATTCTGTGCAGGATCAGTTGTTGGCTCTGTAGTGCCTATTCACAAGAGCCAGTATATGGGATACATGGTATTCATACACTGGTTCTGTAAGCATATGGCACAAATTACACTCGCCTAATTTGTCTTTGCGCATTGTGAACCAAATACATGTATATCAGCTCAAAATGGCATCTATTATAGATGACCAGCCCATACATCAGCTCAAATATAGAGTAAATAAATTGCACAGGGGTGCTGTGGTCCAGTGGTTACGGTGTTCGACTCGTGTGCCGTGGTACATGGGTTCGAATCCTGACCGTGGGAACATGGTGCTTGTGCTCTTAAGCAAGGCACTTTACCATTATTGCTTCGTCCTTCGGATGGGACGTAAAGCCGTAGGTCCCATGTGTTGTGTAATGCACGTTAAAGAACCCAGTAACTTATCGCTAAGAGAAGGGTTTGCCCCGGTGTTTCTGGCAGTGGCTGCAAAATGCGCCACAGCACCTTGTAAACCCTTATCAACCCTTATCAAGGTAATGGGTCTCGTATTTCTCATAGACTTCATTTACCTGTCTTTAATAATAGACATAATTTCCAGCCCCTTGGGTACCCAATTGTTGGTAGATACGTGCGCTATATAAGACTCTGGTATTAATACAGATCATTATAACAAACGGCTAATTTACCATGTTCACTGAGTATGTTTGTAGAACCCACAATGTTCAAAGTTGTGGTCTATCTTGGTTTATTCCTTTTCAATCTGAAATTGGCACCTGCTGAAGACTACAAGCCCACATATTGACTCAGCACAAATATTGCTGTTTTAATTCCATCTAATTTAAAGATAACCAACTCTGTATTCAAAACTCTGTATTGCATCCAAATTTAAAAAGTTAGGTTTGTTAAAAAAAAAATCATATTGCTGTTAATTCTTAAGTTTACAAAGTGGTCAAATTTTCTACCTAATTCAGAAAGATGTGTGTATAACAATTGAAGATGGTGACATATTTATGAAGAGGTGTGTATAACAATTGAAGATGGTGACATATTTATGAAGAAGAAATCAACTCCTGCCTTTGTCGCTCATCTGCCTTCCTTATCCCTTTGCCAGCCCATGGGTGTCTTCATGGTCTTGGAGGAGGAATGCATGTTCCCCAAGGCCACTGACAAGACCTTCTTGGAAAAACTGATCAAGAACAACGCTGACAAGCCTGCTGTCTTTGGCACACCCGGTGTTGGTAGCAAGAAGAAGAGCGGAGCCGAGTACCACTTTGAAATCCACCACTATGCCGGCACTGTGAGTATCCCCCCCCCCCCAAAAAAAAAATAACACTGAAAATCCAGGTAATCTAAAAATCAGTACACGCAGCGGTCACTTCGCGGCAACATATTGCAGTCAGGCAAGATGGCGTCGTTCGGTCACCCCCAACAGTACTTTCTTTGCCGGTGAGGGGGTACTTGTGAACCGAGTGGATAGATAGATAGATAGTTCATTCAGTTGATAAAGTGTCACCTCAATTCTTTTTCTGAAGTACCGTTAGAAATGTGTTGGCATAAAACTGGAAAATGGTTTGCTTGAATAGGAAGAAGAAAATGTTTGGTATAGAATTAAAAGGATGGGGCTGACTGACACTCTAAGTTACATGGCATTTCATTTGATGTTTCCTTGTAACATAAGCATCTAAGAAAGTTTATCATTTGGAGAGTGAACTTGGGAAGGCACAGATTGATAGCGATTATCATTAAAAAGAAACCTGTTTTCATGGCCTTGAATCACTGAAGTCACACCAATTCATTGATCCATGTGTTAGGTGGGCTACAACGTGGATTTCTGGCTGGACAAGAACAAGGATCCCCTGAATGAGGCCGTTGTGGAACTCTTCCGCAAATCAACCATGGTGCTTCTTCACACCCTCTTTGCTGAAATTGCCACAGGTAACACTTCAAATTAATTCTCCCCCCTCCAAAAAAAAACACCAGCAACATTTGGACTTAACTCAATAGTAGGCACAACTGATGGGTTCAAATGTCAATATTGCCTCGACTCACCTCCGAATGACGTCTAAACACGCTAATCCCTCATGTCTTTTGTATACACACACAATTTACGCTCCAGTGCACACCCTGGGGTGTCGAAACATATGAGGTTTTGTCAAGAAATATCCGATACAAATACTGTTGAAATGACTCTTGCGAATCAGTAATTGTGGCATTCGGCTGTAGATCAGAAGTTGGCTGGAAAATGTTGCCTTTGGCGAAAATTGAAATCTTTGGCAACAATTATCCTGGCACCAAGTGGTTAAAACATTTCCTGGTGAACTCTGCAACCTATGTGAGAGATCCATTGCACAGGCATTGTGACATGCTGCACAATGACCACCAGCTTGATGAGAAGTACCCCTTCTGAAATCTGAATGTTGGGAGCTCTGCAATGGTCACCTTTCTAAACTCTTGTCTGCACCCATAGGCCATGTCAAGTTCATTTCTAAAATTGCGTGTGTTTAGATCAGGTGATGCTGGTCAAACCAGTCTGTAAAACAAATTGATGTTGCACTTTGCGGGATGTTGAAACACACTGGCTGTATAACTCAACCGACAGGCATTACATCAGTAGATGACATTGTCTATAGGCCTCACTGCCAACCATGTCTCCGAAAATGACTCAACCTTGAATTGTGTTTAGTCCTCTGGACAAACCTTGAAACCTTGACTGGTTCAACAACCTCACTTGAGTTGATTGGTTTCCTGTTTGTTGGAGGTTTGTTTCTAAAGACTATTTCATTGGGAATCACCAGGCGCGGATCCAGAGGGGGGTTCTGACTCAATGTTTTAAAAATAATGTGAACTCCCCCCCAGTCTGACACCCAAAATGTTTTTTTGACAATTATGCTGATAATAATATCTGCCTGTGCACAAACTTAGGTCAGAGCCAGCTGGTTTCGGAGGGTATTTGTACATTAGTCTGTGATATAGTGTTGATGATCGTCGGATTTGAACAGCGCACCCATTACAAGTATGGTACGAGCCCCCCCCCCACCCCCCCCCCCCCCCCCCCCCACCTATTGAAATTATGGAGGCCAAGTGTCTGGAGAAAAAATCTGTCTACATTTTAGCATCGACCTGCTGTTTAAACCTATTTTATATCTCCCGGACACTGTTGGAGTTAAGACTGGCTAGCAAGAATGATCATTTGTCTGTACCTGAGTTTTATTATCTATGTTAACATCACAATGTATTTTTTTTTGCGTTTTTCCCCTTCTTTCTTGTGTTAATTTTGACCCCCAATAGCCGGAGGTGGCCGTAAGAAGGGCGGTTCTTTCCAGACCGTATCTGCTCTTCACAGGGTATGGTATTCCTGACAGTCATATAATGTTTGGACTGGTCAGCACTCAGCACGTGGCCTGCAAATCTACCTTCCCTCACTGGCTTCTTGATTAGTGCATCAACTCGCTGCATCTCTGTCTCTCGCTCTCTCTGGTTGCCTGAAGCTATCCCCAACCAGATTTCAGATGTCAAGCCTCAGACATTCGCATTCGCAAACAATCCTATTTGCAGCAAATAAGATCATCAATAATATTTCGTTTGATAAGAGAATTTCAGAAAAGTACCCATTTTGAAGCAATGCGGCAAATCTTTTTAGGTTCATAACTGTTTGTATCAAGGGTCTAAAGGCTACATCTGACTTTTGGAACAATGGGGCACTCACCCTTACATGGGAGGTATTTTCACAGAGCTGTTTAGCAGAATTTTTTGCCTGGTATAATTTTTTTGGAAATGTGTATCATATTTTGTGTTTGAAAACAGTTACACTGTCCAAAATGTAACAGTAGAATGCAGTACACCATGCAACTAGGAGCATGCTATTTGGGGAAAGTGATTGCTTGCTCTAGGCTTCAAAAGAATTTTACGATTATTTTTGTTTATCAATTTCACTAAGCTAAAAGTTGCTGCTTCAGCTCTGAGAGATAACTCCCCCTCCCCACACCCCAAACCTGCTAGGCTGCACTACTACCAATGAATGGCTAAAGCTGACTCTGGTGTCTTGCTTGTTGTACCATCTTCCTTATTCTGTATATGCAGGAGGAGGAGCGGGCAGGAAGCAGGCTATCAAGACAATTAGCGGTTCCCACAGGGTTTGCATGAGCTGCATTGGCTCCTCTCTCTATCTCTCTCTTGCATGCTACCAAATTTGCTTTATATTTGTTTTTTTTTAAAGGGCAGTGCTTGCTCCTTTGTTTGATTTTGAATCATGCATGCATTTTGTGCTTGTCCACTGTGGCTATACTTCTAGAAATAGATAATACCAATTAAACATGCTCTTTCTCAAGGACTTTTCAAGTTAGCTGTTTTTCTCAAATTAAACTACTCGGTGAAACAAAGAAATAATATGTCTCTGGCAAATTTCATAATTTGTTTTCTCCATCTATTAACAAATTTACTAATTTGATTCGAAAAAGAAGGTTTTTATTATATAGAAATGAGACTTAGAATTTAAAATCTCACTGTATCAGTGGACCCCCTCCCCAAACAAAAATAAAAAGAAAAAAATTATACCTCATGCATTACTGCACATAGTACGATTTTTCCCCACATTTTTGGAGTGAAGAAATGTTACATTGTTGGGATGTTTTCCCTATCCATGAGTGTTTCCATAGCATTCACTACACATGTTAATATTTCATTGCACTGAACCTTCGCCTTTTTCATTTGTTGTGTAATGTTTCATACTTTTGCTTTTAATTGAAGTTCATCTAATGGTTGATGTTTGTGGTCATTTAAAAAAATAAATTGTAGGGTTGGTTTTGCTGCACAAAACTTGAGAAAAAATACATGAAAACCCAACCTTATGTTCTGGCCAGTGTTAATCAGCATAAAAAACTTTAGCTTGATCAGAAACCTCAATGCTAGTCAACTAATGTCTAATTAAAATGCTTTTAAAAAAATGCATGATGAAGCAGTACCAAATGCATAAAAACGCTTTGCATGGAATTGCGGACTGTTGCAAAAATGCCCCTAAACTGTCGAGCTTCATTGCAGAATTTGTGATGATCACTCCATGCCATCCTTTTAAAAATATCGGATTTTTTTCCTGAGCTTTAGCCTTCAAGGAATCAGCTTCAGATATCTTTCAGTATTCGTTCGTGTCCATGAGATGGAATGTTGCGTCGGGGTGTAAATCAAAATAGGTTTTTGCCCTTCACCGGCGTATAAACACTGTACACTCAGTGTGTTAGCTCCCAGTGAAAGTTGGAAAAAATCACTCGAGTCCCACCCGAGTGATTTTTTTCAACGTTCACTTTGGAGGCAACACACTGAGTATACAGTGTTTATACATCAGTGAAGGGCAAAACCTAATTTGATTCTTTCATGTGTTCTTCATTTTTCAAAAAATCATTTGTCATTCATAGATTTGTAGTGCCTTTGAGGGAGTTTTGTTGTAAAACAAGATTTTTGTGGAACAGTTGAACAAGACAGTTTATATCTCAAAATGGAATTTTCATTCAGAAAAGAGCTTTCTAAAAAAAACAGTGTGTTAACGTGTATGGTGGGCTATCAGCCTGTGTATACTCAGGACTGTTATGCCCCAATGAAATAATAATTTAGCTGCATTTTGGACTTGCTTCTAAGGAGATGAGGCAGCAAAATTCATTCATTCCTCATAAGCTGGCTTCACGTCGACCCACTGCTTGCGCCACAACGGAACTGTCAAGCAAAACAACTTTGCTCAGGTCACAAAACTGAGAAATCGTGTGATTGTCGCAGAACACGTCGCAGAAGTTGAAATTTTTCTACTCTTGCAAGTGTTGATTTTTTTATTTAGCGCCGACTGATGCTGATCATCTCAATATCGTTGCAGTTGCACTCAGGTCACAAACAATCGGCGACTGAGTTGTTCCTGACGGTTGTAGCTCAGGCGCAGCTTCATCCTGAAAAGTCAGTCGCCGTCTGATCTGTGTCATTGCAAGGTCGACCTGAGGCTGGCTTTATTGACAACCCTAGCAAAATGCAAGCATTTGATGATCCTGACATGGAATGTTTTTCTGTGTTGCCAGTTACAAGTGCAACTATAGTTAAGGACTGATCTGTTTCACAAAGATGATGTTTTACACTATGCTGTTGTTGAACTTATACATTTTTGCCGAGAGAATGGCATTCATTCATACTTGCTGTTCAATTTCATAAAGGCAAGACGCAGACTAAGCCAATGTCAACTGCATTACTATTGAAGCTTCCTGGTTAAGAGAATTTGAACATAACATGCCCAACGGACAAAAGGAACAACATTATAATTTACATCACATGTAGCCAAAACCAAGAGAACTGTTGTTCTTATTGTGAAATCAGTAGAAAGTCAAGCTCAAGGCTACATATCATGCAGTATGAGCTTGGTTGGTCTGTTGCCACTCTTGAACCACCTACACTCCACCTGTGGACCCATTCCAACATTTATCCCACTCCTGCCACCACTTCCTCACAGGAACAACTGAACCGTCTGCTGGCAACCCTAATGAACACCAAGCCTCACTTTGTACGCTGCATCATCCCCAATGAGAACAAGAAGCCAGGTGTCATTGATGCCCGCCTGGTACTTCACCAACTGGCCTGTAACGGTGTGCTGGAAGGCATCCGTATCTGCCGCAAGGGATTCCCCAACAGGATGCCTTTCTCTGACTTCAAGCAGAGGTGAGTCTGAGAACGTAGGTCTTATGATGCATTACACAATCTTCAGAATCTCATGTGCAGTGAATGGCCCATCAGGATGCCTTTTTCTGCCTTCAAACAGAGGTTGGTGTAAGAATCTAGGTCCAGTGATGCATGTCAAATTGGGTGACATTGTTCCTATTTTGACAGTTAGGGATGTCAGGCTTCTCCATGGGGGGAACCTTGGCTTACAAGTATAAATATATGCTCAAAATTACCTGTTCCAGCTGGAAATGCAGTGCATTACTAACATGAAAGCTACTTCCATCTTGCTGTCCTATAGGCAGGGTTCATTCAACATGTTCATGTACATTTTGCTTGAATTAAAGGCATTCAAAAATCTTACTAATTCTGCTTTTTGGTCTTGTTTTTGTCACAGATACATGATCTTGGCTCCTAGCTCTGTACCCCAAGGTTTCATGGATAGCCGCAAGGCTTGTGATCTACTGCTCAAGTCTTTGGATCTGGAAGCCAACGAGTACCGCATGGGTCACACCAAGGTCAGTTGAAAATAATTGGGTTCTTATCAAGGGAAAGAAATATCTGTTTAATTCCATGGTTTTGCTTGTCTAGTATCATGGTATGCAAGGTGCATGAGGAGCCCTCAACTGCAAGTTGACTTAATTGGGTAGTTTTTGCTGAATTGTTGCTTTAAGCCAATTATCCAAGTAAAGGCAGTTATCCAAGTAAGGAACAAGTATCTAACTTGCATTCTTTTTTTCAGCTCTTATGGCTCCCTTTTGTCTTCATTTGTCCTGTCTACAGGTGTTTTTCCGTGCTGGTGTTCTTGGTCAGCTTGAGGACATGCGTGATACCCGCCTGTCCAGAATCCTCTCCCTCCTACAAGCTGTCTGTCGTGGCTACCTCATGCGAAGAATCTACAAGAAAATCTTGGACCAGAGGTAAGTGCAACAATTTAGCATCTTATAACCACTCCGGTACCCCCAGTGTAAATCTTTTTATTTTTTGAGGTCTGATGAGAAAAAAATTCACTTGTATTAAAATATATTGCTTTATCTTTTTAGATGTAAACAACAATGATACATGAGTGTACATTAATTTTTCTCACTGTTGTCAGGCGGATGGATCTGTCCTTTATGTAACTGTCTGATGTCATCCATTGATTATGGATGAGATATTAAACACCACTAATAGACAACGTGAATGAATAGCCTTGACTGAGTTTTCACAGCTGAACATCTGTGAATAAAGATCAGCATGCATGCTTGTCCCAAATACACAGTACACTATGTCAGATCATGTTATCAAGTTCATCACAAACACTGCCCTGTGTAACTGTCTGTGTAAATCAAAGCTCTTCTAAAGAAATAACACAGGTAGAGTTGAAATTTTTAAAGCCATTAAAGCAATACGCAACAAATTGCAGTAAATCAAACCCACAACCTTCTGACATAATTGTAATTGACTTTATCATAAGACAGTATCACCTGTCAAATCACAAGTCAAATCACGTGTTAAGTCACAGGTACCGCATCCTTGAAGTCGAGTCCATCATAAGTCCTCACAAGTCCCCACAAGTCCATCGCAAGTCAGTCGCATGTATTATCTACCCTCATATCAAGTCACAAGCTATTCAAATGAACTTTGACAAAGACATACCTTTATTAGTGGTCGTCTGTTCCTTGTGACTGGACTTGTGAATTGCCTTGTGAAGGACTTGTGATGTTACCAGTGAAAGATTTGTGATAGACTCAAGTGCATTACTGAGGTATCATGGGATGAAAAGGAAATACCTTGGTCATACTTGAGATTTGATGACTTGAAATTGACTGGTGATGAACAAGGCATCTCAGGGTGATGTGTTGGACCTCATCATGTTTCTCATGCTTTCTCTCCTCAGAGTTGGTCTAGCTGTCCTTCAGCGTAACATCCGCAAGTACCTGGTCCTGCGTAATTGGGGTTGGTGGCGCCTGTACACCAAGGTCAAGCCGCTGCTGAACGTGGCCCGTGCCGAGGATGAGATGAAAGCCATGGATGAAGAACTGCAGAAGGCCAAGGATAAGGCCCTGAAGGAGGAGAAAGAGAGAAAACTACTGGAAGATAAGAATTCGGAGCTCATGAAAGAGAAGAATGACATGTTCATGCAGCTGCAGCAGGTAAGATATTAGTTGTAAAGGTGGGATGGAGTATAAGAAAGAAACAAATGAGGCTACAAAAGCCCAATTGAAGCAAAATGGACATTGTACAAGCAGGCCTGCTACAGTGTAGTAGGAGAGAAGAACTGAAAATAGAAGAGTTAAACTCAGGAAGGAAAAGAGTCTTCACTTTACAAAGCTAAACAGAAGGAAAGGAGGAAGGTCTTGATGTCAAAGGAACTAATTCCTTTGGCTCTTTAAGGACTTCAGAATCTGATAATTCTAAGCTCGATTGTAGGAGGTAGTCACAGAAGGTATTGTAGAGGATTATAGTTCAGGAATGAACCTGCAAAGTTAGGAATTGAAAGGGCGAGGTTAAAGGGACATTACAGCCAAGAACGTGCCCAATTGGGCTACAAAACGCATTTTAAACAAAATGATATTTATTGGAAAGAACATTTAAAAGTGGGATTTAAATGTCCAAACAGCCATCCTTAAAAATCGATCTGTTCGGTGCTAGTCATGAATCCTGCCGCACAGTGGTTCGCTTCTGCAGACGTGTTAGAAACAACATGTATCAGTGCTGTGTGTATTATGTGACACACACAGTACGGTACATTGAATAGACACGGCTTGAAATAT
The DNA here is from genome assembly GCF_015706575.1 of Patiria miniata. Lineage (NCBI taxonomy): Eukaryota > Metazoa > Echinodermata > Asteroidea > Valvatida > Asterinidae > Patiria > Patiria miniata. Next base: position 7,613,076 of record NW_024037067.1, read on the forward strand.
GTATGCGTATGCCACAAAATGCCGATGTAAACAATCAGGGTTTTTTTCAGCTTTTTGCAGGAATGGGGAGACATAAGGTTAGTTTCCTTTCAACCAGATCTTTGAAATAAGATAAGTAAAAAATCCAAAACATGAAATTTTCGGGTATTTCAGGCCTTAATGCCCCTTTAAAGGACCTACATATTTCCTTGTGATCATTTAACAGGAACAAGATAATGCTGCTGACATTGAGGAGAAGCTGTCCAAGGTCATGAGCCAACGCGTTGACATGGAAACTCAACTTGCTGTAAGTACCATTCACAAGAGCCATCGCAAGTCTTAAACTCCTTACCGTGGCAAGAAATAAACTTGTCAATTGCTCAGCCGCTTTCTGTTGACGTCCTCAACCGCACAAATGTGATGAAATCTAAACTGTGTATATTTCTGGCACAGAATTACCTTTAATTTTTTGCCCTTCTTGTTTTACTTTGTAACCTTCTCTCCTATTTTGTCCACCCCATCCAATCTCTCTACCACCTTCAGGAGCTTCAAGCCCGTCTGGAGGATGAAGAAGATTCAAACGCAGATGTCAGCGCATCCAAGCGCAAGCTGGAGACGGAGTGCGGGGAACTCAAGAAGGACATTGAGGACTTGGAGATCACCTTGGCTAAGGTACTGATGCACTTGAACCATCTTGCCGTGTGTATCCTGCTAGGTGGGGCTGCTGTGTCCTCGTGTTCATTAACAGTCACAGACAAGATCAGAGCAACATATTTCATCTTTGCAAAACAGTCATAGACATTTGTGTATGTTACAGACAGCATGTGAGCAGCACTGAGCAAGTGCTTGTAAAATTGAATCAGTGAAAGGTCAAACCCAACTTCAATTTGCATCTACCTGCCACAGACATGAGGTTGGAATTGATCATTGTGTGGGGATGCTAAACAATCTTTGAAATCTCCTTGCTTTTTGTAATATCTGGGCAAGGTTACTATGGCATTGAATGAAAAGAGGAATGAAATGCAAAATGAAAATCCTCATAGCTACAAAGAAATCATCTGTTCCTTTCTCAGTGGCAAATTTTATAGTTTTTAAATTATCCTATAATTACAAACTATGGATAGTAAATTGAATTGATTTTAGAATTTATTTAAAAAACAAACCTCACACTTGAATCTGTTTCATTCATTTTGAAAAATATGTTTTTATTGTGTTGCAGATAATGACAGTGATACACAGAAAAATAACAAATTTAGTTGCTCTGATTTAAAATGTTGATTAAAAAAACTTTTAAAACAAAATATTTATCTAAAGAACATTTAAAAAAGGATATGTCTGTGACTGCGAACATGGGTCATTGTAGCCTAGCCATGCATGGCATTGATGCTCCCCAGTTGCCGTGGTGATTTGGCTGAATCAGGCTGAATGATGGGCTGAACAGGAAATGACCTCATGGTGGTGCTTCTTTCCATCACATCCATTTTTCCCCATCTTTCCATCTTTTCATCTGAGTGTGAGTGTGTGTTTGCAGTGGATATGTAAATTTAAAAACAAACTAAAAACACTTTATGGTTGGAACATGTAAGGTTGTTGCATTATAGTCTGATGAGATTGGCTATTAGAATAATTTCAAATTTGAAAAACAGTTTCCCTACGGAATATTACTTCTGGAAATAGATTTTTTTTTTTAAATTAAAAAAAATTATTCGGTCGCCTATTTGGCGACAAATGTGTTGAAATTTGACAGCGCAAAAGGAATAGTATTCTTTCAAGGAACTGATTTTGCTGAAAGTAAAGCAAAGTTTTGCTGAGGTGGGGATAATGAGAACCAGTCTCATATTTACATATCCACCTAGCATCATTGCATGTCTTGTCTCCTGACTGTCCCCTTCCGTCATGTGTGGTATACATTCATATTGTTTTCACCAAACACTTGCTGACACAATTTCCATTCTAACATTGCAAGTTGACAAGTATCCTGATGACCCCATAACCTTTTGCCAAATACACCAATCAGTGACACTACCAGGTTTAAATAACTTACAAACCATAATTCTGTTACGGTTGAAGTCCCTGTCAACCTGATGTAAACCAGGTTAAAAAAAACCTGAACTCTTTCAATACAGACTGATAACTTGTAATCCTGAGAATTTATACATTTTTCAAAAAGACTTAAAAAGCATTGATTAGTTTGTTTGATTAAAAAACTGGTTATGATAGTAAGTTGATAGCAAAATTTTTAGGGTTATGAACTAATCCTTGTTTAAGGAAGAAGCCAAGACTTAACAAATAAATAAAGCAACTGAAGTGTAAAAAATTGATATGTTAATTCCCAAACAATACCTGCAAAAAGTGCAGCAGTAGTTTCGCTTAAGTCAAGTTACAATACCAAACAATAGCTGCGCGTATCCTAAACAAGACCAACAGTAGAGCCCCGTTACCCAGAATGAATAACCAAGTTGAGGAAAACTGAGCATCTGTAAACCTTTTAGCTTTCTGTTAACATGAAATGTCCATCAGACAAAGCTTCACCTATACCCCAACTATCCTTCTAACAATCTACATCAACCTAGCTTTGCTTGAAGCTTAAAATGTTTTTATCCAAACCACAATGCTCAATCTATCCCTATAACCAAAATAAAGGAAACTAACTGCTGTAAAAGGTGGCATGAAAACATACTTGAAGAAAACATTGAGCGCAAATCATGCAAGATAACACAGAGCTTATCGAAATGAAAGCTGTTTAATATTGGCATGATATTACTGTTGCTTTACAGAAAGTGCCTGACTATTTATGGTGTTTGCATCTGACTTACTAAAATAGTCAATAATTTTTTCCAACATCTTAAAATATATTGCTGTAAAATAATGTCAGATATGAACATTGTTATATTTCATAATCAAAAATTTCACAATGTACCTGGAAAATATTGTGGCTATGTATACACTGGAGAGACAGGGTTAATTAGGAATCAAGAAAATCTACATTCATTGTGCATTCTTAATAGGTTAAAATGACATTATATTCCAGAGTTCTTTTTGTAAACTCTTCTCTTGTACTTATGATCTTGGAATGTTACTTATCGGGCCATTTGTTTTCTGGTACTAAAAAAGAAAAAGTTTAGACCAAACTATTTCATCTAAGTCAAATTTTCAATGTCTTTGAACACCCATTCATGTCTTTTCTTCATTTTATGTAAATCATCTGTTATCTGTTTGTGCCTGTGGAAGATTTTTTTCAGTCATTTTCTGGTGTTTTCATTTCTTTAAAATGTATTTTGATTTAGTTCTGTCTATTCGTTTTGTTCATGACTTACATTTGAGTTCTCTTCCATAAACTCTGTATGTTTACCTTGTTTCCACCATTCATTGTTTGATCTATCATGTATATCATCCATCTTGCTGATGCAAACAAGCCCCATTATTTGGCCAGTGACTCCTGTTCATCATTTTTACCCAGCATTCTGTATGGTTCTGATCACCATGGTAACTCGGCCATAGCAAGCAAGATGATAAGTGTATCAGTGCAGCAGCCAGAGATAGCCAAGTCTTTCAGTCCATTTGGTGTATATTCTTTCCAAGAAGCTGCATTTTGGGGTGATATCTAAGTGGATCTTTTTACTGTTATTAGACCATATTTTCTGCAGCACAGCTAGTGTCCCTTCATTCTGGTCAATGAAATTTTTGTTACGGTGCGAAACCAATTTCAGAATCATTCTAGAAATGGTCAGGAAAATCCCTTATATGGATTTCTACGGATTTGATCAGGCGGGTACATTGCGATGACCTGAATAGTTGGACACTCTGAAGTGTATGCTGACAATGGATTTGTGTATATGCCCTACCTTTGCAATCCAACTTGTGGGTAAGAACTACGTACCTAATTAGCATATTCCTTAAGGCATAGGTCCTAAAGTATTGGAGGGTGGGACCTGGACTTGTGACCTGGACTTGTGACCATATTTGCATATTCATTAGCACATAGCTCCACTGATTCCCATCCACTTAGTGGGCGGGGTCCCCCACCTCATTTGCATATTTACCCCCGCTCTTTAGGTCGAGGATGAGAAGAAAGCCAAGGACAGTCAGATCAAGATGCTGAATGAGGACCTGGCTGCTCAGGATGAAGTCATCGCTAAGCTGAGCAAAGAGAAGGCTTCACTGGAAGAGACTAACCAGGTAAACGGGCCATAGGAGACATTCAGGGATTGTTGTGGAATACATTATATAACTTGTGATAAGCCTTATTTTGTAAATCATTATCACCTGTACTGCATTGTGTTACGTTGTTTTTATTCCCTGATGAAGCTATATACACCATAGCATGCATGGGTGGTTTGGGGCGGTACATAGGCAAGTAATAGGGAGGGCAGTCTTGAGACAGTACAGGGACTAGCAGTTTAAGACCTAACCCAACAATTGCAGGTTTTACCAGACCAATTTTGAATGTGACCACAAAGTTGCAAAGAAAAGACAATTCTGAAAAATTAAAGCGGCCTGACGTTTCAAACTTAACAAGTTCTGCTTCAGATTCAAAATGACAGAGGTACAAGAAACAAACATGTAGGGACTCACAAGCATGCCTGGTTGGGAGGAGAAACACAAAGGAGGTATTAAATATGGGGACAGACCAATGTGGGTGTGGATCAAAGAGACAGAAGTAGAAGAATGATCAAAAGCACGGATTAAATAGGGGACAGACCAAGAGGGATTAATTGGGGGGGGGGGGCCACATCAGTGTGGGTGAAGATTACAGGGAATGGAGTGGGAGGACTAACAAAGGACGGATAAAATAACAAGCTGTCTGAACTTGACCTCACAGAAAACTCTTGAACAACTTCAAGCTGAAGAGGACAAGTGCAACCACCTGACTAAGGTCAAGGCCAAGCTGGAGTCTACTGTTGATGAGGTCAGTTCAATCAATACTATAACATAATTCATCATCACCTTGAACTTGAAGTATATGTTGCCGTTTACAGTCGACTCTTGTTAATACAAATGCTGTTAATACAAATTCTGGTTTTAGCAAACAAAGCCTTAGTCACGACTGTGCATTTATGTGCACAATGAATGGGAAAGACACTCCACTTAATACAAAATTCTGATATACATTTCGGCTAGGTCCGGTTGAGTTAGTGTTAACAAGAGTCCACTTTATAATGTCAATACAAATAACTATTACCCTGGATTGGACATTTGGGAGACATCCCCATAGACTTGAATTTCAGTATGTTTACTAATTAGACCATGAGCAACAAATATAACCTAGTTGCGACAATAAAATTGTGCCTCTAAAGGGGGGCTGTGACATTTATGTCTCCCTAATGACCAATGTCTCCCATCGTGCGAAGAAAATACGATAACGTGTCTTCTTAGTGGTACCTTGACGCGTATATTATTAAGCAAACGTATTAGCAGCAAAACTATAAGAAGGTATCTCCAAGCTAATGAGAGCAAAGTAGGGTCATCAAAGTGATTTTCATTAAAATGGCTCTTCAGTGGATGTTACTTTATTTTTATAGCTGTTTGGGGGGGGGGGGGGTTCAGTAAAGTGGAATCACTTAAAATTTTCTTTAAAAAAAAAGAGAATAAAAATGGCATTTAGAAGGTGGGGAAAAGGTACATATTAGACCTCATGCATTCCTACTCCATTTGAGGCTGATAACGATTCATATTTAGTTTAAAACAACGACACTTGTTTTTTGTAGAACAAAGACATTTTTGTATGTGGTGCTTCTGCCGATCAATTCTTCATGTTCTAATGATGTTGTTGATCTGTGTTGCAGCTTGAGGACAGCTTGGAGCATGAGAAGAAGGCCAGGGCTGACGTTGAGAAGGTCAAGAGGAAACTGGAAGGTGACCTCAAGATGACCCAGGAGACAGTGGAGGAATTGGAGCATGCTAAGCGTGAAATGGAGGAAACTATCAAGAAGTATGTATGCGTGTTATTACTGAAGAATATTCTCACTGTTCGTACTCATTATTACTGAAGACTAAAATCCAATCTGAAATTGATTTGAGGCCTTGCGTGATGGAGGGTATAACTTCAGAGAAGTTTGTTCACATACCAAGTGAAGTAACTATCTACTTAGAAGAGGGGTGGTTTTTTATAGAGCTTGTATACTTCCATAAGACCAGTGTAGCTCCTCCCTAATGTTTCCGGTAACTTAATATTAGCCTAGTCATATGCATAAATAACAATAATAACAGCTTTCTGGAGCAAATTGACATCACAAGACCTTGACCTTTGTCTTTGACCTGTGTGTGAATTATGTTCAGAAATAAGGATGTTTGAGTACTGTTCTATGAATTAAGATGTGTAAATAGTTGCCTCAGGAAACTGTCTGTGGCACCATAAGGCGTAGAGTACTTTTCAAATTTCTGTAACCTTGTGAATAACAGTATGATGATATAATAGTGGCATTTAACTGGCCTTTCACAATTTCTTAGCTTTGTCTGACTTAATTGAGACTAATCACCTCTTTGTGCTATTTGTGTTTGTTTAGGCGTGATTATGACCTGAGTCAGCTGAACAGCAGACTGGAGGATGAACAGAGCCTGGTTGCACAGCTACAGAAGAAGATCAAGGAATTGCAGGTAGGACATTGCAATACTACACATTACATAGCCCTCCTGGACTGTTTTATTAAATAAATTAAGGGTGCATTGTCTTTGTTGAACATTTGTCAAGTGTCTGTAACAATTTACCTATCGCGGTAGAATTGCGTCAATGCAGCTTGTGAAATATTGTCCAATTACATGATATACCGGTACATATGGACGCGGAACGCGTACAATCTGAGACAAACAAAACTTAACATACAAAATTTTACAGGGTTGTCTAAGGGGCGTGGCTAACTCATGGCTACTCATAATAGGGGGGCCTTGATGAATCGGTCTATTCATCTGTGCTACTCCAAGCCACACCTACTCATAATCTTGTGCTAGTTACCATATGACCCTCCCCTTTTTAACCTAAACAGTAGATCTGGACTTTGCAGGTAAGTCAGTCCCCACCTATCCCTTCATAAACCCCACCCTTTCCTCAAATGTGTAACTTGTTGGCTTTTAGTAGTCTTTGTCATACATGTAAACTGTCATAATAACAAGATATGTGTATTTTGTTCACACACATGGTTCCTTATAAGGCAGTAAGCACAATAGGGACAATAGACTCCACAAGGAAGTCTTGAGAAATCTATCTATCCCATAAGGGAAACGTTATGGAGTTTGAGACTTCAACACAAACAAAGAAAAACAAAAGAAGGGAAACAGAGGTCTTCCCCCTCTTGGTATGTAAGGCTTTGTGTGCTTACAGTGCTAAGGCAGAGTTTGTGTTTAACGTTTAACTGTAAGCACAGAATCCTAAGCTACTGGATGTTGTATGCACATCCAAGCCGATAAAACATGCAAGCAGACAAAAGAAATTTGAGGACTGCAGCTCCTCTGTTCCTATCGGTTGTCTTCCAACTAATCCACCTGATTAAGCAGCTGTACATAAACAACATTCCTTGCTTACCTATTTTAGTGGATTTCTTTACTTACAGGAAGTAGAACCATGCAATTGGGCCCTGGTCAAATTCGTAACTGTTTGTTACTTTATTCTTTTGTGTTTAAAATGAATAAAAGGTTGAAACACATTAGACTGTATTTCATGAACATGTATTTTTCTCTGTTTTTCCTTTCATTTGATGAATGTAGCACGGTATTTTTATTCATGCTTTGAGACTTGAGCTGTAAATTGAGGGTTTATGTATCTTGTCATTGTTTGAGAACTTGGTTACCAATTCGCACATGCTGAAGTGAAGGTACATGTTCCACTTCCAGTATGTTCATCATGAACTAGCGTACATGGTTTTCCTCATTGTACTCCAAAGATTCTCAGAGCAATATTTGCACAAAATCTTGAAACTATGTGTGGCCAAAATGGGATGAACAGATCATTCAGGGACACCATGAGAGGATTAAAGGATTATCACAATAGGCTCAATTATAACTGTTAACAGTTCACTTAATCTACTTAGAGGTTATTGTCCTTTAACACAAGTATACCAGTACTTAAGTTAAAGTACATGTATTATGTACTAGAAGTAACATAGAACCACATGCAGTATCAACAATACATGTATAAAAGAGAATCTATCCACAATGGGATTAACACAAATCACTAGAGGATTAAATGATTATACCAGATTGGGGCTGTAACTGTTAACAGTTAATTTAATCTTAAACAAGTCCTATCCAGGCTTATATTGCACTCACAATCTTGTAGTGCCAAAGTAGGCCAACAGACATGTATATCATGTAGGCTTACTTGAATAAATTGCAGGTGTTTCAGAGAATATTCTTTAATTGTTATATTAATCTACTAACAATGGATGAACAATAGGTTGACTCATGTATATCAAGGCAATACAAAACCATTGCCCTCTGACTCCGCCTTAACGCACAAGGTCTATTGCAGAAGCAACTTGACGAAGGCAACTAACATCCATTTAATACTGCAAAATAACATCATTCAAAGTGAATACAAAACTTTATTTCCTATCATCAAAGAAGTTGCATCTGAAGTTAGATTTGTGACAAGTACCTGCCTTACTCCCTTCATGCTTAATCTCACTGAATTTTTGAATACTGTTTGAAATTTTGGTGCCATGTCAGTTGGTTATACCATCATTTCAACTGTTTCAGTCAGTAACAAAATTATGTAACTGGTTTTATCCTTCAAAAGGCTGTCTGCACTATTACAGGGACAATCCTTGTTACTGAAATAAATAGTTATTCTGATCTTGGATAATTATTCTTTGATTGCAAAAGGATTCAGTTACTAGCCTGAGGTTATATTATTACAATTCTTCTGAATGCATTGGCACTGCAGGTGAAAGCTACCTCTGGATTATTTGATAGTGCCCAATGAGTTGTTAAGAATGCTTGGTTGGATAACAACAGTCAAGTCGGGTCTAATGTCTGCTGATTTGCATGTTTCAGGTTAATGCAGAGTCTATCATAGTACTCCCCTAGTGTGGCAGTCATCTGTAGAGTACTTGCAAAAATGCATTTCATTAACAGTGGTAACCCTAAGTAACTTTCAGAAAGTGCACGTTGAACCAATAACATGTGAGGCTAAGACTAGAGTTATGCTGGTGAATAGACGTACGGCTATGATACAGCAAATGTTTAAACATCAATGATTTTAAACATGAAGGATTTTTATATATGCTGTAAAGCAAAAATCTGAGTGTGAGCAGCATGCAGTTGCTCCTTGACAACTGCTAGACAGGCATACTTGATACAGAATACATTCCCAGACGAGTCAATCTCTGAAATGAACCATCTGTCTTGTCATTTATCAGAGATGGCTGATTTCAATTTTATAATGAAAATACTTTTCCACGACTTGTTAAAAATTCTTTGAACCCAAGCACGATCCAGCTGCTAGGTATTTGAAATATAAGTAGCACCAAAATGTCTTTGAGCATTCTTGTGCAACCTCAGGCTTTGGAGAGGTAGGCCTATAGGTCATGCCATTCATTGCTTAGTATTGACTATCTGACCTGCACTGATGATAGCACTTGGTATTGACAGTAAATCACCAGACTTGAAGGGCTCAATATTATCCATTTATGACATCCTTAACAGAGCTCAGTGATCACATGGCATTTATTGCTTGGGCGTGACTTTAGGAATTCTTATCATACTGTAGTGAAGAATCTAACCCTTTGACCTTAATTGAATATTACAAAGTATGAGATTAATTACATGAGATTCATTTAGTAGCCTTGACGTGCTGTTGGTGTTTTTTTCTTATGCTGACAATGTTCCAAATATACATACACAGCCAAGGATATGTGGCTGGAGTTAAATTTCCATTGATTCTAACTTTGATAGGTAAGCCTCTCAAAGCATCTCATTCATTTCAGTGCTGGCAAAACATGACTCAGAATCATAAAAAATATGCATAGAATTGTAATCAACAAAATAAGACCAAAGTTCCAAAGTGCTGTGCAGTATATCAGGGTGCCAGCTGTTACCTATAGCAGATAATACTGCAATCATGTGTTCAGAATGTCTCTCCTTTTGCTCACTGACTACAGTTTGTAGTTGATGGACTCTTGTGGGTACATTTTGTCTCTGGGATGTAAGGGAGATGTGCCATTCATCTATTACACTAGAGACAAAAATGTTGAAGTCTCCGTAAATTTTGTGTTTATCTCCCAGGGAAACAATTTGTCAGAAATTTGAACTTGGATTTGATACAGAGCTTGCATGTGATTTGCCTTTGCCGGGGTTTTGGAAATCCAAAAATTCTTGAGGCTGGACAGGCAGTATCATTAAAATCCAGAGAGATTTATATTTTGGTGACACGCTAGAATGTATGGCAGCCATATATGGTTTGCCTGGTTTGAATGATGATGGCTCTATGGAACAGCATATAGTGGGATGTTGCAATAATTGTTAGAGTTGGATCAACAGGACAATGAATGTATACAAATGTGCTGCTGAGGTATGGGGGTGTTTAGGTATCTAATGCTTCAAATTTGAAGGAGTTTTAATGTGCTCTTCTCTTTCAAACCATGTGTTGTGTATGTGCTGTTTATTTATACATGCATGCTGTTGTCAATTTACCAAAAATGGTGATGGTGTAGTAACATTGTGAGCATGTAAATACCATCCTGTCTAAAGCAGGAATAGCTTGTATTGTTAGGTCAGCTGTGAATCTGCTAATGAAGCAGTTCAGTCCAGTTAATGAGGTGATTAAACCCATCTGGAGCAATCCCTGTCATTTGTACTTGTCTTGTTAATATAGCAAGCTAAATTCCTGCTTTCTGTAGCAAAGTTATTCTAACCCACAGGTCTTAGAATAAACATCTGGTGTTGTAATTACAGAATCTGACATTTATAACGAGACCTATCCCTGATCTTAGAAGTGCTTGGTATGCCAGATGAAATCGTTGAGATTTGTGGGCCACGTCTACCAAGTTGCCCACTGATAAACACATGCCTATTTTTGTTCAATGCTATGTAGTGCATTTTATTGTGAGCATTTAATGTGGTCTTGGATGCACTCGTATAAATGATATACATCAAATGAAATTTAAAAAGCATTTCCCCAGCACAAGTAAAACATTGCTTCCTACAGTGGCTTTTAATTCATTGCAGTGATATAGCCAGCATATCAAATCAAATGAATACATTGTTTAGAATGTAAATACATCTGCTAATAAATGATGGTTACTCAAAAGGAATGTTGTAACTAAAAATGAAAAATACTATGTGTATATTTTAGGTTGTGAATATGTGTGAATATTACCAAAAGAACAGTAATTACTCAATTGCTGTTCTTTCATTTGCTATTATTTCACTTAGGTGTAAATTTTAGGTCTGAGGTTGCTTTGGTTCAATCCAATAATATTAGGGACAGGGCTAAATTAGGCTATTTATTGAACTAATCATGTCTGTGAAATGTGGCCACTAATTACATCAGATAAGATATGCCAACTTGCTTCATAATTATGTCTGCCTAGTCTGTAAGCATATTCTGTGGTTTGTGTCTGTGACACAATTGTCATGGTTGGCTGATCAGGTTAGACAGTTGAATAAAAAGATGAGTCAATGAATGGGAATCTTTCTCCAGATTTGGTCTGGAATAGTCTTGGTATTTGAGGAATGGAGGCTGGAAGATGCGATCTTTGTAGGAATGACTTGGTGTTCGTAGTTTGAGCAATGCCATGTGCAAGGCTGTATAACCACTGTGGCAATGCCAAGATGTCTGAGAATTTGGTATAAAGGGGGACAAGGTCTTTCATACTTTCAAAATCCAGATGGCAAGATGTAGGCTTAGCAATTGTGTTAGAAGTGATGTGGCATTGGGATGTGTTCTTTGGAAGGTTTAACGAGAACACTTGAAGGGAAGACAGGCTCACCTGTCTGAGATGTTTGTGTGTTCTGGCAACAAACATGCGCAAATCAGCTAAGGTTATCTCCAAAAGAGAAGTAAATATCTTGGTTAGGATGCAGGGAATCCAACCACAGGGGGGGGGGGGGGGGGGGGTTACGGTGCCGGCATGCAAAGTAGCCTGGCTGAGTGGATAGCTTGCCTGCTCCAACTCTCTCTCTCGCTCTCTGTGATGCCATTTTCAGACCAGCCACATTCCAATTCCAAATATGCTCAGATCATCCCAGTGTGATCACACTCTCTGTGGAATGGCGGGGACTATTACATTGGCCTGTGATTGGCTAATGGTTCCCTTGCTCATTTGCATGCATGATTGATGGGCCATGCCTACTGGCTTCTAAAAAGCAAAGGGGAATGTGGGTTTCTCAGTCTTTCCAAGCAAGTGTATGGTGTGCACGTTGAAGTCAAGTTCATTAGTTGCCAGTCCTGAGGGCATAGCATCTGTACAGCGGTCCCATACCGACAGATATACACACATACCATTTGATGGTTCCCGGCTAGTGCAATCTTACCATATCCGGTGTTCCAGTCACGTCACTTGTGCTGCAGCAGCCGTTGGCATCCTCCCTGCAACAATTTGTGCTCCGAGCTTCGCTCTTCACTTCAAGCCACTCTTCACTCTTCTTCATCTCGGACTAAACCACGGTGGAGATTTGCGTCTCCGGCAACAGTCCTGTTCCAGTTTTCTCGAAGAAGTATCACTGTTACTCCTTGTGTGTACACAAGCAACATCCAAGATGGCATCGTCCTCATCGTCATCGTTCAAAGCAAGCTCGTCGAGCCAGGCCTACAGCTCCAGCATAGGCAGCCGGGGAGGGGGATATGGAGGAGGAAGCTCCATAAAACTGGTCTCATCTGGTCTCACGCCTACCTACCAAACAGATACGGAAGGATTCACAAATTATAAAAAACTCAGCTCCAAAAGCAAGAAGCTCATCCGACAGAGTTACGAGATGGGAGACAGTGGTGTCGGCATGAAAAGACTGTTCCAAGTAGGCTGGTTTCTTATTCTCTTATCGGCATGCTTTATTTATCAGATAACATCAATATTATGATTTGTATTATTATCGCTATCAGACAAGATATCATCAGCTGCTATGTCTTGATTGTTAGTATATGATCATAAACACCTCAAGGAAGGGCTTTAAAAAGCAAAATTGAAGGAAATGCTGGCTGTCAGTCACACCAAGATTCATCTGTATAGCCTGCAACATTGTGCAAGGTGCATTGCAGGCTAACAAAATCCATTAATTTGTATTTGGTTCAGCAAAGCATTTCTTGAGGCAAAAAAAACCAACCTGAAAAATAGCTGGCATAACATAAACATTCCTTTGAAAGGTTAAAAGAGAAAGCTGGAGATGGCCTCCAAACTGGAATGAAAAGAAGCATGCCTCAGCCATTTCTTACATACTTTCTAAGAAATTACAAACTGAAAATAAAAATGATATGAGGAAGAAATCGAGTCACAATTGCAATTACCAAAGGAAATTAACATCTTAGTTTAATTAAGTTTAATGTCTGTTGTAAGCATTTAAATGCAAAGAAGAAAAAGCAAAACAAAACAAAAACAAACTGGTCACCCAAAACAAACTAAATAACTAAATAAAACTAATTAACTAAATAAAACTCCAATAACTTAGTTGATGACTTGCTATGAATTGCACCTTGTCTGTATCCCCGCCCTCAGCCCCCTGGAAAGGAGTCGGTCTGGCACACAGACCCTTCATCATTCAAAAGCTACGGCAAGCTGAGCATGGCATCCAAACGGCTGATCCGCCAGAGCTACGAGCTTGGCGACAGTAGTGCTGGCCTTAAGAGGCTCTTTCACGTATGATGGTTGCATTGTGTGGGAATGATGAGGCACAGTAGAATGTGGTTTGACGAGACAAAAGCAAACTGCACGAGCAATTTTGTAGGAAGTACATGCTGCAAGTGCAACATGCATGGAAGTTAATGTAAATGTTGATATGTGTCTTGAGTACATAAACACAATCTGATAGAAGTGCTTTTAGTGAATTGCAAACAACGTCAGTTGACGAAAGTTCTAATATTTGCATTTTTTATTTATTTTTTGAATAAATATTGCGCTGCTTTGAGGTAGTTCCAAATGGTCCAAAACACATGTAGATTTAGTCATATTTGTGGAGATTCTTTTTACCAGTACTGTTTTTTGTGCAATTTGTGAATAATGTTATTGTCAAACTTTAATACCAATTAAAAAGGGAAACTGCAAATTTTGACATAACATTTCAGAAACACAGTGTGGCAGCTGGATGCATGAAAGTTACCATGCACACATGTATTAATTTCTTGCTGGCATTCAGTAATTTCATTTGAAATGACTTGAACATTTCAAAACAAATTAAAAATAAGCCACTTTTTGCAAAACCATCACAAGCGAAGTTTGCTGTTCATAAACTGTTTCTTGTGGATGTAATCTTTGTTCATAATAACCATCATGCATGCATAAAGCCACGTGGGCTGTTTTCTTATTTTTGGCATAATAACACTTGATAAATTCTTCATTAAGCTAATAATATACTACTTTTTTTAAATAGCCAAATCACAGTTATGTCTGTGGGATAAAAAGTGTACAGTTAGGTTGGGCTGTCAGTTTGTTAAGAAACTGCTCAGCATTTCTGGCATTGCATTCAAGGACAGCCTTCATTCCAGATTTAAATTCCAATGTTAAAATTAGCTCTGGCCAATCTGGGCTATTTGGAAATTCATCTTCAGAGGCCAGGGTAGACTTGCCCAAGTATGTTGTGTCGCAAAGTATCAACACGCATAGCTCAGTAGGGGTGCCAGGACCCGCTGGGTCTGTTGAAAGACAGAGACTGGGTCATGGGGAGATGGTAAATTGATGATGACGATGGTGGCCATGCAGGGGGTAGTGTCTTGTCAGGAGGAGGATGCTTGAATTGGACTTCGAGGACAAGATGATGTAAACAGCTGAGAGGTGGAGGGATCATAAGGTTATGTCTCTTAATTGGAGCTTCAGGAAGATTGAGTCTTGGATAACGTTGCTTGCACAGACATGGAGCTTTAAGGAGCAATGGTGTCATGATAAATATTACCCATTGTCAGCAACGAATATCCATTTCCAAACTTGAACTTGAACAACGTACATGTATGCCTGCCTCTTGTTTAGTTGCTTTCATGTTGCATCTTAACTTTCTTTTATGTTCTTCCCGTGTTATAACTGGTTCTTCAGATTCAGCTGTTTTGACAAGTCCAATAAGCTAGTTTAATGAACCCAATGAGAAAGTTGAAGAATTTACAAAATTCAAAATAGTTCAAAAAGGGTCATTTAGGCCTATGCGTGCAAGGATAATAATGCAGCACAAATGACAAAGCTTTTCTTGTGTATTGGCCAAAGCTGTTGGCCCAAACTGGAGGATCATATAAAAGTAGTGCTTTGTACTACAAGAAATTGGAGAGAGGAACTCCCCAAGCATCATTAGTCCGTGACTGATGGCTTTGAATGCATCCAGATTGAATGGAGACAAGGCAACATCACCAAGGAATGTTGTCTGCCTGAGAAAGGAAAAACCCACACCAGACATTCCATTCCATTGATGTGCATATGATGATGAAGTCCTCAAGACCTCTTGCTCTCTCTTGGCAGTGTGTGTACATTTGTCTGTCTGGGATGCACACATATCAACACATACCCTGACTGACTGACTTGGGAATCTGCCATCTCATGACTACCAAATTTGGTGGCTGTCTGGCACACAGGACGTCTGTCAACCACTGCAAGGCCTAGGACTTGGTTAGAATACTGGAGGGAGTCCAGGATAACATTCCTTCACATACATGTGGCCAAGGCTTGCATTGGAACGTTACTAGCAACAGGAGTTTATCGTCCCTAATGAATTTGGGCCAATAACATGCAGTGGCTAAGCACACAATTACTGAGCACATTTACAGTTTTTTTTCCTGGAGATACCAGCCAACTTAGCTGGTAACTTTTGCATTATTCATTACATATTTATATTATTTAGGTACATATGACCAGAAAAGTGTGAATTACTTGTGGAAATTTGATAACAAAGATCAGCCCTCACCTGCTTGTATATCAGTCATAAAACCTACAAAAAAATGAGCTCATTTAAAAACTTACCCTGGACATGGTGTAATTTCAAGCTTACACTGTATTACTGAAAACTTGCACTCTCTCTCAGTGGTGTTGTCATGTGACTTGATCGCCATTGCCTTTCTGAGGGTGAGCTTAGGTCACACTGTGACCTCACTAAGGTCACGCTTGATCTGGAACCTGTCAGTCACAGCAGCTATTTACTTACTGAGTGAGGTTCAGGTTGGTGGCCCATTTATTTGGTCATTATCCTGGGGGATTAGGGTGAGTTGTAGACAAATTGGGTCAAGTGGTTTGACACACCCCCTGCCAAGTAGAGTTAGCCTGACTGAAGATTGACAAGGACCAGCTGGATCCATCAAGGAGAGAATGTAGTACAACAAAACCAGATAGAAAGGAATGATTGGATGGCAGTATGAATGGTTTAAAGAACCTGGGAGACAAGAAACCAACAAAATAGTCAAGAGCCAGGACTATGGGGTAGTGGTAGACTGTGAAGTGAAGAATTGAATACTTGATGGCACTGGGTAAAACCATGGAGCTATATTTCATAGCTCCATTGTATAACCCCCTGGATTAATAGAGTAATAATCTTTTTCACACTCTAGGACTTTTCATTGCATAGTACTGCTTTCACTTGATAACTCCTTTAGAGACAGCCTGTTCAAACATTGAACAGTTATTTGACACAAATCAATTACATGCAAGTTAAGTGCCACAGATAAAAGATTTTATCTATCTCAATTAACTTGAGAAGTTGAGGCACAATAAATTGTCCCTATCTTTTTCCAATAGAATGTGAATGAACCATACAATGATACATGAGACTCATGGCATTGTGAACTTGTACACCATCAATTGTTGACTTCTAGCTGCTCTCAAGATTTGATTGCTTTAAACTAAAAATGTAGATGTAAGTTGTATACAGTCATGTGCGTAACCCATTGAGGTTTTTTGTTTTTATTTGAGCATCATTTGAAATCAACATTTCTTTAAAATATTGCATATTTACTTCTGTATGAATTAAAAAACATTAAAATTATTATAAAAAGTGTAAGGTTTCAGTTTTGTGAAACCCAAGGGAACTTTTAGGTCTAACAAAGCTCTCAACCATTTATTTTCCTGTGTTGTAGTTGCATTGATTACTGAAGCTTTTTGGTTTTTGAGAAGAACAAAATTGTTGAGGGGTGTAACTAAACAATTGGTTTCTTCATTGCAGTCAATTTGGTGTTAAATACATGTCTTGTTGCCATGTCTCAATGGAAATCCCCTTTTTGAGTTAAATGACAAAATTCTTCTTTTATCTTTTTTCCTGCCTGCATACAGGCCCGTATTGAAGAGCTTGAAGATGAGTTGGAAGCCGAAAGACAGGCTCGTGCTAAGGTAAGACAAACAAGACACCATCACCTGCCTTCTATTGTCATTGCAATCCATTTGGCCTGATTCTGTATAAATCGGACATGACAAAAACATGGACTGATAACCGCAATCAACATTCTGAAATCGGTGGATGGGACAGTATTACATTTTCTTTTAAATATTGGCTATTTTTTCCCCCATAAGAATTTAGCTCGGAACAATGAAATTGCACAATTTTCCCGGTTTCTTTGTTTATGAAGGTGCTGCAACTCCGTATTTATAACGAAAGGAAAACAGATGACCTCTTAACATTTTCATGCACCCAAATTTCCAATGCCACAAATACCTGAAATTCTAAATGAGTCTTCGATAGATAATTATAAAAGAATCATGAAACCCATCAGTTTTAAAATATTATTTTGGAGTCTGATGATTGGCATTTTTGGTGGTAAAATGTGAATTTTGATTTTGTTTGAGTACAATCTTTTAAACCAATTTACAGTTTGTTTAAAAGACTTCTCTTCTTAAGTTTACCTACAGACTACAATAGAACAATCATTGATTGATTCTATAGCTGATCTTACAATGCTACACATTAACGTGACCTCTTCACTGTTTGTTCTACCATTTCAGGCAGAAAAGCAGCGTGCCGAGTTGGGCCGTGAGCTTGATGACCTCAGCGACCGTCTGGAGGAACAGGGTGGTGCTACCACTGCACAGATCGAGCTGAACAAGAAGCGAGAATCGGAGCTCATCAAGATGAAACGAGAGCTAGATGAGGCCCATATGCAGCATGAGACCTCTATGGCATCCATCCGTAAGAAGCAACAGGAAACAGTTTCTGAGCTGTCTGAGAACCTGGACCAACTCTCCAGGACAAAGACCAAGTAAGTCTTGGCAACAATTAGGTTTGGCAACGTTTTAGATGTGGTGCACACCATTGGGTATGGTTTTTATGAAACAAAGTTTGCAAGAGGGCTTTGGACACTAGTTACTAAAGTCATTGCAAAATGGAGCACCCAAACTTTATGGTTATAAACGGCCACAAAATGGTCATTCCTTCATTACAGAAATATTTTCCAAAGAATCTTTGCTGTTTGGAGAATACCAGCACAAAGAAGAATTTGTGGGATTGGGCTGCAATCATGAAAAGTCCAAGAGGGTAACAAGCAAGCAATAGTCAGAATTCGGTGTTCGGTGGGCATTCATGATTCTGACATGTTTTTCTACTTTCTGGATAGGATTGACAAAGATCGTCAGATGCTGAAGGCAGAAGTGGAAGACATGAATACAAACGTTGAAATGCTGCAGAGAGCTAAGGTACTTAAGTTTACATCTGCCAATGTATTAGCATCCTTCCAATAGGTCTCTCTTAAATGACGTCACTTCCTACAGATTGTCACGTGCATCAGCATTTTGGAAAGTCACATTTTCGTGACACGCATTGGCTGCGCAGTATTTCGCACGCGTGTTTCTAACATTTTACACACTGCGCGCACACGCACCTGATGGCGTTGAACACGCAATTGTAATCTTCCTAAGAAGATGGCGTTCTGTGAGAGAGATCAATAGGCCTTATTCTGGAACGTGTGTGGGCGCTGTTTAGACACCATTTTGGGATATAAACAGACGCGTAACTGATGTTATTGACGTCAGTTTACATATTACTACAATTCAAATATCTTTTTTGCAAGCTTTAAGTTTGAGATTCAAGTAAAGGTACTAGACTGCCTCAATGAACAAGATTTCTGGGGTTGCTCATTATAGCGTCCTCATTTGCTCAAACTAATGGCCTATCTGGTTTGTGAGTGACTGTGTCATACACATGCATGCACCACTAATTACTAGCGTGGGGAGAGGGTTCTTAATGGGATGGGTTTGATTGTAAGCCATTGCATAGACTCAACAAGTAGACCATGACTTCTCCTTTACTCTCTGACTAGATGAACTCTGACAAGACAATCCATCAGCTAGAGGCTCAGCTGTCTGAACTCAATGGCGCAATGGATGAGCGTAACCGCTCCATCAGTGAGATGAACTCCCAAAAGAACCGACTGACCAATGAAAACTCTGAGCTGACTCGTCAGCTGGAGGAGTCTGAGAGCAATTCTGGCCAGATGAGCAAGAACCGCATGCAGCTACTTGCCCAACTGGAGGAACTGAAGAGACAGCTGGATGACGAGAGCAGGGTAAGAAGACTTTAACTTCAATGTTGATTGAATGCTTGAGGAATCAGTAATTTGCGGAAAGTAAAGGATTTTTGAGGACCTCACTTTTTCAGATTTGACAGAACATTTCAGACATTTGGTAAAGTTTTACTAAACGCTCTTATAAGGAAAAGTCCTTCACTTAAAAGATGCATTATCCCATTGTTTCTTGATGGAAGACTATACACAGCAATATGGACCCAAGCCCTCTTGTTCAAGATTTGATCTACCTCCCAACAACTTCAATACACAAGTCAAAACAGTTGATTGTCTGTTTTCTCTGACCTTGCCACAGTCTCGCCAGTCCCTGCACCAGCAACTGAAGCAAGCTCAAATGGACAATGACTCCCTGCGAGATCAGGTAGAGGAGGAGGCTGAGGGTCGTGCTGACCTGGCTCGTCAGCTGGCTAAGTCTAACCAGGAACTGCAGGCTATGAAGGCTAAGTTTGATGGGGAAGCTGTGCATCGGGCCGAGGAACTGGAAGAACAGAGGTGAACACATGTGGAGTTTGGCCTGTTTACTGTATTGTTTATTTCCTTCACAGTGGAAATCATAGATTGTATATTGCACAATATCTACAAAGTGGCAATGAATCATAAGTACATTTTGTGGATACAACCCTGACTTTTGGAGGAGACCCTCCTTAATCTGTGAAGACTATGGACTGATGCTGGAATTTTGTGTGAGACATTTTTAAAACTTTTTTTTTGGCATTTTTGGCAGTCCATTCAAGTTTTTTTTTTCTATGCATTTGAAGGGAAAAAAGAGTGAGATAGCTCATGTTTGGGTGTTTTCTGCGTTTCCAGGAAGAAGCTGATGGTGCGTTTGGCTCAACTTGAGGAGCAACTCAGCCAGGCATTGACTAAGAACGGCAGCCTGGAGAAGGCTAAGGCTCGGCTTTCTGGGGAAGTAGAAGATCTTATGATTGATGTGGAAAGGGTGAGTGTCAGATATAAAAGCGTTTGTGCTTGACTAACTGTTTTATCAAGAGCACATTTTCAACAGGGACCAGTTATATGAAGATATTTGGTAAGCACGGAACTGGCTTAGCAGAGAAAGTAATTTTTCATTTCAGGAGTAAATTGAATAATTGAATTCCGATTACTTCATTAATCAAGGCTGAGAACTTTCATCATGGACTCCATATATAGTAGATGGTTCTGTCATTGGGACACGTCCAGTGCACACAATGATTAGCAAGCTTGTGGCTGGAAGTGGTCATCTCAATGTGTGCAAAGCAATGCCATTCAGGATTCTGTCCAACTCTCTCTATTTATCACTGTTACTGGGGGGGGGGGGATTGCACAGAGGTCATACCTGCCAGTAAGGAGTTGAAATAGGCAGTTGATAAAAGTATGTTCGATTCTTACCTTTAAAATCTACTATAAAATCAAGACAAACTGTCCAATTATTTGTGTATCCAATGTAGGAATCCAATCGTGCCAATGCATTGGAGAAGAAGCAACGTAACTTTGACCAGGTCCTGGCAGAGTGGAAGGCCAAGGTAGATGAACTGAGTAATGAGCTGGATGCTGCCCAACGTGAGGCTCGCCAGTACTCCACTGAACTGTTCAAGATCAAGAACTCCTATGAAGAAGTCATTGAGACTGTTGAAATCGTGCGCAGGGAGAACAAGACCTTGCAAGGTAAGGCATTCTATTCAACAAAGACAGTCTAAAGATGTACTGTCTGTGCTCGTTAACAAACTTGATTTGAAAAAACAAACTACCTTGCTAGCTAGTTTAATGAAAGTGAATCAGTGAAATGGCTAGGCTACTAGGATCTTAAGAAAACGGTGCTAATTTGTAAAAGAAAAGACTCGAGCTGAGCTTTCACTCGGAGAACAGCAAACAAGCCATTAAACAACCTTTGAGACAAAAACAGAATGATTTGATAAACTTAGTACTGATCGTTTATTCTTTCAAATGAACTGGAAAAACATTACAACATTCCTGTATGCCCCATGGGAGGTATGGGAGCATGATAGCAGTGCAGTGACTGTGGGTGGAAAAGCTCCAAAATAAGGGTGATTGTTTTTGACAAAGCCATGGATGGAAAATATATTTGTAAAGATGGAAATGAAGTATTGGATCTCTTATTTAAAGGACAAAATAAAACCTTGTTTCAAGCTAAGTCCCAGTTTTGTTTGTCTTTATCCTTTACCACCTCAATTTTGGCCTTGTCTAGTTGAGATCGTTGAGCTGACTGAGCAACTCGGTGAGGGTGGCAAGAGTGTCCATGAGCTGGAGAAGGCTCGCAAGCGCCTGGAGATGGAGAAAGAGGAGCTGCAAGCAGCCCTGGAGGAGGCAGAGAATGCCCTGGAATTGGAGGAAGGTAAAGTGGTCCGTGCTCAACTAGACTTGGCCCAGACCAAGAATGAGATTGAACGCCGCCTCAACGAGAAAGAAGAGGAGTTTGAAGCCACACGGTGAGTTAGTCCTTGCACTGTAGACTTAGTGCTGATGATAGGTGTTTCCCTTGTTAAGATTCAGTCATGGATTTCTCACTGGGCTTGGCCTTGTTCAGTCGCCCATCTGGTCATGTTATTTATGAAAAAAAGTTCATAAAACTGAAGTGAATAGCAGTTGTCACCATCCTGTTAGTAGTGGTACAGCTTACTCTTTGAATGCAGATTGTAAATTTGCTTAATTAGATGGAGCTAAAACTGTCTGCTGTAGCATTCAATATTATAAATGGTTCATCACAAGCAGGCACTTTTTTGAGTCAATTTATCGGCTTGCTGCACACAATAAGTTAATGCTATAATGTCCATACTTAAAAGGGGATTCCTTAGTTATTGCATGCACATGTGTAAACAGGCCAAATTCCTTGCAGAAGCATGGAATCCTTTACAATAAGCCAGTTTGGTATTCCAGCTGTGCATGTGCACAACGATATGGGTCACGGGTCATGCGGGATAATCGAACAATCGAAGGCGCACGACACTTGGGTGTCAATTACGAGCAGAGTGGGCATGCGCGTAACATATTCGTAACATCATGTCAGCAATGTTGTCCCAAATGACCTCGGGTCATTGAGATACTGAACTGACTTATTGTGTGGACTTTTCTGCAAGAAAGCCTCGGAATCTTTGCTTACGTGCAATTTTAGGAACCAGAATTGTTACCTTGGCATTTCAATCAGACTGACTGACACAAGACACAGACCTGGTTTTGCAAACAAGTTGATCCCTTATCCTCGTTTGGTGTTGACAGCAAGAACCACCAGCGCGCTCTGGAGTCCATGCAAGCCAGCTTGGAGGCTGAGAGCAGGGGCAAAGCTGAGGCTCTGCGACTCAAGAAGAAACTGGAAGGCGAGGTCAATGAGCTGGAGATTCAGCTGGATGCTGCCAACAGACAAATAGCCGACCTCCAGAAGCAACTCAAGAAATACATGGCTGATCTCAAGGTAGGTTGGGCTTGGGGTCTGGATGTACATGTATGTCAACAGTTTGGAATAAAGCAGCTGAATTGGGCAACAAATCTTAAACTAAAAACTCTTTAAAGGTTTATTTCCACAAATATCAGGCAAAATTAAAGCATTGTATAACGTTGTTTATGATACCTGTATTGATATTGTGTGGAATTCTATGAAGAGCACTTGCCAGATCGGATGAAAAGGTGACTGTATACACGTGATTTGTGTAGTTTGCTTAGCACATTTGGGGAAACACACAAAAAATGTTATGTAGAATTGAAACAGTCACTAACTCTGTCAAAATGTTTGTGTTCCTAACATGCATCCCTGTGGAGTATAGAAGCAAGGTATGGTAGCTCACACATCATCATGTTTACTAGTGTTGTAGTCCATTATTTTTCCATGAGTATACTGAGTATGGATAAAGGAATACTAGTGTATAGATGACTATGAGTACAAATATGAGTACAGAAAAACTCACATACCTATGAGTAAAGTTATTGGGAGTACAGCACATGTTTTAAGTATAAGTTAGTGCCACAAATGTGTCTCTTTCTCCCTCTGCTGGAGCTCTGATTCAAATATTAAGCTAGAAGTCCCTATAGTGCATCCGTGTATGGTACCTTGATAGTCCCCAAACTTATAACATCCTAACATTCAGTGCTACAATTACATAGTCCACTAGGACGTTGACTTTGAATTCTGTCCTTGAATGCACAAGGAAGTGACTATCTTGAGTATTTCTATATTGACTTTTTACCAGGAATTGCATGGCAACTATGAGGAGGAGATCCGTATCCGTGATGACCTACGCGACCAGCTGCAGTTGACAGAGCGTCGCTCCAACCTTCTCATGGCTGAATTGGAAGAGCAGCGTGCTTCTCTGGAACATGTAAGTGGCCAAAGTCTGCTCCTTGGCCAACCCCTTACCACCATGCAAAGTGTCAAATACAAAGCTAAACATTACCTATACAGCAGGGCTTGACATACCAATTAGACTGCTGGACTGATTCCAGTAATTTGAATACTTGATATATAATACTTTGTGTGACTAAAGAAGACTAGTGATCTAGTGGCTTGTCATATGCTCTATTCAAAGTTCAACTTTGGTACATTTCTGTTTCTACAATTCATAACAATGAATAAGAAATTGCTTATACATAGTTTGACTTTATCCTTAGCAAATGCTCATCCCTTTTAATCTAAACTGACAATGTGTTCTTCCTTTGGAACTGGTCCAATAAATATGTCCCATCTCATAAAATTATATTTTCCAGGGTTTTTAACCTAAAGTTCAGGCCCCCGTCTAGTTATTATAGACTTGCATTGACATGGATACAACTTTTTGATCTCATCTGAATTACTTGTAGTCTGAAAGATCCCGCCGACAAGCAGAAAATGACTTGGCTGACCAGAGTGACCGTATGACTGATCTGACTGCAGCCAACCACAGCCTGACCAGCCAACGCCGCAAGATGGAGGCTGAGATCCAGACTATGCAAGGCGAATTGGATGACTTGGGCAGTGAGGCACGCAACGCAGATGATCGCGCCAAGAAGGCTGTCTCAGATGTAAGCATAATTCCAAATCTCAACTGCTGGGAGGGAGCACAAACGAAAAATGAATATTGATTAGAAAATCCACATGTTTTAAAAAAATCCTCATAACAGCTTGAAATATTGATCTGTAAATTAGTGATAAATGCACGATGCACAACAATATTATTGGTGACTTTAACTGGGAATGTTATTGCCACATGGGGACCTAATTCTCTGTGTGAGATACCCAACAAAAACAAAAATGATGCAAGAAAACAAGTTATCGACTTGAAAACTATTGCTGTCTTTCAGGCCACTCGCATGGCAGAGGAGCTTAGGGCAGAGCAGGACCACTCCATGCACGTCCAGAAGATGTACAAATCAGTGGAGCTGACTGTCAAGGACATGCAGTCAAGACTGGAGGAGGCTGAAGCTATGGCTCTCAAGGGAGGCAAGACTACCATCATGAAACTGGAGAAGAAGGTCAGTATATGCCATGGTCCAGTGGTTACGGTGTTTGACTCATATACGAAGGTGCTTGGGTTCGAACCCCGCCAGGAACATTGGTGTTTGTGCCCTTGGGTAAGACACTTAACTTCAATTGCCTCTCTCCGCCCAGGAGTATGAATGGGTACCTGTGAGGGTCAAGGACCGATTGAGCGCTGATATCGGCTGCCGCGTGGTCCCATGGCCTGATGAACAGGGTAATAATTGTAAAGCGCTTTGAGATCGTTGATATGATGGAAAGCGCTATATATAAGTACAATTATTTTTTATTATTATAAATGCATCAGAGATGATGGAACAGGTTCAGTGTTACTCACAGGCAGGAGATTTTCACAACAAAATGGACGGTCAAGAGAAAGATGGCACTTGTAGTGAGATGGCACCCTTAGTGATATCTAAACCAACAAACCTCCGATTCCATGGATATACTTGCAGAATAAAGGTCTTTAATTTGAGACTGCCAACCAAATCCAAACACAGTTCTTCAATTGTCCAATATTTATCCTCCCTAGTTGCATGAGACTGAACGCGACCTGGATGCTGAGACCCGTCGCCGCAGCGACCTGGACAAGGCTGTGAGGAAGCAGGAACGCCGTCTGAAGGAGATCATCCTGAACTCAGAGGAGGAACGCAAGACCCACGATCGGCTTCAGGAACTCATCGACAAACTTCAGATCAAATGCAAGAACTTTAAGAGACAAACCGAGGAAGCCGTAAGTAAAATATGGTCAGGTGAGGGGGGGGGAGGGAAGGGCAGAAGAGACAGCCTAGCTAATAGAAACCTCAGGCAAAATCTGTTGTCTTGCTTAAACTGTTGTTTGCTCTGGCATTTTTTTCCAAGCAACAAAAGACAAATTATGGATTTGATATCCAAGCTGAAAAATACAGCCAATTTGTGGACTACTGTTTTTATGCACGATTATATGAGGGTGCTGTGAGTGAGACCAATCGATCAAGGAGTACAGACAGATGTGGATGTACTTCAATTCTCAAAGCTATGACTGTTTCTGCTGCTCAAATTAAGAGGGTGTTAATAGTGCACTCCAATCACTCTTTGCTATGTATCTCAGGCTTGATACTTGAATCTTCATTCCTGCAGGAGGAGATGGCTAACCTGAACCTGAACAAATTCAGGGGAGCTCAGCGTGAACTTGAAGACATGGAAGATCGCATGGAGATTGCTGAGAGCACTGTCAACAAGCTGCGTGCCAAGCATCGTAGTGGGGTTGTTGGCTCCGGATCCACCACCCGCATCACCACGGTACTTTGCGATTCCGATTCCGAACAAGAAATCGATTACGAATTTGAGCGGCCTGATACGTACTACTACTAACTGATCTCCACAAGCGAGCCCCCTCGATTCTCTCTCAATTTTGCCACGGTACTTTTGCGCATTTCTTCAATTTTTGTTCTGGATTTGTCGGTGTTATTGCACTGCGGCCCAAGTTCATCATGTCAGGCGGCATGGTTGAGAGCCGGAAATGCACCAATCATGCTGTATGTACCAACAAGGAATGAAACGAGAGTCACTATTGGCTAGAAACAAAAATATGCAAATTAGGAAGACAAGTCTAAAAACCTCAGGCTTAAAGTACCTGGCATTATTAACTAGAATCTCATTCATACTCATGAACTCTTTTTTAATTGGGCTGATTGATTTATAAAAAAAAATGAAACCCAATGGCTGACATGTTTTTACAAACTGCCTGATGATTTGGTTTGTAATCAGTAAACAAATGCTAAGCTTTCTACAAGCTGTTTTTAATTCCCACTTGGCCATTTGTCAAGGCTGACTCAGCACACCTATATTTCCCAGCAGCGAGCAATCATGCCAATTGACCAATGAATGGGGTCTTAATTTAACATGCCGTTTGTTTGACAAGAAACCAAAATTACTAAAAGGCAGAGTCATTGCATGACAAACGTCCTTGTTTCTCGCAAAAACCCAACACTTGTTTCTAGCCTAATTTGCACAGTTGTTCAAGCCATTGCTTTTATTACTGATCATAAAATGTGGGCAGCATGGCCTATGCACCACAACTGACAGGGTTTTAGATGAAGACAAGACAAGTTTGCATGAGGAAATCTGTGGGAGATGTGCAATAGTAGTGTGGCAAACTGAGCAGAGAAGTTGTTAAACAGCAAGTCTTGACTTGCTGGTTTTGATTGTGCATGCTTTGTTATACCTCCTGGCATGAATACTTCTTTCAAGTTGGTGTTGGTTTCAATTTCAAATGATGAAATGTCAGGTTTGTAAGCATCTATTTTCAGTCAAATTTGTCTCTTTGTAACATATTGTTTCAAATATGCTGCAGCTAGAAAGTATGTTTTGAAAGCATATCTCCATCAGCTTCATATTTCTTTGACATTTGTGTGACAAGTTTGTGCATGTGTGCATGCAACACAAAGTTTTGCAGATGCCATTTGGAGGCGGGTTTGAAACACCCACTGCTTTAAGCATGGAGTTTTCATGTCAAGCTGCGGTTACTTCCATCACTTTCCAGCATACCATATTTGTCAAGAGTGAACCAGTTTAGCTGATGTGTTGCTAACTTTGGACAGCACAGAGGCTTATAACCCACTGGGTTTCCATGTAAAGCTGTACTCCATTGGGACCAGCTTCGTGAAAGAGTAAAGTAATGGTAATCAGGGTTTGTCTGCTGAAGGACGGGTCCTTATCTACCTGTGAACATCTGATCACGTCTTGATTATCATGGGAACCAGTGTTATACTGCACTTCATTTGCATGGCAATATGTCACATTATCATACTTACGCTTCTTATATTTTGCAAATCCACTTCACACTAACAGTTCTCACATCCATTATTAACTTCTTTTTTTCCTCACTTTCTTTACCTCTAACTACATGATTTTTTCATTTAAGTCCACTTGTCTCATTAAATCCACTTGTCTCATATAATATAAATTTCAATTTTTTAAGAAAATCGCTCTTTGTAATTCACTGAACTAGTTGTACACTGAGTGAATTACTGGGAAATCAGCTTCAAATTATTTGGATAACACTGTGAAAAACACTTTTGAGGACAGTTTGAAATGTTTGGTTCAGCATGAAACCTAATTTTACTTCACAAGCAGTTTTTTGGATCTAAAAATCACTTTCCAAATCAACTGTGAGGTTGCAAGCTCAGCTTCATTTCAATTTAAAATAAAATTTGAAAGGAAATATGTCACTGTTTGCTTCATTGCTAACTTTTTACTGCCGACATGCACTGTACTTTCGGGGGGGGGGGGGGGTTGTTGACAAGGCACATTTCTATTCATGCCTGAGGCTAAGCATTTTCCAAGTGCCTTTTTTTCTGAGCATGTGCCATTTCTTGTGTGAATTTTCATCAAATTGAATAGTCTTTTTATTTGAAGCATTTCTAAGCCGATTGTGTTCCATGCGTGTACTACCTTTTCATTGCATGATCAAAGAGTGATTCCAACTTAATTCAAATGCTACATAAAAAGTATGAGATTGTTTGATTATCAACGCTTTATCAGTGTATATGAACATATGAAACAATTTGCATTTACTGTAATAATAACTCATTACACAGCAATTTGGCAAAAATCAATTTTCTAAATCATTTAATTTGTTTCTCTTTCTTCCTCCATTTCCCTACCATTCAATCCCACCAATCCATCTCTTTATTCCCTCTCTCTTGTAATAATGTCCACATGATTTCTTGCCCCTTGTCCATTCCCTACTATCTTCTCATCTGTTTGTTTCCTTTGTGTCTATTTATCTGTCTGTCTGTCTGTTGACTCTTGTTGTATTGTTGTCTTGTTTCCATTCTCCATGCCTTCAATGCCTTCTACTGTTCCTTCCTTCTCTGCCCCACACTACCACATCCTCTTACTTCTACACCATTCCTGCCAAAATAAAATATGCATTATTACCCCCCCCCCCTCCCCCTAAACTTCATTCCACCTCTTCTGGACTTACCTCCCACTTCACATCTTATAGAAAACTACCAGTGGATCCTCCTCTGTCATGAGGAGTGCGTCCTCATCTTCTCGCCATTAGATGTCTCATCACCACCATCCCAGCATATCATTCTAGATCTCAATGGTAAATCTCACACTCTTCATATGGGTCGGGTTATAGTTTCTTCAGAAGTTATGTGCAGATCTTTTGCCCAACTTAAGGGTTTTTGCATATTGAGTGGAGAACATTACCCAACTCTATGAATGAAGAACACATCAAGGATCTAGGTCAAAGATATCAAGAGAAGAAGCTTGAAACAAACTGGGTTGGAATGATGATTTCTGTGAGAAGTCATCAATAAGAATTTTATTTTCAGTTTTTTTGGATTGATGTGAAAAAGCATCTTATTGTCCATATGGCAAAATGAAAATAGAGTCTTTGTTGGGCTTCCTAAAGTTACAACAGTGAGCAATTTGGTGCCAGGGATTACATCATAGACACCAGACTACATTCTTAGTGACAGCAATTTACCAAGCCAGATGAGCTTTACTGCAAAAACAATACGGAACATTTTGTTTTCAAAATTTTACAGAAGGATTTGCGTTGGTTAAGCCACTGTTTCTACTGCCTAGTACATTGCATGAATTGCATACTGTACTGAACGGTTTTGATTCTAAAATAGAATCAATACCCAAGGACTGCAGGAATCTATGTTGAAGGCAAGCCATGAAATAAGACCATACTATCCATAAGTAAGATTTGAGTTGTGCCAAAGAGGTCTTGGAATTTAAGTTTTGAGAAAGTTTATTAGATCAGTGACGTTGAATCAATGACTGAGAATGTGAAAAGCCATTTTGAAGCAAGTCAGGAAATCAGACCATACAAGTAATACAAGAGATTGAGCTGTGACACAGAAGTCCTTTTGAATTTAATTTTGGAACAGTTTTATGAAATTGATTAAGACTTACTTGAGACTGTGGAAAGCAGTCTTGAGCATTGTCACAGAAATGTTTGACATTTGATTTTGGGAAGATTGTCTTTATAAATTTGTGTGCTGGTTTGTTGTCTTTCCCAACAGGGTGGTTTCAGCCGATTCCCTTTGCCAACCCCTCGGGCTAGTGCTTCCCCAAGTAATGAACGCAGTAGCCGCAGCAACCGCAGTAGTCGCAGTTCCGTAACATCAACCAATGGAAAGGACCAGCAAGAAGAAGAAGAAGAAGAAGAAGAAGAAGAGGAGGAGAGAGGAGGAGGAGGAATAGGTTGATGATACGGACACTGATTGTTCTTAGCATCTATAATAGCAATATAGCTGTGTATGTTATTTATGTAGTATGAGGACATGCAACTTTTGACAGAGCGATATTTTTGTGCTTCATTTTCAGACATTCATTGTTTGTACAGTTAACACAATCGTGTCACAGAAAACTTTTTTTCTTTTTTCTCTGATCAATCAGAAATGAGTGTATTATTATTCTCCTTTTTTTTGTAGGCCCCAAACCCCCAAAATGCTTTGTGGGGGCGGAGCTAATTGGGGGACAAAAGGCAATAATTCTAGTTTTTTTCCCACAATTGAGTATTCTAGTACAGTACTTTTAATATGAGTAATACTAAAACAGGTGCATTCAGTGTCATGCAATAGTTTGAAAAAGATGATTAGTTTATTTATTGGTTTTAAAGTATTATATAACTTCATAGTATTTAATAGTCTATAGTATTTAATTTCACCATTTAAAATATAAAACTTATTTATATTTGTCATTTATAAGGACTTTCTCTTCTTAAAAAATATGCTAATTATACTATAAAAATATTCACCATACTTTTGCTGGTTTGACAAAGTATGACTGTATTAAAATGTTTAAAATGGTATCACAGTCAAAGAAAATGAAGGCAAGGATTCGGCTGAATAGATTCGGAGCCTAAAATCTTGACCTTTTGACCTGGGAACCATGTTTGAATAAATTAAAATGCTGATTGAGGATTAACCAATCGGATGAAGCCAGTACAAAGTTTTTGATGTAACCGGAGTGAAACTGCATGTAACAAGGGTTAGTTAAACGGTTTATAGAAAACCTGTGTGGTTTTTGTTGAAAGCAAACCGTCCAGTGGTTTTTCGAGACTCACCAAGTGGTTTGATGAACAAGGAGATGACAAGATGCGACTTTAACCAAATCAGTTTTTACATATGAAGGTTGTTGGGGAAGAATTCTTTCGTAGAAGCACACCGGTTTTAAACAATGAAAGGTTTAGATGTTTGCAGTTATGTAGTGAGAAGATGAATTGAGTAATACGCCAATCTGGGCTGAATGATATGCAGATGTTTTTGTAACGGTACCTATAAGGAGCCTATGTCACCGTAATTTCCCTCACAAATATTGCAAGTGATTGTATTTTAATGGTAGCTCTTAGTGGTACTTACCTCGTGTGTAATCAGTCCTTTATTTTTCAAATCATGTATCTTAACTTTGGTGCATACTTCATACTTAAAGAAAGTTGTTTGGAATTGTTAAATAACGAGTACAATTGTCTCATTCCAAACTGAGGACATTTAATTGTAACCTTGTATTCTGGAAAACGTGAACCGTGGGCATGATTGAAAACCAAGTAATGGAAAATTGAAATCTGATAAGTGTAAATACACAACAGATCACTGGTTTATCGTATGAGGAGTGGAAAACTTTGTTTGGATAGTTGACGTGTATTATAAACCGCGTTTTACTAGTAACTAGTTCACTTGGAACCGTTTGAAATATAGAAGAGGTGGAGGAGACTTGGGCTGGTTACCACCCATGAGGTTTGGACTGGTGGAGGCATTGAAACAATGTAAACTACGTTTGGCATGGTATAATAGGATGCAGTAACTAGACTCTTTATAACTGCGTTATCTAAACTAGATATTAATTAAACCGGTTTTTAGGTTAGGTATAGTTGATGGTTTATGATGTGAAACCTAATGTGGCTTTCATGGCAATCGATTGCTTCATTGTATGAGTTGTTCGTGTATGTCATGTGGTCGTTTCCCCTTTGAAAACAATGCTAATGATTAAACATGCGTGGGTTGGTACCAATTCGCTATTTAACAAAATAAAAAATTGTCAAAGAATTCATGTTGTTGGAGTCATGCTCTCGTGTATACCATGCTCTAGTTTCCTAGCTGGCAGCCACAAAACACTGCGCCTCACGTGCGACATATAGAAAATATTCTCTCTACATTTCGGTTCACGAGTTAAAAAAGCTGTTTAAATGTGCATTTTCACACGAAACAATTATCTTGGATGAAATGTGGCTCATCTTTTTGGCCATCATAATTGGGCGTCTCATATATAAGCCCCGCCCCTTGATTGGCAGCACGTTTGAGCTCTCACCAATCACTTGTCATGCAAGTGTAGCTAGCCTGTACAATATTTAACAATCCCTAATTCTGCACGGGTCGTGAACTTGTGGCTAGACAAGAACGCTTTGAATTCCTTTGTTTAGTTTGAATAGCAGCCTTGAGGAAAAAGTACTAAAATAGCACCAGAATCACTATATTTAGCGACAGATTCACGGCTGATTGCAGTCCATTGTATCCAAGCACATTGTTACGTTTGACAGTTCAGTGGTGCACAAAGGATAGGGCCGGGAGCGTTTCTATTTTTAACTCCGCTTTTCTTTGGTAAAGTTCGCACGGTCTAGTGGCCATTCTGGTGGTTTCTCCTTCGTTTATTCTGCATGCTCTGACCCCCGCGACTGAGTTTTTGCACACCGTCGCAAAAACGTTCGCACAGATAAACAAGTATTTGTGGCCTGGTATTCCCAAAATCGTTTTAATTTAATTTTCTACAGCAGCTTTCTTATGGATTATGGCAAAGGTATTTGAAATGAGCGAGAATTTTGTTCATCGTAATTAAGAATCTGTTTAGGATACATGTATGAAGGTTTAACCTCGCACGTCAATCAATTAAGTAGGCCACATTTTGCTGATGTTTTTCTATAAGACAAACACATTTACGTTGTTAATGGAAACTTAATCCATAGAGAATCACGTTACAATATCTGGGTTTGATTTGTCCTTTAGTTTTCGAACAAAAAATGCCGGAAATGCATGAAGCTGCTGGAGCAATGCTGCTTCAATTTGCAAAGTTCAACATCATCACAAACAAGCTTGCTAAGTTTATAATAATTTGAGTCTATACTAGCCAAATGTCATGTAATGTGTAGGCCCATATTGTACGCAATTCGATGCATCTGCTGACATCCAAGAAGATTGCTACACGACAGAAAAAGAGACTCATTTCAAGCTATATCTGGTCCAAGTACTCGACAACAGAACTTCGTTGCGGATGTCTTCTTTGTAAGTTTAAGTTAAAAACAACAACCTCGTTCCCAGTGTGTCGAACAGTACCGGTACGCTCCCACCACTACCTGCTATCTCCTATTGGAAACGAGGTTGGAAATAAAGTAGGCCCTGGGGACGAGTTTGTATAAACAATGAATGCAAAAATGTTGACTCCTGCTTATTCAAGCGATATACAGAAAACATTGCCCTCTTACTCCGCCATTACGCTAAGGTCTATATGCATCAGAAACGTGGACAGTTAGAAATATTATTGAGGCCTAACAGGCTTTTGAGATGTAGAATTGTAGATGTTATGCTACAATTTGGAATA
This sequence comes from Patiria miniata, assembly GCF_015706575.1. Lineage (NCBI taxonomy): Eukaryota > Metazoa > Echinodermata > Asteroidea > Valvatida > Asterinidae > Patiria > Patiria miniata. The sequence goes on from NW_024037067.1 coordinate 7,646,720, forward strand.
TTATAATAATATAAGAAAGGGGGTTTTTGCAAACGATCAAAATAAGACAACTGAACTATTTCAGTCATGTCAAGAGACATGAACGCACCCAGAGAACGCTGTGAGATGGATGTATCGAAGGCTAACGTGGACGTCAAGAGTGGGAGGGGCAACATTAAACAATGGACCAATCACAGCCTCGAGTGCACACGATTGGCGCGACAGGGTTCGTTGGCTGTCCACTACATGCTTCGGAGTTGGCACCACTGATACAGTTTCACGTTACATCAAGAAACCTTCACCAATCCCGACAGGCCCTCATAGTTATTATCACAATGACGTCATGTTACTCAGTGGGTCCAGAGGATTTGCTTGGATTATTTATTAATCATGAACAAGGAGGCGGGTACGAAAGCCCTGTAGTGCCATCAAGTATATATTTCGCCAAGTTCGTTTTTATGAGTTATATATTTCGCCAAGTTCGTTTTTATGAGTTATATATTTCGCCAAGTTCGTTTTTATGAGTTATATATTTCGCCAAGTTCGTTTTTATGAGATACATTTTGTCGAAGTTCGTTTTTATGAGATACATTTTGTTGAAGTTCGTTTTTATGAGTTACATTTTCTCGAAGTTCGTTTTTATGAGTTACATTTTCTCGAAGTTCGTTTTTATGAGATACATTTTGTCGAAGTTCGTTTTTATGAGATATATTTTACGGAGTTACGGAGTTTTATGAAGTTACGGAGCCCCTAAAGGACATCCAAAATTATTTTCTTATCTCGTGCGCACGACATAATATCTCGTGCGCACGAGATAATTATAAGTATTAACGGAGCTTGCTGCACTTGCAGCGGACGAGTTTGTGTGTAACGAAAGCAGCGTGTCTGGTACGCTGCCCCTAAAGGAACATCCAAAATTATGTTATTATCTCGTGCGCACGACATACTATCTCGTGCGCATGACATATATCTCGTGCGCACGACATGCGCAAGCTCCGTTAATGCTTATAATTATCTCGTGCGCACGAGATATATGTCGTGCGCACGAGATATATGTCGTGCGCACGAGATATATGTCGTGCGCACGTGATAATTATCTCGTGCGCACGAGATATTATGTCGTGCGCACGTGATATATGTCGTGCGCCAGTGATAATTATCTCGTGCGCACGAGATATTATGTCGTGCGCACGAGATAAAAAATAATTTTGGATGTCCCTTTAGGGGCTCCGTAACTTCATTAAACTCCGTAATTCCGTAAAATATAACTCATAAAAACGAACTTGGCGAAATATATAACTCATAAAAAACGAACCTTGGGAAATATATAACTCATAAAAACGAACCTGGCGAAATATATAACTCATAAAAACGAACCTTGCGAAATATATAACTCATAAAAACGAACTTGGCGAAATATATAACTCATAAAAACGAACTTGGCGAAATAAATAACTCATAAAAACGAACCTGGCGAAATATATAACTCATAAAAACGAACTTGGCGAAATATATAACTCATAAAAACGAACCTGGCGAAATATATAACTCATAAAAACGAACCTGCGAAATATATAACTCATAAAAACGAACTTGGCGAAATATATAACTCATAAAACGAACCTTGCGAAATATATAACTCATAAAAACGAACTTGGCGAAATATATAACTCATAAAAACGAACTTGGCGAAATATATAACTCATAAAAACGAACTTGGCGAAATATATAACTCATAAAAACGAACCTGGCGAAATATATAACTCATAAAAACGAACCTTGCGAAATATATAACTCATAAAAACGAACTTGGCGAAATATATAAGTCATAAAAACGAACCTGGCGAAATATATAACTCATAAAAACGAACTTGGCGAAATATATAACTCATAAAAACGAACTTGGCGAAATATATAACTCATAAAAACGAACTTGGCGAAATATATAACTCATAAAAACGAACTTGGCGAAATATATACTTGATGGCACTACAGGGCTTTCGTAGGCGGGCAACCAATAATGATATGTTGTCACGGCCATAAGGTTTGAATAAAAAAACCTGTATAACAAATTGGTCAATCTCCTTGTTTATCCTCGTACAAATTGTGGAGATCTTTCCTTATAAGCCATATGGGCATATGCATGAAAACGCATAGGCCTAGAATAATGTTAATTAGTCACATGCAGCAAGCATTTTGTTTTGTAATATCAAGACGAATACTGATTTTGTTGCAGTTGTTTGCTTGTTTGTTTGTTTGTTTGTTTTTGGGGGTTGTTTTTTTGTTTGTTTGTTGGGGTGTTGGGTGGGTTGTTTGTGGTGGGTTTTTTTTGGGGGGGGGGGTGGGGGAGAAAGAAGAAAGAAAAGCAACCGTGCATGCATCACAGCAAGACCTCTACCATTCGTTCATTGGCTGCATTGCGCCGCATCATGATGACGTCACTCTTCTCGTCAAAAAAGCGTCTCCATTTTGTGTACATTGCGGATACGTCGACAGAAATTTAGACGTTCAATATTTTTTTGAGCGAAAGGCCTTTCTTCTGAAGTATGATTTCAAGAGTTATGGATTCACAGGAAAAGGTTAATTAATAGAGTGGCACTAGCACGTTTAAGGTGTGAAGAACCCTGAAACTATTTTTAAAGCTCTTTTGCTGTATTTCAATGTAAATGGGCCCTCCGTGTTTAGTGTTTGTGACGACTGAATCCGGTGCATTCGCGTAAACGAACTACACTGTGACAACCCACCGAGATAGCTGGAGCTCTAAAACGGCCGACAAAAAAACTGGGGTAAGTGGAAGTCATTTCCTCACTTGAATGCTAATAGTTAGCAGAGTACTTACAATGTTTGAGGGGTTTTCGAGTGCAACATGCCAAAAAACGGAGAACAACCCCAAGAATCAGGGAGCAATGAATGCTTAATCGGGCTTTGATTTTTCCTGAGTATGTGTGTAAATGGAGTTCTCATCCGAGACGATGGAAAATCACACACGATGAGATCATGTTAATCATATATTTTAGACTGGAGCCTGTGAGGTCAAAATTATCGTAGTTAATGAGAGACAACGTTGACGACTTTGCAAATACCCAGTAGCCTATATATATACATGTAGGTCTATGTACAAAACTTGAACATGACTCTCTCGCACCCTATACAAATGGCCGCGGTGATCAGTCTTTTGATCAGTTTTTTGATTTCGTGGCGAAACGAATTACCTGCAAAGTGAACGTCGACCTCTTTCAGCACACATCATTGAAATTTGTGCTGATCCCCTAGAAAGAGCACTGAAGAATACAGGCCTTCAACTAACAAGTCACAACATCACAAATTGACAACTTCCTGTGATCTCATTCTAGACGATATCCCAAGTCGAAATGTGACAGGTTGATTTGTACACAGACCACTATCTGCCATGTTTGGTTATACTTGGCTTATAGAGAATGACAACATGATACTGATAATGTGGTATATGTTCAAAGGGAAATGTAAAACGATTGCACAATAAATGTATGTGCAAAGCTAGGAAGGAAACGTCAGAAATTTAGTTCTCCCCCCCCCAATATTTAAAATGTCGGAACATCAGTATAAAAGGCTTCTCGATCTCTTACATCACTGAAATGCACTGCCTATCCATAACATTTAAATTTAGGCCTACAAACGTTTCCCACCATTGTTTAAAGATATATTGGTCTTATAATTTCTGTAGAGATCTAATTCACTGGCCACTTTCAGTCATGGAACGTAAAAATAGTCAACATCCATTAAATGACCATTTAAGGAATACAATTTTTGCAGTTGGGCTGCATTATTGTGCATGCAGAATATATTTTGGAAACAGTCTTACCGTGCACCGAGCATGGGTCGTACCGTCCACACAGCTTGCGACACGGCCGATTGTTGCATCCGCGATAATCTTGTCGTTGAGAAGCAAGGCGAAATAAATATTGTGTGCTGATAACACCAGATTTTAAATCGATGAAATTCAAATAATGCTATGCCTGCCTTGTATTTCATTTGTAACGCCGCAACTGAGTGTTCAAACGCAGTATCAATATTTCTACGAAAAAGTGTTGACCTGTAGGATTGACAGATCCAAATGGACAAGGTCCTCGACTTGTGCAGCATATCCACTAATTCATGCTTAGAAATTCAGCATCCTCCCCCCAAAAATGTCAAATTTAGACCTAATAGGGGGCATATACAAGTCATGTATTACCATGTTATAGAAGTTTGTTGATAAAAATACTCTATTGAAATGAACAAGTACATTTGTTTCCTTCGGCGACTTCATTTTTTCTGAGTATTGTCCGAGATCTTAAAAAAATACTTTTTTTTTAAATACTGAACGTAAGTTTGAAAGATTAACTACAGTTGTCTATACTTCATATGTATTTGAAACTTAGACGAAACGAACGTCGATCAGAGCCTACTGATCGGAACGTTGAGTTTCACAACCAACCTGTCACCGTTCTTTTCAGAACCACACATCTTCTCAAAAGAGATTCTTCCACATGGTGTTACCGCAAATGAGTGAGCACTCGTTTATAACTTTTCACCGTTTTACACTAAATTCATCGTTGAATATTTGCAACTTCAAAATGAAAACGGGGAAGGTCTGTTTTTATTGCATAAATATCGAGGTATTTTGTCAGCACTTTCCTGATAATGAACCCTTTGTACCTCGGTCGCCTAAACTTTGACACCTTCAAATACCAGGCGGTATCTGAGGACAGATTGTGTACTGAGGTCGCAAGCAAACCACGTCGATTGATAGCTTGAGATTGCTCACCATTCTACCCCCAAATCCCGCCCACTGCTAATGCGCGAGATGATGCGAATCTTTCAACGACCGACCACTGGACGAGGCGACATGGAACGCTGAAGAAAAACGTGCCAAATCTGTACTTGTTGCAATTGCGCATGCGAGCATATATTATAGTGCCTCATTGTTATTAGTTCAAAGCCATAATGCATGTATACCCTAAACATGGACATACACGTTTATGCCGCATGACTTCGAGTTTATCACGTTTGTATGACGTCAGTTTGGGCTGGGTCAGGCGATCGCGCGACTCGCCGTAAAAAAAGGAAAGCTAATCGGCATCGTGACAATAATTATTGAGTATGCGGAGTCAACGGTTTAAACGTGACTCGTAAAAACGTCTGCTTTATAATAGGTTACATTAAGGGACTTTGCTCTATTTTGGATTTTCCAGCAGGAACCGCAAAAAAGGTGAGTTTCCTTTATTAAAAAACTTTAGTTTTGTTGTTTTTATGAAGCAAATTGATTTGAAAAGTTGTATTATACTTTTTGGTGAACAAAAATCCGAGTCAGTGCCTGCAAAGAACTACCCGCAAACTGGAAAATGATGTGTTTGTAGTAGCATTGGGGATTTGTTTATATACGTATAATCAAGCATTGCTGCTGCGTACAAGTTCTGAAATTGGTAGAGTTTGGTTTGCTGTCAATCTGGCATTTATCCTTACCCAGATTTGAATGACGCTAAGTTCTGGTTGTACAAATTGAAAAGAAAACAGGAATTTTTGTGTCCCCCCCCCTTTTTCACTCCAGTTTCAATGTAGGTGTATTATTTAGAAAGCCGATAAGAAATTTGCTGCAGCAATCAAATGTAAAGTTGTAAAAAAAAAGGCAAAGAAAATACCCAAAAAAAAGTCAGCGGCGCGGCCGAATTTAGGCGCGGCATTCAATATATCTCCACTCTTTCATCAATCATTCCTATATCTTTGTTCGGATCATTTCCCATGTGCCAATACCGTGCCACTTTCACACAAATAATACGACTGTAGTCAAGGCCGTGCTGTATTTGGGAGGCCATATATTGTCAATGCCAAACGTTTTTTTTTTATAAAGATACGCACCACTTGCAATTTTCAGTAGTCGGCGAGAAAACCCCTCGTACAAACAGGCAGTAAACAGTGGGCCAAATTGCCATATTCGACGGCACATGCAACCGAGTTTGGTCAGAGCGGTGATTTGTATCGTAAGTACTTTTAATGTCACTTTTGGAGGATGTTATGGAGACCAAGTTGAGAGACAAATAGAATGAGCAATTGGGGAGGGTTGTAAAAGAATTTGTTAAGATCTGGAACTCGTATAGAAGTGTGTCATTTCGAATAAAAGTTTTCTTGTGTGGTTAAGAAAGGAATATCGATTCAACGTTTCGAACAGTACCTTTTCGCCGTCGGGAGATTTAAGAATCATTCAGTGATAAGATCATGCCGATGACTTCCTAGCAAAACTATCCATTGTTTTAAAGTTCATGTCATGATTAATTTTATTTATTCGGCATGAGATATACTTATCAAACAATATAGTACAACACAGTAATACAAATATAGCCAGTGGCAAATGTCAGGAATTTACCAACAAAAGTAGAACTGTGTGACTCGAATTAAGGCCTTTAATTCCTATTCCACTGGTTCTGTAATAAAACTTCAAAATCCACCCATATATACTCCTGATTGACATCAAGGAATTACAATTCCTGTCATATTTCCACTTACTTGACTCCTATATTGCTTGCTTTATGTACGCGTATACTGTCCTATGGGTTTAGAGTCCAGCCCATGTAACTTTTAAGGTCATTTTCAGACTATATTGTCTGTTCAGAGTGCTGTGAGGGTCATTTCTATAATGGTGTTCGTGGACGATTGAGGTATTAAATCAAATTCCATTCAACCATGAATGACCTCGGTTGCTATACACTTTGTTAAATCACGGTCCCTGACCGCCACTCAATGAATAGGTTGTGTGAGCGTAAACCGTAAATTTTGAAAAGAGAAAGAAAACATCATTAAAAGAAATTCTGCTGATACTGCAAATGTGTATTTTCATAGCAGGGGTGTAGCAGTGTTTCTTTCAGACCTTAGTCCGAGACTAGATTTGGATTTTATATTTTTTTTTTACAAGCGCAGTGGAAGCCGCTGTGGCAGCAGAGTTCGCTATTAACTTTGGAACTTGGGCAGTGTGAATGCAAATGCAGTCTTGGATCAAGACTATAGTCTAATTAGTATCCCCTTTAAGTGCCAAACATTTTACCGTTCTTTAAACAAAGTTACACAGAATTTCATTCGAATTTAGAGATGTTTACTAATACTAGAGCCACAATTCCGAAGATGCGCTCAGAAGGTGCGAAATGTTCAAGCCCTGGCGCCATTTTGACGTCTACTCCACAATCACAATAAACATTCATGAGCTTTCTAGTTAGTCAGAACTTTTATTTTTTATCTCGATATAAAAAGAAATCTTGTAGGCCGGAAGAATACCGCCAAGGGAACACCTATTGTTTTCTGGTTAAAGAAGTAATGTTTAATACTTTAACCATAATTTGATTTCTCCCAACTAGTTTGGACCTTTGATAGTTTTATTTTTACAAAAAGTCGTTTTTGAATTTGTGTTTTTGTGCCCAAACAAGTAGACTGGTTCCAGTCGCTACATTATCGATTCTATAAGGGTGGCGGGAACGAAGTCAGTTAATGTTTGGCCGCAAATAGTTTGTGCATAATTTTTAATTAAACGTGGGCCGAATTTGTTTTCGGTCGACGTCACACTCAAACGTGACAAATCAATATTTCGGGGTTAACCTCGAAAATTGCACGCACAGTATACGTCTTGAACAACTAAAGATAACACAATGAACTGACTTTTCCATAGTTTCTAAACAGCACCGCCATTACTCCTCAAGAAAACAGTGTTCTCATGTACATGTACCTGTAGGCCAACGATAGTGTGCGCAACACCTGAAGAATTTTTTTTAACACAAGTCTGTTGATTGTTGAGAGAAACTTTTGTCAAACAATACAAATATTATGGGGGAAAAACAATACACTCGTTCTCCGAACGATAGCTTGAGAAATCTTTAATGTATTGAGTTGAAATTCGGTCTGGTTGTTTGTTTCTGATATATAACACAAATCTGTTGCTTGTTGAGAGAAAATATTGTCAAACAATAAAAATATTATCGCCCGAACAATCCAGTGTGTACACCGCGAAAAATACAATCCGAACGAAAGTCAACTTTAATGGGGAAAAAAAATACACTCGTTTTCCGACCGATAACTTGAGAAGTCTTTAATGTATTGAGTTGAAATTCGGTCTGGTTGTTTGTTTGTGATATATAACACAGGTCTGTTGATTGTTGAGAGAAATTGTCAAATAATAAAACCATTATAGCCCGAACAATCCAGTGTTTTCACCGCGAAAAATACAATCCGAACGAAAGTCAACTTTTATGGGGACAAAAAACAATACACTCGTTTTCCGACCGAACGATAACCTGAGAAATTGTTGATGTACTGAGTTGAGAGAAATTGTCAAATAAGAAAAATATTATAGCCCGAACAATCAAGTGTGTTCACCGCGAAAAATACAATCCGAACGAAAATCAACTTTTATGGGGAACAAACTAAGTTGATTCGGTCATTTTTTTTGTGGACGAGTTGTCGTGAAATTATACTGGCGATCGTGACACATTATGAACAATTCCTTAATATTTCTTGAGAGCCAGTAGTCTTTTTATTCTATATAGCTACAGAGTTGGGTGCAAACATTTCGTGAAGGGGTGGTTTGCAAGAGAGAAATACATTTCCCACCAATTTTGTATTGAAATAGAATGAAATAGAAGTTCATTTCAACTGTAAATCAAATGACAAGGATCTATGTCAGTTAAAAACAAATACTGAATGGCTTTAAATTGTTACATGGGAGGAATATTATCGTTCGGTAAAATCTGGACTTTTCCATTTCAATCGGCTTCGCCTCGTGAAATAGAAAAGTCCAGATTTTACCTTGCGATAATATTCCTCCCATTTCACTCTGAGCCACTGGATATTTGTATACTGGTGTGCTTCCCACTCGCAATGCGTCCCCAATAACCTTAGCCATCTTTTTGAGGATATCAAATGTAAATTGTTTGCAACGTTTTTGTAAGTGGAACGCGCACTTGTTTTTTTTAGGCGGGAACAAAAGACGTAGGTTCCTCCTTTTATGCTAGGTTATGTTCAATAATAATAATATGCGTCCATAGTCACAAAATAAAAAAAACATTGATGAACCTACGAGAATTTGAGTGAACGGGATCATTGGGTCATTTAGGCAGATAGGTTCACATCTTAAAAACAAAACGTTAACTATACGTCTGCTTAGCGGTCATGTCAGGATTTTATCGTTTCCTTGTTTTGGGAAAAAGATTATAACGACAATTTTGCTGAGTGGTTTATAGAATCTGTTGAACGGCATGGTTGACGCCGTGCCATGAATTGCGATGCTAGAACCTCGCCCCATTTTCGGTATTTCGCAAAATCCAAGCGGCGATAGTGGAATTATGTGACCCAGTTGCACTGAAACAAGATCCACAAGCTCATGCGGCGAAAATGAATGATAAGAGATAAAACAAGGCAGAACACGACTTATCATCATAGAATGAAATACTTTATCTTGGTGTTTCATCAGGTCGTCGTGCCCAGCTAGCTTTCGGTTTCAACTTACAGAACACAACTTACTACTTTGTAGGCGTCTGACTCACAGACTATTAACTTACCCCATGTGCCTCTATCCCTGGGTATTTTCAAAATTTATTCATTTTTTTTCATGAGGTTACTAATACTTATCTTTAGAGAGTACATATTCAAATACAGCGCTCGGTATAAGAAACAACAGTAAATCAGTTAAGAACTGGACACCCCCCCCCATTTAAAAGGATACTTTTAGTCCTCTTGATATTCATACACGAGAATTGTTGTTTTTTTGCAAGCCAGATGATCACTTTCATACTTTTCATTTGAAAATCATGCATTGATGAATGTTCGTACAGTACCACGCTCGTTTCAAGTCTGTCATCAGATACCGTCAAAACTTCAAACCACGGATTAAAGAACACACCCGCCTGGGCCGCGGCAGGCCCTCCCAGAAGCCAGACACAGGGTCGTATCAGTTACTCCAACCTTATATATCACACAGGGGAGCTGGGACATTGAACTTAAAGACCCCTAGAAGACGTGACATGAGACCCATGGCGAACTACGGCTCAAAGCCGCTACAAAATCTGGAAGAGATTATCACATCTTCTCACATCTTTCTAAGCGGGTTCTGTTCATTTCACTGGAAGTAACGAGTGATTTTGACCTTAAAGGGAAGTCCGAGACTTGAGACAAAATTACAAATTTAAATCGATAACAACGGAATGCGGATCCGTCAATACGGATTCGCACTAACGGATTGTGGATCCGTAACTACGGAAACGTCCTAAAGGATCGCGAATCCGTTTTCCCCCTTGGCCTTCTCGCTGGCGCTATTGGGCTTTTCATGCATGGGTACAAATTTGGTTTCGTGACAAATGTATATTAGGTTTTTAGTTCGTTTCTTTGTTGTGTGACCTCAGGTCGCAACGTTACTCAGTAGGCTCGTGTCTCAAACCTTAAGTCCTCCCGAGTGGGGGGTGTACCGTAAATCTCCAGATCGGAAATCAGACGACACGACCCCCTTAAGCGTTCGTAACTCATCGCCTGAGTGTGTTTATTCACAGGTTGTTATTTCCTGCGTTAAAGTTCGAACGAGTCTGAAAGTTGAGGGCATTATAGTTGTCCTGGATCGGTTGCGCGTGACAAATGCGCTGCTCAGCCGCCGTTTGTGGCCATTAGTTTGATATAAGCAAACATGCATAGCTTGGTCATCGTTAACTCGTAAATCGCACGAATGGTCTCGTTTTGGAGTTTGTCAAGTACTCGTTAGGCACATTTGGACCATCCCAAGGGGGCTATCCGGATGAGGTATTGAGTCGTTTCGACTTGAACTTCGCGGTAAAGGCCCATACAGCTAAATACTTGGAGCATAGTCTGAATTTTTGACAAGTCTTGCATGTGTTATAATTTCCCTCTATTTGTGAACTTGAAATTGAAGATCGGCATTTCTTTTCGATTTTGTTCCGTTTTAGTTTATCGTGCCTAAAACGACGAAATCATTTCGCCGAGTCACACTGACTTCCTCACTTAACCGATACAACGATGAATGGAAGCACGCAGCCAGACATGGACGGCCCGAGTGATGGCGGGTCAGCGACTACACGCCAGCGGACCAAAGACGAGATGTGCTGTTGCTGCATCTGCTTTCATCCACGCTGCCTCCAACCATTGGCATCCCTTACACTATTCATTATCAATGTATGTCTCCTGTTATGCTTCTCGGCCGCCGCCCTGGCCGTCTTTGAAGGCCTAGTCACCACTATCGAGACACGCTACCAGTTGAGTGCGGCAGAGATCGGCCTGAGTGCCTCCATGTTCACGGCTGGTACGGCCGTGTCTACTGTCATTGTCACGCACTTTGGTGGTAGACCTACCAGCCGCCGTCCGATCTGGATCGGGCTGGGCGGGCTGTGCTTGGCTCTCGGTGCGGCCTTGCATGCCTTACCTCAATTCGTCCTGTCCCCCTACCAGCCGCCCAGCTCGGTATTCCTGGGGTCTTCCTCCGACACTAACTCCTCGGAGTTTATCAGCGGGCTCTGCAACTCTGATGCCGGGATCGGGACGGGAGATGATTCGTCGTGCGAAGCGGAAGATCGGGAAATACTCCGAGACAACAACGTCGCTTACATTATCATCGTGATTGGGCAGATTGTCCTGGGTGTGGGTTACGGACCTCTGGTACCACTCACATTGGCCTATGTAGATGATAATGCTACAAGAGGAACTACTGGCTTAGCATCGGGTAAGTTACAAAGACTCAGTTGCTGTGAAACAATTCTGCCGCAAGATGACAGATTTCTATTTTTGGGCAGCAAATGATTTCCTTCTCCTTACAAAAATATCCAATCGGGATGAAATTCAACATCAACTTCAGTGAAGTAAGAGATTTTATTTTGTATTTAAATTGCACATTCATCCGAATTTTGTTCCACCGTTTATTTTGACTGACGGTTTATATCAGGTGCTCCCGTACCTCATTAACTTATGGAAAGTGAAAATCGCATCAAGGTTAGAATTAAGAAGATAAAATTGGCACACAGTTCGAATCGAAGGGAAAGGCAAAATGCACAACATATTGCCCTTTCCGATCTATCAGACCATTATCTCGGCGCAGACAGACAATCTGTCCAAGTAATTCCCCTCGTGAATTGTTATTGTAATTTATCCCGATTTCTGTCTTAGGAATTCTAGAGAGCATGTTCGGTTTAGGAGCCATCATTGGCTTCCAGATAGCCAGCGCAGTGGTGGGTCTCTGGGTGGACTTTTACCGTGTCGATGCCGCTACTGTTTCGGGGCTAACGCCGCATGACCACGGTTGGGTGGGAGCCTGGTGGCTCGGTATGCTCATCGAAGCCGTCATCTTCTTCGTACTCGCACTTCCGATGTTCGGCTTTCCGATGCGCATCCCTGGTGCCCGCAAAGACAAAGATGCGAAGAGGGTTGAAGAGATCGATCTTGGTGGTAATGACGGGGACGAGATTGTGAAGACATCGGCACTCAAGGATCTGAAAGGTGAAACGATGTGATTCATAGGTTTAGTGCACATTTCTTTTGGGTAAACATTACTTCCTTTTATTAGAATCATCTCACTATTGTTTATAGAGTTGATGCCTACTGATATCTTCACATTTTTGTTTGTTTGTGCAACACAACTTGTTCTGCCACATGAATAATAAGCTTATTGTAAATCAAATTTGTTTTATTTTGCCCTTTACCGACGCATAAACAACATACACTCAGTGAGTTACCTCCCGAGCGAAAGTTGAAAAAAATCACTCGGGTGGGACTGGAACCCACGACCTCCTGCTTTCTAGTGCAGATGTCTTACCACTCGACCACCGAGCTAACGGGATCGGTCGGCTGGTTCCGGGACGGTTACCATATACAATAAGCTTGTATAACGGGATCGGTAACCATAATATACAAGCTTATTGTTTATGGTAACCTGTATATAGGCCTGTCGATGTGTTAGCCGTTGAAACATTGCCGTTGAAACATTGTTTCCCTTCATTTTGTCTTTCCACGAAATTATATCATGCAAGTCGCCCTATCATAAAGTTTATAACTGACCAACTTCTTTTCTGAATTTCATTTCCCACAGAGTGGCCTCGCTCAGTTTGGCGCCTCCTTAAAAACTTGGTTTTCCTGCTGGCCTGTCTGTCGTTCGTCACAGAGGGCGCCCTTGTCTATTCGCTGGCAGCATTCTTCCCAAAGTACATGCAAGTGCAGTTCGGTCTGGATGTTTTCTCGGCCAACCTTATAGCGGGTACAAAACCGATGTTCTCTCTTAGTCATTATAATCACACAGAACAATGTTCTTATTAGGTCATCAAAAATAAACAAAACTTCTGGAGAATATTTTGACTAAATCTGAGATTTTAAACGCCAAATATTACGCCATCTGTACTCGATCCTTTCAAAATTTGAACAAAAGTATTTTTCTCTATCTATTCGGGAAAGGAACTAACCTGCCATACAAGGCAAAATATCTTTCCATTTCACCACAAAATAAATTTTAGACTGTACTGCGGATGGACGGGCATATCCAGTGGAACATATCCGGGCAAAGATTTAGAAAACTGATATCCATCTGATGGTCAGAACACATTGGTCGAAACGTCGAGTTATTAACACTTCTGGATATAGTCGCTTCACGTTGTGTATCCGATACACTTTCACAACTTAAATTAAAGTAGTAAACAATTTGAAGTGGCTTAACTCAAATTCATTATTTTTTGTTTGCTGTTAGGTTTTGCCTTCGTGCCACCGTGGGCTATAGGCGCGCTGATCGGGGGCATCATTGTCAAGAAACTCGGGCCTCACATTCAGGGCTCGGCAGCCATGGGCCTGGTATCCGGCGTACTCGCCTGCAGCTTTACTGTGGTACTTATATTCATTGGATGTGACAACCCACCCATCGCTGGAGTGACCGTCGGGTACCACGGATATGAGTAAGTGCGATAAAAAAGAAAGAATTAAACTGACACCAACCTCGTCCCGAGAGCTTATACTTTATTTGCAACTTTATTTGGAAACGTTCTTCCTGTATCCTGATTCGATACCGCAATAGCAAGTAATGGATTTATATCGAGTACTTGGTAATTTATTTCCAACGTGTAGTACGTGTTTAAGTGTGAATTATAACGTACACTTCCCCTTTTCCGTTTTGCTTATAATATCAATAATTATGGTGAAAATTGTGACATAATCATTAACTTTGAAAACAAATCGTGTTTTCAGATCTCGCGCCATGACGAATTGAGGCTGTACCCAGACAGGAACCGCATAAAAAAAACACTGATTTAATGGGCAGGCACCAGACCGTTCTACCTAATTTGCGTATGCAAGATTTTGAACATGCAAAAAAGTAATGTTCAATACCAGTGACAGAGCAGGTAGTGGGAGGTACAGCTCGACACAGTGGGACCGAGGTTGAAACTAACACATACTACTTGGGCCCAAATCGCTACAGTGATGTAGGGCATATAGGCCTACATACCTTAAGCTTAAACTGTCTTAATTCCATTAAATGTTATACAAGCTATATTTTTGGATGGTTAAATTTCATAAAACCACACCAATAGAGGCAAGGTATGAGAGTTGAATCCATTGTAATCGAACCTTTCTCTTTCAACTACCTGACAGCTTGGACCCCAACTTGAGTCTTGAATCAGCATGTAACACAGACTGTCTCTGCCCAGTTGACACGGCCTATGCTCCGCAATGTGGCTCGGACGGAGTGACGTATTTCTCGCCCTGCCATGCTGGGTGTACCCAGATCCCGGGAAATAAGGTACAGCCGGACTCATTGTATTCTGTGAAAACGATTGCCAGTGAATCTGGTAAAAAACTAAAACTAAAACGACAAACAAGAAATAAGTAAAACCAAAATGACCTACCCCCACCCCCCCCTCCCCCAAACTCAAATCCCAACCAAAACCCAACTCAACCCACATAACCCAACACAACTCAACCCAACCCAACCCAACCCATTCGTCAACATTGGTTAACCAATTAAGCATTACAATAATTTTTAGAATGAGGGAAGATTTTAGAATAATAGATCACAATTGCATATTTTCCACATCCAGACATATACAGGTTGCTCATGCCTAATGCCTGATGATCCTGCAACTACCCCCTCTGACGTCATGGTCACACCCACGCCCTCTGCGTTGACCTTTGGCCTTTGTCCATACACTTGCACCAATGTGGTGGCTTTTATCGTGCTGATGGTTCTGTGGGCGATCACTCTAAGCTCAGCCACGTCCCCGCGGATCATCATAATCGTCAGGTAAGACAGACAGGAAAATCAAAACAACCTCGTTTCCAGGATGAGCGACCCCACCATGCGATGTGTGATTCTTGGTTCAGCTCGTGCCGAACTTCTGAAGAAATTATAAGAATAACGTGTGACGTTGAAGTTATAACAATAAAGTTGATTTAGGTGGTACATATGCATATATACGTTCATTCAAAATGCGCTATTGGTAGAGGGAGCATGCGCTTAAGACCGGTGTAGCGTGAATATCCGACTCCATGAAATATGGACTCATTGGTAGTATTGCGCAGGCGTAAGTGTGATAATAGCCTATTTATAGGCCGATTATAGGAGACTTGTCACGTGTGGGGGATTAACCAATAATAGGGAAAAGGAGTCTAATTTTCATAGGAGTCGGATTTTCATATGACACCGGAACATGAGCTGTACATACTGTGGTGCCGGATTCATTTATTTTACCTCTGATAGTAATTTTGTATTGCTGAATCGGCCTAGTTTATGGTTCTAAGTTTGTTAAATTTTGAATAGAACCGGTGAAAAGTACCTTTAATTGTACCCTTTTCGTCTTTATTTTTACTAGCTCCGTCCACCCATCTGACAAGTCCTTGGCGCTTGGTATTAGCCGCGTGCTGATGTTGCTTATTGGTAAGGTTATTCATTCAACGTTTTGTCAATCAATTTATAAACGTTTTCCCTGAAATGGCAACATTTGGGGAGAACGGCACTGCACTGTTATGTCAAAAGCAGAAACCGCCCACCTCTCTGAACACGATCAACCGGCAATGTCCTATAATAAAACGGGACGCGTATATTCTCAGGAAGGTTGGGGCCAATTCATGAATAATTCAGTAGTTTCGATGGGAAAATTGTGTTTATTCATGAGAACAGAACAATGACATGGATAGCATTGTTCTTATGATTTAGTCAACCAGTTACATTAAAACGTTTTAAAGAACGATTGTTGTTGAGCTCGACATCAATCGTTCTTTAAAATGATTTAATGCTATGGCGGATAGCGAGATGAGCCATGGTTACAAAGATATCTTGGTCGAATCCTGCTCACTTTCATCGACTATTTTTTCATCTCCAAATTTATCGTTGAAATAATTAAAATCTAAGGAAAAAAAGAACCTTTGTCTTGCAGTGATTCAAAGGAAAAACTGAATAATTCATGAATTGCCCCTCACCCTCCTTGGAAAAAAATACGCAAACGGGACACAAACCAACACACGTAAGTGTGTATTTGCCTGCAATCGGGGACCCCTATTGTCCATCTTCTGTTTGTACTTCAACTTTATAGGAAGACCTTCCACATGTTTTGTACACGAATCCAGATAGGGGACCTCTCGGGAATTGGGGACCCTTGTGTCCTCTTTTGTTCAACGTCCCCTATTGAATGCAGAGACAAACTCGATGTCACAAACGCGAACAAGGACTAAAACGACGGCCGACTACGTTCTAGTACAGTATGACCTATGTCCAAACATAATCATTCATGGCATAGGCTACACACAACTTTCTAACCGTCCCGGAAGCCCAGACATAAACGATACAATCATTCCAAAAAAAAAAAAAGATGAAGAAAAGATACGAGCCTTCATACGACACCGGCGCACTGATTCATTTAAACTGATAGAGGCCTACACAGAGATTGCCTCATTTATAAAATATTAGTTCTTATCTTTGTCGCATCTTTCCATACAGGTTCCCTTCCTTTCCCGTTTTTGTACGGTGCATGTATCGACTCAGCCTGCCTGGTGTGGCAGACCCTTTGCGGTGAACGCGGCTCCTGTTCTATCTATGACATCGTGCAGTTCAGGCGGACCATCTACGCCTTGACAGCCGCCTTGATTGCCGTACAGTGCCTGGCCTTTGCCGCTATCTGGCTGATTGCTCGAATGAGGGCCAAGCAAAACACGCAAGGGAAAAACGCTAACGGAGAAATGGCGGGAACAGAAGCAGCGGGAAAAGATGGTGCCAAAATGTCGCCACCCAACGGCTCGCAAAATGAGGGGTACGCCAACGAAGAGGGAACTTTCATGTAAGATTTGTTGGATTTCTCTTAACATGAGAGAGCGAAGACTTGATCATGTGAAATCTACTGAGTTTTTGGGGTCATAGGCCTACAACATGCCGTGTCGCGTCGAGAAAATGGCTTAATGTCCTCCGATTTCAACAAGTTCAGCTCTTTCTAAACGTGATAACTAAAAGATGTTAGACCATGTCAATTCAATCAAATTAGGTTTTGCCCTTCACCAACGTTTAAACACTGTATACTCAGTGTACCTCCCGAGTGAAAGATGGAAAAAAATCACTCGGGTGGGACTCGAACCCACGACCTCCTGCTTTCTAGTGCAGATGTCTTACCACTCGATCACCGAGCTAACGGGATCGGTTGGCTGGTTCGAATCTGATGTACAAGCAGCGGGTACCGCATGAACTATTATAAGATGGAATTTTGGTGAAGGGCAAAACCTAATTTGATTTATATCACCCCGACGCAAAATTCAATCTGTCAAATTTCTCGATTTGATGAACGTTATCGTTGTGGATGTTGATGTACATTAGGTTATTGTATGTAGCTAGAAAAATGATGTACAGGCACTTCAAACTAACGAACATTCCAAAGTTACGTACGGTATTTTATATAACTTTATACGTCATAACTGTTTATACAGGCTACTTGCGTTGTTATTTTTCGTACATCATTTTAAGTTTAAGATAGCATACAGTCTTTGGTAAATTCAAAGTAGAGTGTTAACAAATTTCATTTAGTCAGTTATTGCACGAGTTTTATTAAAGAGTTACCATTTTGTTTTATAAGTATACACTAGATTTTAGTTAAGTTACCGGGAAGTTTATACGACAGGTAACGGTTTTGTAGGTAGATTATTATTCTATGGAAATGTACAAGCACAATAAAACACCAGCAAAAAGTTCATTTGTAGGATGTGACAGCATTGTTGATGTACCCTAACGTAGCGCGGCCCCTAACGTGGCGCACTTTGAGTTTTCGCCTGTTGCTCCTAGCTAGAGCAAAAGTTTTAACTTAAATTTCACAGAAAGTGAAATTTTATCAAGTTCTAAACACTCCCGCTCATAAATCACGAGTTTATGTACCCATTACAATGTAAGAAGAAACATGTTTTTTTCGGCGTAATTTTCTGATGTTATTTCGAAGTGCACAGTGAACCCTTTGAAAATGTTCCCCCAAAATTGGAAAATTATTTTCTGACAAATTTCCAGTTGGGTATGTATAAGTAGAGATAATGATGGTTTATCAGAATTTATCAGAGATTTATTCAAGTGCGCCACGTTCGAGAACACTCAGCCGATTTGTGCCCAATTTCCGGACGCCACCGTTTTTGAATTTCGGATTAAATTTCATGACACCGAAATTATTCACGGAGGTTAAAAAGCAAGCATTAATAAGGTAAAAGTACCAGTATTTCACTGAATGAATTTCAAGTTTGTCAACAAAGAAGTTTGTGCCACGTAAGGGAACACCACTATAATGTTTAACAATTGTTGACTGCTGTGATGTGGGATATGTCGTTTTTGAACACCCGAGGGCGCATGGCACCCGAGGCGAAGCCGAGGGTGCTATGCGCCCTCGGGTGTTCAAAACATCACAACAGTCGGCAATTGTTTTGTTATATCGCTGTCACGGATTCTTTGGATTTTGATGTACAAATCACGAAAACAACTGAACAACAGCAGTAAACAACAAACGTGACAATCGAACGCCAACTCACGTGCATGTCGCGTGCCGGCTCGTCTGCTAGTTCACTGCTCCCATTCATGTGTGAAAACATGGTGAAATAGCGTGGGTACCAACGATAGAAGCGTTTCACACATTATAGTCTGGACTCATATTCACTTCCCTTCTTTTGTTCCTTTTGTTTAGACTTGAACTTTTGTTATACAAATAACTTCACGAGGTGACAGATGGAATGTTCAATTTCACGATGCGAATGTCATCGAATAAATTATTCTTTCCATTGCATGAATGTCAAACATTATACATTCCACAAGGTCCATGAGGCGAAGCCCACCGAATTAAATTATTCTTTCCACTGCACGAATGTGAAACATTCATTATTTGTATTATACAGCACCTGAATCAATCCTCGTCATCTGATTGATGACGATTGAGCAACCAATTGTGTGACCGTGCAATGGAACTACATGTAGTATTATTAGCCAGTTCCATTCTAAGGTGAGGAGGGAAGTAGTATCCTTACATGATAGTTGTATATAGACATGGCACCACGTGATCTGAAACCACACACCCAAACCCAGACATTACCTCATCCACATTGGAATGCATGAACCCCAACTTACTAAATGAATAATGTATACGATGTACTGAGACACAATAAACCAAGCAAGCATCGAAGCAACAACTATTATCCATGTGCTAGTGACAAGCGCACTACATTACAATGTCATTTAAAAGGGATCATGGGATAAAATGTTCTTAGGACCACAGTCATTTTGTACAACTTTCTGATCCTTTTAAAAATGCACGAAAACTATTTGACTCTCCTTTTCGGTTAATTTCATTAAACATTTACAATTTCCATGCTTTTGCGAACAACTGAGGGCGCTGTAACTGTAATGTCGTTTCAGGGATTTTCTGTTCAAATTGTGAACCCAAAAAATACTCATTGAAAAAGTTTGTTCATTGGCTTACTGCCATGTACGACACATCAAATCACCGAATGAAATTCACGACAACAAAACTAATTCAAAGTTCTGGCACCTTTTGGTGCTGAAATAGCTGTAACATTGAGGTTTCTGCCTGAAATGACATCA
Organism: Patiria miniata; assembly: GCF_015706575.1. NCBI lineage: Eukaryota > Metazoa > Echinodermata > Asteroidea > Valvatida > Asterinidae > Patiria > Patiria miniata. The sequence continues at coordinate 7,666,776 of NW_024037067.1, forward strand.
CACTTTTGCTCATGAATATGGAAATTGCATGTTAGCATAAAAAAACAAACACACACACACACACCCATACTTGTTTCACATGACTAGTGTGGACTTTCCATTGCTTTCGTGTAGTTAAGAAAAACCAGTGAAAAAACTCATTTTTCTCAAACTGTGAAAACTCTTTCAACCCAATTTTTTTTCTATGATTCCCTTTAGTGTTTCTCTTCATTCTGCTACGGATAAACCTAACCCAAAAATGCCTCTAAACCTGTTTTCCAGAAATGGGGAAACACTGTGTGGACGTGGGCAAGTCCACACAACGTCGGTGCTACCTACATTATGTGGACGTCTTTTGTTCGGAAGTCCACACTGCGTATGTAAGACAAGCTCACCCACACACACACCAAAATACTCTTGAAAATCTCAAATTCAGAATTGAAAATAAGGTTAAATGGACAATATTTGCATGTCCCTTTAAGGCACAGAGTATTTAGTGGAGGGGATTGCTGTTCAAATTGTGAGCCTAAACATTTGCTCATTAAAAACATTTGAGTATGAAGTTTTCTCATTGGCTTACCGTGATGCACTGCTACTACAATGAATCACCAAAAAAAGAGAATATTTACTTCAGTTAAAAGAAAAGAAAAGCCACAATTCTGTCAACTTTTGATGCTCAAGCAGCTGTAGCACTGTTTCTGCCTTGGATTATATCACAGTTTTGCTCATGAATGTGGAAACTTGCACTGGCATAAAAACCAAATACGCACTAAAACACCCCTGAAAGTGGCAATATGAATATTGGAAATTCAAGTTAAGTGCGGTACAAAGGTGTCTTTTCAAGGATTGCATTGCCTGCTTTGTCCCCTTGTGCTTACAGCAGAACTTTTGACACAGGTTCGTCAGTCCAATACAGTGGCCAAACGTTCAAACTTCCATACATTTCTGTTGGTAATACTGTCTCCAATGAACATTGCGAGTTGTTCTCAGCAATATTGTATAGCAGCCATCCAAATATCTTACAATATACTGAGGGTGACAGTCCAAGTTTTACTGCCGTATACTATTACAACAAGACTGATTCTACTGTGATAACAAATGAATGTTCTTTCAGCTGCCTTGGTAATGGGGATATGCATATTTGTAAGATTGTTACTTGCCCTCCAACAAGCCGCTTTCCGCGCCTTTATACATCCTTCTCCGCTTGCATGCTCACCATCAGGGCTGCCGTGAGTTGCTGCGGCATGTGAGAGAAGAATTGAGATGGGTTCCTGGGCAAGAAGTGGTTGAGATCACTGTAGAGGAATTCAAGGAGCAGTTGAGAAAAGTGGCGAATTGGAAAGCTCAGGATGTTGACCATGTACATGGATATTAGCTTACGAGTCCCGGCAACCAGCCACTACAGGGATGTCACGTGCACGGGAATCTCCTATTAAAGTTAATGACTGAAGGGAGGACTGATATGCATGTTTATGAAGGATTGCAATAAAAGAAGTGTTGTGTGTTGAGATATGAGCCTGGGGACATAGCTCGACTTGAGTAGGTCAATTGATGAGTTGACAGATAATACCTTTAAAACACTAAACTTAAATAATACTATTCATAACATTGATGTTATGGCAATGTCAGCTTGAACTTTCCCGGATCACCTCGATCGGGAACATACATGCATATTACGTGATTAGTCATATAATTTGCACCAGCTTAAATCATCATGCCGTTTGCTATGACAAGATGCTCAGTCACGCGTACCATCACCAGGCTAGGCACGACGACGCATAGTGCAGCTTGGCATTTGTTGTTAATGTCAATGCATGCACAAGAATCTGTACAATAGCCTGCGCGCCTGGCGGCAGCATGATTCAGATGAGGACTCTCGCCAAAAACTTCTTATTATGCGACGACGACATGACGATGTTGCCCGCGTTTTTCATAGTCTGGCTAGATGTGTAAACAGCCCGGAATGTTGAGCGGTATAATGTAAATCGCGTATACAGAGGGGAAGATGGGGATGCACCACGGTAGCAGGGGAACTGGTGTCGGATTTTCAGCTGCTATCTACTGATGAATGCGGCGTGAATGGGTGGTTGATGTGTGCCTCTTTCCTCGACTCGATGTCTGCCTAAATAGCTGATAAGGTGTGTATCACCATATTATGGTCTAACACCCACTGACTATTCAATCGTTACTTCGAATGTGAAGGCTTATCCTTATTAATTTTGATTAGGTTTGGTTTGTAAAGTATTGGTAAATTAAATCCAGTTGTTTAACGAAAAATTAAAGCCAGTTGGTAAAGCTGTCATTAAAAGCACCGTGTTGACGGCACCAGGCCCTACCTTTTTAAAGGCATTCTAAAACGGATGGAATAAATGCATCTCATTTGTTGTCAGGCCACATCACTGTCTCAGATACGATTTTATACCTGATAAGATCTACTCGTATCATACACGCCTCAGGTTGAAATCGGAACAAACATTTTGTCGTTCAAATCGTGTCTCACAGTCTATGAAACAGCAAGATTATGGGGATATTTTGCGGTGAGTCATGTGCCGGTTAGAACGAAGTCTAGAAAATCATATCCTAAATTCGTTAATTCGCGTTTATATCGAAAATGTACCTTACGTTTTCCAAACATTGAATGTGAAACTATGGGGCCTAGTGTTAATTTCGACTGAGTCTGTTATCATAACCATGCAAGCCAGTCTAGCGTCGAGCATAAATTGATCGATATAATTATGCACGTATATATAGTAATAATTACGGTAATTTCTAAAGACACAGACCTTGACATAGAACGAACCGTATAATCACATGTAAATGACACTATGCTGTATAATGAACGTTATGCAAGCTATGCAAGCGGTCCATTACAGTGGCGCATCTAACATTAATACAGGGTGATTAAAAAAAAAGAAACCCAAATGTCGGAACTATTGTTTTACTGAAGTTCTGCATGTAGCACAAAATCTAGGATATGAAAGCCCAATTCATACGCTTTCTTTTAGTACAAGAATCATTCGAATCACTCATGTACTTTTCAAATTACGGAATTTTAAACACAACCACCGTTTTAAGGTTCTGTCCACGGATCACAACAAAGTTAAGTGTTTTTTTCAACAAAATGAAAATAAATCACATAGGGATGTGTGTGAATTGTTTTCGTTTTGGTGAAAGAACGCACGTCTTTTTTTGTGATCCGTGGACAGAAGCTTAAAATGGTGGTTATGTTTAAAATTCTGTAACTTGAAAAGTACATAGTACCTTTTTTGTGACTCACCCTGTATAGTTGCGAGTTTTCCCAAGATACGGCGTCGAACAAAGACTCGGTCCATGACACATTTATAAATGTTTTCTTTTCCCAGTCTCGCTTTGAATTTCATCATGCAGAATCAATCGTCGTGTGAAGCACAACATGGAAATAATTTTGAAATACAAAATAGGGTGCAGATTGCAGTGGGTGCGTCGTTTTCGTTCAAAATGCTTTTCCCCCCAATATTTATTTGCATTGTAAAATTTATTGAATGGATTTCTTTCAGCAGAGTATGGATATCGGCCTACCATCTTTATTTTTAATATCTTGACACTATGAATTTTGATGTCGTATCATGATATCAGTACGAGGGGATGATAGATTGAGTAGTCCACGCGGCACACTGCACCTGCTTCCACGCCCTGCAGGCAATTTATAGATCTAGTCTCGGACCAATATAAACATCAGCTCCGAAGAAAATGAAATTCCAATTTTACCAAGTCCGAATGATTAATTCCTTCACTTAAAAAGCCTAATGTAACATATGGAAATGTTACATTTTAATAAGCGGCTAACAGTCGGTATATCGAGCGGGAACTGAAAATGTGCTCATATACAGTGAAGGACACGACGTGTGCGTGCGAAGCGCGAGCGCTCCACGCAAATTTCGCTATCATAATAAATTTTGTCTGGAGGCAAAAAGCGGGCTGGTTATGAGTCATGAATGCTGGCTGATTATAGGCGTACACAAAGTTATATTCGTTTTCTTTACTTTGATATTTGAACTAAACAGAGATTGTAGTTCGTTATTCCTAGTATCAAGGCATTCACTGTCTGCTCCCTAGCGGGAAGTGATTCCTTCAACTCGAGTACTCGCGAAGACATTACTCGCGAGAAGTCGACTAACTACTCTCGCGTGAGTAGTTGACCGAATTCCCATGGAGACGTATGACAATTACACGCTTATTGCGTATTTTCATTCAAATAATCAACGAGAAAATATAGCGTGTCAGTAACAACGTTTCACAGCAATTCAATTTGGTTTTCTTACCGTGTGTGCTTTTGTTGCTTTTTGGTCAATAATAGGTTGAACATCTATTTGTTGAGTGTTTAATTCATAGGAGAGAGGGATGAGAGAATCGATTCCTTGTTTGCAGATAAGCCATGAACCCCAAACACGACGGGAGGCGTCGATGATTGAGACTCTCCTCCACTTTCCAAAAGAAAAGGCCTACTTGCAAAAACAAAACTTGCTGAAGATTGTCACTCATACTTCTAAGACTTTGAAAAATAAACAACTGTTACAACTCACTTAGGAGTGGAAAATGTCTTTTAAAAATAAAAAAAACGTCCTGTAAGGTGGTTTTCGAGATGTCTATTCAAGATCGCAGTAAAGAATTGATGAACAAACACAAAACTCCTTTTTCCCTGTTTCATGCGTGTTGTACAACAGTCGGAACTTAGTATAGATTCATTTTCTTCTTGCAGAAAGATTCAAGGCAAGACTTGGAGCGACGAAGCGAGGAGACTAGTTCAGTTAACTACGGACACACCGTTGATTTACACATAGAACGATTTATTGACGACGCCAGCCATGCCGTATATTGACGAACTTCTAGTGCGAAAAGAGCGGGAACTGACACAAACGGTTGAGAGCGTGACGCTACTGAGTTCCGAGGACCGTGACACGGCCATTGTCGCAGGTACCATCGGGGCGGCACTGGTGATAGTATTCACTGTGGTTGTCGTCATCGTCTGGTGCTCTTACCACAACTATCCTTCGTCAACGGAGCGGGTGCGGAGAAAGAGAAGGGAGTCAGGGTACCAAGAACACGCCCGGGTGAGGCTTGGAAATGATGTTTCGCGACAATGAGGTTGCGATTGTCATGGTAACCAGAGACTGAATATTTCACATCGTGAACAGAGCAGTTTGGGGTTTGGCGAGGGATGGCAACTCCTGGAGATTTTCAGTGTTACTCTGAATCGAACCGCTTCGTGCAGATTGTTAAATATGGAAGACTTTTGAATATCATTTTGCTAGAAATGAGCAGTGAATACAGAATTTGATAGGCCTACATAATACAGCCTGAAAGTTGACCCCTGGAGGCGCGCTTCTGGACCCATAGAATAGGACAATTTGCGTGTAAAAGTCGGAGTTTTTAACATTATTTTTGATACGTTGATTTCTTAAGAAAATCACCATCGGAAAAAAAGGCCTTTGTAAAATTGTGACTAGCTTCTCAATTTATGGAAACTGAAAAATCGCATGACGTGAAAGAGAAATATCGTACCAAAAATTGACCTCTCACTTCCGAAAATCTCAAATATATTTGGGCTAGTGGAACTCGGAGCACTCGTACAAAGATGAAAAATTATGAAATAATTTTGTGGCAGTCATTGGGTAAAACTTAATGTCTTTTTTGGGACACATACTTTTTTTGGAATAAAATTGAAGGCCTTATTATCATTTACAAACAAATCTAAAGAAACCGTTGATAAGAACTGTTTTCAAGCAAGCCCGACTAAATCTATAATCCATAGGATGTAGGTGGATACATTTTCGCGTTATTAGTATTTTCGTTCTCACGCAAATACGCGATGTGAAAACAAGCGTAATCGAACAAGGAGACCTAGGTACGAAAATCCAGATGTCAAAGGTCGTAAATTCGTTTACCCATTTACAACTGATTTCTCATTATTTTTTCTTGTGAATTGCCGAGATAAATTTCCAACATGAATGTTTCTCAGGGGGTGATTACAGGTAGAAGTCATTCTGTCGAAAATTATAGCAAGAGAAAGAAGGGCAATCCAGTGTAATGCCCCTAGAGGGATCGCGGAGGGGTCCGGAAGCTCAGTCAATGGCGAACTTTAATACGGGCGATTCCCAATAGTGCGCCTCCAAGAGTTTGCAACGCGTTGGCCAATCACAATGCGCAAAATCTGTCGACCCAATGCGCGTTTGGAAAAGGTCGACTGATTTCGTGCATTGTGATTGGCCAACGCGTTGCCAACTCTTGGAGGCGCACTATTTGGAATCGCCCGTATTGCAGGCTCTATTGTTACATTTTTGTGAACTGTACCTGTCAAACAACCATGGGCCATACTTAAGAAATTGTTGCCACAGTTGGAATCTCCGGGTCAAGCCTGAAAACAAGGCCACATTGCCCCGGAAGTCATGACCGTTGAAGTGCCCGGGAGTCATGACCATGGCATCATTTGTGCTCTAAGGTGGCAAGGGGATTTTTTTTTGGGGGGGGGGGGCAACCCCATGCCCCCCCCCCCCCAGCGCGAAGTCATGGCCATACAAGCAGGCGCGGCGGTTCTAAAGCCTATATTTAAAGGGGGCTAGCAGGGGTGGATCCAGAAATTTTTGCAGGGAGGCGTACAGAAATGTAGACGATTTTTTTCTCCGGACACATACGCATCCGAAAATCAATAGGTGGGGGTTCCTACCATATTTTCAATGGGGAGCGCTGATGAAATCCTACAATCAGACACACTATATTAACTAATAGTTCACGAATGGCTACGCCTCTGGTGGACAGGTTCGTTATGATCAATACAATTTCCATCAACAGGGGGGGGATAGGGTTTGACTGCTATTTCATTTTTTTGGCATTTTTTTTGTTACGGGGCTAAACAAAAGTTTTTGGGGGAGGGCCCCAGCAACCCCCCCCCCCCCCCAGCACCGCGCCAGCATACAAGGTACCATGGTACTGAAGTCAGCTCATAGTTTAGGAAGTCGCATCATGAACCTAGATGACACCTGATGGCATGGGAATACATTTGTAGAACTTAACAATACACTTGGAATTCTTGGTATAAGTCATGGTCTTACAGTTAACCAGAAAGGCACCCACAATCCTGGGCATCAGTAACCCCCATTGGTATCATAAAAAAGTCACAACTCCCGCACCTGGGTTGCTTTAGTAAAAAACAAAACACAATTATCACCTCAGATTAAAAGACAACCATGAAAAAGATAATTTTGAAAGATACTAGGTTTTATTTATTGTACCTTCATTTGGTTAAAAATTACAATAATGTATTGCACACGGACAACCCCAGTAAAGTGACTTGTCATAGAACAACAAACAGAACAAAAGTACAGTTGGTTCAAAGATATTTTCAATTGAAGATTTTGAGTATTAAGCTTGCTATTCTTGTAGAACTAAAAAAAAAAACCAAGTAAACTTAAAATGATCAAGGCCTAGGAGGGGCATTATGAGGGAGATGCATATAGTTGGTGAGAAGTGGGTGACAAGTAAAATGGATAATCTAAATAGTGCTTATGAATAATTCATGGTTTGAGGGCCAATTTGGGTCATGTAATTGAGTACACTCATTTGGTCTGTACATTGTTGATATTAAATAAACAGAGGTCATTGTCTCTCCAAATGACTCGTACTACAAAATATTACATCTTACTATCTTTGAGGTTTTATAAAGTGCACCTTGAGCAGGGTCATTTTTTTTTTCTTAAAATGCAAAGAGCAATGACCAGGAATGTATTAAAACAGCTTTGCTTCCTACATGAAATCAATCACTATGGATCTTGTTCACTGAGCATAAATAACAAGTTAATCTCTTTGGGAATCTACTTTTGGGGAAAAAATGGTTGTATTTGTTCTTAAGCAAGTGTTTTTTTTTTATGAAATACATAACTCGAGGCAGGATTTTTGGAATTACTTGAAGTAAGAGCTTTCAGGTAAGCAAGTTGGCATGTGCAAATGAAGTGCAAATGAAGTGCAAATGGACAATGCCCTGCATACATCTACATATGTATTTGAATAAAGTCGCTTGATTTCGGGTTGGAAAAAACTTTAAAATGGAATCCGTGTTTTTTTACATCCCATCTTGCATTAGGCATCATTTATATGCAACTCTGCAAGATATCCCTGCATTTTGAAAGAATTACAGACAATTTCAATGCTAAAGAACACGATTCCTGTATTAAATGTCTGAGATTCTGATAATGTAGAGTAGAGGTACATCTGTCTGCACATCACACTGTTGACGTTATATGTAAATTAAAAAAACAAATCCTATATACAATATGCACATATACATAGATGTACAGTATTTACAATACTTATAAAATGAACTTATTATATCAATATGATTCTTGCTGTGTGTTAAAAGCAGTGTGGAAAACTGTTGACTGATGACGCTGGTTTGGAAGGTTAGCCAAGTATGACTGAGCTGCTGCGAATATTGTTTTACTACTTGAAAATTGTCATTTTACAGGGACAATATTTGAATTCAAGGGAGCAGCTTAAAAGCAAGCTCACAACCAATTACAGTGGAATCTCGATAAGTCAAACCTTGGGAGAATTGGCTTAAATTTTGAGTTAAGCAGAGTTTTGAGTTATCCAATGGATTTTCTATTCGACAACAATTGACAGGTATAAGTTTTTACTTTTGAGTTAGAAAGGTTTTTGAGTTAACAGGTTATGACTTGTCGAGATTTCACTGTATAAGCAGGAAATGATTCTAGACTTAGGTCATTTCACCAACTGTAGCTCCTGACGCTTGTGCATACAGAGAGACTTCTATTGACACATCACCATTAATATTAAACCTACCGAAGAAAGTGTTCTTCATGCTGTGTTCAGTGCAAATTGGCATAAAGACACGAAATTTGGCACATATGTTCTTCATGCATGACAAACAAAACCTGATATAGGGTCACTTCGTCCCAACTCATTAATTTGGCTAATTAACCCTCGTGCTGTTTTAATAGTCACAGAGTAAAAAAATCAATCCTCTTCCCCTGCCATGCCTTTTACACACGCTAGTCAACAACAGTCAGATCATATTTTAAGCAAGCACTGTGACTAGTCAAATTCAGTCAACAGACAAAAGCAGACAAGTGGTAGGCACAGCTGGCTTATCAATCACCTACAGTCAAACCGTAGCTAGCTGTATCAAGTTACATAAACAGTTACATTTACAAAATACTATAGTAGTAATAAATAAACAGTAGTTCTGGTGATTTGTGCCTCATTTTGAAGTGTTGGGTAACAACTGCGCTAATTTGCCTAATGAATAAGTCATTAGGAAGTAACCCTATATCAGGTTGTGTTTGTCATGTATCAATGACCATCTGTACCAAGTGTTGGACTTTTATACCAATATGCACACTAGGCCCCCATGCTGCAAGAGGTAGGGGACCATAGACCATTATCATGTTGCGGCCATCTTGATTTTTCCCATTCAAATCAACGTAACCAAAGCAAGGATGGAAGGAAAAATAGTCTGGATCCTTTTTGCACAAAAACGTTATCATTCAGTACTGTTATTGGATACAGGGAACATGACTTAAATGGATGCAGCATGATAAATGTCTGTGACAATAATGAAGGCTCGGTGAATCAAACTGTGAGCGCTTAGAAGCAAATGAACACACATTGAATCCAATACATGTATCTGTAGAGTTAAAGGTATAGTCCATCATTTGTAATTTCTGCATTTTGTTCGTTTGAAGCAACAACAGTGCTCAAAAACTAAAGGAGGGTGCTAAACAGCTAACCCGATGAACTTTCAGCTCAGCTTCAGCTGTATATTCCGAGAAAAACAGCATTCTGGGATCTCGATTTCAAAATAAAAGTTGCTGAATCAGTTTTGAATTGGGCCTGAATTCAGCGTCCGAGACACGTTCTCACTGAGCCGATTGCTGCTACGCGATATCGCGCAAATCCAACGAATTATAGCAACTGAGGACGCGTGTGCGTCGTGCCAAAGCTTGCGCGCGCTTCGCCAAATAAAAAAAACGAACTACTAATGGAAATTTCCAACGGTGTGTCTTAAGACGCACCGTTGGAAAGGCCTTCTTTCGTTGATTTCTTCAAAATGACAGCTTGCCAGAAAGAATAATTTCACAGGGAGTTTAGTCCCCTGACTATCTTTCAACCAAGCATGGTTTTCAACAATAATTACGCCAGTTACTTTTTGGATGGCTGCAAATGATGGACTGTAGCTTTAAAGAAACAAGGAGAGGTTGGCGAAAACTGACTGGCACATAGCCCAATGCTGGCAGGTGCAGAGATCTAATAGTGATTTCTCACTAACTATGGTCATTAGTCACAAGGCTTCCAAATGCACTTGAGTGGTTTCATGCATAAAAAAGAGGCTGGGGAATTCAAAGCAGGCCAATAGCTCTCTCTCAAACATGGCCATCTCGGTAGGAGAGCTACAGTGTCATGACCTAACGGTTAAGAACACCGGACTCATGCTCTGGTGTTTCAGAGGCAACAGTGGCGTGGGTTCGAGCCCACCGGGTGGACACTTGTGCCCTTGAGCAAGGCACTTAACCATTATTGCTTTGTCCTTCGGATGGGACGTTAAGCCGTAGGTCCTGTGTCTTGTGTAATCCAGTGCACGTAAAAGAACCCAGTGACACTTATCGCTAAGAGAAGGGGTTTGCCCCGGTGTTTCTGGCCTCCTGTATAACTCCCACGCGGAGTATTTAGGAGACGAACCAACCAAGAACCAAGAATTGCAAAGTCTGCGTATTTTATGCAATCAAGCACGCATTGCGCAGTGTTGAAAATGTTCCAAACGCACGCTTGTTGCTCGAAATGTGTTCGAAATACGACGCAGCCGATGCACATTATGCAAGTTGACGCTCAAAATGCTGATGCACGTGGCCGGTCTGTTGCAAATGACGTCATTTGAGAGAGACCTAGATATGCAGGTAGTTGATGTTTTGAATGTGGCCTCTTGGAGGCAAATGCTTGGCATCAAATAATTGAATCCTGTATATGTACAAACAGTTTTTGAAACCATCTGGTATGTGATAGCAGGGGCACCATAGTCCATACAATGTATTGTGCAATAGTTGTGGTATGCAGGCATTGTGAAATAGGTGAAAAAGGGCTTTATGAAATATCTGCTATGCCTGGATATAATATTAGAGTTGACGATGGTACTACAGCGCATCCCAAAATACCCGCAACATTTTTTTTGCGAGACTCTAGCATTATTTTTATATCATTTTAAAGCTTGGAATCTTAATTTTATCCCTGGTAAGTATTGGTTTGATTTTCAAAAGGGTTTTGAAATTATAACCGTTTTCAAGGAAAATCAATCATGCGCATTTTTTCTAATGTGGAAATGCTTCATGTTCATTATGTGACGATCTCGTTGCCTTTTACTTTCTGTGTTTCCTTGTCTTTTCGATCCACGTACACTTTAAATAAATTCACAATATTGTTTTTCGTTTCAAGCTCAGTGTGTTTTAATATAAATCAACTTTTTTTTGTTTTTTTTCAACAGCTTGTTGACTCAAGTTTGCATCTGATGTACCGCATCATCAACTTTCCTTCAAATGGTTGAGTTTGTTTTCTACATGCCTTTATTTGAACACGAATAATTTAAAAATTCTTTTAATTATCAAACCAATACTTGCAAGGGATAAAGTTAACATTCCAAGCTTTAAAATGGTATCAAAATAATGGCGGTACGTATTTCCTCGCCGACACTAGAGCCTCGCAAAAATAAAGTTGCGGGTATTTTGTGACGTAGTGTACATTGTATTAAGTGGTGGACAAAAATGGGTCGGTGGTGGTAGTCATGGTTGATTATGAAAATGACTCCACTCAAATTGATGGGAGCTATTTTGGCACAGTCACTAGGCTAAAACAAGCCAAACCATTTCCCCATACAGATTGACACAGTCGACTTTGGGAGGGTAACGTAGGTCCTGATGTGCATGCTGTACTATCCAGAGTCATATTGCTGGGTCCGGAGGGTTCAAGGATGACGTCTCGTCAATCTAGGAAGAAGATGTTGGTGAAATGTGCAGCGCATAGTCTCTTGACCTCCTCTGGAAAATGATAAACAAATAAACAAACAAAAGTAAGATTTGAAACCTTGCACGGTGGTGGTAGAACTAGTGAAGGTTTGCGGTAACACCATGCGTAAATCTCTTTTGGGAAGATGTGTGGTTCTGAAAAAAAGTTTTTTTCAACCAACTGGTTCTTGTCAGAACCATACATCTTCTCAAAAGAGATTTCCACACGGTGGTACCGCAAAGCTTCACTAGTTAAGCAAACAAACAAATAATGACAAGTGAATAGGACTGGCTTAGCACATTTGTCAACCACATAAGTACATACAGTTTGTATTTCTAAAAGAAAACAAATATATAAGGTACCTAAAGCAAGACCTAAATCTTTTTTTCTTCATTTTCTGCATTCATACTAGTTCAACCAAGAGAGATGTCAGAAACATGAAAAAAAGTTGAAACTTAGAATTAAGCAACACTGCTTTTTTTTTAATAATTCTTTTCCTTTGAGTGAGTTTTAGAAGCATGTTGGTTTTTCTGCCAGAAGTAAATGTACATAGGATCATTTGTCTATTTTTTGCATTTTTTCGTCTGAAGCAACAAAATAGCTCAAAATTAAGGTGCATAACAACTAACCTGTGGGAGTTTTAGCTCAGTGGCAACTATACATTTTGAGAAAGCAGAGAAACATTTGCACACTTTTTAGGTCTCGTAACTGAATTCTGTTGTTTAAGAACAGTGTGCCCGTGGACACACTTTTTTAAACTGCTTTTAATTAAGGTTTTCTGCTGAACAATTCCATTTCAGGCAGAATAATTTCACGGGGTACTTGGTACCATCCCTGTCGTCACTTTTCTGAAAGATTTTTTTATGAAATTGGTAGGTTTGTTTCCACGTTTTTGCAAATGTTCCTACATGTTTCTAAGAGAGAGCTTTCTGGAGAAAGTAACAAGTTGATGTTCTAGTTCTTTCTTTTCCTTACCGTTTATTTCCGTGAGGGTTGCATTTTTCTGATTGATGACGACGTAGAATTCTCGCTGGTCAGATTTCTTGCCGACGACCCAACAATCTGACATGGTCTTCATTAACGTCTCACCGTCCTCTTCAAATCTGAAACAAAATGCCATAACAAATTAGTTTAAAACTCATTAATTCAAACTTCTCAGAAATGGAAGAATGACTAACAATTTGTCACAAAAAGAAGGTGAGAAAAGTGATAACAAAGCTAGAGTTTAAAAAAACCCTGGTAAATGCTGAAATGAGACTGGGATTACAAAATGGGCCTTATTCACGAGTCGGCCATGTTGAATTGAAAGTGAGGTAAAATCATTTTTGGAACTTGCGAAGAGAAATGAAAGCAAGTACATTACTAAATAATTCAAGTCTGCTTAAATGAATAATTTAAAATTTGTAATTAAACATTCCCTAATGTTTTAAGCCAGATTAAAAAAAAAATAAAGTAACATAAGGCTGCATAAATAGTATGGTGCCATTCCATGCAACAGTTAACAATTTATGAAATACATTCAGGGAACACAACAAAAATGGCTACCTCATGAATAAGGTCCATGGCAATTAGATCAATCCTCTTTCACTAACATGTTTGCAGAATAGGAATCCTTAAATATAAAAAAGAATTATTTGAAAAAAGTACTAATGCTATAATTTGCTGTGCTTCTTTTCAAGAGAACTTTTCACCTTGTAAAATCTGCATTGATGTCGCTAATGAGTCGAACCATTTCGGGACTTATCGTTGCGCTGGATGTCTTGCGGTTGTGTACCGTTGTCTTCTGGGCCAAGTTCATCTGATTGAAGTAGACAAACTTGAAATCTTGACTGGCACTACTGAGGCAGGAGTAAAATGATAACACAACACATTTCAAAATGAGGACAAACTCTCTCCACCAATATTTAAATATATCAAATATAATATTTGAAGCTGGCAATGAGCAATACAACATTTCAAAAAAACAACCCCAAAACTCAATAGACCCCTCTCATAAGACGCCATCTTCGCAAGAACATTACAACTGCATGTTCAACGCCATCAGGTGTGTGCGCCCGCAGTGTGCAAAATGTTCTAAACACACGCACATGTTGCTCGAAATTTCTTTGAAATACGGCGCAGCCGATGCGCGTCACAAAAAATTGACACCCAAAATGCCGATGCATGTGACAATCAGTAGGAAGTGATGTCATTTGAGAGAGACCTATAAGAGTACACAACAGGTAGGCTAGGCTGACTGCCTATTTGTGCACAAATTAATATTGAAATGAAGTTGAGCCCGTGTTAAAGGTTGTGAGAATGCAGAATAAGGAACTAGCCATTCTCCTACTCTATCGGGCATGCAACTGGGAATTTAGAAGAACCAAGGACATTCCAAACCACACAAGACTTTGCACAGTGTTTTTCAATTTGTAATGGCATTCCTGAGAAGTTAAAAACGAGGAAATCAGCAGGTCCGAGGAAAAGTTGCATGCCTGCTCTACGCTTCAATGCTTATATGAAGATGCTACAGGTTTGTAAACATTCAGAGTAAACTATTTGTGTGTGCTTTGCGTCATGCCTGCGATAGGTGTGTGAACCAGTGTGTACGTGTTCTACATAACCCCTGAGGACAGACACACAAAGGGAGAACAACAGATCCTTTCAGTCCTCGGGAGTTGGGTCTTTTGTTCAAAACGGGACTCTGTAGTAGGTTCGTGTGCTTAGTCTATGGGAGAATGTTTTATTACAGGGACAAAGGGAAACACAAAGCATTGTCCTCGGGAGTATAGTAATACAAGAGTGTATGCACAGTGTGTCCCTCTCATTAGTGGTCATGTAGCCCCATCTACTGTCCACACACGGAGTCCACATCTGTGTGAAATATGGAGCCATACTCAGGCAGTGGTCAGACTTATAGTTACCAGTACTAAGTATCTGTTTTTACCTGCTTCCTTTCCTGTTTGCGTACTGTTCCCCAATGTCCGATGCCAGACTACTGAGTTGTGGACCAATGAAACTGTCAATATTTTTATACCAGTCTAATGGTGGTATAGTTGAACCTGATGACAAAAACCAGAATAGAACATTCAACCATAATCATCCGTTTTGTATCACAAAGTGAACACTTTTCAATGATTGATATCAATAATAAGTTCTAAAAGTTCAAGTGATGGGAATGCTCCCTGTGAATGACTTTCCACAAAAGAAGGAAAACTTAACAATCACTAGCAGTAACTTATTACAAAATTTAGTCCAATGGGGTTTTGTGTGTGAAAGATACATAAATGTAGTATAGGTCAATAGATATGAAAGGCTAGACTACCAGCTACCACACATACTGTGGCCTTTGTAGCCTCATGTTTTGTCCTTTGTGTATCCTTGGAATCAATTTTGAATGACACTCCCGTCCTGAAAGTTGAGAGAAAATAAATCGACCACTTCAAGGTTAACTTACCGTCAACCATCAGGCATACTGTTGCACTGAGGGCCTGCAGAAGAGAAATACAAATGTTTATTCAAAAGTGCCAATTTTATTGAAAAGTGCCAATTTATCAATAGATGAACCTTTTTCTGGTGGGGGAGGGGGGGGGGGGGGAGGGGTGGATGGGGGATGCTAATCATCCTTACTTGCAGCAGAAGCTGAATTGCGAAGGACGCAGCTACAACATGGTCAAGCCAAAGGCACGTAAAGGTGCCTTAGGCAGCTGCCATACGACCAATATCTGACCACGGCCAGAATGAAAGTGTTGATTTTTGTGGAGGAAGGGACACCAGAGAAGCCAGAGAACAACCCACGTGGCACAGGAGAAAATCAACAACTCTTCTCACATATGACCCTAGTCGGGAATCAAACCCTGGCCACAGTGGTGAGGGGCGAGAGCTTTATGCACTGCGACACCAATGCCACCCTATTTTAAATTTAACTTTTATAATAGCTCTGTATGGAATAGGCTCCAATGTACATGTGACATCTTACTGGACAGGGTGAGTAAAAAAAACTAAACCCAAATGTCGGGACCATTGTTTTACTGAAGTTCTGCATGTAGCACTTTCAAAATCTAGAATATGAAAGCCCAATTCATAAGCTTTCTTTTAGTACAAGAATCCTTCAAATCACTCATGTACTTTTCAAGTTACGGAGTTTTAAACACAACCACCATTTTAGAGTTCTGTCCAGGGATCAAACAAGTTCAGTGTTCTTTCAGCAAAACGAAAACAAATCACATAAGGATGTGCGTGAATTGTTTTCGTTTTGCTTAAAGACCGTACACCTTTTTGTGATCCGTGGAAAGACCTTTAAAACGGTGGTTGTGTTTAAAACTCTGTAACTTGAAAAGTACATGAGTGATTTGAATGATTCTTGTACTAAAAGAAAACTTATGAGTTGGGCTTTCATACCCTAGATTTTGAAAGTGCTACATGCAGAACTTCTCTAAAACAATGGTCCCGACATTTTTTATTATTTGTTTTACTCACCCTGTACTTGAGAACCATTTCCCTCATCACGCATGCTGGTATACACAGCTTATATAAATGGTGAATGATAAACAGTGCATATGAACCGGCCAAACACTCAATGTTAGAACACATAACATCTTTGATTTTGTTCACACAGAGTCTATTGTGTTTGGACCTACCCTGTAGACAACAAGGTGCAGCTCTTCTATGTGGGATCCATTATTGACAAAGATCTTTGGAGGTCGAATTTGACTGGAAGACTGTTGGTCGTGAGGATCTGTCGGCCCCGTCACAAATCTGACAAAACATGACGACAAAGAGATGTGCAGAAATTGAACATCAAATTTAAGTGCAGCATAAAAAGTCTTATGAAATAAAATGGTCCTATGAAAATAAACCGACAAATCCTAGTATGCATGTGGAAGTTATCATTAGCCACAAACTTGAACCTGATAGTCTATACAACACAAAAATATTCAAATAAAGTCATGTAATAGTCAAGTCAAAGCTACATTAATTAACACTTTAATTAATACTACAGCAAAATATTAACTTACTTGCCATAGTGCGTGCTACCTAGCGTCTGGTTTGATTTGATTGTAGTTTCCTTAAGCTGGAAAAAATTACATAAGCAAAAATGAAAAACAATTACTGCACATACCAGAATAAATATGTAAAATACTACATCTGGCTTACAGGAAGTCAAGTCTGTCCCGAGTGTCTATGGCCCATTAGGCCAGTGTTTATCTCCAGTTTCCCTGGCATGAAATGAATATTTCTATTCCCCCTGAATGAGATGCCAGTCCATCGCAGGTTACTCCCCAGCTAATGCCAGTACCCATTTATACTCCTGTGTGGAGAGAGGCAAGTGGGGATGAAGTGGCTTGCCCAAGGACACAACACATGACCAGCAGCTGGATTCGACCCCCTGACCTCTGATCATGAGTCACAAACCCTAACCACCTGGCCACACTCCACACATTACATTGGGCTTAATGATTCCATTTTGTACAAGTTCAAACAGTGTGTCACTGCAGTGACTGACTGTCAGGATTCAAATAGAATCCTTCTACAACTGCTAAAGAAGTTTGCATAAATTCATTTAGTCAACTTTAACATGAACACTGACATTACAAAGTTTTGGTTACGACCAAATTTTATAGAGTCAGCATGCAAACCACTGTCTGCAACCCTTTTACAGTGATCCTTCTTTGGAAATTTTGGAGAAATTTCATGCTTGTATCGATAAGGCTTAATTGGTGAGCTAGGATTAGGTCTTTACAGATCGAACGCCAATGTTATGTGATATAGATATACATGCAGGTGGCATGATAAATCATGGCTCATCCATTACTGCGGTTTATACTAATTGGTTGGCATGTGCGGTCTGCTGTGCAGTCACAGCAGGTTTCACTGTGACTTACCATAGGTATTGCTCCAAGATTTCGTTCATAACTGAAACCTGTCCAATAGCGCTCCGCACTAATGTTAAAAATAGAAGCAAGTACCCGGATCTCAGACAAGCATGCTGTACGAACTTCTCATGTGAAGATTACGCACACGCTTGCAACACCGTTTCTATGCGAATGTATGCGGCCAGATGTGCATGTATGTGCGGGCGTGATTGTTCGAAAGTTTGTCTGACATCAGGGATATGAGCGCATACGGCGCAGAGCAAACTTGACGTCACAAGTGCGGAGTGCTATTAATTGCAGATATGATTACGGATATGATGAACAGTTTGGGGAGGTCCAGCAGATTTCCTATGAATGGGAGTTGACTGTATGACTGAAGCATGTAAATTAAAGTCATTTTCTGACCAATATGACTCCGCAAGAAACTACCAAAAATACTTCTCAAGATTCCCCCTTGGATTGGATATTTGTTCACTGGAGATTATTGAAAAATGCCAGTATTCACTTATACCACTGGGACAGAGGCAAATGGGGTAAAGTGGCTTGCCCAAGGACACAGTGTATTTGATCATGAGTAACAAATGCTAAACATAAGCCATACTCTTTTCTATGATGGCATAATGGGACAACAATGACAAGCTGAACCTACCTCTGTGTCTAAGGACGTTGGGAATAAACTAGTGGTAAGGTATTTATACAAGATCCTCATGTCGTCCTGCTCAAGACCACTCCTGGAGAAATTGAAAAGTCAGCATTTGACACTAGTTGATGGATATACCAGGTATGGAGAAATTATATCAAATTAAACTTTTATACACTGTTACTTAGCAACGATAAGAGGTCAAAAAGATTACAGTCAACTGGTTCCATGATAAACTTTCTCAGTTAATTTTGACTTGTTTTTAAAAGATCCAGGACACAATTGAAACAAACACACTGGTGTGAGTGTTTGAAAACTTCCAGACAAAATAAAAAAAAGTGTCTATCTTTGTTTGAAATACCTGATTTTGTCTCCCCCTTTTAAATTTAACCAAAAATGTGCAAAAGAAACCGAAAGCTTCCTTAGAATTGGTTACTTCCTAAAACATAAATTGAAGCCAACCACAATATGTTGGTCTGGAGCTGTGTTTTCAGTCAATAGTTGATGAGTGACTTACCAAACAAGTTGATCATTGTACAGGAATGCTGTGTACTTTATTTGACTGCAATTAGAAAGGACAGTGAAAGCTAATCAAGTCTTTGGGTGGTTCTCAGGCCTTTTACAGCTAGCCACATCTTTTACTTCTTAATAAGCACCCTCGATATATCGATATTACTCGATTATTTGATATTATTTTGATATTGATATCGCCAATAACAGTTTTTTTAATCATTTTGAAATATCAAAATTTTATATCGAGCAATGGTATCAAAAATATAAAAAATGCGTCTGATTATCGAAAAAATAAATCTCCTGTTTGTGTTTTTACTTTGGGTTTCATGTTTACTGTATAATAATATAAAACTAAGTGGCAAGTTGTGCTTTTCAGGGGCCTATGTTACATCTAAAACACTTACCTAAACGATGCCTCTACGAGGTTGATAAAACACTGTATTCTCAGGTAGGTGTTCTTGTCAAGTGGAAGGAATAGGATACCATTGTGGATCTCAAGGATGTCACTGTGACTCAACCTGAGGGTCAAGAGATACTGGGAAGAAAAAACACGGCAAAATTATCAGGAGTCGATAAACAAGTAAAACATTAGACATAAAAGTTTAAACCAACCCTAAAAGTTCAAACCAACCCTATTTTACACATATGGGCTTTTGCATTAAAGACAGATTGCACTTTGTTCCTCCCGACAAGAGTAAGGACACACTGCACATATGCATGTGCACACACACTTGTTCCATAGTTGTGAGGACCATACACCTGATGAGCGATATATATTGTGGGGACCAAAGATGCTGTTGGGCAGTGTTGTAGTCTAGTACATTTCCATGTGTACTTGTTCTACCCCCCCCCCCCCCCCCCCCCCCCCCCCCCCCCCCCCCCCCCCCCCCCCCCGAGGACTGAAACACACACAAAGCCTTAAGGGAGAACAAAAGATCCTTTCGGTCCTCGGGAGTTGGGTCTTTTGTTGGCAACAGTCCTCTGTAGTAAGTTTGTGAGCTTAGTCTATGGGAGAGTGTTATATTACAGGGACAAAGGAAAACACAAAGCATTGTCCTCCAGAGTATAGTAAAACAAGAGTGTGTATACGAGTACGAGTACTTTGCCATGTGTATGAGTACAAGTAATTTGTCCTGAGTACGAGTACAAGTACAAGGTAATTTCTTCCATGAGTACTGATACCAGTACCAAGAAATGTACTTGAGTACGAGTACAAGCACCAGTTCTTTTCACAAGTAGGAGCAACATTTAATGGGTACACATGTTCTCAAGCACAACTCCCAACCCCAAACACAATTTCAACGTTAGTCCATTTCAGCAACTGCATCTTCCAATCTACTACATTTGGAGAGTATAGACTCTGTGAATGAATTGAAGCCAGGTCTATGTGACCACATTCCCCACGTGGCAGTCTCCCTCATGGCAGTCTCTCCCAACTCTCTCGCTCTCAAAAAATAAAATAGATTGCTGCTATAGAGGCCTGCTACGTGCCCTGCCGTTCAAGTAAGCTGGGCACCTCAAACAATAAAAAACTCTACAGAAAACGATCCTGATCTCAAGAAGAACATGTACCCGACTGTAGAAGTGTTCTAGCCTGTGCTTGAGTTGATCAATTCCATTGTTCTCCATGATGGATGTGAAAGACCCCATAAAAAGCTGCGACGAAGAAGAGAAGACATACATATTAAACATGTTACCAGCGAGAAGACAAAAAAATACACCAGTACATTCACTAAATGCTGTACGAGTCTGTTGCATAATGTGAGTTACATTATCGAAGAAGTTAAACAACCAACCAACAAACTTACCATAGATTAGAAAATGACTAACTTTGGTAGTACATGTATTTTGTAGACTCCTACCGATGTTACTTTAAATGGAGCGTTGTGCTAAGATTTGGTTGAAATGCAGTAATATGCTATAATGTGGCTGCAGGCTGTTAGCTTTTAGCATATTTGGGTAAGTTCCCAGCAAATATCTTACTGCCTTTTCAAATACGAAGTGCCTAAATAAAAGGTATTACTTTTGTTAAGCTTTCATGGCAACAACAAAAACTTCAGCATGGATGCCTAATACAGCTACCCACTACTAAGACGTTACGATGTTAAGGGTTTATCCTAAACTCTTAGCTGTTATTCTAAGAATCTGCTTGATCTTCCCAAATCCAATGCTGTGTAAGAGCTCAGTGGCATTTTCTTTGGTCTCTATCTCCTCCACTGAAAATAATCAAGAAGAGATGAGTTTGGAGGATTGAGATAGTATCCAATTTTTATGTGGCGGCAGTTGGAGGACTTTGAAGGATTGAGGATGCATCCTAGCCAAAAGGCCCTTGGGGTTAAGCCCCTTGCTCAGTAATAGTGGCTGGATGCTACCTTGCTTGATCCTGCAACATCCTCCTGTTGGAATTTGAAGGATATGGGAGGATTAGGGAGAACACAGATACAACTTGTGAGATGAGAGCCTACCTTGAAGAGCTTGTAGGCGTGTTTGAGGACAGCTGAGTAGACCGAGTCCTGGATGTCTTCTTCGTGGTATTCATGATATGTCTTACCATCTTTTGTCTTTTCGCTGAAAGGCACTGTTATGATCTGCAATAAAAAAGCCAGTGGAACCATTGGTTGTTTGGATTTAGAATCATGACAGGATTAGTCTGGTATAAACATCATCACTGGTTGGATGGCACAGACAACCGTTGTCATGAGTTGTAATTTAGTTTAAAATTCAAACACAAGTCAATCGCAAGTCATCCAGTTTCAAGTCAAGTTGCTATTCAAATGAATTGCGACTTAAAGATATTCCTTTTTAATGTGCATCCTCTGTTACTTGTGATTGACTTGTACATTGGACATGACCTCAATTCTAAGCAACCTGTTGTTTGGTGGGAATCACTGGCCATTTTCATCCTGAAGCAAGTACTGACTATATTGTACGTAGGATGTTTGTTGAAGTCTTGGTCTGTAGTTCTCATGAAATATAATACTTGAATACTCTCACACAACATGTATTTCATTAAAATCAACGTTGCCCTGTTTCTTAAGACATACACAGACCCAAAGGGTGAAATTACAATAAGCCATTCGCGAGTTAAATTTGAATAAAATCTGGAACGCTGACTTAATCCAATGCTTTGCACGTTTTAAGTTTGCATTCTCCCAACCAAAGAGACTGTTACTATATCACGTGATTCGGGGCAAGCATTATGCTAGCAACCCCCAGCTCCGGCATGGTCTGGTGTCTTTGTGCCATTCTCACCCATTGTGAACAAGATATTGGTGCCGAGCGTCTCTTACGTAACTATGCAAGAGCTTGCCCCAAATAATGTGATTAGCAACAGCATCTTTGGTGTGGAGAATTCAAAGTTAAAATGTGCCAAGCATTCTGAGCAAGTCAGTGCACCAGATGTATTTCAAATGTAAATCCCAAAGGGTATATAGGTTACTCGCAAATGGCTTATTGGACATTGGACATCATTTAGTGACCAGTTGCCAATTTTAGCTAAACACATATTGTGCTGTAAGTGCAATCTTATTAATTGTAAAAATCTTTAAAAATTGTTTGTGCTTGGCCAGTTTTGTCTGAGCAATTTTGTATCCTATTTGACATTCTGCAGACCCAGGCACAAATACCTAGATGTGGACTGTAACTTTTCAACAGCCACCTCAACTCTGGACTGCTACTGACCATTATTATGCTGAAATCCTTCTCAGGCTGTAGGTAAAGATGTCTGGTCTTCTGTGTGTGCATAGATTCACATGGACGTTCTGTTGAAAAGGTTCTGGAATTGTGTGGAAAAAAATATATTAAGAGAAAGGTTTTATTTTGATCAACCTAAATTCCTTGAGCATTGTTATGTTACCCTTCCTGAATCCTCTAAATTTCTTCATTGAAAACCAATGACACATGTTTTGTACACTAGCTTTCAAGGGGCATCAAGCCTCTGTGGCTGGTCTGTACCTTACCACTAATTGAAGATCCTCCAAAACCTCCTGGTGTACTTTGAAGGGTCTGGGAAGGTTTGTGTCAAAAACAAAAAATATTCAAAGCTGAGCAATATGTAAAACCCTATAAAACCCCGCAGCTTAGTTTTCAGGTGAGGGTATCTGAAGTGTAACGCCGCCTTCAGGTCAACCTTCGACGACACAGATCAGTCAAAGACTGACTTCTCAGGATCAAGCTGCGCCTGAGCTACGGCCGCCGCGAACATATCAGTCGTTAATTTTGTTACGACCCGAGTGTAACTGCGATGATATTAAGATGATAGGCATCAGTTGGCACTCAAAAAAATTAACAGGTGCAAGACTAGAATAAAATTTGAACTTCTGCGCCGCGACAGAACGTGTTCCTGACAGGCGGGAATCAATCGCAATCGACCTGTGTGAAGTTATAAAGTCGTGTGTGCATCAGGATCAACTTATTCCATTGTGTAGACAAACAGCGTGAGGCAAAAATGGCGGAATGAACAGACATGGCCGTGGAAGATCATGTGATTGTTATCAACATGCACTCAGCCATTTTGAAGATGTCACATGATCATGTCTACGCGGAGGAATTGTTGTCATGTCGTGGGTGATTATTTTGTGTCGAGATATCTCTTGTTCCACTAGGATCACATCATTTCTCAGTTTTGTGACCCGAGCATTACTTTTCTGCTTAAAACCGACGGTTCTGTTGCGGCTCAAGTCGACCTGAGGGCAGCTGTACAGTAACTGTGTCACACACAGAGAGTCAGTGCAGAAAAATATCCAGCAATGTGGAGAGCAGTGAAACGTGACCCAATCTGCCTGCTTGCCCTGAGTTTAACCACACAAAAGAAGTTTGTGAAGGGATTTGAGGTGTTATCCTTATATTAGGGGGGTTCAATTACTCTAATTTTAAAGTTGAACAAAGAAAGTGACTGGAGTGGGATTTGAACCTATGACCTCCGGATAACCATTCTGGTGCTCTGCCAACTGAGCTATCCAGTTCTATGATGATGGTTACCCGTTTATTCAATGTCTTCGTTCGAGAACCACTAGTCAGAATCCATGAACCCGTATATACCATGCAGCCAGGGGTCACCCCCCCCCCCCCCCCCCCCGCCCAAGTCTTGATGTTTGCAACATTAGCAATGCTGCAAAGCCGGGAAATAGCAAACGGGGATCCTTCAGGAAGGATGCGGCTTTTTGTTACAAATGTTTAAAATAAACCACAACGGGAAACTGAGCAATAAAATTAACCAAAAAAAGAGTATAAAGTGCAGTTCATGTTCCTATGTGGAAAGTGTTTAAGTATCAAATTGCACATGAATGTCATCCCTTTATTGACTTGCTGTTACTATCATTGTTCATCCATGGTAATATGTTTGAACTACGTTTTTTAATTTCTTGGGTATGACTTTTCGTGAAATTCCAAGCATATTGAAATGGGCTATTTATTCATGGACAGGTCATAAAATGTGAGGGACTGCAGTGCCTGTTCTTACTCAGTGAATTTGATGACTGCTTCACTCAAACCAACATTTTTGATCTGGTTATCAATGCTTGTATTCCTTGGATGATAGAAGAGAATCTTCTTTTCTTCCTGCAAATGAAGCAAAGTAATTATTAATTAACATCATTAATATAAAAACACAAGGCTAAATTACCTTGGAAGATGTTTGCAGATGACACAAACCTAAGATACTATCTCTAAAAGACAAGAGGCTCTGAGAAGGACTTCTTTTTAATTGTCATTAGGGGAATGCTTAGATCCCAGAATGTGCAGTGCTCAACGCAGGACCACATTATTGTTTAGGCCCAAAAAAAAATTAGTTCTGCTTCCGATTACAAGGTATTAGAAAATAGGTTAGGTAGGTAGGGAATTTTGTTTTTGTTGGCAAATTTTTTGTGTAAGATCATATGCAGGTGTCTGCGACTCTGCGTGTAGTCAAGGGTAAAAGGTAGTAATTGATAATTCTCAGGTTTTTTCCCCTAGAGGTACCTCTAGGGTGGGTTGAAATCCCTCAAATGTCAAACAAAAATGTGAAATTTACCAGAATTTCGTTCACCAAGATCACAGGAGTCTTGCACTCGGCTGTCTCTCATCATTTGCCGTCAACTGAGGGCGCTCTTATTCTCTTGACCAACTACAGTGCAGCTTTCATTCCGAGAGTGTTTTCGTACCTCACGCGATGAAAGGAAAGCCACGCTTTAGAGAATGATGATGATGAGAGACAGCCGAGTGCGAGACTCCTGTGATCCTGGTAAACGAAATTCTGGTAAATTTCCCATTTTTGTTTACATTTGAGGGATTTCAACCCACCCTAGAGGTACCTATCCACATCAGATAATACTTGTGAAATTTTGAGGCCGAACATTTCTGGACAGGAGAGTTTGGAGGTTTGAAACAATTGAGAATTTTCTGCTACAGCAACTTCAATTGGTCTTTCTGTAAGGTTTGTAAAAACCTTACAGTTCTGGAAGTATAAGATAACCTAATCAACTTTGAGGGCAAAAATCACCTTTTTTAAACATTTGGAGATGGTCGGGCGATAGTAGGGTCCTAGGATCATAAAGTATTTGGTGGTATCAATAACCTCTTATTGTCGCACAGGCCTTGTTGGAGGCTGCCATTTTGAATTCAGGAAAAATTGACTGGCATCAGACCAATAACAGGGCACTTTGATTGGTCACTTGGATTGGTCGCCATGGCGACCAATCAAAGTGCCCTGTGATTGGTCTGTCTGATGCCAGTCAATTTTTCCAGAATTCAAAATGGCAGCCTCCAACAAGGTATGTGCGACAAGGATGTTTCCTGAATTGAAGGTGAAATTTCTCTTTTCTTCCTAAAGGTATGTGAACCTAACCACCACCATTTGTATTTTCAATTCTCACTGAAGCCTACAGGGGCGCATCAGGCAGTTTGAGGACTGTTTTGGGGTTTAAATCTGAAGATTTTGATAGGGGGTACGAGTGAAAATGATTTTCTGTCAACACAAAATACCTCTCAACAACCCTTTCGCATCAAAAACGTTTGTATTTACAAATGTATTTGTTTTCTTACTCACATTCACTATTTTTTTCAAAAGAAACCTCCGTTGTTTTTACAAATTCGCTTCGTCGCGATAACTACTTCACAATTTGATGTCGCAGTGACATGTGCGTTAATGCTACATTGTAGCTCAATGCGGCGACGACTGGTTCCCGCGGCCAATTTAGAAGACATGATGAAAATGCAGTAACCAGTCTGTGCAAAGCCATGCTAGCGCTAGCATGGCTATGCACGGCAGGCCAACGCGGTGCACTGTCAACTGGTCAGTCGGATTCGACATCGTAAAAATGCCAAGAACACATCGATGGAGAGGGAACATTTTTGCAAGTTAATTCACAGAACTCGATCTCTCTTGTCTGTGTATGTATTTTCCGTGTTCAAGAGTTCATTTTGACTTTGAGATGGCACTACTTGTATTTGGAGTGATACGATGCAGTGTGTTTGCCCAAAATTGTCCACCGTAAAAACGAGGTCTGTCGCCCGCTGGCCACACAAGCATTCACGCATGCATTACGGAGTTTTGGCCATTTTTCCCGTCTTGACTAGCGTTGTGCATATGGTGCGCAAGGCCTGAATTTTCCGTTATTTTTTAAGAATTATTGAACGTAAATATATTGACAATAATTAAGGTAGGTGTTATTCACTTTGTGTGGCCATTTTGTGTATAGCTTTCGTAGTGCAATGGAAATAGTTCAGGCTAAATCTTCGCATATAATTAAATACCCCATTCAATCAGCATAAAAAATTGGCAAAAAAAAATTCCGACAGACCGTCCCTATTTTTGAAAGGCATATTATCGGAAGCAGAAGTATTTTTTGTGTGGCCTTATTGATACCGCCATGTACTTTATGATCGTAGGACCCTACTATCGCCCAACCATCTCCAAATGTTAAAAAAGGCGATCCACAGAGTCCTAGCTACTCGGACTAGTACAGCACAGCAACACCGTTGCCACACTGGTGGGGCTACATAAGTAAGTACTTAACATCCCCCAAAATAACATGTTGCATAATGGTTAGCCCCATCAATGTGGCCAATTTACTGGACACCCTCCGTAAATAAAGGCCACACTTCGAACAAGTACAAAAACATGTAGAACTTTGTCAAATTTTGATTTTCACATTTAGGCTTAGTTTGTTGTTTATTTTTGCTTTAGAAGCATACTCACCCTCTTTATAGGCTAATCAGAAAGTGTTGCCTTTTTCAGATGTCTATTTTTCGTGAAATTTCATGTTGAAATTTTGATACGCAATCGTGTGCAAATAAATCTGACATCTGAAAAAGGCAAGTTCCAAGTGTGGCCTTTATTTACGGAGGTAGTCCAGTAAATTGGCCACATTTATGGGGCTACATAATGGTATATTAAAAAGCGATACATTTTGAGTGTTTCTACGCAACTCAGGAGTGAGGCGTTGTTATTGACACCACATTTATGGGTCTACAAATACAATGGTCTAGGGTCCAAGTTACTCGGACTAGCGTGGAACCAGATGAAGATTCCTAGTCTTGGTAAAAAAAATTTAAGTCCCCAAAATCAGTCACTGCGTATGTTCAGTGCCGTGCTGGTATGAATGAAACTGAAAACAATTGCAATCGGGAACCGGTTCAAATCAAGGTCAAATATCCACCCCCTTTTTCTTAGTGATCCGTCATGTCTGTGGCTTTGGAGGGTCGGAGAACCATTTGGTTGATAGTCTTGTTCCAAGAGCCAAAGATCCTGATGTTGAATATTGTCAGGTCAGGGAACCAGACGGTCGACTCGCGTAACGCACTGCAAATTTTACTAGTCCGAGTAACTTGGACCCAACTTATCGCCTTTTTAACACTCGGACATGGTCTGGCGATAGTGGGGTCCAAGCTAATGGTTATATGCCGAGCAACACAATTCTGTCATTGACCCAAAAACCCAACATTGCCCAACAAAAACATCAGATTTCACCCTCAAAACGGCCTCCAAATTACTAGATATGCCACCTGAGGTACAAGTAGACATCGATAATTAAGATGGTTGTACTGAAGTTTACTTGCGATCCGGATGAAAAGTGAAATTTCCTGTTCAATTCCGAGAGCTCCCCTCGAGATCGTGAACACGTTAAATTTCCGACTCACGTTTGAATTGCGATGTGGTCTTCATGCCCAGCGTTCATTCGATGGTCCCCGTATCCCGAGTGATATTCCGTTACCGAGGGCGCGCAATGCAACCGAGCGCGCGCGATGCATCGATTATGATAATGAGTAGACTGGATCACGTTTGTAAACACAGGTGCATTTTGAACGATAATAGGGAATCGGGAACTAGGGCAGATTTTATGGACGGAAACTGGTTCAAGCTAGTTCCTGACTCCCTTTCATCGTTCAAAATGCATTTGTGTTTACAAACGTGATCCAGTCTCCTCATTATCATAATCGATGCATCGCGCGGCTCGGTTGCATCGCGCGCGCTCGGTAACGGAGTCGCACTCGGGATACGGGGATCATCGAATGAACGCTGGGCATGAAGACCACATCGCAATTCAAACGCGAGTCGGAAATTTAACGCGTTCACAATCGCGAGGTGAGCTCTCGGAATTGAACGGGAAATTTCACTTTTCATCTGGATCGTAAGTAAACTTTAGTACAACCATCTTAATTATGGATGTCTACTTGTACCTCAGATGGCGTATCTCGTAATTTGGAAGCCGTTTTGAGGGTGAAATCTGATGTTTTTGTTGGGCAATGTTGGGTTTTTGGGTCAATGACAGAATTGTGTTGCTCGGCATATAACCATTAGCTTTGGACCCCACTATCGCCAGACCATGTCCGAATGTTAAAAAGGCGATAAGTTGAGTCCAAGTTACTCGGACTAACATTTTACTAATAATTCAATTCTTCCCGAAATAAGTGCAACGCGATTCAACTCACCTCACCCTCTTTCGGACCGAGTGTTGGGTTATAAATGAAGAATTGCTGCAGCATCACACAGCTCCTGGGAGTGGACGTCATGGTGTCGGTGAGAAAACTTCCCCGGTTCTGATATCCAAAATACATGAGCAGTATATCTGACAAAATTCAGGCAAACATTAGCCATTAAATTTCAACAAGTTCCGAGCACGTTGACCCGACGTACCCGTACATGTATGGAAACTCCCTCATATTTTGGACAATCCATTACCAAATGGGGGTCACACAGTATTGATCGACTAATTGTATGTGAACAATGACATTAAAATGCAGAAAAATAAAAATATGAATACTACACAAATTTATTCAAAATGCCTTTCGGTTCACGAACTTACCAGTTTGTCGACGGAACAATTTCAGATCAAAATGTTTTGAGATGTCTACAATAGTTCCAACCTGTACCTTAATCAACGCTCCCGCAAATGCAATAAGTTCCGAGGTCAAAGGTTGTCGTATTTATTTGCATGTTATTTTTTAGATCTTGTCAACACGGACGAACAGGAACAGCTGATTGCATGCATACGCTGTACAATGATCTAGCAAAACCATACAATTCTTTTGATAAGATATACTGTCCATTTAAAAAAAAATCTTACCCTGAAGAAGACTCCCGATTTAGTTAGTTTAAAGGGGGAAAAAATTATCAAACACATTTTAAATCATCTTCGGCTAGATCATTTTACAGTTAGAGGCTCAAAACTAACGCAGATTAAAAGCCTATCTGGAGGGTTGCAGACCTCAAAAACAATATTTTTAAGAAATGTCCTTTTATTGAAAGTAAAACTTGCGACAGTATATCATCTCAAAAATGTGGAACTGTTTTTTTTTTGTAGATCTGAAGGGCCAACCTATTCTCTGATTCACTTACTGCACACACCGAGTATAAAGAATGTCCTTTTTTTTCAATGTGACACTTACAATAAAACACTAAACACCTGAATTACAAGTACTATCACCAGAAGCAATTGCTAACTTTATTTGAGAACACAGACAACAAAATTTAAATATGGAATACATTTCTTCTCGTTTATAACTTCAACATTTACACATTTAAATGAACTGTCCAGGCTTGATGATTGTGAGACAATAGTTATCTTGGTTGTTGTAATGCTAGCTTATACATCAAAACTAGAATTGAATTCATCATATCAATCAAACAAAATACCTCAATCAAATTAATACTAATGCCGAAAGAGATAGTTAAAATATACATATGGATGAGTTTATATGATTGACATTTGACCTATATTTGTCTCATGAATTAAACATGAACTGACAATGAATACAATTCAGAGTTTTTTTTTTTTACTTGACTTCAATTTAACTATTTTTTTTGTAAATCTAATGTCTTATCGCATGGCAAGTTAAAATTACACATTAAACTCATAATTTACATTTTCTGAGTGCGTATGTCCATTTCTATTTTACCCATATTTACACATTCATGAGTACATGTTACTTAGCATTGTTGTTTTTTTCTTTTGATGCAGACAACATTCATAGAAATATTATTTACATATCCAGAAAAAAATATGTAGCATAAATATACATGACAACTTGATTGCGGCATTCACCAAGTGCTTAAGAATACAATCATTTAGTACTACATGACAGACTACAAGAGCCTCCAACACCATAAACCTAGAGAAAAAATATTATAAGTCAAAGAATATAATGGGAATCCTGGGTAATTCTTCAGAAGGATATAATTTACTGTAAACTTTCTTTTATACAGTGAAAATAAAAAGGTGTTCATGTTAAGTTCAGAATTAATTGTTTGTTTAAGTCAATTTATTCTGGTTGAGGTGTCTTTTAATAAATTAATGACAGTCACACTTTGGTTACATTTTTCACAAAATCTGATAAGTGAGGGTGAGTTTTTGCCATCATATTTCATTTAAACATGGAAGCATTTTTTTCACTTTTGGTGTAAATATGCATTAATGTCACTCATAAAAATGGTTACATCCACCAAGAACCCCGAAAACACCAAAATATAATAAATACACAAAAGTAAACATTCCCAACTCCCAAGTGCACATTGAAATAACCAAGTCCAAATATTGTCAAGATAAATGAATGTAAGACCAAAGTTTCTGCAAATTCAAAAGAAACAAATGTTTTTCGTACTCTTGATTGTCTGAGCATTTCTTCCATCATTGTTGAACATGATAACATTGAATAATTGTGACCTAGTGATTTGACATGCGACAGACTCAACTACAGCTCTGTTATGTATAAGAACAAAAACTATGGGTCTTGTGGAGGGTGGAGACCTTATTTGGCAGTTCCTAATATTCTGGCTAGTCACTCCAAAAAAATATCCAGATCCCCAATTTAGATCAACAGAAAACAAACAGTGAAACAAAAGGAAAGAACTGGAACAGAGCCAAGTACACAGCGCTGGTAATACATAAATGCCCAGGAAAACTGGTTGCCTGCCAAAATGCCATGTGTGTGTTGGTTGTAACTGGTACTTGGCCAGATTCAAGTGTCTGTGTCCCCAGGGCCCAAGCACAGGCTGATGATGCATGACCCTCCACAGGCAACATTCATGTGCCAGGGTCCAAACACCATGCCTGGATCTGACGCCAACCATTAATGTCATGCATAAATATCATCATCATTACAACATTAATAATTCAGTTTAGCTTGCACACATTTTTTTTGCATTTTCAAACAAGAATTTGTACAGAAAATGGATCAGCCTGTGACAGTGTAACAGTTGAGACTAATGATACAAGCAAAATGTGTTCACTTTTTATTTCTGCAAAAACAAAAGTCTCTGCCTGCAGCTCCTTGCAATCGTTCAGCAGACTTACCCCAACCAAACTTGTCCACCCTAATTTGCTCAATCTGAAGAAAAAAAACAGGGCAAAAATAATATAGTAATAACCTTATTAACAGAAACAAAACCCATTACTGTTTTTTAACCCCCCTCCAAAAAAAAAACCCTCGCAAAATATATGCAAACAATTTAACAGATTGTGTCAAGTAAAGAATCAGTTTGAAAACTGTGTAAGCAACTCAGCTTTGTTATTGCACATTATAAGCTACAAACAAGCTAGATATAAAACAGCCAAACCACCAATGTCAAAACCATCCCCCAGTGAAATTCCAAATTCAAAACAAAACCATTAACCAATTATGCACTGTACCGCCCTCAATCGCCCCGCCTACTACTCCCTGTAGCACCCCAAACCGCCCGAGCACTCTATGGTTCTACTGGTTAATCAGTGAATAAGTACAATGTAGTACTAGCTAATGGTTAGTCCATACACAATTTAAAGTGGAAATGCTTCATTTCATCCTGATGTGTATGATGAGTGTTGGGGGCATTTCGCCTACTTTACAAATGGGCAACTTTAATCAATCACTTGAAAGTTGTTCTCCTTTTTAAAACAGTAACTTACCTGTTCTCTTTTGATATCAACACATTTCTTTTGACCCAAACACATATTTAAATTACTGTTTAACCATTGAAACCCTTGTAAATGTAGGCTGTCTAATTTAAAGTTCAAGTGGAATTTAACAATCAAGGTGCCACATTCAAATTTATGGATGCATTCCAAAGTGCAAGTAGAATGCAATATTAAGAAATTTTTAACATTATCTGCAGAAAATACCCACAAAACTATGAATTCTTCGACATTACATTACACATCAACAACAACAAACAGAACTGAAGTCACAGAATACTAAATGAATTCAAACAAAACTCGAAATGCTGATATTGGCTACACAGTATTGCAAGGTTAATTTTCTACAAGCAGTTTTTTCGATTTACATTTCTGGAAAATAAAACACATCGGCAGGTTTATCACCAAATTTTTATGGCAAAATGTACATGATCATTGAATTTACCTTAAACTGCTCCCTTGAATTTTCAATCTCAGTCTCTTCCACCTACTCAAATGTTCCAAAAATCCAACACTGTGAAGTCAACAATCAATGCATTCTTGGCATTCAACAAAATTGGGACATTAAAGCCCACGTAAAGTCACAGTCTGGACTCTTGTATCTTTCATTAATATCATGCAAATCCAGGAGTGGTTTTTATCAGATCTGGGATGATTTGGTTTGAGTACGAGTCACGTTTGTATTCGAGTGCCTTTCCATGAGTACAAGTAACAGTACTTAGCCATGAGTACAAGTACTTTGCCATGAGTAAGAGTATATGAGTACAAGGCAAATTTTTTGAGTACGAGTACATTTCCAAGAGTTTTGAGTACGATTACTTTTAATGGTTACACATGTTCTCAAGGGCTTTGTGCTGTCAAACTAGGCATTAGATAAATGCAAAAGCCTCCCCAAACGGTAGAACATTCACCCCCCCCCCCCCCCCCCCCCCCCCCGCATGTACCTCTTAAAGAAAATTAAAATTCCAGTGGAGAATATTTCCATAAACACAAGAACAAGTGTGAGTACTTTGTAATGAGTTCGAGTACATGTGTTTTTTTTGGAGTGAGTACAAGTAAGAATGTGAGAACGAGTATGAATACGAGTACATTCTCATGAGAACAAGTACGAAAAACATTTATGAGTACGAGTACTACAACATAAACCTGTTATGAGTTGAACTGATGTTGCAATAAGGCAACTTAATGTCTAATGGCAAGTCTTGAGTATATACTGTTTTATCCAATTACTGATCGTCAGGACTATAATGGTCATGGGCATAAAATCAAATCAATTATACAACCCCCCGAATTTTGCCACATTTTAAAAATTAAATACACTATCCTTATAATTAGATTTAGATATTTCATTACAGTACTGATTTTTTTTTTAAAATCTCAAATTCACTTTTGGAGGGTTTAAAAAACCAACATGAATATGTTCACAAACATATGTGAAGCTATATAAGCTAAACAAAATCATTGCCTGCAAGCCGAACTCTTCAAGAGATGTTAAGGAGAACTTTCAAAATGTACGCCTATTTGCTGAGAACATAAATGTTTGATCATAGGAGGGAATCTGATGACAAGAAATGGAAAAGCAGGCTCTGCAAAGGCTGCTTGAGATGCTGATGAATACGGCTTGATCTTCTTGTTAACTGACACGGAGTCTTTATAATATCTTACGCTGTGATCAATATTGCAACGTTCTACAATAAGCTTTTCCTACTCTGCTTGATGAATATCAAAGATGATACAAGCAGACAGACCAATCAGGTGGTTTTAAGTGATACATTGTACATGTCAATATTCTTTACTGAAGACGTCAGGGTTTAACTTGACACCAAAATTTTATACAGCGTAAATAAGCATGCTGCCAGAAAATGAAAAGTATGTGCTTTTTAGTTTTGAGATATGAAATGGTTGCAAGACAGAGAGATACACTTAATACCATTATAACTTTCTGCATTGGTTGTTTTTTATCAGTACAATTTTGAGCTTTTTAATGCAAGTATAAAATTGGGAAATTCATATTTGGAAGGAGTACTTACAAGTACCGGTATTTGAATTACAACCAGTAAGAATTTCAGATTTTAATATAATTTTTTTTGTGATAGCAGAATTTCTGACGTTTGGATTTGAATTCCTTTTTAAAATCAAGCCAGAGGGTGTTCAAGAGAGTCCCTAGCCTTTCAAGGGAAACTATATAATCATAACGTCATGCTCTGCTACTGAAATCACCCATGTGAATCGTAATACATGCACCACACATCCATCAGGCAGTTTTGTTTAGAATATCTTCTGAGTTTGAAAGGTTCCGATAGATATGTGTTTTCATAAATGTGACATTAATGTGTCAATGCCAATGGAAGTTGCAGCCATGCATTTTCTTGTGCGTCCTCTCAATTTATTGGCAAAGGCCAATATTGGCCAGACAATATTCAGTTTGGTTGGAATGGACTTATCCATGTCTCCAGATGTCATGCCGTGACGCGCTAGTGGTTTGTCACTCACGGTCTGATGACGCTGTTGCAATTTAGAAAGAGGAATCCTGTACATGTAAGTAGGCATTACTGTACCTCCTCAAGAAGCTCACAATGCAAACCAAGGTATGTGAAATACAAGAGTCCAAGGATTATAAAGCTTTTAAACCCCCCCCCCCCAAAAAAAAGTTTCCTCCAGGAACGTACTTAAAGTACCTTATAGAAATCTCAGATTATCAGCAGCAAACAGAGTACTACATGTATGAATGTCTGAACATGATTTCAACACCAAGCATGCGTTTGACATGATTCTTTTCCCCTTATGATTTATCAAAAATAATATTCAGGAAAGAGGTGACACCTATCAAATTCATGTGATACTTCTTCTAATTAGTGAGCAAATGTTCCTTTTTGCAAAGACGGAAAAAAGTTGTTAAGGAATTCTTAAGTCAAAGGAACAACCCAGTCAATACATTCTGGATGTACATGTGTCTGCAAAACGAAGGAGATTAAACCACAAACATTTGGACAATTTCAGTGTGGATGGCTTGCCTGGCATTAGTTTTGTTTAACCTTGCTTTGACATGTACATAGAGAATACCCACTCTAAAACAAAACTGGAAATGTGACAAAATATCTCAGACTAGTTTATGAATACATTGACTTAATACCCTTCCACCATCCGCCCTTGACGTGTATACAATGTCATCTTGTTTCAAGATATATATACATATATGTTTATGTCAATCTAAACTTTGTCTTCATCGTCTTCTTAAAAATTGGCTTGGCCCTGAATTTCTCTTTTTTTCCTCTCTTGATCAAATTTCTAATCCACTATACTATTCCTAAGTTTTAGTTTCTTCATCATGGAATAATCACAGAATCATAGTGGCTGGCAAACTTCTCAACAGCGCCCTCTACTGTTAACTTCAGTACACCAGCAGTACCCTCACATGCATGCATCTGACTAATATGACTCCCCCTTTCCAAGACTGGTTCCACACTGGCGAGATATCACTTGTACTTTATGCCAAACTCTTTGTTCATGACAGTGAATCCAGATCAGGACCTATTTATCCCAACTTGGCCGTCTCCTACAAAAATGCGTTTTAGTTCACGTCCCTCATACGTCAGTTTTATACCAATTCTCATCATGCCATGGAAATTCCTCGACACAAAATCCAAAATGGTAACGATGCAAATCTGGATCCCTCAGTTCAAACTTGTCTTTGAGTCAATCACTTTCCAGCAGACTTGGATGGTTGGATGTTTTTGCCCACGTCAAATACTGTACACAGTTTCTCTTGAAGTTCATAGTGAGTTGGATCCGACACTGGCCCTGTGGCCTTGTGGTCTCTCCTTTAGAAACAGCACCCAGAGGGCGTTTGCTTCTGCTGGTCCACAAAATCTCGCACATTGAATCTCGGCTCGTTGGGACGTCTTGTCTTCTTCATTTTCAAATCCCTGAAAATGATCAGAACGAATGGGTTACTTTCTACAGTATGTTCTGAGTAATACTAAGGGAATAAATGTGTGCTTAGCCGGTTTTAAACACTATGTTTAAGACTGGTTGGAGTCTGGATGGGTGATAATTACCCGAGCCAAAGACAATTATCAGCATCCAGACTCCAACTGGTCTTATCCAGTTCGCGCTGGGATTATTTTGACATGACCAGACCCAAGCGCAGGATTGTTTTTCACGAACCTAGATGCCAGATGGGTTTAGGCCGTCAACTGCGGGTAGCACACCCTGATATTTCTGGCCTCACTCGCTTGGAGCGGGTCTCAGACAGATATTTCTGGCCTCGCTCATTGCATGTTTATCCTTCATCCATTCTGAATACCGCATAACCTTTGCGTGTATACACATTATCCAACGTGAACTGGTTAAACATAGTGTTCAATACCAGCCAAGCACATATTTATTCCCATTCATAAATACCTTTTTCGGTCAAAAAATCAAGTCAAAACAAGTCAAAAATTATTTAAACTTTGATTTTGTTCAACAATTTTACTTCATGTTTTTTTAAACACCCCTCTGGCTATATAATGGAATTACCCGGTAGCAAATAGTAGTAAACAACTCCTTTCATGGAGATTGGCGGGTGTGTCGCACGTACTGAACGATGTGGCGCAGAACGCAGCTGTGCTGGTGTCGTGTGAATTTAGGACTATGAAATACTGACTAACTGGTAGTATTGCGCATGCCTGCACATGCATTGTGATCGTTCAACCAATAAAACGGTAGCTAAAAGGCACCGGATTTCAAAGGAGTCCAAATTTCATGTGACACTGGAAAAGTGACCAGCCAGCCGGTCTTTATCAGCCATTTAGAACCGGCCATGTGACGGGCTCTCGACCAATAGGAATGGGTAAACTGTCTTAGGTATGTACCGGGGGTATGAATAGACTTTCAACGGACTGTACATGTAGACAGCTATGTGTTATCAGTTTAGTTTGACAATCTGCCTAAATAAGCTTAGAAATGAATAAACAAGTCAAGCAATTCAAAAGTGTTTCGCTGGTCCCAGAGGGCAAGCCTAAATTGTTCTTTTTCCTATCTCACTGACTGACTGACTGACTCCCCAACTGACTGACTCCCCGACTTACATTCACTTGTGAGCCAGGCAGTGCTACTGTATACAATTACCCTGTACTGCCAGTAAATACGCTAATTTTGTTCCATTGTGTAAACTAGATGCATAAAAATACTTCCAGGGAATAGCCATTCTGAATCAATTGAAAGAGTAAGACTGGGGGACAATGAAAGATCCACGAAATATTCAGCGGAGTGTTGGTTATCGTGATCACAAAGGAGTGTAACAACAAACAACTCAAGAACACGCAATTAATGGCCACACACATACCAGTTGTGTGCTTAGTTTAGTACAAAATTAAAACAAAATCTCAGGAAATCCAGATTTCAAAAGGGTTTTGTTCTAAAAATCCTACAATCTGGAAAAATCCAGAGAAATCTCACCCCTATAATTGAGTAGAATTTTGTACATTGTGGGACCGGCTTTACTGGGCTTGCCTTCTTTTTTTTTTTTTTAAGTAAGGCAAGAAAAGCAGATTAAATGTAGTTCTCAATGCGTTTCCATGACAACACCTGAACCTAATCTGTGGATGAGCAACTTACTTAGCGACGGCCATGAAGGAAAGATCCACGTTGAGCCCTGTCTTTGCACTAGTCTCCATGTAAGCAATTCCATTGTCCTGCAATAAAAAGGAAAACTGTAAGTTTCAGTCCAAACAAAAAGACACAAAGATTTCCTTGTTTTGCTGCAGTGATTAAAATCATGGATCCACAACACAAAGTGCACTTCTTGAAAAAAACAAAAAAAACAAAGCAAAATCTAAAAAGGAGACTAGACAACCAAGACAACAATTTTTGTCATGCGTTAAACAGGAAGTAGGATGGGACTACCTACGTCAATGGAAGATATTTACTGTGGAATAATTGGATTCAAGACGTCAGCGTACGAGGTTGCTTGAAACCATTGGGATTAGAAAAAAATCTGCAGCAATAAAGTCTTTTGCCACGGATGACTTTGAGAACAACTACGTTCGTGTGTCCAGTTCAACCAGGTGAAGTCAGGTGAAGTAAAATCTTAATCCAGTGGTGGTTGTTTTTGAGGTACACTTTTACTTGGATAAAAACTGGAGTGATTTTGTTCTTCTGACTGCAGGTGTCCCCTAAGCAAGCTATTTTACAAGTGTTTCTTTCACTCAGGAATAAATGAGGATGAAGTACATGTACAGCGAAGCTCCATGCATGCTTTTCCAATTTTAGTGTCAGTAACAATCAAAATCTGACGTATAAATATTAAAAATTGGCCTATTCCAATTTTCAGGGTAATTAAAACTGTACATGATTTTTGAGAAAACAATGAAAACTTTATTTATGGTAAAAAGTGTTTCTAGCCAGAAACCAAAGTAAAGTTCACGTTTCTTCTAAATGATGGCAAGTCAGATAGTGTCACGCCCATCTTGATTCAAAGTAAGAGTAAGCTTTTTGTCTAGTTTGCAAATGTAAATAAGAGCCATTACATACATGTAAGCCAAATTCAGCCCAATTGCACGCTTGTGGTATTTTTTTTCTGACATTGGGATGAACTCAGAGACATGTGCTTATGTTCCTGAGCAAGATACTTTATCACAATATCCTGCAACCAGCCTGTAACGGGTTTGATGGTACTTTACAGGATTTAGCCTCTGTTGAGTCAAAAAGGATCTAAAGATTTTTTTTTTTAACAAGAAGCATTTGAAGAGCTTCAGGAAAAGGGGAGTTTTACTTCATTCCATTTATTTCAAGTGTTTATCCCATCTATACCGATGCGCTACTAGAAGTTGGGAAAAGTTGATGGAGCACCTTGGCCAATTTCTCCGCCTCCTCTCTCTTGACCAGTCTCTCTGATGTCATGTCTGACTTGTTGCCTAGCAACATCACCACCACATCGTCGTTGGCATACTCGTGGATCTCCGACACCCACGCCTGCAGCAGATGAGAGTTGGAAGGGAAGAAACAAAAAAAAAACAGAGAGAAGGTGAAATGACAGCGAGCTGATTAGCGGAGCATTTTGATGGCTTGGTAACAATGGAGCAGGAAAGCTAGGCCACCTGGTCCCACTGGAACCTGTCCAATGACAGTACTCTTACTTTGCAATTATCTCTAATTCCGCCTACGTGCAAGTCAAAAAGAAGACATACATGTATAATGCTTGGGTAAGCTTTATAACACAAATGTTTATGTATAACAATCGCCGCCGTACGGTCCATGGCATTTTGTTCTCCTGATGAGGCAGCAAATGGCACCAAAAGGCAAAGCCCACGGTGCCCATTGGCCTCAAAGGGTGTACAAAACCCAACCCATACTATTAAAGGCTGCTCCAGTTCCATTCCAATTTCAAATATTCATCATAAGTGCCAAAAATCTTACAAATATGTCTCAAAACTGAATCATCA
Source organism: Patiria miniata (assembly GCF_015706575.1). Classification (NCBI taxonomy): domain Eukaryota; kingdom Metazoa; phylum Echinodermata; class Asteroidea; order Valvatida; family Asterinidae; genus Patiria; species Patiria miniata. The sequence continues at coordinate 7,706,602 of NW_024037067.1, forward strand.
TTAGCGTACTGAATAAATTAAGGCATATTGCCGCTGTATTCACCTGTTCATCACGGATTAAAGCCTAAATTTATCCACCATAAAAAAAAACTAAAAAAACAAACAAACAAGCTTTTATAAAAAATATCACAACCAATTTACTAGTGCCTATGTAAATACATACATAGATCCTATCAATGCTGATACATGAAAATTAACCCAGTTTAATATGAACATCTTCAACTCGGTCCACTCCCCACAAAGAGACGTCTTCTCAAGACACACACCATGTTGGAGGGTTTTTAGCACTGAGCCACTCAGCCGGACATGTAACCTTTTTATAGTTAGTGGGTCAATCCACTTACCTCCATGTGGTAATCTGAGTAGAGAGGAAGCTAGGGTGAAGGAATTGAATTTAAAGTCCAAGACAAGGGGAAAGTCCTCTGGGCGAATCTGTCGTCCACTATCATTTGTGATTGGATCCAACCAAATAAGTCTTCAAGATGATTTCTTTAAGTGTACTACTAGAAATAGCACACATGTATTCATTTCTTCATTTTGAAAGCTCTTATTTACTTTGTCTATTAAATGTCATCGTGTCCGAATCGTTTCATGGGAGCTAACTCAGAAATCAGTAACACAATTTCTACTTCATTTTTGCGTTGAGTTGAGTTACTTTTCATTTGTGCATTTGTTTTTCAAAACAGAGAGACAGACAGTGCCATGACTTCTGATACAGGACCCGTATTAATTGATGACCAAGACTTTGAGACATGGCCGTAAGAGACATACATGTATAGGATTACTTTGGTCGCAGACCACCGGTAGCACTTGACCTGCATGTACATGTTCATGTACGTGACTAAAAGGCTTGGTTTTGCTATGGTGGCTCTTAGTGCATGGATGATGTGTAGAAACATTATCACTTTCTCACTGCCATTTCAAATCATTAATAAAGATCGTGCATAATGCACTTCAAAGTTCCAATGGTTTGAAAAACTTTGTTCGAAGTTGGAAATTTGCTGTTTGAAATTCTGTTCTCAATTCAATCCATGCACCAACAAGTTTATGATGTGAGGCAGCTGTACTTGTCAAATTGAATTGATCAATAGTCTAGTTGTTATGAATCTTTTGAAAAAGAAAGCAGTTCGTCAAATGTCAGCAGACTGTTAGTTCACTGAATTCCAAACTAGGCCAAATGTCAAACGTACAACAAAAAGCAATTTAGCAAAGTTCCTGCCTACATTGTATTCATGAAAGGTTAACTCCAACTAGGACTACTTGTAAACAACTCACACTTTTTCAACAGCCTTTCGCATAAATAAAAATTCAATAACCAACTCGAATGGTACTGTCAATGAAAGGATAGTATACAGTGCTATGTCCCTGTACCGATCAGAAAACAGAAAACATGGATCTGTCACAGATTTTTTTTTCAACAGTCTATAACCTGTGAAACAGCCTTTACAAAATGCAGTGTCTTCACACTCTCAGTATACCAATCAAACTTCTACATGTATACCCTGTGTTGGTGAAAATTGGTGACTTTGTAACTTTGAATTGTGCTTCTACTGTTAAATGTTGAAACACTGGTTGTGATGTTCATGGTGGAATGTTTATAATTTGGCAAAGGACAGCGGACTGGCGTAAACAAACATTCTTCTCAAACAGCAATGAAAAGAGAAAAAATATCTTTTCATTTCTGAACGCAGACTAACGAACTACATGTCTATCACTGCAACAAGGATGATTTTATTACAGAGAAAATGTCAGTGAAATGAGACTGGCATCCCCCTTTTCCTTCCACATCAATCAATACAGACTGATACTTGCTTTGGAGATTTCTGTCCCGATTTTTAAAATTTGCAAAAAGGTGTAAATGGAGGATTTTCTATTGTTCCTCTTCCCTTTTCCTTTGTTTATAATCTAACTTTTTTTGCAACAGCTGAGCTCTTATTGGTTTTGTACACGTTTTCTAACCAAGGAGTCCTCGATTTGGTTCCTGCCCTCAATTCATCGATGATGTTGCACATGTGCGTCCTCGATTTACACCATCGCCAGCATATTTTCCAAATCTTGTGTGAAAACACTCCTTTGTTCTGGTGCAGTTAATTTAAGAGAAAACTTGTTTAAAACGTTGCCACTTGAACTGTGAAACTGAATATTTGACCGTGATTTCCTTGAATGTCCTAACCCCCGACGAGCTCTAAGATTGTTTGTCAGAAAGTGGAAAAACATTATGTAGGACCTGTACAAGTCCACATAACATCTTAAACTCCTGCATGGTATAAACATCTTTTGTTGACAGCTTCAAACAGCGAGTGCACTACCTGTACACACAGCACAGACAATGCTTTCAGGCTTTTCATTTATACAGCCCCCTGATTACTTCTTGTGAAGTACCACGCACCTTCAATGCAAATGTGATTAAAAAAATTGTAAGTAGCAGCCCACATACTACGGATATGATTAACGCATTACATGTAAACAGAATGAGCAGACTAGCAACAACAGCACGCACACACTAGGTGGTAATTTTATCCGCCTTATCAAGTATCATTAGCTTTCTTTCCTGTTCCCAACACACACAATAGACATCGTAATTAAAAAAAAATAAGATAATGTCACATTTTAAAATAGTGTACAGTGTATATTGGATGTGCATGACATTTCAGTTGAGTGGGCATATTTTTGTTGTGTAATTTTTGTTTTTGTTTTTTGTTTTTTTAAAGATCTCTCATAGGACGCCATCTTCGTAGGAAATTTAAAACTGTGTGTTCAACGCCACCAGATGCTGTGCGCGCAGTGTGCAAAATGTTCTAAACACGCGCGCGCTTTGCTTGAAATGTCTTTGAAATATGGCGCAGCCGATGTGCGTCAGAAAAGTTTGACGCCAAATGCCGATGCACGTGGCAATCTGTAGGAAGTGACGTCATTTGAGAGAGACCTACATGTATATTTGTAAACTATTTGCGGGCCGAAACTGGAACAGCAAGAAATTCATTTTGTGATCGTTTTGCCCACCCATGTTGAAATCAACATGAAATCAACATGGGTCCACTATGCGTGACACTCGGGTCTTGTTGAACATGGGTTACTCTGTTCACACACTAGTGTGTACATGGGCCATCTATAGATGTTAGATTTTCTACCTAGGTAGAGCTTCTCCACCCTGTCCCCGACCAGGGTTGCAATTTACTTATGTAGAGCGCTGGACCTGTGTAGTAAGCCATGTTGGATTTTTGTAAGTGTGAAAGAGGTTGCCAACCTGGGTCCAACACAGAGATTTTGGAGCATGTGAAAGGGTCTTTAATTATTTCTGGCAATATTCAAGTTTTTACTTCAACTCCAGCTACCACTATAAAGGTTAGTGGACTACAGGTTACTGAGACTGTGCAAAAAATTAGAACTGAAGAAAATTGTGTGAAACATCCAATGTTTCTATGTTTTAATTTCCAAAAATCAAAATTTGTTACAATTACCGGTACATACAGTATGTACATGTACCTTTGAACTCAAAGACATTTTTATCTGCAAAATGCATAGTTTGGAGCCACAAGTGCAAATACAATTTCCAGCTAAAATCCTACAGCAGCAAACATACTTTTCCATCCATGAACATGAATGACATATATGTTATCCCCATAATGCTCATCCTTAGTTTAATATTAATATAAACACAGTCTTTGAACATCTGTCCTCAAGGCATCAAGAAAATGGAAATTCCACACGTGGGTTCTTAAAACCCACACAATGGTATAATCGCTGTCATTACTTTCTTAATTCAAGATATCACCGGCAAGAAAACTTCATCAATGACTCAAGCAGGGCAGCTACAGTGTTTAGCCAGATGGCACCGAAACTCCTGCCTGGTTTAGGCTGAATATACAATACGTGTACAGTAGAAGATTGTTATAAGAACCCCGCTATAACATGTACATGTACATGTACAAACAGGATGTAAAAAAAAAAAGGTAATCCGAAAATAATGGGTTATGTGAAAACCTCCCCATTTAATCATCATCCACTACGATGGTGCACTTTTTGGACAGTGGGTTTCTGGTCTTTGTTTTTATAATTTGATGGTGCTCGATTATCCATTACTGCAGAGATGCAAATTTGATATCAATGGAAAGCTGAGGAACCACCCTTAAAATGGAGCCACTTTGACTATTTTCAAGTTCATCATCTTATCACACATTTCCATCATTTTTGTGTTACTTTTTTGGGATACACCCTGTAGAGTCCCCTAATATTGCGCACTCAATTTCTCTGACTTTCTGAAAATTGTGTTGCCAAACTTCTTTGTTGAGGAGCTTCAAACTATTTCACTCAAATATTCATATCCCCCTGTTTTGAAAACCTGTTTATCAGAAATTTTCAGAAATTGGTAGAAAATTGGGATAGATCTCGTAAAGAAAAGTAGGGGATATTTTGTAAAGTTTTCAATAATTTAAAAAAAAAATATTCCTAATATTTTGGTACATCCACACTTTAGTCTAGTGACTTTTTCTCTTCCTTCTTCTATTATTTTGTAAACCTAAATGTATTTATAAACTGGCAGAGTGAAAGTTACATATACTCTGTAGATGTAAAGCACTTTTAGAAGCTGCTCAACATACAACATAAAAATTCAAATGCTTGCCATAAGTTGTGTCTTTGAGCAAGCTGTTTTACTTGCATGCCGGTATTTCCAAGAAGAAGTACATGTACCTGAAGAGTTACCTACGTACACTTGTCTGGCATCCCATCCATGGGAATAGAAATATCCTAAGTCATTTCAAGTAAAGGAAAATGGGGCCATGTTTGGTTGGGTCAAACTTCACTTTATACTCAACATAAAAATGAACAGGAGGTTTGCGGTAACACCAAGAGAATGAAAGATATATCTTAGTGGGTTGTGTGGTTCAGAGAAGAACCAGTTGTCATGGTTGTAACTCGACGTTTCGAACAGTATGGTCTGCTCATCATCAGGAGACTGATGACGAGCATAAAAAAGAGTAAAAACAACAACAAAACAAACAGATGTGCCACATACATGTAAATGTGAAATAACTAGCCTTTGCCTAAATTGCATGACTCTAGTGTCAACAAACAAGGTATTGCCAACAATCTGAACCCTATCAGGAAAAGTCATCTTCATCCAATCACTGAGTCTGCTCCACCTTTAAAAAATGCAGACGATAACTGAATCCTGGCGACGGTCTGATGCATAATTTAAGATGGCAGTCAACCTATGGACTCGTGCCTATTCTCCAGCCGCCTCAACTCCCACGCCATGGCACGACGCAGGGAAACACACCGGCAATAAAGCTGCTATCACAGAGCCCACTGTGGGATGATTCACAAGGGACTTCAATTTCATGATGTGTTTGGAATAAAATGTGCTTGCCTGGTGAGTGACTGTGAGTGAGATACATAACAAGTACTGTATCCACACATCACTTGCTGTGACCAGACTAGTATCACTTAACCAGGGCCTAGGGTGAGATTGGAGGACATTAAAATGTATTTGCCTACAGGCACGCCTTAAAATAACCATTTCTGTCGGTCCACAAACTTTCGCAGGTAAAAACACAATACCGGTACAATAAAACTTCAGGAATTCTAGATTTCAAAATGTTCTTTTTTTTTTACCTTGAAATCTGGACCAATCCTCAGAAGAAAAATCTTGGAATCAGGACAAATTCTGGCAAATCTCATCCCTGCTTCACTTGTCACCACACCAAACTTAATTTGTATGCATCTCGTGTCATTTATTTCTTTTATTAGTTTTGGATGATGCAGAGATCTTCGAAAACAGGATATCAGTCTGTCCTGGTGAAAATGTGCAAACTTGTGTTCACATCGGTAAGGTGTATACACTTCATATAAAAATAGCTGCAGATGAATTCCTGACAATTTACCCCAAGTGCTGCAATCAAAATTTGTCCATACTTTTTTTTTGCAGACAAGGGTAAAATAACACTACACGGGGAGCGAGTGTGTTCATTTCAAAGGGGGAATTCGAAGCACCAAATCTCTTGAACATGTAGCATCCCCCTAAGGAAAAGCACCCTTACCATAACACTGACCAACTTGCTTCTCACATTCACCACTCACCAATGTAAGTGTGCTGTACAATAGGCCTTGCTGAGCACACAAGGCTGAGTGTTATGCTTCTTGGCTTTCAGGATGTAACCTGAGGTTGTCAGCCAGCATCTATACATTGGATTGGGATTTCCAGGTTCTGTAGACCTTATCTGAGTGGCCCACATCTTTCAAGTCTCAAATGAATTGACAAGACAGGCTGATGAACTTGATGTTTTGAGTCAACAGACTTCTGTTTTTCCCCCCTTCTTTTTTCCCATATTTTTTTTACTATCTGAGTTAGACAAGTGCCCCCCCCCTCCTGTCAGATGCCTGATGTCATATGCAGCAATCCTAACCCCCATGTTTGAATCTCCTGCAATAATTTCAGAACAAATATTATTGGTTCCATACAGACGTCTTGGTCTACAGTTGGTTTGTGGTCACACCCACCAACATGACCAATATTGATCAAAAATCTCCATTTTGCCTCTTTTTTTTTGCATGGTTCCGCTTCTCATTTGTTTGTTTACCTTCGTGAGGTCCTGTTCGAGTCACTTTCTTTCTTTCAGACGTCTGTTAAGCCTTCATTAAGTCGTACCCGTTATTTCCAGCAGACATGTCAGACTAATTACGCAAATTCAGTATCATTCCCACCCCCACACTGATATTTTAATGATCAGTGTGCTTTATCCCCTTATAAACTCACTGGCTCCATGTATGCTTGTACATGTCCCTGACGTTTGAAAACAAAGCGATCAAGTTCTCAGTGAATTTTCTCAAATATTCCTACATTGTACCTCCATGGTTTAATCCTTCGCATACATACGTACATGTAAGTCTTAATGAATGCATGATCATGTGTTATGTACATATATGTATGTACACATCTTTGAATTTCAAACATTTTAACGAGCACATTTTGTAAGTATACAGCCCAGCAGGAGGGATACCTTTATGGTTTCATACATGTAAGATGTACACATTGTTTTGGATAAGGCCACCTTTAGCAAAGCCTGTCACTGAATCTCGTTAAGACCTTGGAGCAAGGGGAATGCTCTGCTTAATTCAAACTTGAAACTGTACGTGTACATGTACATGTATGTAAAGCATCCATACAGGCCATGAGTCCAATGACCAAACCATCACTGTAGATTCCATGAATACAGCTTAATCAATAATCTCCAATCACCTCAACCTGACCTGATCCCATTCCATGGTGATCTAGGGAGCATGGATAATAAATGTTAGTTGTTCATCAAATTGCACATGATGCCGGTATGTAAACGCTTGTTGGTTTATCAACCGAGACTTTGAATCTCTCGTGTCTGAATATAAATAAATAATTAATTAATGCAGAAAATTTATTACATTTTTTTATCAAAGGTTAGAGCTTCAAGTACATGAATACAATGAATGCTGATGTTTACTGCAAATGTATACAAATTTCTTTCATTATTTCACAAATTTCATCCCCCCCATCGTCCCCACAACCCCCCCCCCCCCCCAAAAATGTGCATACCGGGTATATATATAAAAATTAAGATACAGACAGCATCATTTGGACAAGATTTGGGGGAAAAAAGTACTTAACATGTACTTCAGGAATTTAAAGGTATATTGATCCATAAGAACATTGTACATGTACATTAAGTACATTTCATATCCGTTTCCATTTATTTTTTAAACAGCAGCTGTGATTTCCTCTTTAACCTTCCAAAACTTCTGTCAATGTTATTGCCGTTTCCTCCGCTGTCTTGGAAACAAGTCCCCAACAACACTTTTTTTAACACACAAGAAAAACACTGAAGAAAAAAATCTTTCTCCAGGAGCAGATGAATTCATTAGAATGGCCCCTGCACACGTGGGCGGCTCACCAAAAGATCAATTTAGTTCCCACGCTTTCCAGCCCCGTTAAATACAAGACTCGCTAGGGAAATAATCCCAATCATCAGGATATAACTCGACGAGTGTGCAACAATTCCCCATTGTTTGCTCAGAGCTTCTTTTGCAAATATTCCTCCAACAAAGCATGTTTTTTTTAAATTTCATGTTTATCAAGAGAGTTGGCCAAATATTCTGGGTGGATTTGAACGAAAATGTGAAGTAGTGATAAACTACAATATCTCAAAGCATCAAAGAATTAAAAAGCTCAATGGCCAGAATCAAGTACATGTGCTACACCTTTAGTGCAACTACAGATCCTCTACACAAGGATAAACAACTCATCTCAGCTTGTGTACAAAATGTACGGAACGGTTTGTCTACATGCGTGATATGCCGCGTCCATGTATAGAACAACGCATAGAACATACATGTAGAACAATGCACGCGCGCCATGATCGCCGACAGCTGGCGTCCTGACAGAAATTTGACCACTGAAAGGCTGCAGTCGCGCGCCAAGTCTCGCGCTCGCGCACGTACCGGTACGACGCGCAAGTGCCATATCACGCCTCTAACCAGAAATTTGGGGAAATCGTTTAGGCAAAACAAAATTAAAATTCTGCTTTCGATTACATGGTTTTTGAAAATAGGGTAGGTACTGGTAGGTAGGGAATTTTTTGGGGGGCCAATTTTTTTGGTGTACGATCATATGAGACGTCTGCGTGTAGTCAAGGGTAAAAGGTAGAAATTGATGGTTTTGGGTGTTTTTTTTTCCTCATTTTTCCCATAAAAAAATTAGAGTAGGGGCTGTCAGAATAGGGTACCATAGGTAGGGAAACCGGAAGCAGAACTATTTTTTTGTGTAGCCTTGTCATTGTGTAGAGGATCCGTGGTGCAACACAGAGTTCTAGTACAGTATTCAAATATTCTACATTCAAATCCTGCATTTCTGATTTCATCAGGTTCAACTTTTCACTATGACAGCCAAAGTGACAGCCTCCTTCCCAGGTGTAAACCTGTACAGTACCATGGCAGTACTCACCCTGATATTCTCAAATGACTGTCTGTTAGTCACATCAAAGAGCAGCAGGAGTGCATGGGCGTCCCGGTAGTATGCATGCGTGACGCTGCGAAATCTCTCCTGACCAGCTGTGTCCCAGATCTAGCAAAGACAGGAGAGAGAGAACAAAATAATAAATAGAAGAGCAGATAGAGAAGTGAATTATTAGCTTTCCTCTGCAGGGGGTTATGATAAATTCTGAACTGAGGCATGGATAATAACATCACAATGAATATGCTGACAAATGGGAAACATGTACATTGTATATAATGGAAAATGAAAATGGAAATATGATTAGTACAGTTCTGAATTATTTTGAAGGTTTTTTAGTCTACCATGGAGAACGTTTTCACTCAATACATACCAATAAAAACTTGATGCTTAGGCCAAAAAAAAAAAGTCTCCGGTTTCTGGTATGCGCGCGCGTCGCCGTAGCCATGCGCGTCGGCAAAATGAAAAAGTGTTTTTTTCAATGAAAGATGATGTCTCAAAACCGCCAAACTCACTGGTTTGACTGGAATCCTGCTGCTGCAAAATTTTAACGTGTTTTTAGATTGGGTTATGGTCGAGGATAATCTTTATGTGGCGCCGACATTTGAAGCAAAAAAATCAGGTAAAAAAAAAAAAAAGCCGCGTCGCCGCACCACTTTTTGGGCAAGCTCCATACCAGAAACCGGAGACTTTTTTTTTTGGCCTTAGGTGCTACTTTCTAGAGCACTTGGAGGTAGTCTTCATTATAGTTTGGAAGGAAAACTCAACAGACGATAGGTACATGTACATCTACCGGTACAATGTATGAGGAATTCCATGAGAATGTGGACATGGTGGAAAAGTGGAAAATTGATGAAATCTTCAAAACTATAACTATAAGCACGATCACTTCAAATGTGGTATCAAATTAAAGGGGACTACAAGACCTTTCATTTGAGTGATGTTTCAGTTAGATGGAATAGGTTACATGTAAGTGTATTTTTTTTGTAAAAAAAATTTGTATGTTGCCTAAAATTATGGATTTTAGGTAGTTATTTTGGCACCTTGTTTTTACATGCAAAATGCAACTGTTATTGTAAGTTTTTGTTTTTATCAACAATTTTAGTAACATCGTTACTAAGCTACCGATATGGAATCTGTGCATGAACAGTAGCTGATGCTTTGTGACCACTTTTGAGAGTCCCAGTTGGAGGGACACATCCTGTGCGCGACTAATTGTTCGAGCACATACATGTACGTGTACATGTACATACCGGGTATGTACATAGCATAAAGTACTGACCCAGTACGCACAACTGATTTTATTACTATGTTCACAAACCCATAGTGACTGCATGTGAGCATCATGCACCGTCAGCAATGCGTTCAAGAATCCCTCTCAGTAGTCTACCCCAACTACCCAATTATATTAAACCATAATGTACATGTGCCCAGAGTCCATGGTCCCCATTGCACTCCTCAATGCGCCTCCCTCCATGTTCATATCATGCAGCTTTAAAACTAGAGAGCTCCATTTTCATATTCTATCAATACATTTTATAAGAAAATTTACTGACAATCCAAAAATGTCTTGGTGTTGGTTGCCATGGGAGCAAGTGTGCCACTACAGCGTAAGAGTTAGACTTGACACAAGAGGCAACTTTAGAACTGAAAATATAACTTTATATATTGTTTAAGATTGTTTTGTATTGTTTTCTATAATATCCATTCTTCGTGGATACCATGTGGCGCTGGCGCTGTTGGATGTCGATTGAAATAAATATATATAAAAAAAAAATAAAAAAAAAAAAAAAAAAATAAATAAATTTTAATTTTTTATATGCACGTTGCCTTATTCCCCATACCCTCTGATGCATTTGGATTTATGTTCCCCTCACTCCAGTATCAATACTGAAACTTTGTTTTTTTGGCAGAGGCCAGCTCGTCAGTTAGAGAACTTTAGCCAGATAAGTAATACATTGTACCTTCTCCTCTGCCTATGGTAATTAACATGCGCCATCCATCAATCAGCCATTTTCCTAAGCACAGGATGGGCTGTCATATGTACTCACACTATGGTATGCATTATGATTAGTCCCCACAAGAAAAGGTCAGCTTTAACAAGCATAAATCTTTTGTGCAAATTTGATATTTACACGAAGGTTCATTAAAGCCCTTTTAATTGCATGTAATCAGACAAAGCTGGTTGTCAGGCAACGTCTGGTCACTGCCTACCTGTGCATAATGCCCAACACAGAGTCAGAACAGATTACACCATCTTTGCTCTATTGGTAAAAACACACCAAAGTGTTAAACTTACAGGCCCGTACACACATCTTTGTATAAAACAACAGCAATCGTGGACCCCCTATTGTCCCTAATCCTCATTCCTTTGTTTGTAACTTTTTAGCAACAGCTCTCATTGGTTTTGTACACAAATTTCAATCATGGACGTATTGTTTGTGCCCTAACCCTTTGTTTACATACATGTACTCACTGGAACACTTCAAACGCCCCCCCCCCTCCTCCCCCCCCCCCCCTTGGTGTTCTGCTCAGAAATTAGAAATAATTTTATTTTATTATTCAAATTGCCGCCCACAAATTTTTATGACCCCCATTGTGTTGTGTTCACAATATTGCGCTGCTAATTGCTCAAAAAGTCAGGGGAAAGTGGCCAGGAAATGCCTCAGATCGCACCAAAGAGAATATAGAATCCAAAATTTTCCTGGGCTTAAGAGCCTCGCACCCTATGTCACAAGGGCTTTGCACTCCGCGCTCGCATACAAAAAGTTCAACTTTGGGGTTTGATGACACCTCCCCCCCCCAAAAAATCTCGGATCAGGGAATGGGCCTGTAACAGTATGATAGCAATGGCTATTTTACACAAATTCCTGGCTTTTAGGAAATGAACCACACAGCAAGGAATGAACCAATGAATGCAGTGTTTACTACAAGGCTGACATGTATGCGTGCATTCATCTTTAATTAATCAAATCTTACCATAACCTAATTTCATGGATTCCTTGTCAAGCCTCATTATCCTGCACTCGTGTGACAATTTCATTGTATGAACAGACTTTAGCTTGAATATTCCAAAACACAATATGTGTAGAACAAGTCCAGAATTGTCAGTCTGGAATAATCTATATTTGGTTATACATTTTGTAATTACCACCTTTTGATTTTGCCGTACCGTACAAACATCCATATATTCAATACACACCGTTTTGCAAACACTAAACCAAACATATGTTGTTGCTGTCATAAATTTGGTGTTTACTAAATACATTTGTTGGGTTGTGGATACTTGAATTTCAACCAACTGAACCCAGATCACCTGGTTATAATATTTTTATCAGAATTTGTCTGTTTATTTTTACGTGTATTCAACACCTGTTTGTACATATGCACAAACCCACCAATCCCAGACATACATTACAAGCAGACCAGAAGTGATTGGTTTAACATTGGTTCGTCCCCGACTCATGACGGCAGTACGCCACCGCACCACTGCATGCCGCTACAACACGCCGACAGCGTTCCAACTGCCGAATAGACCCTCAGCATGTCAATGACCACCGTGACGTCACGATGCTGCAATTTGGCGGCTGTCGACTGAGATCAGATCCCTGGCTTTTCCGGATCCGGCGCTTTGAATCAATACGCTCTAGTAAGCACAGCGACAACAACTCTTCCTACCTCCACTCAACACACAACCCATTTCAATTTCTTGTTATTTTTTCTTTTTAAAGACAGCGCCACCAATTTTGGACAAATTAATGTGCGCACTTGTATTGATTTTGGCCTGTGGTTATTGATGAAGTGCTTATAAAAGGCGGGGTAAGTTTTGGAGTGGCTTTGAAGGAGGTCCTTGATATGCGCTCAAATTTTCTTTATATTAATTTAGCAAATAGTCCTCCAGATGTTTTTACCTGTAAGCCTGTCACTTTGCCAAAGTCTTGATCAGATGGAAAATGTATTTATAATCTTTTGTCTAATCTACCAATTATTATTTCAAGAATTTCTGCAGTCAAATGATGCATTCAAATGCATTACTGTTTCTTAATTATAATAATAAGTCATAGCCATCTCCTTAGGTGGCTACAAGTATGTTACTTAGAAGCAGTACAGTTATCAGTTCATTAATGTAAACTTCCACAAATCATACTGTTTTTTGGGTGTTTTTTCAAGTTCAAAGACTGCTTACAATGGTAGCATACGTGTATGTACATGTTCAGGATGCAGGAGTGCTTGCTTACCCTTACACAAATGTGCATCTGACAGTTCAGCTAATCGGTGACTAGAAAGCAAATTATAGTGTTAACAGCTGTGTGGTTGCGAAGGCCTAAGCATCGCCGTTGTTAAACAAAGTTAATCCGATTACGCTATAACAGAGCAGTGAAAGTCATGCACACCAAAAACATGGCCTTTCGAACGTTGTATTTCTCAGAAAATATGCTCAGTATGATTGAAATGTTAAATTACAACGAAAGAAGAAATTCTAAACTTCATGTCAGTGACAAAATCGCTGTCATCGATGCCGAAACGTCAATTCTGGTTACTGGTAAAGCTGACCTTGAAGTCGGGAAGAAATCGTTCGAAAACGTCCCCAAATCTAAGGTATTTATCTCAAGTTGTTATTTCACGAGTAGTTGAACCGTATCATCTAAAAAAATTCTGAATTTCATCTTCATCTGTTGTTGCAATTTCAAGGGAAGCTTAACGTCCACAGAGTTAACCATTATGTGCTGATGACATTTACTGGAACCGTCCAGTAAACCAGTGAATCTGTATTTGTTCATTCAAGGGACAAGCACTCACTAATGGACAGAGACAGCTTGAGGATCTCCTATTCATAGAGGTTGTTTTGGAGATTCTTTCTGTTCAAAAGAAAAACTTAAGTGCTGATTTAATGCCAAAGAAATGTTGATACATGTACACTGTAAATTTGTACATTTGTATGCATGAATTACAAAGATTGCACATACATACCTGTACATGTACTATAGCTTTCAGTCACAAATAGATATTGTGACTTCTGTAAATAATGACAATTTGAAACATCAATTTTGCTATCAAAATATACTAGATAGTCATGTCAATGTCTTTAAAGTTATTATTATTACTACAGTTCATAAAAAGCATTTCTCAATGTTCAACTAAACTACAGGGTGTATAAAAAAGAGGAAATCCACATTTATGTACCGGTAACTTATAAAAAAAATCTAATACATGTAGATATTTTTTAAATAAGTTAAAGATCATGTGAAATGCCAATTGTCCTCTTTGCAATGATACCTTGATTGTGTGTCTGTGGCCACGGATGACTGAGCATTCGTTGCTATTCTGCCAAGGGTCAAAATCTGTACTGGGCCAAGTTTTACCTAGTCTAGGGGCTAGACGCTGTTATGGCTTGATGCGATAACCTGCCGCGGCGATAACCCGCCGCCGCGAAAGGGCGCTATCACGACCAACCAATATCACCCACGAACCCGTCGGAACAACGTCTAGGCCAATTCGTACTGTTTGTGTAATGCGCGCACCTGTTTGGCCTAATATATGCAGCGCGTATTTAAAAAATTCATAGTAGTTGCGAAGCAACCTCTCAGATTTTTTCCAGTAATGCAAAAGATGCAGCAAGACGTTTGTGCAACTTCACTGGTCAGCTCTTGTGTTGTGTGTAGTAAATGTATGTGTGGGAGTGAAAATGAACTGTAATTGACTGCAGAAGTCGTGCATGCGCACTCGTTTCCCCCTTTTTTGGGGGGAGATTTTAGAAGTTGGCCTAGATGTTGTTCCGATGGGTTTGTGGGTGATATTGGTTGTTCGTGATAGCATCCTCTTGCGGCCGCGGGTTATCGTGTATCAAACCATAACAACGTCTAGCACCTAGACTAAGTTTTACCTGGCTAAGATTGCTGGCTGGTCTGTTATAATGCAAAGCTTGAAATGGACTAGACTTTTTGCAGAGCTGTGGAAAGAGATGGTCGCCACGTTGAAGGTATTGGGCCATGAGGGGTTAACTTTAACAATAAGAGTGGTTAAATCACTGTGTAAAAATTGAATAAATGGTTTTAAAGAAAATGATGTCTTCTTTCTTTGAATTAAGCCGTTCCTCATGCCAAGGATACCAGTTTGCACAAACTTGGCCCAGTACAGGTTTTGACCCTTGACAAAATAACAACGAATGCTCAGTCATCCGTGGCCACAGACACGCAATCAAGGTATCATTAGAAAGAGGACACATTGGTGTTTCACATGATCTTTAACTTATCTGAAAATATTTATTAGATTTTTTTATAATTTACACTTACATTTGGTTTTATTATTTTTTGATAGGCCTACACCCTGTACATTACATGTATCATATTGTACAGTGTATCCATGTGTTCATGACAGATACTGTACATTAATTGTATTAAAAAACACACTCCTACTAGTACATGTACACATGAACAGCTCTTTGCCTCAACTAAATAAATGAGGATCTTTTTCGTACTTACATGTAATTAATGTGCCTATTGCACACGTACGTATGCACATGTACATGTACATGTGTATACCGTACACTGACTGTACAAGTAACAGAGCTGCATGCTACAATGTAATATCGGTGCGCCTCCAGCATCCCAAGGCTTAAATCTAATTTTCTCAAAATCTGCAGCAGATAGGTCTTGATTTAATTTCCGTTCAATGAGGAAGTTTATATGGCAAATTTGGCCCGCTAAAGGGCCATTTAGGTGTTAGATTAGGCTCCCAATAATCAATAAGACTTCAAATATTACTTGCTCAGTGTGTGCTTCATGTTATGTAGCTGTTTGCCGCAATTTTTTTTCCACAGATGTTATTACTCCTGCTAGCAAAGTTCTATGACACAGCTATACATACTCCAGAAAATCTAGAGGCATTTCCCTAATACAGTTCAGCTCCTAGTAAATGCCACTGACTTACATGTACTAATGTACAGTAAAAACAACTCGTGTGTGGTCAAAAACACAATGCATGCTGTACACATATCCAAGTCACAAAAGATTGTTGGAATGAAGTCTTGGTTCCAAGACGTCCTATGCAGTGCGATGTTTCAGCGTCTGCGTGCACGTGTTTTTGGATTATGCAGTAATTTACCGAAGCAGGTACCCTTAACACACATACCAACAGTCCGCAAACGACGTCTTGGGAATCTTGTCTTTCTGCTCAGGAAATTCCGAGCAGAATTGTGTGTGCATTTCCATGCATGCGTGACTTAAGCATGTCTGGTTTCTGTACATACTGCAACTTGCAAACATACATTGTACATGTAAGTGTCGTTGGATAAAAAGTATTGACCGCGTGGGCGAAGCAGTCAATTTGGCAGCAAAGACACTGGGCCTTGGAAGGCATAAAATCAGTGCTCTTCATCAATTTGGACATGGCCATGATTCGACCAAACCGTAAGGTCAATGCGCCTACTGCCATCGATTGCATGTGTACGGTACGTCGCCTAACTAATGGTTGTCAGAACAGCTCTATTGTCTTCATCAATGCGCATGTGCTTGATACATGAAGATCCTGTACAAACAGGCTGAATTACCAAAAAAAACGATGTGATAAAACGAAAAAAAATAAAAATAAATGTAGTAGGCTTCTTAGGATTACCAAGAGCAATCCACAAACCAAATTTGAAGTTCATATATGGAGTATTTCAAGTTATCGCGCTGACAAGATTTTTCGGGACACAAACACCCAACCACGCATCTACATGTATTCAGCTATTGTCACATGTAATCCTCATTCCTTTATTTGTACTAACTTTCTAGCAACAGCTAGCTCTCATTGATTTTGTACGAGAATTTCAATCGTGGACATCGGTCAATCGTGGACCCTTTGTTTGTGTCCCTAGTCCGGAATTTGCCAGTGTTTACATACTCACACTCTTTTATTTATATAAATCAAGGATTTTCTTTTGTTTCTGTTCCCTTTTCCTTTGTTTATACTAACTATTTTGCAACAGCTCTCATTGGTTTTGTACACGTTTTCTAATCGAGGTCGTCCTCGATTTGGTTCCTGTCCTCAATTCATCGATGATGTTGCACGGTGTCCTCAATTTAATGTACACCATAAACCTACTCATCCACACACCCACCCACCCACGGAAGGACAAGGCGGAAGCAGTATGCGCCTTCGGCTTCACCGAGGGGCATAATAGATTCCCAATGATTTCATAAAAAAAATCAAACCATTTTTAAGGGTAAGGACTTGGCAATGTTTGCAATGTACGGTGGTCCACCTAAACGTTGTGGTGGATGTCTGATGAAATATGATTAAACCAAATAAAGATGGAATGGAAATTGAATCACACAAAGTGGTTCATATAATTCCCCATATGTTCCCTCTCTGATCTTCTCCTCTACAGACAGACCCAATTATGCATCCCAGCCTGCACACTATGATTGTCCATAATGTCTTCTAGAGACATTCCAACACCAAACTCAGTCTCATGGGGAAACCCATTAATCGAATGATGTATGCCTATAAATATGCACGTCTGTTCACGGCAAAGTATAAACAGTGGGCAAGCAGATTTTTAGAAAGTATGTACATGTACGTACGTGCTAGTACATGATGTGGATGTATTGTACATGTTTACAGTTTACATGTATTCAGTTTACATGTATTCTGCATGTAATTTCTGTATATTTCAGCACTGGGTGTTGGCTCCGCGTTTTTCAGTTTTTGCCATTCATCACAGCTTTGAAGGCTTGACTACTACATGTACGTACCTACTGCGCGGTGCTCTATATACGATCTTCGCCTACTACAATGGCGAAGCTGACTTTCCCATACCCGGATGTGCTGTTTTAAACCAGACACTGGACATTTGCCTAGCTAAAGAAATCCACATTCTGACAGAAAGCCAGGCACAGCACAATAATTATCCAGATCAAATACTAGCTACATGTATATATTCTTCTTTATGGTTGTCAATGACTGGCCTAACTCCCAGTCATTCCTCTCCAACATTAGCTTAATGCTTGTTGCACCAACTGGTATTGATTGCTCTGAGTGATGGCCTACTTTTGCCTAAAAGAAGAAGCCAAACCTGCCAGCAATTAGAATACAATGCATCATCCTTCATGAAATCAGTGATGAGCTCTTAGACAAAGAAAAGGGTCTCTAGCTAATTAATTAAGGAGAACGGCAATGGCAGGGGAGTTTCTATTCAATGATACCTGTATGTATGGTACATGTACGTCAGAACACTTATATGTTAATGAGAGATACCGGTAGACGTACGTGTACGTGAACCAAGTACTGGTAAGAGGAACGGCCCTTGAGACAAAAGTGATATTTAAAACGTGAAATGTACTGTTATCCTTTTCTCTTAAAGTTGCACTCGTCAATTTATGGTACATACATGTGCATATTACAATGTTTGTTTATGTTAAGCATGACAAATTGTTCTAAATCATACCAGGAACTTTCAAGCCTGTACACAGTACCGGTATGTACAATTGTACATGTAAGTATCATGACATTTGTCAATATGCTACACTCAACCAAAAAAGAAAGTCCCCCCTTAATACCTTTTTTGTGTAACTCAAAAACTACTGGGCACATCTTGCTCATATTATGACTGATCAGTACAAAAATTCCTTAGCAATCCAGCCATTGAACTCTTTGTTTGGCCCAAAACAGTGATAATGTGTACAAAATTAGGCAATTTATGACAAATGGTACCGAAAAAAAAATGCACTTTTGCATACGTGCAAGGTGAATGTGAACCACAACTTGCACGTAAACCAAAGTGCAACTGTTTTCGGTATCACTTTTCATAAATTGCATAAATTTGTACACATACATGTAATTACTGTTTTGAGCCAAATAAAGAGTATGGCTGGATTGCTAAGGAATTTCTGTACCGATTAGTCGTTATTTGAGCGAGAGGTGCTCAGTAGGTTTTGAGTTAGACAAAAAAGTATTGGAAGGGGGACTTTCTTTTTTGGTTGAGTGTATATTGGCGGATATGTGACATCCCCGAAATTCAGAAATTAAACAGCACTTTGGCTTGCCAAAACAGATCAGTAAAATTCAATGTCTACCCGGTACATGAACGTGCATTTACATTGTACTTGTAAAACCTTATCATTTGATTGGCGGTTATCTGATATCTTACTTGCTATCATATATTGGTACCGGTACTTGGTAATAAGGTTACCCCAAAATACTCGGTAGCTATGATACATGCGCACATTTAGATGTAACTAGGCATTTATTGCATCATACAGACTGCCTACATGTACATGTACAAACACAGATAAACACTAGTGCAGTGCCCATTCAAAACGTGCCTGTTTGGAACGGGCAAGTTGCTTGGTGTCCGGTAGACCCGCAAACAAGGTACATGTAGTATAGAGTGCAGTGCCCGTATAACAGCGTGCCATATCTACACCTCACTGTTGCGCGATCGTGCCCTTCAAAAAATGGTTGAGGCCCACCTCACCGTTGCGCAATCTTCCCCCTTCAAGAAATGGTCGAGCTCATACAGCCAACCACCATTTGCATGTGTGCTAACCCGTATAGAGTGCAGTGCCCGTTCAAAATGTGCAGCAGTGCGTGGCGTGGTCTATATACACGTTTGTATGGTGTGTATGTAGGCCTCAGAAAATGCTGCTTTTTTACAGCTTCTTTGAGAACTGCTGATCCAAAGAATTTTAAACTTGACACTGCACATTCTGGAGTGCTGAGCAATACACCTGCTGATTTTCAACTTCATACAGTGCCCGGTTCTGGAGATAATCGAACTACAGACAGACACGGCACGTGGCCACCCTAATGTGGCGCAATAGATTTTTCACCCCTCTCTAGTGCCTTGCTTACAAATCAAATGTAGGTGCTCTTAGGTACTGTGTGATGACCAGTAGTATGATTTACAAAATTACAAATGAGTAACATGTAAATGTACAATGCAATAATGTAACACAAAAATCCCAAATGAATCCCACAGAATCCATATTTTTTTTCAAATTGTGGGCATCAAATGATCAATTTGCATTTTTATGTATGAAGAAAATGATTACAGATACTTTTTTATACAAAATGGTCTGCCACATATAAAAGAAATTTAAAAATCAACTGACCAACAAAAACAAGTTTTAAAGGGGTTTAGTCATTCAAAGCACACGAAATAAACTCACCTGTAATTTGACCTTTGACCCATCTATGTCTACAACTTTGTTCTGCAAATAAGAAAAAGGCATAAAAAGATATGTTAATTACATTATGAAATATTTTTCTCAATAAATGCACACTATATGTATGGTACATGTATTAATGCTAACCTCATATGATTTATGCCAGGAACTTTCCCAAATCCAAGATCTTAATTTTTTTGTGTCAATTCTGCTTGAGTTCCTCACCCTTGATCGAATTAGAACGTTTCAAGTTGATGTACTTTGTACGTAAATTCAGGTGTTAAATAACACGCTAAATTTATGCAACTTTCCAAACCAAATCATTGAATCCAACGTTTTATTTGCAAAGACGAGAAATCCTCCCCCCCCCCCTTCCCTCGGCTAAACAGAAACGGAAATAGCACTGAGGAGCTGACGCATTCCAGAATATCTTCCTGTTATTCAGGCACCAGCCATCTTGTATCAACAAACAACCGATCCCAAGGGCTGAATAACGCTGCTGGGAGAAAATTGACTTCTTAATACATTTTGTCCGCTTGTGTTAGTTACAATTGGAGATTGCCATTTTGCAACCAGGAGTCGCTCGATGGTTTAAGAGATAATTGCCAAGGATTTGATTCTGGAATACGTGATTTGTATTGGGAGTGCCCAGTAAAATGCATTGATTAATGCAGTATTTTAGATTTGTGCATTATGTACATGTAAATCACTAAATTTTAGCGGCGTACAATTAGAAAAAACCCTAACATACCTAATCATGAACCTTAATGCACACAATGTTTAAAGTATACATTCATGCATTTCAGCAGACATGACATATTGATTTTCACCAGAATGAAACACACACGCACACGCGCATACAGCATGCTAAAAGTTTACTGACCTACTGTACATGTATAATGGATTTATGAACAACTTCATGTTCAGTATGCATTTACATGAACTAAATCAGAACAACATCAACATAATGTTGGTACATACCATCTAGGACAAAATGTCATGATTTTTTAATTTCATGTGTACACAAATGTACATGTACATTCACTGAACTGAACAGTGTTGTGTTTATTTACAAAACATGTACACTCCCTCCAATAAACATAGCACAACTGTCCATACATGTATATGTATGTTGTGGTCATGTTGTATCAATAGTATACAAATACTGACTGCTTGGAAGTTGGAGTGTTGTAGTAAAACTATATAGCCACCCGAGGTGATCCATGGACATTCTATTTTCCGGAGGCTAAGCCGAGGGAAAATAGAATGTCCATGGATCACCGAGGGAGGCTAGTTTTACTTCACCACGAGATAAAGCATTCAATATTGTTTATAACACTTCACCCACAGATTCTGCTTGGCTTTAATATTTTAAATTATTTCAATCTGAACACAGTTAAAATCAACTACAATTTCAATACCAAATTGGTGGGAAATGTATTTCGCTCTTCCAAACTACCCCTTCACGAAATGTTTGAAACCCAACTCTGTGGCGTGCTCTCTTGGGAACAAAACACGCTACACGCAACGCTCAACGCGTGTACAACCAGCATGCATTTGCACACAAATACCGCACCATGGGTATAGTACTTTGGTTGCTAATGATATAGTACTTTGGTTGCTACGGGTATAGTACTTTTGGCCGTGCACAGAAAGATAGCAAAAATAGAAAGTACCATGTGACTCGCTCTCGGCCAATCAAGACACAGAATCTGTGGGTGAGGTGTTATAATCAATACTATAGCACTGAGTTTGACGGCCCATTCATGACTGGCCATTCTTATGGCCAATAACTAAATAAGAATGTCCGTCATCCTTTCGACAGTTTCAGTGCCAATGGCCGTGACACAAGCTGAACAAACACTTTGGTCAGGTAAACACCCCGGGATACATTACTCATCCGAAGCAGCTGGATTTATTCAAATTGTGAAATTAATTTAGACAGAATATTACTTGAGTTTACAATGTACCGGTATAATGCAGTGATTCCATGCACTGTATCAATTACGAGCTACCGGTTAGACATACGTGTGTGGCTGAGCCAGCTCCCTGGATAATTATGCAAATGTTCTTTGCTTACAAATGTACATGTAGGTTAAATTTTAGAAAAATCTAAATATCAGGAAAACTACTGAAAATTTCCCAAATCCCTCTCCCAGTTTGTCAGAAAATAACCAACCTCAGTCATTTTCCATATATATGCACATAGATCTCAATTACTGCAATTTGATTTTTATTGTATGTACATGTACATGTACATGTATACACATACATCACTGGTTTTTCTATTACATGTATGTATGTACCGGTAGCTTCTCCAATATCTGATGTGTACAGTGCGTGCTACAAACTTACATCTAATAACGTGTGGCATTAAAGGCCTGAAACGGATCAAGGTCACTGGTCATTTCAATCACTTATGACACACTGCCAAGGCTCAGTTGATATACTGAGCAAATTACGTACCATTAACACATGTGTGGCAGGTCTACAGATACATTGTAATAAAAACCTTGAACTGCTATAAATGTTTGTTTTAACATGCACACATAATACGTAAATGTATGGATGTGATGAACACGTACATGTACACATATCAAATCTTAAATGTGGATCAAAAGTGTACGTGTATAGCTGAAAAAGGCTCACAAGCAGTTGACTGTTATACATGTACCTGTATTTTTGCAAGGCAAATATTTTGTGACACGTGGAGCCTTGCATTTCTTGAGGAGGTAATAATTGTGAAGTGCTTTGAGACCTTTGGTAAAATGCTCATAATGGTAAACACCACATTCTAATAATAATTATTATTATTACGTATTGGAACGACGCACACGCGCGCGGTTGTTGTAATTGGTCGGATCAGTGCGCGACATTGCGTATAGCTGCAATTCAAAACAATTCCAAACATAATTCAGTAACTTTTGATTTGAAATTGAGATCTTAGAATGCTGTTTTTCTCGGAATGTACAGCTGAAGCTTAGCTGAAACTTCATCAGGTTAGTTGTTCAGTATCCTTCATTAGATTTTGAACTCTTTTGTTGCTTCAAACGAACAAAATGCACAAATTACAAATGATGGACTGTAGCTTTAAACATTTAAAATTGTCCATGCTTTTCCAGACAACAGAAGGCGCTGTTGCTGTGATGTCATTTCAGGAAGACACTGTTCAATTCAGGGTTTTCAGTTCAAATTGTGAACCCAACATTTATGACAGCAAAATATCAAAAATCCCGGAATGCCATCACAGTTTTGCTCATGAATATGGAAATTTGCATTAGCATAAAAACCCAAAAGGCTTCAAAATACCCTTGAAAATGGCAAAATGAAAATAGGGTTAAAGTTAAAGTCAATCATTTGCAGCCATCCGAAAAGTAACTGGCGTAATTATTGTTGAAAAACATACTTGGTTGAAAGATAGTAAGTGGAGTAAACTCCCTGTGAAATTAATCTTTCTGGCAAGCTATCATTTTGAAGTAATCAACGAAAGAAGGCCTTTCCAATGGTGCGTCTTGAGACGCACCGTAGGAAGGTAGTTTTCCAAACTCGTTTTGTTATTTGGCGCAGCGCATGCAAGCAGGCACGCGCGGTTGCTATAATTCGTCAGTTTAGTGCGCGACATCGCGTATAGCTGCAATTCAAAACAATTCAAAACATGATTCAGCAATTTTTGATTTGAAATTGAGATCCTAAAATGCTGTTTTTCTCGGAATATACAGCTGAAGCTGAGCTGAAACTGAGCTGAAACTTCATCAGGTTACATGTAGTTGTTCAGTATCCTTCATTAGATTTTGAACACTTTTGTTTCTTCAAACGACTGTATCTTTAAACTCTGCATTTCCTGACTGCATTAAAAAATTACACTGCCTGAGCCCTTTAATGCTACAATGTACATGTGCACAATACAAAGCATCAGGCATAAATAGTGCCATGTTTCTCCATGCATAACTACCGGTACACATGTACCGGTATATACATTTACATGTACATGTACTATGCAATCTCTGATGATGATCCTCCCAAGACTAATTATCCTCAAGGTCCCTGAATCTCCAGATAGGGAAGTATTTGATGAGCTCTTGCCTCCCATCATTTCCGTCCCCCCATCAAACCTATATGTGACTGGGGGCCTGGCTCAAACCTAGTACCTCCCCAGGCCCTGCATCCCACGCTCAATAGGCATCACCGGTAACCGACTACATTCAATGGTAACTCACTACACTGGTTGTGGGGCCAGCCAACAGCTAATCAGTAATCGACACCTCTTTACAGCGGGCTAAAATGATTGCCCAGCCGTGCCCTCTCCTTGGGGTATAGCTGTGATAAGAGAAAATATGGAATGACTCTGTGATTGGGGGGGGGGGGACTTGTGTCGCTTGTGTCTGGAAATCTTACCCTTTAGCATCGCGCAATTGTGAGTCAGTTATAGAGCTGCAACCTAGAAGATACATGTAACTTTATTTGGAAAGATAATGTACATTTTGTATACAAAGATAACAATTTGAGTGAGAAAATGCTGAAGTTTCACCCCAAAGCACAACTGAATTCATTCAATAACATTTCTTTAGTTTCATCTACAGTAGATTATCGCTTCAACATTTCTTGACTTTTCTTGTGTTCATCACCTCTAATCTACATGTAAGTTTAGCACAAACACATGTACAATTTGTAAATGGTACATATTGTACATTCATGTTGCAATTAATGTGACATTCAATTCAGTCCAAACACATCCTGACACCCTTTTATATTATTTGATATACTTATGTACATGTACCGGTACAGTGCAACCAACTGTACATGTAACACTTCATGACGACCTTTTCGAGACTACAAATGAGCCAGCTCAAGTTCAAAAGGTTCTATTCCCAGGGTAACTTAAATTCGACAAATGCAGGGTAAGAATTCTATATAATAGAATTACAATTCAAGGGTCATTAACTTTTTAACGACTCCATCTTGCTGCTGGCTACACTAATAGCTTTGGTAACTGTAATATTACACGTACCTGCTCATTTGCATTGGCAAATCCATTCTACATGGAAATGGTACACAAGAAGTGATCATGAAAGATTGTCCCTGAACAGTAAATGGACAGAAAACAACTGACGGTGGCACATTTGCAGGCAAATGATGAGGGTATACGGGTAGGCAGATAAATACTCTGCCAGAATTGATACGATTGTCATTTTTTGGTGATCCTTAAAAAATAAGGAATAAATAAATGCACTTAATTTTTTTGTACACAATACGGTACTGACGTTTTGTATTCACATTAACCCTAACTCGGACTCCCTAGGCATTTTTGCTAGGATGTAGCCTCAATCCTGCAAAATCCTCCAATTGGCCTCATGGAAAAATAGCATATAGCCTCAATCCTGCAAATTCCTCCATTATTTCTTGAATATGGTCCGTGGAGGGGTGATGACCACTCCCTGAATCCTGCAAAATCCTGCGACAGTAGGGTGAAATCTGCACGTACTCACTTCAGCATTTTCACGAAGGGGCGAATTTGCTAATTGGTCGTTTTTTTTGTTTTCACGCACAGCTACTTTTCTTAATTGATTAATTCTGCAAAACTAATCACCTATTTTTCTTAAAGTTTTCTACATTTAGGAAGATCCTCCGATACCTACATGTAAATCTTGCATATTTTATGCATCTTTAAGTTTCAAATTGTTCAATGAAAAAAGGACCAACCTCTTCGTGAAAACGGTGATGATATTATGGTACATTTATACAAACATTGTACATAAGTACTACATCATGTAGTACATGTATGTAGATTACATACATGTAAACATGTACATTGTTTGAAGTTCTAAGTTCTTGAAAAAAAAAATAAAAAAATAATTATGCTTTTCCTGTTGGTCAAAGAAGCATGGTTATAGAATATTATCGAGCCTTAGTATTGACACATGCCTATACATTTAAACCTTACACCATCACGTGTTTGATGTTCTAATCCTCAACACATATTGGTTTAAATAAATATCAGCATTGGATCCATGATACATGTTTCAGAATTATGTAAATTTGTAAAAGCTTTGGCATTTATAGGTCTTTGAAAAAAACAACGAGGCACAGTGTTCTTCAAAGGGCAACCATGCCCTGCCTGTCACGCATGATTGCAAGATTCATACGCTGCATTGAAAATTCCAACACCTTGCGTGAGGTCGTACAGTCTCACAAGGTACATGTAAAATATGCACAAATGCACAGCGTGGACAAAGAAAACAGGGTTTTTTTCCAAGAATATTTCGTGCACAACTACATGCACACTGTACATTTGTACAGGAGGACACATTACACTGCACATTGTACACATACATGTACATGTACATGTACATGTACATGTCCGTGCATGGTACATGTACGAACTGTACATTGTCCATAAACAGCGTGAGATGACAGAATTCTGCTGTGGGTGATTTAATAAGGAAATAAAGGTGTGCTAGGCCAGTTTTAAGCAAGTCCGTTTAAAGCCTGCTAGCTGTTTGATGACCCGAGCCGAAGGCAAGGCTCATTATCCGCATCCAGGCCCCTAGCCACTTTTAAACGTACTTAATTGTATCAAACCAGCAAAGCACATATCTCTTTGATCAAAAAGTAAAAGTAAAAATTGACAAAATTCCAACAATTTTGTTTAACAATTTTACTTCATGTTTTGTTAAACACCCCTCTGACCATGTCTATGGTACATGCCTCGCTAGCGTAATACTAAAAATCTCCTTACATGTATATATTGGCAGTGTGCGGTGCATACTGCGAGATGTTGCGCAGAACGCAGCAGTGTTTTACTGGTGATTTAAAACCAAGTACGTGACAGGCTCTCGACCAATAGGAATTGGTAAACTGTCTCAGGTATTTATGAATTTTGAATAACAAGTATTACCCTACAATAGCTTTTGTAAATACCGTATATATCCAGTGCGTTTCCAACAGTAGGCCTACAACAGATAGAAATCCACAACTGTGTTCAGGCAGGATTTGAATCTGTTTTTTCTCAGTTTGGAGGCATTCATTTTTACATTTTTCACAGTTCTTCTGATCATGTATTTCCCTCCGATGGTGTAATACTGATATGACCTGGCCGGCCTGCAGTTTCCTCTAGGCATGCACCGTGCTGAATTTAAGAGAATTCAACATTAAAGTGTGATGCAGCATCCTGAACACTGCAGAATCTGACAGCATGAAAATTATGGTCTACAAACCTAACTCTCCCATACATGCATGACATGTAGCCTTTAAAATCTGCAAGGTTTAAGAGGATTTTGTACGATTGAGGAATGTCTGTGTTCATATACATACCCAGTACATGTACATGAATCTATCATTAGATGGACTACCCGGTAACATGACAAATTATGTGCCACTGGTTTACCCCTGACCTTCAGAATAGTGGTTTGGGGAGTACATGGAGTATGCTGAAAGATTCCTCATTGCAAAATATGCCGGAAGTTTAGGTTGATGTCCACTGCATAGACCAACCAAATCCAACAGGAATGACCTATTGTTGGATGCATGCTACTGGCTTCAGTAGGGTGCAGTTCATTGGATCATGCGTTCTCCGCTTTGTTGTCCTGAGTGATCAGACTGATTGCCTACCGATCCACTCTCTCATTTTTAAGAATTCAATCCTCTCCACTTTCCCCTCTGTCGTGCCTGTCTAGCCAGGCCATTGGCTGGCATTCCTCGCTTGGCAAATAGTGACGAGTTGACATCCGGCACGTTCAAAGACCAAGCGGTGAAACGCCAATTGGTTTTTCTCTTGGGATGACACGCAGTAATGCTGGATGCTATGTACACAGACACTTCACACGGATGCATTACACTGCACCATCAACTGACATGCAGCACAACAAAAAAATATTGCTCAGAGCACACAGTGTTGACCATGTTTACAGGAAATAAGGTGCATCCTTTAATTTGGTTCATACGGCACGTACATGCTCACCACACCACATCAAGAAATCTACGGTTTTCAGCATTGTACATGGCTAAGTTATTTACACGAAGGTGATGAAACCAGTGAATTTGAAAACAGCCACCAGCATGTTTATCACCCGATATTAAAAAAAAAAAAAAAAAAACAATCAAAAAACGATTGTCCAACTGATATCGTTCTCCATTTTTATTACGCATATACATGTATTTAACTCATGTGACCGAATCACTTTTTTTACTGTACAATACCCTGATCATCCTTTTAACTTTTCATAAGATGGAATTTAGCGTCGGGGTGATGTAAATCAAATTAGGTTTTGCTCTTCACCAATGTATAAACACTGTATACTCAGTGTGTTACCTCCCAAGTGAAAGTCGGAAAAAAATCTCTCGGGTGGGACTCGAACTCACGACCTCCTGCTTTCTAGGGCAGATATCTTTTAACTTTTACTGTTGTCTGCAACATGACATCATGTACACGTGAAAATACACATTGTGACACATAGAAATAACACTACAGACAAAACTCAGGCTAAACTGACAGCCTAACAAACAGACAAACTACAGTCAGGTGCAGACGAGATAAGAACCTGCAATATGAATGAGTCCCTCACCCTAAAATCAATGCCGACTGTGGATATGAAACTTCCCGAGAGGAAGGCACCGTCTTTGAAGCGCACCAGCAAACATGTCTTGCCGACACCCGAATCACCAATCAGCATCACCTGCAGATGAGAACAATATAACACATGTTCATGAAAGGATTTCAAGAGCTTGGTTACACCAGACATTGATCAGGCTTGGGCTACTCCAACATGTGAGGGATAGATTTGGGTTTCTGTTGGATTAAACTTGAACTTGAAAAGAAAGGGAAGCAGAAGAAAAAACTACGAAAGAACCATGTGTGTACATGTACATTAATCACTGCATGAGGTAATTACATACATGTACATGTACACAAGAGTAATCACTCCCTTAATTCGGGCGATTCACAATTCAGAGCGCCACCAAGAGTTTGCCATGGACAGTTCATTTTTCCCAGTGCACGGGAGATGGTCGACAAATTCGCAGCGTGGGACATTTGAAATTGTTAGTTTTTCCGGTCAGTAGTTTCGTTAGCGTATGATTCAAATATGTTCGCCCTTTTCTTTTCTTTGAATCAATATGGTGTTTTTTTATGAGGCGGCAGAACGCTATGCCCCAATCTACAAATTAGCTCAAGTTGTCTACTGACAGTCATTCAAATGGGCCGTGTTTTGTCAGTTGACCGTAAACTTGAAAAATGGACTCTCCATGGCAAACTCTTGGTGGCGCACTGCATTGTGAATCGCCCGAATTGCGACAACATTGCTTCATGTATATAGTATTACAACCTAAAATTTAGGCAAATTCATGATCATCTTCAACTCAAACTCTCCTTATTTCAACAGGAGTTGACCTAAGTAAAGCCAAAACTGACAGAGGTGTTTAAGAAGTCAATTTAGCTGGTCTAATTCCTTGCCACCTTTACCCTGTACATGTGCAATCCTATTGACCCAACCCAACACAATGTGTATCTCATTTTTCTTGTAACTCGAAGCAGTTGCCCAAAGTTATTCAATAATTAACCAACTTACACGTAGATAGTTTTTTAAAAATGTCATTTCAGAAGGATTGCCTACAATGAACATTCTCAAACCCATCGCCTTTGAGCATCAAGCTCAACTTTTTCTTCTAAACAATCTTTAAAATCGTTCTCTTTCAATTCAATATGAACGTGATGAACAAAGCAACCGACAAATTAATTCGGAAGCCTGATGTTGACAGACAGGCTGTCTGCATAGTGACCTCCCCAATTTTTTTCAACACCAACTTGATAAAAAATATGAGAGAAAAAATACATGAAATTGAAATGTTTGGAGTCAGTGACAGGTGACTGCGGCACACTGGCACCTTCCCAGTCACTCCAAGGTGTGGGCACTGTGACCTTATCACCGCCCCCTCACGGTCATGTCAGTTTCAAGAACACCTGCAGAAACAGCAGCAGCAGTAAACATGTGGTTGAACATGTGTACACTGTACATGCACTAAACAATGCGATTTCTTCAAGCGGAATGGGCCATAGAAAATCAAAATACTAATTTTACAAACCACGAATACAAAAACAAAGAGAGCGGAGGAAACAGAATAGGAGATTAACCAACCCCGCCCCCTCCCCCATTTTCTTTTTCTAAAAGATGTACAGTCCGTGCTCTTTAAAGGGAAGATACAACATTTGCAAACATCACAAAACGAAATGATCAAATTATCGCGAAATACCTTACTGGATTGTTGGGGAATGACAGTCTAAAGCAAAATCGTGGCTCCTGATGTGCTGACATTTTTAAGAAAAATGGTATTTTTCCAACGCCGGTTGGCCGACCAGCGTTGGAAAAAACTGGCTATTTTTCAAAAATTGCTCCGAATTTTTCATAATTAGTTATTCCGCATTTTCTTTGCAATTGATTACACACCTGTGAAGAGGTACCGGTACAAGTCTGCTAGACTGATTCTCTGACCTTACAATTCCCCAAAGTCTATTAATTGCTCCGTTTTATCTTATAAGTGGGGTCAGGGAACCAGACTGCAAATACATGATTGGTTTTCTTGGTTTTTCCAGCATCTACAAGCCCAAACGTGAAAAAAGTCATTTTAACAATATTTGCTATAACATACTAATCCTCCAAATCCATTTATTTCTGAAAATTGCAGCAAAAGCAAATGTTGTACAGTCCCTTTAACAGTCCGTTTTCATTCCTGATACATTTCCAACAAATTTGATAAAATTACTTTTTTTTCTTGAGATGTTGCCACCCTTTGAAAAACAGGGGTGGTTTTTTTTGGGGAGGGGGGGGGGGGGGTGCAGTAAACTAAATGTGCAAGAAGTGGGGACTAGTCTAACCTGTGAGAATTATTGGTGGGCCACACATAATGCAAAATTAATTCTTCCGTACAATGTCTCATTCAAAGGTGAATAACTCTTGTCTTGTAATCCAAAAAGGAAATCTAATTTCAGGATGAACTCAACCAAGGCACAGACAGCACATCTTTATTACAATGTCAAAAGCAAACATGAAAAGGGAATCTCCCAGAGCCAAAAAATTCATTCTTTGGAATATTCGAGTACAGTTATTGTCAATTTATACCTCTAGACTAACTGTGATAAATTTGAGGGATGGTGAACATTACCATCGGTGTCTCCCAGTCAACAATATTAAATTGGGAGATCTCCCCAAGATATGACATCCACGATGTACGTAGGCCATAGTGCAATTATGCGTGTACATGTATAGTACAAAACACTTTTTCCATGCATAATAAATGGAGATTTTATCAGGCTTGAGTTGGGTCCATGTATGATTCTGTAAAAGCTACAGTTCAGATTAACCATCTGGAGCATGTGGTTGGAACCGTTTACAGAGAGATAAGAGCAATCAATACAATATCATCAGCAAAAGTACAGATCTACATGTACATGTACAAAATGTACAATGTATGCAGTCTGGAGAGTGTAATGCTGTGTTCCTGGATAAACACAGACTGTGCACCCACTCTTGCTTTACTATACTCTCGAGGACAATGCTTTGTGTTTTCCTTTGTCTCTGTAATATAACACTCTCCCATAGACTAAGCACACAAACCTACTACAGAGGGCCATTTTCAACAAAAGACCCAACTTCCCAATCAGAAAATATTTTCAATTCAAAAAAAGTGCCACTTTTGCATTTGTCCAAGGTCTTTAATACGAGGTTAAATTAGGATTGTTATAAATAGATAATTTTTGGGGTGGGCTCAGTTTTTTATATATATTTTTATTTTGTAATCTTTCTTTTCTTTGTTTGGTTCGTTTTAATTTTTTTGTAGCAATGGTCATTTCTCTTTTTAGAAGAAATGGTAGCCCTGAAAAGGACCGTTTTTCTATTAGGTGTCTACTGTTCTGCTCTGCCTTTTGCTTGGTTGCCTCTTTCATGAAGTCAAGCATCAGTCAAGCGTTAGTCATGCATCAGTCGCCGAAGACAAAATGAAAAAGTGGTATCTTTAATTAGCCACAACTCAATAAGTCTTGAACCGATTGGAATAATGTTTTCGGTGTACATGTATAATTAAAGCTAAAAAATTAAGCTTTATGGACAAATCAAAATATAATTGACTTATGGTTTATAAAGCTGTGAAAAAGACATGAAAGATGGCGCTTTAAAGGGAATATACATCATTTGCTTTTGCTGTAATTTTCAGAAATGGATGGAATTGGGGGGTTGGTAAATACATAGCAAATATTGTTACACTGACTTTTTTGAAGTTTTGGGTTCGAGAATGCTAAGTATAAAAACCAAGAAAAACAATACTTTTCCTGTAGTCTGGTTCCCTGACTCCATTTAAGAAGAAACATGTACATTGGGGAATTGTAAGGTCAGGGAACCAGTCTAGCTGGCTTGTACCCGTTCATAGGTGTATAATCGATTGTAAACAAATGTGATGGTCAATTGGGGCCAGTATTTAAAAAAAAGCCAGTTTTTTCCAACGCTGGTCGGCCGACCAGCGTTGGAAATTGATGCAAAAATACCACTTTTCTTGAAAATGACAGTATACCAGGTGCCATGATTTTACAGGATGCTTTACACTGTCATTCACTAACAGTCCAGCAAGGTATTTCAAAATAATTTGGTAATTTTATTTTTTGATGTTTGCAAATGTTGCATTTTCCCTTTAAGGGTTTTTTTTTTGGGGGGGGGGAGGGACCACCCTGTAGCTGTGTAATGCATGATGCACATCAAACTAGCTCTATGATCAAATGAAACAAAAGGGGCACCTGATGAGATTCACTGTTCACTATAAAATGTACTGTTCTGTCACTTACAGTTTGACTCTGACACAGTTGGCCATAGTACTACATGTAGTAAGAAAACAGAGTTCTGAACAAAAAGTAGGCTTGGCCATGTTTAATTTGTTTTTTTATCTTCGTCTACCTCTCCCCCTCTTTCTTTTTCTCTGCACTCGATTCCGCTGTCAGTATCGGCGACCAAATAGCGTTTTTGTTCACCTTATAGTGCACCCTGAGCACAAGTCAAACGATGGCACTTCCTTGCCAACGAACCATAAAGGCATAAATAATACGCGTGAGTTCCAAGCCATGCCCTGCAAACTGTGTCTGGTGCTCCGTAAAAGTGGCCTAATTCCATCGATTTGCAGCTCAAAAAATGATCGTGAATACAATTTTTATGATGTCTCAGCTTCTTTCCTCCGGGTTGTTTAGTTGTCCTCATATCCAATTTTTCCAGAAATTATGGCACCTTTCTGGAGTCCATATGCACACGTAAAATAGATGGCAGCCATTTTGAATGTCAGCCATTTTGAATGTCAGAAGCTGTAACCCCAAGCTATGACGTCACTCAGGCACGCGAGTTGAGATGCGACGGCTGTTTTTTGTACAATTATTGATTCGCCCATACTGAATGGCTACGTGCTACCGGTATATTATACTATCGGTTGAGAGATTATGCGCGCGCATGCATGCACACCCCGCACGCAGCTGCGTAAGGCACACGCGTATCTTCACACGGGGAGTTCGTACTGAAAACGTTTTCAACGAAAGCATGGATCTGCGGTTGATTTTCGGTAAACACACTGCCCGCGGACATAAATACCATTTCGGAAAGATTCTCATATCTGGCCATCACTAATTTGTCCCTTCAGTAGTATCAGTCATCAGAAAGTGATAATATGTCCTAAAAAGTCAAATTTAGCAGGGAAAATTTCGAAGTATTATAATAATTTACTGAGGAAACACTTGGAAATTTTCAGACCAGTCTCATACATGTACGGCTTGTACACAGGGTGACAAGTGATGGCCAGTTATGGGAATCTTTCCACCATTTCATGTCATAGATAAAGGGAAGGGTTTTGAATTTTGAGGGAAATTTGGGGTTAAAATGACAATGACAACTACTAAATGCAACATGAAAATAAATATGGCGATCACCGTGCGATGTACCATGTGTACCGTGAGCACACAAGTCCCACTGCACGGCACCAACTGGCCCGTAAACCGCGTTGGAAAATCATAATTTCTACCCCTAGAAAGTGTTCAAAAATTACCAAAAAGGTGTCATTATCTTGATTCTACACGATCGCCCCATTTTGTGCATTGGTGATTGGTCACCGCTGTTCGCGAGCACGGTGCTGTATACGTGCGTTATAATACTAATAGACACACACAATGTGTACAGTGTAGGTACATGTATATCGTACATTGACTGAAGTGAAAACGACAGGAAAAACGTTGTACTCTGTCGCGTCCGATGTAAACAACCAGAGTTTTTTTGTCATTTTTCGGGAACGGTAAGACATTAGACTGGCTTCCTTTCAACTAGATGTTTGCAATAGGATAAGTAAACAATCCAAAACGTGAAATCTTTGGGGGTTTCAAGCCCTAGTGCCCCTTTAATGGGATGGGACTAAGTCTAAGCATAGGCTCACCTGCTTACAAAACACGATCAACATGATCAACCCACCTTGCAAGCAAAGTCGAAAAAATCACCGCCCAGCGACCCCGACCGGACCACTCCGTTGCTGTTGGCTGACATCTCCCAAGTCCTTGATTATCCAGCTATCCTATCATCTCCTGTAATAATCCCTCGCGTCCTGTTTCGGCGTGATTTTGGAGAAAATATGCATTGAAGATGATGACAACTGCACGTCCATCAGAAAAGCTGCAAATGGGTGACATATGAAGAGCGCCCTCTGTCGCTCATCATCACAATTTGGGGAAAAAGTTCGGGGAGGGGGCCGGGCGGCATGAGGCTGAGGAGGCGCCGCCGCGCTAGAGCCGGCTAGGCGCGTCCTTCCTTAAAGAGTGAGGAATGATGCTCTGTACAATTCTATCCTTTTGGCCAAATCACATTACCTAAACACTAAAAGGTTCCATATTATAATGTCGAATTTGTAGGGAAAAAAAGAAAAAAAAAGTGCAAACTGCAGCCAGCTCAATCCCCATGCATAGGAGTACGGTGCAACCCTGCATTAAAATTCCCATTAGTGCTAAATGCCCATACCTTAAAATTCTTTTTAAAAACATTCAGAACTCTGACAGGTATTTAAGCTGCACAGTAAAATGATGATCAACATGTCATCTTTTGATTTTCCCCTCACTTCCTGGTGGGTTGACCATTGACTTTTCGAGATATTCTCACCCAAAGAATTAAGACTAAAAAACTACCCCTAGCCCTCCACAACATGGCAAAATAGCGCCTTTTTCGACCCCAATTGCATCCAAAATGCTCAGAATTGGAAGCCCCAAGTGCCAGAGGTTCATTGCCATATCTCTTCAATTCCCAAATTTTATGGCTCTCAGAACTCTCTAATATAGTACAGAATATTTTGAGGGGTATAACTTCTCGTCAGCTCAGCGGATGGATTTAGGCATATTTACCGGTGCGCACCCACAGAGGGAAAGAATGTAGTTTCCAGACGCCACATCTTTGATTGCAAGCATTTTGAAAGTATTTTCTTACAAAATTAGAAATGTTTCTCAGTCCCACATTCACTGTCTTTTCAACATTTTTGCAATGACTGACCTTCATTGGGATGATATAAGATGAAAAAAGGGGGCATACTGAGGATGAAACATTCTTTCTAACCATAGATATAGTTTCATAATAGCATCTGAAGGAAGAAAATAGAAATGCGTTTTGAAAAGCATATAACATGCAAATTAACCCATTGTGTTTTGATGCTATGAAAAGAAATATTTCCTTATACCCTCAAACACTGCAAAAATAAAACTCACACAACAGACAGAACTTAAAAATCATGAAAACTATATTTCAATATTTTCATATTTGCAGCTACAAGTATTTACATTTCAATTTCTCAAGTTTTACTTTCAGTACGAACTGATATACAGATGAATGAATAAACCTGCACATTTTCCTAACTGATAAGGGAAAAACTATTTCATCCATAAAAATAAATATCTTTTTCTTTCAAAATTTATTAATTTTAAGCAATTTATACCAGCATTCTAATGTTAAAATTTTCTACATTTGCACTATTCAACTCAAAAGACGCCACCATGTATCTCATCTTTTATCTTTTATCTAAACTATTAAAGTTGCATTCCACGTGCTCTTCAACAAATTCAATTTTTTCTTCTTAATAACTTATGAACATGTAGGTTTTATTTGAATAAAAAAAAACCTCCCTCTCTTTTTTTTGTGCCAACGTTTTTGTTTTGGTGACAAACTGATCCGCTTTGCAAGCAGACTGGCTCCTGGTTCATGGTCAGGGTGACCGTAAGGTCAGAGCCAAATTCTGCTAAATGCACATCAAAAATCTGTCAGATTTATCAAAAATCTGTCAAATTCCCCAGAATTACACTATAAACACTTAAAATCACATGCAGATTGATAGTGTTGCCTTAATTAAGATTCAAATTACACAATAAACAATCTAGTCACATACAGATGTTGTGAAATTATTGGTAAATTTCGGGCAAAACGCGGATCCGGCCACGACGAAGTCCGTTTCCCAGTGAATCTCAGCACCTAGACCAGCCAACCTGTCCCATTATGTAAGGGTTTGTTTGAAAGGATTGAAGCTTTTTTAAACAAATGTACACTTTTTTGTTAAAATTTGCTGTTTTTCTGTCAAAAATTCTGCGAGAAATCTGCCAAAAAAAATCCATTCTAACAAATTTTCTGTCAAGCTCATTTTTTTAACAAAAATTCTGTCAAAGTTAGCCGAAAATCAGCCAAAACGGTCAGCCTGTTTATGGCCTGAACATTGTCGAGACTGATGGTGGGGTGGGAACCAGTCCACTCTGCGAGAAATGGTATTATTGTCTGGCAGCCAATAATTCAAAATTGTAACGTAATTTTATAATTCTATAAATAATCATGGGCCATGTTTTGGTCAATGTCTCAATCAAAAGTGAAGAACTTTTGTATTGCTAGAAAAATAGCCATTTAGAAAAGGAACATATTTTTTTGTGATAAAATTTGGAAAAAGTACGGGGAACGCAACTTTCAAACTAATATCAGGCAAGGCTACACATAGATCATTTCAAGCAGTGTCACTGTACACCCACAGAGGTAGCATTCAATAATGAAAGCATTCTGCCAGATACAGTTCAGTATAATGGGGCTGTGTTGTTCAGTAGCGGGCAAAATGTCTTTGCAATTGAATGGGGCCTTAGTGTATGTACATGTACAAGTGATAGCAAGAATGGTGTATATTGCATCAACTAACCTCTATTGCAAATTTCAGATTATTCTACAGGGTGAGTCAAAAAAGCGGAAACCAAACCCATAGAAATATATTTCATATGCAAAACAATACGTAGCACCAAAAACAATTATGACTGGTAAGCTAATTCAATAAACTATTTTTAGATGAAAAAATTACTTCAATTGCTCAATCTGTTCAAATTATATCACCATTTAAACAAAATGACCCTAAAATCGGTTTCGTCCAAAAAATGTGATTTCAAGAATTGTCGTTACAATTGCCTCCAAACATCACAAGCGATAAAAACTCAGTTTAAAGTTAACAATATTCAACAAAGTCCTTTTGAAGGCCCGTCTTTGAAAAAAAAGTGGAATTAATAAATCCTATTGTTAGCCAAAGCAGGGTTGTCAACAAAGATATTGTGTACGACAGTTGTACAAACAAGTATTCTGTGTAATTTTCTTTGTTGCTCTTAACAGTCAGAACCCACAATAAATTGCCTTTTTTTTTGGGCGAAACTAATTTTAGGGTCATCGTTTAAATGGTATTGTTGTAAAGGAACGCGTGCAGAACGGGAGTGCCGTTCACACGCGTTCGCACGCGTGTGAACGGGAGGTAGCTTAAACAAAAGAATGCTTTCCCTGCGTGGGCGCGCGTGCGAACGGTCAATGTATTTTTGGTGTCTCGCCTAATATAATTTGAACAGATTGAGCAATTGAAGTAATTGTTTCATCTAAAAGTAGTTCATTAAATTGGCTTACCAGTCATAAATATTTTTGGTGCTACATATTTTTTCAAAATATGAAATATATTTCTTTGGGTTTGGGTTCTGCTTTTTATTGACTCTGTAGATGCATTGATGGTGGCTTGTCTCCTCGCTAGCTACCCTCCATTTTTTCCTCACCCGAAAAAAATCACCGTCCTGTACTTTCTACAATGTAATTTTCCTCTGAGTATATTGTACATTTGTTACTGCTATCAATTCAACTTTATCACAGTGGGGGACGGGTTGAATAAGGGGGGGGGGGGGGTTATCTACTTTGGGCCAGACAGAAACACAGAGCCAATGTATTATTCTTATTAAAATTCTCGAAAAGTAGAAGAAAGGATCTCTATACAGGGTGAGTAAAAAAAAACGAAACCCAAATGTCGGGACCATTGTTTTAGTGAAGTTCTGCATGTAGCACTTTCAAAATCTAGGATATGAAAGCCCGATTCATAAGCTTTCTTTTAGTACAGGAATCATTCAAATCACTCATGTACTTTTCAAGTTACGCAATTTTAAACACAACCACCGTTTTAAGGTTCTGTCCACGGATCACACAAAAAAAAAGTTCAGTGTTCTTTCAGCAAAATGAAAACAGATCACATAGGGATGCATGTGAATTGTTTTCGTTTTGCTGAAAGAACGCACACCTTTTTTGGTGATCCGTGGACAGAACTTTAAAACATGCAGAACTACACTCAAACAATGGTCCCGACATTTGGGTTTCGTTTTTTTTTTACTCACCCTGTATTTTGTTTTTAAAAATTTGGTCACAAACCACATATATTATCTTTGCATTATCTAAAAGCACCTGGAATTTACATGTCTCTGAGAAGACGGGAAGGTACTCCTTAAGTGTGGCTTTACCACACCACTGGAGATTGGTACATTTCTTCTGGATGTAACAAAAAACAAGACTGGCAAGTTTGACCGGGCTTTGGTCTTTCTTGTAGCTCCAGGTTTCCTTGGATATGACTAGAGGCACTTTCACAGCAACCCTTCGTAGATTGGGGATTCTGATGAAGAGTAAAGAAACATTTTCATTGGAACATGAGTTGGTGTTTTATTAATGAAAAATTTGATTGATCTTAATACAATATGTGCCTGGATGTTTCCCAAGACCATTAGACTACTACTAGCACTTGCCGACAGGTAACAAAGGCTTCTGAAATTGTGTTGGTTGCCGAGGGTCTGTGAGATTTCTACTTTTTATATACTACTTTTTTAATTAAACCAGAGATTGAGTGAAGACGACTTTAAAAAACAAGAGAAATACTGTAATCTGCTTAGGCCAAAAAAAAAAGTCTCCGGTTTCTGGTATGGAGCTTGCACAAAAAGTGGTGCGGCGACGCGGCTTTTTTTTTTTACCTGGTTTTTTTTTGCTTCAAATGTCGGCGGATGATTGCAAAATGGTGCCCGACTAAACTTAGTACAAATATATGAGGGTCCAGAGAGGCCACATAAAGCTTATTCTCGATCATAACCCTATCTAAAAACACGTTAAAATTGTGCAGCAGCAGGATTCCAGTCAAACCAGTGAGTTTGGTGGTTTTGAGACATCATCTTTCATTGAAAAAAACCTTTTTCATTTTGCCGACGCGCATGGCTACGGCGACGCGCGCGCATACCAGAAACCGGAGACTTTTTTTTTTTTGGCCTTATCCACTTTCCAAGATTTTTCATGGAATGTTAAAGGGACACTAGGTCCTGGAACAGCCCAATTGGGCTACAAAACGCGCTTTGAACGAGATTATGTTAATCGGAAAGAACATTTAAAACTAGGATAGAAACATCCACACAACTATCCTTTAAAAACTGGGCGTTTTTGTGTTATTCCTGTATTATGCGTGCGAGAATGAATTTCGGGGTCCACTTTTGCGACCCCATAAATTCGAGCTGTTTGGGTGCTAGTTGTGATTTCATTCGTATGCGTAAAGTGTTCGCCTTTTGCGGATGTTGAAGAAACCAAATTTTTTTGCATTGGTGATTGGTCACCGCTGTTCCCAAGACACACAAAGTATATATCGTACACTGTATGAGAACGACACGAAAAACGTATTCGTAATCCGTCGTGTCCGATGTAAACAACCGGGGATTTTTCCTCTTTTCTCGGGAATGGTAAGACATTAGGTTGGTTTCCTTTCAACCACATGTTTGAAATAGGATAAGTAAACAATCCAAAACATGAAATTTTCGGGGATTTCAGGACCTAGTGCCCCTTTAATACAAACAGAGAAGCAAACAAGTCAGGTGTGTTTACAAACACAAATGCCCCGCAACCGTGACTGTTCCCATGACATAACACCACTCTTTTAACATCAACTTACATGTACCTTGGTCACATGGAACGTTCATTAATTGACAGCATTAGTGTCTTCTGTAGGTTTTATATGAATTAATCCCTAATCCCTATGATCTCAGAATAAATACAAGGTTTCGATTGTTTTAGCCACTGTGACCTTGACCCTTGACCTTTTGGCCCCAAATGCAAAAGGCTTCTTAGGATTACCAAGGACAATCCACAAACCAAATTTGAAGTTCATATGTAAAGTATTTCTCAAGTTATCGCGCTGACAAACTTTCTATTGTTTCAGCCACTGTGACCTTGACCCTTGACCTTTCGGCCCCAAATGCAATAGGCTTCTTAGGATTACCAAGAACAATACACAAACCAAATTTGAAATTCATATGTAAAGTATTTCTCAAGTTATCGCGCTGACAAAATTTCTTTTGTTTTAGCCACTGTGACCTTGACCCTTGACCTTTCGGCCCCAAATGCAAAAGGCTTCTCAGGATTGCCAAGGACAATCCAAAAACCAAATTTGAAGTTCATATGTAAAGTATTTCTTAAGTTATCGCGCTGACAAAATTTCTATTGTTTCAGCCACTGTGACCTTGACCCTTGACCTTTCGGCCCCAAATGCAATAGGCCTCTTAGGATTGCCAAGGACAATCCACAAACCAAATTTGAAGTTCATATGTAAAGTATATCTCAAGTTATCACGCTGACAAAATTTCTTTTGTTTTAGCCACTGTGACCTTGACCCTTGACCTTTCGGCCCCAAATGCAAAAGGCTTCTCAGGATTGCCAAGGACAATCCACAAACCAAATTTGAAGTTCATATGTAAAGTATTTCTCAAGTTATCGCGCTGACAAAATTTCTATTGTTTCAGCCACTGTGACCTTGACCCTTGACCTTTCGGCCCCAAATGCAATAGGCCTCTTAGGATTACCAAGAACAATACACAGACCAAATTTGAAGTTCGAATGTTAAGTATTTCTCAAGTTATCGTGCTGACAAGATTTGTCCGGACACACACACCCACACACCCATACTTGTTTCACATGACTAGTGTGGACTTTCCATTGCTTTCGTGTAGTTAAGAAAAACCAGTGAAAAAACTCATTTTTCTCAAACTGTGAAAACTCTTTCAACCCAATTTTTTTTCTATGATTCCCTTTAGTGTTTCTCTTCATTCTGCTACAGATAAACCTAACCCAAAAATGCCTCTAAACCTGTTTTCCAGAAATGGGGAAACACTGTGTGGACGTTGGGCAAGTCCACACAACGTCGGTGCTACCTACATTATGTGGACGTCTTTTGTTCGGAAGTCCACACTGCGTATGTAAGACAAACTCACCCACCCACCCACACACACACCCACACACCCACCCACCCACCCACCCACCCACCCACGGAAGGACAAGGCGGAAACAGTATGCCCCTTCGGCTTCGCCGCGGGGCATAAAAAGGACAATAGAGTGTTCCCAACTTCCAATGAGCCCTAGCATCCCACACCTTTTCAATTTGCTATGGTTGGTCAGCCCTTTCAAATTTTGGCGGCCAAAAGTTCTTTTCTAAATCCTGAGTTTGTATGTGAAATGCTGGGTCACTTGTGGGACTATTTCCAGACAAGATCAATCCTTCTATATTAGACATGAGCCTGGGAGGTGAGATTTGACTGACCTAAAATGGAGTTTCTGACGGCTAGTTTGTCATGTCTCGGCAACATCTGACAATTCTGCATCCAGCTTTCTGGTCTCCATTCTAGCCACTGCAATGAAATGAACATGACACTTATGACGTACCTTTGTCTGGTAGCCATAACAGCTCTCTAAACAAATGGCAATGGCATGTTGTAAATCCCCAGCATGCTGAAATAACACTTGACCTCGTGTACACATCTTAACCAGTTCACGCCGGTATTATTTTGACAAGAACGGAATGAGGCGCGGAATTAATTTCACTCGACCTGAAGCCAGGCGGGTTGAAGCCATGACCCTCGGGCAGCACACGCATATTTCCGGCCTCGCTCGCTGCAAGCGGGTCACTGATAGATATGTCAAGGTCTTGTCTGTCATCCGTTCCGAATACCGCAAAACTTTTGTGTGCACACACGGCCTCCGGCGCGAACTGGTTAAACACTCAATCACAATGCTTGCTGGGATAGGCTGGCTGACTCAAATTTGACATTGCAGCAAGTTCTGCCATCAATGACACTTTTGGAAAAACA
Source organism: Patiria miniata (assembly GCF_015706575.1). Lineage (NCBI taxonomy): Eukaryota > Metazoa > Echinodermata > Asteroidea > Valvatida > Asterinidae > Patiria > Patiria miniata. Next base: position 7,749,206 of record NW_024037067.1, read on the forward strand.
TCGGCAGTTTACATATCCCTTCCACCAATATTTAAATTTGGTAAAAACAACACTGAAATCAAAACATTCAGCCACTAAAATACGAAACTTTTAAGTTATTTTAACAAGTACATCATGCATTTCCAAACATATTTGCAGAACCTATTATGAATATCTCAATATAAGTTCATCCTACCTTTGTATTCTTTGAAGGTAGAACATGAGTGACTGGTACTGTGACAATAAGATCAGTGGCTCTGGGCACAGACACATGAACCTGCATGCAGTAGGCAATCTATTAACAGAGAAGAAAATTACAAGAACTGATTAAAACATTGAAGAGTTTGTAAAAGTGAAATGCGCAGAACTTGTCAAGTATGCCACAATTGTGAATTCAAGACATTGTCAATACGTTTGGGTATCAATTTATTTACAAAGGCGTTTTGTTGTTACAGTTTCAGATCTGCATGACGTAAATAAGACTTTAAATTTTTTTTTTGAGGATGAAAAGCAAACTTGAGATTTTGATCATGCATCTCTAAGACTGCAGTTGGATTCTGTTTCCCCTAATAATACACTTGGTAAATAGGGCCGAATTTGCCTATGCCGGCCAAATCATTATTTGCATGCTATTAGAGCATTTTGAGGGCCATGAACTTGAGGGTTTGTAAAAAAGAAGGATGGAAGCCATCGCAGAGGACTGCGAGCTTGCATTTCTGTGAAATTAGGATGGCATTGGGCCCTTATTGCTCTATTTTGCAATGGAGCGTTGGCGTTCCTTTTAAAAATGGCGACGAGCTTCAGGATTACTTTTAGGTGTGATCATCTTTGGATGGAATTTGGCCCAAAAGTCATTAGTTAACCCATCAATCAGTGTTTTGCACATGGGCATAATTATCAATGGAGTCTATGGCAGTTTATTTACAGGTCCCAACCTGCTGTACAAGTTGGTCTAGCGCCCTCTATTGACCTGTCTTGAAACAAAAAATTGCTTGATGGCCGCTATCAAAATGCCTCAGATCAACGTTGCCATAGAACAACCATCCTGACTCAAGTATCATCCTTGAATGTTCTACTGGCATTTACACCTGCAATTGCCAATTTTAAAAATGCAGTAATGCCACCAGAGCGTTATTGAGGGTATTTTGAAAAAAACATCAACCAAATGCAGTTGCGGAAACTTTGGCACCAGGACCCATGACATCTTGAGCACATCTCACACACAGTTTAAGCTTGAATATAGCACAAGTGAGGCATGCTCAGGATTTCTGGAGTCCCAGAATGAGTTCCCAACACTGAGTTTCATTCATCTGGTTGATGGCACCTCTACCGCCATGGTCAAGGACACTTGCCAAGGACGAGGGAACAAAAAACAAATACACTCTTGGACCTAGACTAGGTTTGTTGCAATGTCTTTTTACTTTTCTTAAAGACTTTCTTCAATGACTGCTCAATCATGAATGGAGAGAACAAAAAACATGCACATCAATGAAATATCCCAGAGAGGTCCATCCTACACTAAATGATAGATGTCTTCTTCATTGATGAAGTTGACCCTGATAATAACTTTTGCCCCCGAAGACTAATTCTAGCAGGTCACCAGTTGAAACACTACTTTTAAGCTGGTGATGATAATTACAAGACCTTAATTCTTTCGCTACGGCGAGCCGCTGACAGCGGCACATACAAATTGTACAGGTCGTACGGAGAGCCGCTGGCAGCGGCTCGGTTGCGTCGCTATGAATAAACAGGGTATCCCCATGACGTAGGCCATATCTACATAATTTATATCGTATAACCTCTGACCCTAGTTTGAGCCGCTGCCAGCGGCTCTCCGTCTGGCTGGGGTGCGCTTTTTGTTATTGTGAGCAGTTTGTTTACGGAGATACATTCAAAGATGGCGGCGCCCACATCGACGCTTGGCGGAATTTTCAGCTTTTAATTACGTCCAGTTGGGACGAAAAAGGTAAATTTAATTCCCCGTAGCGAAAGAGTTAAAAACATTTCATATTCATGCAGGGGCGTAGCCAGATCTATTTGAAAGGGGGGGGGGGGGCAACAAATTTGCCGACAGACCCTCTGTGCTTGAAGGTAACCAGGATTTTTTCCTTCCAGCTGGCTGTGGCAACATTAAAGGTGAGGGGGGGGGGGGCTGGATACCATGCATCTGACTATTTGAGATTTGGAGGCACTGTTCAAAGCAGAGGATCTTGGACATTATTGGGCTATTCTGCCAAGCCCATTATTTGTATTTTCATTGGGTGGTCAATTTGCTGACTGAGGCTCTAAATCCCCCTTCTCGACCCAATTCGCTATGCCACTGTACAGCGTGAGTAAAAAAAAAAAAAAAAACCCAAATGTCGGGCCCATTGTTTTAGTGAAGTTCGGTATGTAGCACTTTCCAAATCTAGGGTATGAAAGCCCAATTCATAAGCTTTCTTTTAGTACAAGAACTATTCAAATCACTAATGTACTTTTCAAGTCACTGATTTTTAAACACAACCACCGTTTTAAGGTTCCATCCACAGATCACAAAAAAGTTCAGTGTTCTTTCAGCAAAACGAAAACAAATCACATAAGGATGTGTGTGAATTGTTTTCATTTTGCTGAAAGAACACACACCTTTTTTGTGATCTGTGGACGGAACTTTAAAACGGTGGTGGTGTTTAAAACTCCGTAACTTGAAAAGTGCATGAGTGATTTGAATGATTCTTATACTAAAAGAAAGCTTATGAATAGCGCTTTCGTATCCTAGATTTTGCTACATGCAGAACTTCAATAAAACAATGTTCCTGACATTTGGGTTTCATTTTTTTTTTTACTCACCCTGTATTCATGCTAAGGTCAGCAACTTCACTGATACAGAGACATGCGAAGATAGGCACAGACAAACAAAACTGCACTCAAACGTAGAAGATGAACATAAGATAACAAGACTTACTCTTAAATAGCTTCCTATGGTGGAGGGAGGCAAGAGGGAACCGTCAGGATTGGAAAGGTGGATATCATACGTCCTGCAAAAAGACAAATCATAAAAAAAATATTGGCAATCTTCAAAATCTGTCTTATCTTAAATCACTGGTGCTTTCTGTGACTTTTCTCTGTACCAATTGTCAAAGCAGATAAACAATTGTTCCCTGTCGATATCACTATGCACTGGCACATCCATTACATTTTGAATATTTCAACAATTCTTGATTGGCCATATCCAAGGTGGTGCTATAACGTCAGTCTCGGTCATGAGATGTACAATTACAGCAAAGAGCACGAGTTCAACATGGAAAGCAGCACCCCCGGCTTACAAAGTGTGTCAGCTCTACTTTCATGCCCCTACTCTACAAGATTGTTTGATGGTTATTGGTTTTCTTTTTTGTGGTGGTGGGGTGGTGGTGGGGGGGGGGGATGAGTAATCACCCCCCCCCCCCCTCTTTCTAACCATAAGAACTTGTATGCATGTTACTAGAAAAATTCTCAAATTTCCATTCCTGAAATAAAGTCATATCTTATTGCAAATTTTGGTTCATTACTTAAAGCAATGAACTACTCAGCCATCCTAATTGAAAAATCCTGGTCACAAATGGTGACAGAAGGATGAACAAATGTCTTACTCACCAGTCACGGTTTTCCTTCGGTGTGACCGAGCCCAGATTCTTGTAGCAGATTTCTTCAGCATCTATGGAGACCTCGTCTTGAAGTCGGACCCTTGCGTCTCCACGGTGAGTGGCGTAAATCAAAGAAGATTTGGGATCTTCCTTGAATTGTTCTTGATCAACCCAACAGCCGTACATCCAGACCGTTCTCTTGAGCTAGGAAATACAAACAAACAAACCATGTTTCTCAGTTTTGTAAGTTTACACAAGTTGTACCAGTGAATGGTAGAAATGCAGTACATCTGCATCTGTATGCTTCTGTACAAACACTAGTCTAGGGGCTAGACATTGTTATGGTTTGATACGAGATAACCTGTGGCAGTGAGCCACGGACTTGTCAGGAACAACGTCTACGGAATCTCCTGGAATCTCCCCCCGTTAAATTGTTGAACAAAATGGTTGGCAATGTCTAGTGTTTGACTTGTTTTGATTTTTGGACCGAAAATATTTATATTTTTTGACCGAAAAGGTATTTATGAATGGGAATAAATATGTGCTTGGTCGGTATAGACCGCTTGCAGACGCGTTCGAAAATTGACGCGCTAAGGTGAGCGACGCCATGTTATGGGACAAAATGAGCGTGGATAGATATACGCCTGTCCCACAACATGGCGTCGCGCGCCTTCGCGCGTCGCTTATCAAACGCGTCTGCAAGCGGTCTATTAAACACTCTGTTTAAGACCGGTTGGAGTCTGGAGTGCTGATAGTTACCTGAGGCGAAGCCGAGGGTAATTATCAACCATCCAGACTCCCACCGGTCTTAAACAGAGTTTTTAATACCTCCCAAACACACATTTATGCCCTTAATAAAAAACGTTTTGTCATTATTCTACAAACAGTGCATTCCTAGAACTTGTCAAAAGTACATCTAAACAGAAAGATTGGGTGGGGCTCCAAACCACAACTTCCAAGTGTAATTACAGACAAGCTTTTCAGTTTTGTTCATTTGTTAAAGGTAGAGTACATCATTTGCAGCAATCCAAAAAGTAACTGACAAAAGTATTGTTGAAAAGCTTACTTGGTTTAAAGATAGTAATGGCACTAAACTCCCTGTGAGATTATTCTTTCCGGCATGCTGCCATTATGAAGAAAAACAATCAAAGAAGGTAATTTCAAACGATGCGTCTAAAGACGCCTTTTTGGAAATTTCCCTCAGTAATTCGTTTTTAATTCAGCGACTGGTGCGCGCAAGCGTTGACACGACGCACACGCACGCGGTTGCTACAATTGGTCGGTTCAGTGCGTGACATCGTGTAACTGCAATAGGCTGAATGAGAACGTGTCCCAGACGCTAATTTCAGGCGTAATTCAAAACATGACTCGGCAACTTTTGAATTGAAATCAAGATCCAAGAATATTGTTTTCTTGGAATATACAGCATTCACTGAACTAAAACTTCATCAGCTTAGTTGTAAAAGCACCCTTCTTTTGATTTTGAGCACATTAGTTGCTTCAAATGAAAAAAATGCACAAAAGACAAATGATGTACTCTTCCTTTAAAAAAAACCACACCAAATAGCACTGATGGGCGCAAGACTAGGCCTGGGCCAATTACGCACAATGAACCATTTGCGGTATGGTCATATTCGGAAATTGAAGTACTCGGAATACAAGTACTTGGACTCGTACTCGTACTTGTACTCGAAAGTACTCGTACTCGGAGACCTGAACTTGTAATCGGAAGTACTCGTACTCGTACTCGGTAACCTAAGTACTTGGCAGTACTCTGTACTCGGAAAAAAGTACTCGACTACAACACTGATGGGCGGCCTTGCATGACAAATAAACACAAAAACTTGCATTTATGCTTTATTGGTAACAATTACTTCATCAGATGCAAATTTGTTGATGACACAAACCGTATTGGGCGTTTTGTTATGCCTTGGGCCAGTCATTACAATGCTGTACTCACCCAGCATTTGACCGACTTGGCAAGCTCTGATGACTTGTTGTTCACATTAACACTCAGCTGCATTGTTTCTCCCGTTGTGTAGACTGATTTATCCAACCTGCAGATCAACATGAAATGAGCTTGTCAACCTTGATAGTCCCAGAGGGCCAGGCAAGCGTCCTCTTTGTAAGAATCTCACTGATTGACTGACTGCCTATCACTTGTGATTTAGATTTGATACTTACATTTAAACCATTGCTATGACGTCACACTATTGTTAAAAGTGTGGATTCGGAACTACGAATATGTTACACTGGTCACAAAGTGTGGATTCGGAAGTACAAATCTTTAGTAAAGTGTGGATTCGAAATTACGAAATGTTGGACAATATGTTCTCCATAATGAGCAATAATAGGACCGTCTGCATGAAAACTTTACTTCCAAAATTACCAATGTATTTTCACTGTCAGATTCTCTGCCGTCACTGCAAAAAAACACTTTTAGTCAGAAAGAAATGGTCGTCTGAACTATCCATGTTGATGTAAGGTGCCTACACACAAAATGACTTGGTTGTATGGGTGTGGCGATACACATGCTAAACACGCCACAATGCTTGATTACGTATAAGAGCCCCGAAGAACTCCCTTGTAAATTACCCTATTAAATGGCCACGACTCGACACAAGATATGCAAGTTTTTCATCTCCACTAACTGGACCGTTAATGACAATACTTCTTTTGATGCAATGATTTAAGTCGAAAAATACACTCACAAGTGTCGATTCTTAATTTACGATTTCACTCAGCGCATCGCGTCTCGTGAATTCTTAAATTACGAATCCACACTTTCTCGTGTGTTCTCCTTAACATATATCACACATTGGACCAAACGTATCACATACATGATCTGTTTCTTAAAATGTCAAGTTGTAAGTACTGAATGCAATGGGGTGGACCACGGATATGACAGATTTTTGAATGTTCCAATCATATACACTTCCAATCATGTGCAATTTTTGATGACAGTTTTTGCTGCGTGTCCTAGATAGATAGCCTAGCGACTATTTTTAGCCTATCTGACTGACTAAATGTCCAATCTGACTGACTAAATGACTGACTTGTAACTTAGAATGTGGTGAAGAGATCCGGGCAGTGCTGTCATATAGGATCACCCCCATAACGCCAATGAATGGGCTCAATTCTTCCCATTGCGTAGACCAGATGCATGAACAGACTTCCAGTGAATAGCCATTCAGAATCATCTGAGTAGCCTTTTGTGCACTCTGGGTCCATCTTTACTAGGTTGACCTTGTTTTGTTGTTCTATTGATTGTTACAGGTTTCAGCTGTGTCCTGCTTCAACATTCCCCCATTGTTTCAGCTGGTTAACAATGATAGAACTTTGCTTAATTTGACATTTCATTTGGTCGCCTACAGTGCTTTGGCTGGGTAAAAAATGTTACCAAGTCCAGCAAATGCAGCCACCTCTTCCACTTACTCAGCCATGAGGGATAACCCCCCTCGGTCGTAGCAAAAACAGGTCTTGATCATCTTTTCATCCATGTAGGCAACTTTGAGGACGTCATCTGTCCTCTTGCCCAGACAGACGAAGGTCTGGGTGTCACTGAGTTTGTCCCCGGCAGTGGCTGTGACTCTGTAGGTGACACTGCCATGCCAGCTGTCCTTTGGGCAGGAAATGGAGGTCGTGCCTGAATGTTACAGGAAGGAAGACAAGGCTATACATGTATCTGTGTCTTCAGTCAAGGTTAAGCTACGGATGAATATGGGCATTTGATCATTGTACACACGAGGCCCCCTTCAATGGAGAAACCATTGTGCCAGGCCTGTATTATCCAATAGGCACAGTGGGCACTGTGCCTAGGGCCTACGAAACATATGGGGGCCTACGAAAAAATGGAGGTCCTATGAAACACGTACAGTGCCAACAGGCTTTTTGAGCTACCAGTTTGGACTGGCTTGCTCAGTACAACTTAAAACATGAAATGTGTGCTGGTGTTTAGCATAGAGCAAAATATGACCTACAGAAAACTGGTGTCTAGGGCCTACAGAACACTGGTGCCTAGGGCCTATGGAATAGTTAATCCAGCCCTGCATTGTGCACACTATTGTACAAAGCAATTCCCCTGTGACGAATTGTAAGAACAATAGCTAGCACAATGCTTTCGCCACTGAAGGGAGCCTTTGTGAAGAATTGGTAGTGTGCTTGGGTTGTCTACATTTGTACTCAAAGCAGAACCCCCCCCAAAAAAAAAAGGAAAAAAAAAAGGTTTTTAACATTAAAACATGTTTTAAGTTTTATGCAAATTTTATAATCAATTTGGGTCCATATCAGTAAGTAACATTTATCAAAATGAAAAGCTGATTGTTTTTTTTTTCACACAATATTTGATTTGAAGGTTTACACAGTGAAGTCAGCAGTAAAAGTGAGTTTGCGGTTGTACCATGTGACAAGAAATGTGTGACTTTGAGTGGTTCTGAAAAGAACCGGGGAACTCAACGTTTCATTTGTCTCTGTGCCCATGGGTCACAGAGACAAATGCATCAATGTACAATGTATGCTGTATACCAGGAACTTTCCATCATCTTTTCGTTTTGCTGTAACTTTACTACAACTCTCCTTGTTTGATAATACACAGTTTTCAACTGATGAAATGATGTAAACTACTCTATTGTCTTTTCTCCTGACACCTAGGACTCTGTTAGGGGCGGCGAAATGTTTTTCAAACTGATGGCTAACACCAAAAAGGGGCACTTGCTCAAAAAAGGGGCACCTTCCGTCGGTGTGAAAGTAGAGGAAAAGAATATGGTTCTGTTCCCTACTTATGTAGAGAGACCTTTTTTGCTATCTCGAGAGGGGCAATGTTGCTTATGATGGTCAGTGCAGTGACAATTTTATTTGCGTGAAGAACACTATTATTTTTTTAGGGGCCAGTTTTCCCCATCTTGAGAGGGGGAACACGTTGCGAGGGGGAACTAATTGTGCTTTCGAGGGGCAGTTTCCCATCTCGAGAAGTCCCCCCCCCACAGTTCCGCCGCCCCTGTCTACTGTTCTTTTATTATTCCATTGTTAACAGGTTTGCTTATGGTGCACGCCCAGGACTTTATATTGTATTTCTTACAGTTTCTATTGTTATACATGTACATGTAGTTCTATTTTTTTTTTTGCAACCCCTCTCAATTGGTTTTTACACAATTTACAACTAAGGTCAGCTTTCTTTTAACCGAGGACGTAATAACTTTCATTAACATTGTTTTGTTTGTTTTTTACATTGTTTTGTTTGTTTGGTCTTTGATATCCACCATGAACATGGTTGACTCGGAAAGGATGTAAGTCTGTCAGATTGCATCGTGGTACTTTCCGTGCCATCCACTCATGGGCATCAAAAGAGGGGGTGTGACCCCCCCCCCCACACACACACCATTATCTTTTTCTTTTGGCTGGCAAAAAAATGTCATTCTGTAAGAAATACCGTGTGTCTATCGACAAATATGCTGCAACAAAGAGTGCCACCTGCTATCTGATGGTGTCCAATATTTTCTGCACTGAAAAATGTTTCTAATAGTCAGATGGGCCTTCCCCCCCCCCATCACATCCCCACTTTCCAGGCTACCTTCTAGCACAGAGGCTCTGTCAGTAAATTGGTTGTCACAACATGGAAATTAAGCTCCCATGACTTTTAGTACAAACTGACATTATTTTTATTTCATTTATTAATTTCCTATTTCCTCTTCATAAAAAAATATACTAGCACAAGAGATTGCCTACAAAGCAGTAATTTTGGCAAAAAAAACCTTAAACGATAGTTTGTGCATGTAGGACACATGCCAGTACAAAATATTCACTATGAAACTGTGAGTCTTTACTTATATGTTTGATTATTGAACTATGTACTAGTATTTCATGACAGACCCGTCATACAAACTCTTGGACAAGGTCAAGAGAGGGCAGTTCATGGAAATACTGGCCAGAAACAAAACCGTACTTACTGGGGAGTTTCGGTTTCAGTTTGTAGTGGAAGGGAAACTTGTAGTAGCCAACAGGAAGCGGTTCTGAAACAAAGAAGGAAATAAACAACATTGTAGGTAGGGTAATTGGCCATTGTTATCAGGTGTTTGGGGATATTTCCTTGCTAGATGGTTTGTCATATATCCTGGATTGTCATTATTATTGAATGATTTTTTTTAAATTAATTTGTTCCTATTTCATTTTTCATTTTTTTTAAACAAAATTTCTGTTCAACCAGTAACATGAGTAAGACTCAACTACATGCCTTAAAATTGAAAAGGGGCTGTGTAGAAAACCAAATATCCAAATATTTGATCATCCGTCAAATATCTAAATAGCAATTTTCTAATTGAAATATTCCCCCAAAAATGTGAGAAGTCTTGAGAAGATGAAGAAAATGTCTATGTTGTTATTTCAATCATATATATATTGTGTGGTTTTATTGTTTGTCAAATGTGTCATTTTTGGTTGAGTCACTTGAAGGGACACTACGTCCTGCAATACGCAAAATCGTCTTTTCTCGGGAACGGTAAGACATAAGGTTGGTTTCCTTTCAACCAGATGTTTGAAATAGGATAAGTAAACATCTAAATCATGACATTTTCGGGGATTTCAGGACGCAGTGCCCCTTTAATTACATGCATGACTTGAGAGCTTAATTCTGTGAGGAATACTACCTTGAATTACATCTTTAAAATCTTTCAAATATCAGCTAGTCGTCAGCTCCCTTGATAAATATATATTGATGCATACAAGATGTTCCAAATATTTCAATAAGCTCATTGTCAATTTTCCACAGGAACCCCCAACCCTGATTGGCAGCCAATTAATTTCCTATCAGCACAATTAATTGAGGCTGTAAAACTTGATTAGTGCGGTGCAAATATTCACATTTTTTTTATCAAATCCAACCCAAATTTGAATAATCCAATACTAAATTATTTGAGAAATGCAAATCACTCAACTTAGTTGGTAGAGGTTGCATAAATTAGCGTGGTGTCAGGGTGGAGTTTGCCTTGGTCAAGGCGTTCGTCATTATTCGTCCATACGCGGTAAACGATCGGCGGCATATCCTCGTTATACGTTATGCAGTGCATTCATCAATCAATCAATACTTTATTTCCACTCAATCAAATAACAATACATGGAAAATGGGTATAATTAGAGTGAAGGGCGATTAAGTGGTGGGGGCCTCCAAAAAGCAGGGCTTGTCGAGTAGAGACCCCCATAATGTGCATAGCTTAAAGGATTAGATTAAACAGACATAGTTAAATTGAATGCTATACACTAAGTAATAATGACTAAGTTACACAAGCAACAAGGACTAGGACAAAGACGAGGACGTACTGCACAGCAGTATAGGGTATTGTTCACGAAGATCAACCAACATGAGGGGTTATGATAATAAGGTAAATAATATAAATGGACTGTATTCAATCAAGTCAAATCAACCGTTTTGATATTTTAAAAATACAGCACAAACAGCGACCTCATGCGGCCACACGTTGTGTGTCGTTGTATCACATTATATTACACACTACGCTTATCTGTATTCGCATATGAGGTCGTGCGCTGGAAATCTAGCGCAAAATAAAGAAAAACATAAGCTTTCTTGCACGATTGGTCCAAGGCGTTCGATTGAATCCAAATGACTTGCATAAAATAGTGGCCGCATGAGGTCGCTGTTACATGCTGTATTTTTAATGCACTACATAGCGAGGATATGATGAGGATCGTTTACCGTGTAAGGACGAATAATGACGAGTCCCTTGACCAAGGCTAGGGTGGAGTTAAAATGGGGTCTAGGGATTGGAGTTCATCAATGAATATCAGAAATGACACTGTAAAACTTTTCAGGATATTTCCAATATTTAGTTATACACAATATTATTACAGATGTTTCATATGAAACCAAAAAAAAACCACACACACGAAACACTTAAGTCTACCGAATATGCATTACACAGCATGACAAAACATATTCCATTTAATCCTGATTTGTTTGTTTTTTCATGCAAACCACAGGTGTTTTTAAATCAAAAAGGAAATAACACTACACTACTTTACCCCCAAATGAGTCACATTTCAACCAGTCCAGCGAAATTGCTAATCATATCCTGTATAGAGCATTCTATGAAAACATCTTGTTCATGCAAGAGGGATTTTTTTGTGACTCACATCTGAAAAACCCACAATCATTTTTTGTTCCTTGGCACTGCCTAACCCCAGTGTGGTGTGAAAGTCCGACTCTATGAAATACAGACTTATTGTATACAGTGGAACGCCGCTATAACGAACATCGCGAGATCCACAGAAATTGTTCGTAATAGCGATCGTTCGTTATAGCTATTTTAAGCTTCCGGTGCTCTGGTACTCACTTTTCAATAAATGGCGCCCTTCATAATTTCACCCTGCACGCCCTGGTACAAGTGGTAGTTACTGAAAGACAACTTCGAACACGTGCCGGCCATTGAATTATGTAATTACACATTTTTGAGCTTACTACCTACATCGATGTGGTGGCTTTCCCCTTCTATGCCTTGGGGAAATAATAGCCACTTGCCGTTCTTCTGTTGACGGTTTTCAACAATATTTGGTTGGTTTTTTACACAAAAATCGGGAGCCCAGGATGATGTTAGGTAGGCCTATAGCCGAATGTTCGGTATGGCGGTGTTCGGTATATAGCGACATTCCACTGAAGTGCGCATGCCTTAGTGCACATAATTAGGAACGTGACAGGTCACATGGGTTAGACCGGATTTCATAGCATTCTAAATTTCATATGACACCGGACCTCTATGCATCGTTCATTCTTCCTGAATCCCTAATGCGCAGGTAGACTAATGACATATTCTCTGTGCTCTGAATATATTTGAGACACATCAAGCCCAACGTAATATACTTGTGTTTGAAACCTCAAGTACTAAATCAAGCAAAGCCAGTTATTTGATTGCATAAATGGAGTCATGGAATCCTGTTTCTGAGAAGTTACGACGGGGAAAAAAACATGACATAACTTGAACCCACCACTTGGTCATTAGTGGAAATGTTAATTTTTTTATTTTATTTTATTTCTTTCTGGTAATGAAACCAAGGATTCCTCAAAAGTACCATAAGCACTGTAGCTCGAAAGCCTGAAGAAACCTGTAGAGAGAAGACAATGAGAAGAAGTTACAGTTTTAGAGGTGGGAGGAAAAGCCCAGAAGAGTATTCTGAAGAAAACCCACGGAATCAGGTAGGGACTGAAAACCCAATCCACATATTGTCCCGGCTGGCATTCGAACCCGGGTCACAGCGGTGGAAGGCGAGGAAAGTACCGCTACGCCAACCTGACTCCCCTTTTAGCCATGCGACCAAGCTTGCCATGGTTCAACTGGCTGATTTGAAAACAGAAAAACAAAAAAAACTTTGCAAACCTTTTGGGGCCAAGATCTCCACAGGATTGGCCATGACCTTGTCTGTGTATGGGTTTCGTAAGCAGTCATTAGAGTGGTTGATTGACCAATCATCGCCATCAACAGGTACATAGTCACCTGAAATCAACAACAAACAACAACAACAACAACAACATAAATCCTTAAAATGACAATTGCAAACATCATAAGCTGATATGACTTGCAGAACTGAATCTTATCCTTTGATTTTGTGCCATAAAACAACCAAGTAATAGTCTCTTTAAGCCTTGGTTACCGTAACTTACGGTAACCAAGGCTTAAAGAGATAATTTTGGTTTTGCTGAAATAAATATTACACCTTTTTAAAATTAAATCTCCAACACCATTTCTTAAATTTTTCCTCCAAAAATGGGTTACAAAAGCTTAAACTGTAGTTAAGGGTTCGACCTCCAAACATTTTGAAGAACCTCTTGGTACAATTTCTTTTTGTAAATACATTTTGTCTAGAAAAACAATGCCAGAAGATGACAAGCAATTAAAATAAAATAGGGTGGGGGGGGGAGGGAGAAAGTTGCTAACCACTTGTGTACAAAGATTAACTGTGATGGATAATTTTCGGGAAAAGTATTGAAAGTCGTAAACTTACACTGTTCAATGCCAGATATCTGCAGCTGTATTTTCTCAGTAAAGTCAGCAGTGGCAACTTTGAGATAAATCATTCTGAAACAAGTAAAAAACAAACTGGATTAATTACAAAACCTCTAAAAGATGAAGTTTAAACCTAGCAGCGGTCACATATTGTGACAATTATCTTAATTTGAAATGTCTTCAACATAGTGATGAATATCCATCCACGTGAATATACACGTACGCCCCATCCATGTATTGCTCATATAATGAAAATCCACTTTAATCACTTCCTTTCAATAACGATATTTCAAAACTGTTCCTGAAACAAAGTTTATTTAGAAACAACAATTCTAGAGCACTTACACACATATATGGGACTACCGCCCATAAACCATACAGAACAATTTAAGGAACTTTCAGTTTACAAAAACCCTTGACTATTTTTTCATAAGCATTAAAGTGAAACCAGAGCTACATGTATCTATTCGATGAACAGAACATAGGGCTTTTCAGCATTTCACATTTTGGAAAATTGTTAAGCTATTTATCCATTGCAGTCCTGTAACTGTTCAATTTAACGGACAAGCAAAGTTGTTATGACCATAGTTGTGATGACAAGTCTTGTTGTACACGGTATAAGATATCACCTTTAATATTGAAACTTTAAAAATTTGAGGAAAAAAACCTAGATATTGGACTTTAAATTATGCAACTTTAAGATGACATCACATGACTCATGACATCGTCATCCTAATGTCACTTACTTAGGACCAACTTAAGCTTAGGATCTTTGTCTTTGCCTTGTTTAAAGCCAATCAGATTGCATTTTATGTCAAGTAGTGCTAGTAAAAAATATGTAAAAAGTGTGAAAATTAATAAAAATTCAGTTGATGACGTCATCACGATGTCACTTTGGATTTTGCATACTCGTAATACTATTTACCTACCCACAAAGTGTCATGCCTTCCCTTATATGTGTTATAAAAAGAAAATCACGTTTTTGATGATGTCACGATGACGTCACAAATTTTTGGAAATTTTGTACATTTATCTATGACCTAACAAGCCCATTTCCAAAAGTATTTTAAATTAGGCGTGTTCTGTTCTCGAGATATACATTTGTAGCCTATGCAGATCAGATGAAAAAAATGGAAAATCAATTTCAAAAAATCACACGTTGAAGTCATCATGACGTCACTTCATTTTTCATAACACACACCTAACAATGTATTTACAAGGTTTCAACCCAATTGGCCTTCATAGAACTTGAAATTATGTACCCTTAAAATGATGTCATATGATCTTTGATGACATCATCATGATGTCACTTGTCCAGGATCAACTTTAACTTAGGGTCTTAGTCTGTGCCTAGTTTGAAGTCAATCTGATTACATTCCATGTCAAATTTTGTAATTAGAAAAATAACAAAAAAATAATAATAAAAATCAGTTGATGACATCATCATTACGCCACTTCAGAGTTTGAATACAATTATCAATATCTACCTACCTAAGTTTCATAACGATTGGACATTCTGTTATAGGCTTATGTGTTTTAAACAATCACATCTTTTATGACGTCATGATGACGTCACATATTTTTCGAAATTTTGTGCATTTATCTATGACCTACCAAACCTATTACACAAAGAATTTGACTATAGCAATTGATGTTCTTGAGATATATGCAGATGAGATGAAAAAATTGTAAAAATCAATAAAAACTCACATGATGACGTCATCATGATGTCATCTCAACTTTCATCTATAACACGTCCCTGATTACAAAGTTTCAACCTAATGGGACTAGTAGTTCTAAAGATATAGGACTTTGAAAATTGCACCTTTAAGATGGTGTCACATGACACGTGATGACCGTCATCATGACGTCCATTTTCACGGACACTCTTGGACACTCTTTGCTATTGTTATGGTCTTTGATTGTGTAAAATTGATCAAGATCTGAAGATGCAAAATGTCCAAAGTGCCACCTAGAAAATTTGAGTACTAATCTAGGGGATTTGGGATAGAACAGAAGAAAAAATAAGGATTTTCCACAAATTGCAGAAAAGCCAATTATTCATGAAAGTGGACAACATTTGCAAAAATGGAAAAGCAAAATTACCAAATTATTATAAAATCAGCAGACGTAAAAATGCATATCCATAAGCCTAGCCGGTTTAATCCAGCCATGTGCCCTGACTTCTCGCGATCAGGAATTTTTACCGTCAAACCAAGATAGAGGCGTATGTATTTGAAGTTTTCCCCAAATTTAGGATTGTGGTATTAAGCTGTTTGTATGTTGAATGAATCGTGAAGCTCTAAGGAATATGATGGTGTGTATAACGTTGTCCGGCAATATATGCATTTCGAGGGATATTTGGAATGAAATCATTCAGGCATGACTCATGAAGCGACAACAGTCCTCATGAAGATAAGACAAAAGACAGCCAATTACAACCCTGATTGTAGGGTTATTTTCTTGTGTGTACATGCTGTGGTACTTCTACAGCTTCTTTTTGTCTCAACTTTCATTTCCGAAGCCAAATTTTAAATCTTTAAAACATTTTGTCCACAATCACCATGCGTGTTGTCCACAAATTCTTACTTCAGATGTCTGAAATAGTCTGTTTGCTGAAGTCTGTTCATGGCCAAGTACCTTTTAATGCGGTACCGGTATCACTCAGACCATTTTGGTACGGCGATTATTATCATGCATGGCTAGTAATTATCTTTACAGCCCTATCATCATGACTACAAGTGCATTACACTGACTTACCCATAGACTATTTCTCCTGCATAGTATTCTCCTTGATGGGTCCGAACAGCAATTTCATTCATTCTGACTTTTCGGAGATTGTGTCTGAAGTGAGACGTCAAAGACTAGCACTGGAGCTGAAATGAAAGGCCAGACCTACCTAAAATAGAAGAATTGATCAATTAAAACTTAAAAGTTATACATTCCCTAGCCCCACGTGTGTGGCCTCTATTTTGCTGCGCTGAACGTTAGGCCACACACACAAGTCTGGTTTTCCAAATTTTCCAACAGTACTGAGGAGTCCAAACACTTGCGCACCCTTTTTTGGATTTTTTTTCATACCACTGTATATGGTTGTATTCTTTGATTTCTCATCTTTTGCCCTCCAGGTAGATAAGGTAATCTTTCTTCAATTTTTTTGAGAAATTTAGACATCTTTCTGGAGTCCATATGCGCCAGTTTCAGACTAAACTCCTCAGTAGGTTGGGAAACCAGACGTGTGGCCTAACGTACAGCGCAGCAATATGGAGGCCACACAAGTGGGGCTATACATTCCCCAGGGGAAAATATACTTGTCAGGCCTCCATAATCAATCACCAGTTTTAGATATGCTTCCAACTACAGCACAGTCCCAACTATAGTTTGGGTGGTCCAACTTTTAAGTTTTATGCCAGACAGTTGGTTGGGGCTTAAATTAAAATAATTACGGTCCCCCCCCCCCCAAAAAAAAAACCTTTCATGATTTGGGCCTGATGTTGAATTTCTCAAAATAGTTCATCCAGAAAATTCAAAGACTAAGTTATGCAGTTATTGATACAAATATATTACAAACAGCAAAATAGCAGAAGTTTTAACTGTTTACCTCAAGTTGTATTAACACAGGCATGTATCACTGATGACAATGATGAATAAACTGATTGATAAAATGAGGAAACAGTTTATTTTCCTGGATTATGGCAATCATTTGAAATTACCTCATCAACAGCTGAGAAGTTTGAACCATCGTGATATCTTCGTGCTTAAAAACACATGTTAAACTTGACCCGGGAAATCCATACCCAGCGGTCAGCTTCCACTGCTTCCGGACCAGCAGTATAGTGGGGATTTCCCAAAACACTTTTTGTAGCGCATACATCGGTCTGAACTCACACCTTCGCCGTAAGCTTTTACGTTGTTAAGCCGACCAGACGGGTGCAGATATAGTGCGCCCCCATCCGGCCAACAACGTACAGTTTAAATTTGCCGCACTCCGCCCTATTCTTGATTTGGATAGTGGGACCGGGATCGGGACGAGAGAACAGTGTATTTAAATCATACGGAAGTTTTTTTTTTAACTATAAAATTTAAATGCCCCAAAATACTCTGCTTGAGCTCTACTTGTTTCGCAACGAATCCAAAAGTGTTTCTAAATCCATGTCATAATTTATAGCAAGGAAATTAATAGAGAAGTCAACTAGATTTTGCTTTTGCCATTGGCGCTGGCTGATCTATGTTTCGATGATGCACGTTCAACGTGCCGGCATTCTGATGTTTGGAAAAGTGAAGAGTTTCTACAGAAATCCTCCATCTGGAAGCTGACATGTATCGTGACAGAACATTTGCACAGGCGTTGGTCTGCCATCATATGCCACCCCTGCAGGACTGTGTGATTTACAACCAGGAACCCAATTGAAATCGTCAAGTTTCCTCCGATTTATTATTTTTTTTATCAAAGTGCAGGGATCCGAACACTCTGTTCTTTGTTTAAACAAAGTTTTAACATCGCTTTCAAGAAAAAATAATTGGGGTGGGGGACTAGCGACTAGCGAGGCGAGCTCCAAGCAATAAAAGGGTCGCCACTGGCTCGTCTCCACCATCCTATCCTGGAATAGGACCACGCGGTAGGGACGGGGAAAGGTGCGCCACTTTGCAAATAAATGTACGTGGGTTCTATTTATTATCACCCATAATGTAAACATAAAGGTCCAATACCTAGTATTATAGCACAACCAGTGCCTCCGACTAGTACTTCAGCCCAGTCATAGCAACTCCATTTCATTTATCAATCATAATTAAGTTAATTATTAACTTGATAGCGCATGCAAGGCTCGGCTGTACTGTCGACTGGGCACATTACAAATATTGGCCGATAACCTGAAACTTAATATTCAAGCTTGAATTCAGCTACATGCCAACAATAAATTCATCTGAAATGAAGTATGAGAGAAGGAAATCTTCCAAAGGAGTTCGTCGGTTTTGAGAGAAATAGAAGATTTGGTGGTTGTCTGTATTCTTGTGCTTAAACATACTTTCCATGCTTGAACGTGATCAACTTGTACTTTGAAGAAATTAGAAACAGCACTTTTCTCCGATGACTTCGAGGTACTAGGTATCGATCAAACAGTTACTGATGAACCGTCACTATGAAACATAAAAGCTATCTCCACCGACTTCTGCAGAAAATGTTCGCCTCCTTCTTCTACAATCTCATTCTTGTCACGAAGAGGTCGGTGGAGCTAACCAGAAAGGCTTGTCAAAAGTGGGGAGCGGTGCAACACAATGGCGGGCCCATGACATTGGGAGTTGGCACTGTGACGAAGCCGTGTTTCCTGACCGAGAAACTGGTGGATTTTCAGGCGGTGTTCTGGCTGCTGACCCTGCTTGCCACAGCGTCGACTTTGATGCTGTGGTTTTCAGTTAGCACTTTGTACGGTGAGTTTATAAGCACGGGAACATTTTGTACAACGGTAAAAAGAAAAGTAAACCAGTAGATTATAAATCTGTAGGATCACCTACCGCCGTCCTATATCGTACCCCTTTACATGGGCGTCGTGGGGGCGGGGGGGGGGGGGGGGGGCTTGTTCCCCCCCGGAAAAGCAGCAAAACAAAACAATACCCCAAAAGGAGGAAATATTGCTGTTAATTTGATAGGTGGGGCAGGCAAATGTCCCCCTGCCCACCCTCGATAAAATGATAAATTGAGAATATGCTGGAAAAGTACAGGGATTTGGGGAGGGGGGGGGGGGGGAAACGTGCTTTGCCCTCCTCACGAAAAAAAATCCTAGCGACGCCCATGCCCCCTCAATCCAAGTATTTCGAACTTCAGACTTCCAGCCATCAGAGGAATGTAGCCTCTATCATGGGCGTCGCCAAGATTTTTTCTAGAGGGGGGCAAAAAATTGTTTTGCCAAAAAATGCTTGTATTTCTCAACACATTCTCGATTTATCAGTTTTAGAGGGGGGCAGGGACATTTTGCCCCCCCCCAACTCATTAAATTTACACCACTTTGTCTTCGCGCCTCTTTTTTTTTTCTTTTTTTTCTTTCTTTTCTTCCCCCCCCTTTTTTGGGGGGGGGGGGGGTGCTTTTCCGGGGGGGGGGGGGGGGCAAGTGCCCCCCTTGCCCCCCCCCCCCTCGCGACGCTCATGGCCTCTATGCTGCTACATAATTGCATCATCAACAATTCTTCTTTCACGGACCAACATCCCAAGTTCGCTCTGATTATCAATTGTTCATAGCATGGACGTAGAATGCCGCTGACGTCTGCGCCATCCAATGTGCAAACAGCTCAGAAAGCCATACCAAAAACCAGGCGTGGTCCAATATACAATGTATAACTTTTTAAAGGAAAAAAGCTGGCTGGCAGCCTTTGATACCAGCCTTTTTGAGATAGTGCTCTCAATTAACGTTATGATGCGTTTAATACAGGCGTCTCAGAGGGTGTTTGTTATATTAATTTGGTAAGATGAACAAAAGGTTAACTCACACCAATCAAAGGAATACAAGACCTCTAAATGCGTCTGTGGCTCAGGGGCCGGGATGTTCTTTTTAAGCTCTGGCAGAAGCATCTACATGTCACTTGGTGGTCGGTCGGTCGGTCCTGTGCGCCCCTGAAAATTGACCAAATCTTGACGAAAGTTGTCGGAAAATGGGCTTTGTCTCGATCGATGCGCATGCGCGTCTATTTTGCATATGTCTGTCCCTATGGTTTGTCCCCAGAAAATGTACCAAAAAATGAGCGCCTTAAGTTTCCCATAAGATATAACTACCAAATTTCAATTTAA
Source organism: Patiria miniata (assembly GCF_015706575.1). Taxonomy (NCBI): domain Eukaryota; kingdom Metazoa; phylum Echinodermata; class Asteroidea; order Valvatida; family Asterinidae; genus Patiria; species Patiria miniata. The sequence goes on from NW_024037067.1 coordinate 7,769,575, forward strand.
AGAAAAAATCGAACAAAAGAACTGAAATACATTACAAACAATGTTTGTAAGTTTTTCATGAACATTTTGAAAACTAATGGAGACAATTATTATAATGTGTAGTAAAGTTATAGTCACGTGGTATATAGCGCGCTATTTTTGTGTGGGAAACTTGGGGATTTGGTCATTTTTTTCAGCGCGTGATTTTCGTGTGGGACGGCGGCCCGGGCTTGTACGCACAGTCATTAGTATGCAAGGCGGTCAAAGTAAAGCTTATTGTGCACTCTCACTTGTTTATTTTCATTTAAGGTTTATGCCTACTCATACCAATCCTGGTGATACAAAACCCGTGGTCTCTAACTTTCGCAAAAGGTCTATATTTTTTTTTCAAACAGAGTTATTATAGTTCTCTGATTTCAAACTGCACAACCTCACTGCTCTCACTGTGAGCACAAGGGACTACGTCATTGTTAGTCTACTGCGTGCCTTCCTTTCATCTATTCATTGGTTACGTAATAATTCTTTGCTCTTTGATTGCTACGTGGTCATTCATAATCCTTGTGGACATAATCACACCCAGCGCACACAAGTGCGTTGGCACTTGTAAGCTATAAAGGAGGGAATATTGTACGGTATTATTGTGGCTGTGCAGTCTGTAGTTAACGTTGGTTGGCAATTTGACATAAGAATGATTGGACAGATAACGTGGACAGGATATCATGCATGTTGGATTCCATGAGATAGTGGTCATCTGGATAAGATAACATGAACCTCCGATCAAGACGAGATCACGCCGAAAAGTTCCAACTGATGATCCATTGAAGTTCAACCTGAGTTCATCGTCGCTTTGGAACCGATGGTATTGCTCTCTTAATCCACTGGATTTGAAAAAGAAATGTGCCCAATAACTTGACCTACTGATGGTGGTATGGTTTGAAAAGGCTTCGAGAAACCTTTGCAAAACCTTAATTTATGCTAGAAAATATGCCGGTATAGCATTTGACATTGAAGGGTCACAGTGGTACGGTCCACCACATGTGAAATCTTCCAGATCAAGAACGCCTAGAAATCGCTGGTGTCCTCCATAATATTTCTGCAGAATTCTGGGACAATTTGCGATTGTGGAATTGAACAAGTTGGACTTCAAAACACCCTGCACTGTATATCAATACAGGTCACAATGATGAGTCGGCTCATCAAATGGCTGCCCAAGTCCGCTAGGTACTACTGCTCGCTCAAGTCCCAGGCGATGGGCAGAACGCTGATTGTGTTGATGTGGGCCCTTGCAGGGTTTGCTCTCGTATCGACAGGCGTTCTCTGGCGGTCTCTAGACAGTGAGTATGGGAAGACTGGAGGATGTAGACAGTGGTGAAAGTAGAGAGGTGAAGGTGATGATGGGGATGTGAGGAGTAAGGATGGGAAATTAGGGGACTGAGAGGGGGTGATGGTGACCAGGCTTATTATGATGGGTTGATGGTGGTCAAATGGTGACGAGGGGGTGAGGCCTTCGTTAATGGGGTGACGGTGGATGGGTTTCTTTATTTTTCATTGTCCCGTCCAGTTTTCATCTTTGAACGTATGCCGCGTGTTTGTCTCTCGGGCTGTTTGTTATCCAGTGTTTCAAGGCGTGACCTAAGCTTTGCCTTCTCATGATCATGCCTCCATCTGACAATGATATATCGGACTTATTTTTTTTTTGCTGGAAATAAATGTTATTGAAATTGAAAACAATGATGTGGTAATGAAAGTGGAAAAAAAATGTTGCAACCTGACGCCACTTCAGCGTTTCTGTGCAAAGTCTGTGGAGAGTCAAGAATTTTTTCCAAGTAAGTTTCCTAACAAAATTGGAAATGTTTCTCAGTCCCAGATTCATGTCTTATCATTATTTTTGCAATGACTGACCTTCATTGAAATTATATGAAGTGGCGTCAGGTTCCAACATTTCTTCCATGACAAAGACCATGTGGTGATATTGATGTGACAACAAATGAAGTTATTATCAATACGATGTTTGACAAAAATGACGACATGACAAAATGACAACAGTACAGTGGTTGTATATCAGTAACTAAAATGTTAAAGAGCGCCCCACATATAGAAACCATTCAACCCATATATTACCGCAAGGGCGCCACCAATATCCGTGTGGAAAACTCCATCAAATTCGAAAGCGGTACATGTCGTCTCTACTGTTAATTAGTCCAATTCGGATGGCAGTAATAATTCTTTTCATCCAAAACAGGAAAAAAAATCTTCACCCCAAAGACAAGTGGAATTTTTTTTCGCTGCAAAAGAAACTACTCATGGCATTAAAGTTAAGTTTGAACCTCGAGTTGATTGGGAAACACACAGGTCTTCAAAGTACAGTGTATGCATTTTCTTTTTATTTTCCCACAATGCCAAGGTGTGGAACAAGATGGTGGAGAACACGGCTTTTCTCATTGGCTGACCAGATTGCGCAGAAGCATTGACCTCGTTTCTGACCCCAACCAAAGAGTGTCCATACGTAGTAAAGGTGAGGTGATGTTGTTTACACTTTCCACACTCCTTTTTGTTTAAATAGATTACATTTTCTTTTATGATGGATGATTTTTTTTTAAAGGGATGAAAAGTCCGAGAACCATTCGGTAGACAACTGACGAGTGACGCATGCGCGCAACGATCGACTTCCGTAACAAAAAGCAACAACGAATTAAAAAAAGATATACGATTTTGTCCTCGTCATCCTGTTTGCACTTCATTCCAAGAAGACAATTTAATTACTGAGGCCGAGATCTTCAAACGAATTGGACATTTATTAACGTGCAGTAAATCAAATCGATCCAAGGCAAGGAAATTAAGCCGTTCTTTAATAAAAACATTTACTGATAGATTAAATGCAACGCCGTCAGGAAATTAAAGACCGCTATAGGAGGTCAGGTACATTATATTTACGAGGCTACGAACATTCGTGATCTCTGGTATTTTTTTGTTTTGTTTAAATTCAAACAGCCACCCACCATTTGTCCACTGCTTGCAATCATCCGTCGTCGAGGGTCAAACATTGAATTTACTACGGCAGAATGAGAAACACTCAATGTCTTTCCGGTTAACGTGCTTCACTTCTAATGAAAAAAAACCCAAAAGATTTCCAGGATATTTCTACTTCAAACATGAATGATTTAGGTTTTGGGTGTTGAAGTTCGGATTACGTGGCTTCATTTTTAGCAATTCCACACATGTTTATAAGTGCGTGAGAATGAATGACTGCACATGCGTGTTCATGAGGTATATATAAAATCAATCAACCTAATTCAGTCGATTGGTAATATGGATTATTTCCACAAAAAAATAGAAGAAAGTACTCCAACAATCCCTTTTTTCACGTTCGAGAGATAGAAAGAGACCTCAATTAAACTGCAGATCTATATGAATATGCAGAATTATTGTTATTTTTATATTTAAATACCACAGATATCAGGTATGGCGAAACAGATGAACTTTGCGAAGAGAGTGATTTCGCTGGCAGTGGTAAGCTAGAATAGAAAATGGAGTTTCTTTGGAATTAAAGCATTACAAAAAAAATATTTGACGCCATCAGTATGATCATCTTACACAAACGGAGCCCTTTAACAGCGAAGTACGTTCAGTTCATGCTCGTTGAATGACTAGTTTTACTGATGCATTGACCACTTTTTAGTCTTTACGTTAAGTATTTACATGTAGATGTTTGCAACACCCTTCATATCATCACAGTGAAGTATAGTATAGATTCTTTTTCGTTAGTTAAATAAATAGAATGTCATAAGATATTGTTATAGCTCTGTCTTGAATACTGTAGTTTCATTGGCCTACAATGATCACGTGTTCAGTTTATAAAAAGTCATGGCACACTCCCTGTGGGATTGTGCTATGACTTTGTGCGTACGGTACGTACGCGTTTCACACGTAAAACGCATCGAATTTGCAGGTCTGATCCCGATCATAGATATAAAATATTTTTTATTCTATATGATCTATGATCCCGATCAGCTGTTTCGAGCACGCGACATGCATGTGAGTTGACGGTCGATTGTCATGATTGCTGTGTTTACTGCTGTTTGTTTTCGTGATTTTTCAAAATCCAAAGGATCCAAGACATAGGTACATTTACAAAACAAATGTTGACTGGTGTGATGTGGGATATGACGTTTTGAACACCCAAGGGGCGCATGTACCCTCGGCGAACACCCTCGGGGCGCATAGCGGCCCTCGGGTGTCCAAAACGTCATATCCCACATCACAGCAGTCAACAATTGTTAAATGCATGCCTAGAAAAGCTGGTCCCAAAGCGCACACAATTCTTTTCAATTGATTCAGAATGGCTATTCACTGGTAGTCCTGTCATGCATCTGGTCTACACAATGGACTGAATGTAGCTCATGTTTGGCGTTACGGGGTAACCCTATACGATAGCACTGCCTGCCTCACAAGTGAAAGTGAGTCAAGTCAGTGACTCAGTGAGTAAGTTGTATATATAAGTTATATCCAATGGGCTTAGCATTATGAGTCGTGTCTTTCGACAATAATGATCTGGCAGTTCTCCTGATAATCTTACATTTTCTTTGTTTTCTTTACCAGACGGTAACGTAACCTTACACATGAATTGGACAGAACTTTACCATGCTGAAGAGGAAGTCTTACGAACATCCACGAATTCTATAAGGAACTATCTCAAGACGGATAACAAACTGGTTCAATCTATGTACTTTGATGCCGCACATGGCGGCCGACGACCACGCAGGAAACAGCCGCCAACTTCTGTCGCCGACGCGCTCTCCGAGGGAGTATTAATTGATGATTATTATTATGTATCCGGAGGACACTGGATACCAGCCACGTGCCATCCAAGATGGAAGGTATGCCTTAATTTTTAGATGGTTGCCGGCTGGTAAATATAGTACTGTGCCAAACTATTTTTTAGAAAGGGTTGCTTAAAAGTAATATCTTAAAAAATAATGATACTGAAATATTACCTTTTTGGTATATCCAATCGTATTATGTAAATTGCACATAGTTCAGACTACAAAAAGTATGATTAATGAAATTTTCTTGTCATTTTTGGGCTACATGTATTATTATTATTTTTTTTATTTTACAGGTGGCAGTTATTGTTCCCTTTAGAGACAGATATTTCCAACTGCCCATTTTTCTGAGAAACATAGTGCCGTTTCTCAAGCGACAAAAATTGGAGTTCGGAATCTACGTCATCGAACAGGTGAGATATAGTCATGTAATGATGTGTTCTATAAGGATTCAGACACTGCCTCCTTCATGCGACTCAACCTCGTTCTTTCCACGCATCTCCAAATCCATGCGGATGTGGCAACGAGTTCGACCCCTTTCCGTTTGCTCGATCTGATCCAAACATTTACAATTAGTATCAATCTCACTTTAGCTCAAAATGTTCTGCCGTTCTAGGGTTAAGCTGCACTTTGCACCATCCCTGGAAGTGTTGTCGAGTTTTCCATCACTATAGTCTTCACAAGTCCAATTCAGTCCGTAGTCAAGTTACAAGCTATTCAAATGAACTGTTGTTGTTGTTCACTATTACTTGTTTACTATATCTTGTGACATTCACTATTACTTGTGGCTGGACTTGAAAGGACTTGACTTATTTGTGACTGCAATTCTAATGGACTTGACTAAATGACAACACTGACTTGGTACATCTCTTTCAATCTTCGGGTGAAGTTCCAGATGACTTTAAGCTCAACTTCCCACTCCTGTCAAGTTCTTTGTTCAACCTGATAGGAATGTTTCAACTTTCAACATGAAGCTCTCACCAAGAGTAGCTTTTAGCGCTGTAAGTGTATGATTAAAATTCCAATGAAACACGTGTTGCGTATCCTGATACGAAAACTGCCACACTCTGTCCGTATTGATGTGTGCACGGTATGGATTTTTTTCAACGAAGAAATGGACAGTGTTCTCAATAACTACATGTAAATGACAAACAGATCCACGGAAACAGATGTCCCAGATATCCACGGATAGAAGTCTTCCCCGATTTAGTATGGCATAAACTTCTCGCGCTATCGACCGTGGCTTCAAGTTACTACGGCGACGCTTCAGGTGCACTGTTTTGAGAAGTGTGAATGATGTTCAATCTTGCCGTCGGAGGGATGTAAGAGATACATTTCACGACCTGAAAATGCAGTATCTGCATGCATCGATTTGTCATTCTACATGTAGGCCTATCTCAACATTCGGATTGTGTTTTATTGACTTACCCGCGCATCCATCCCCATACACTTTGTGCGGCATGTTGCGAAAAAACCCTTACCCATTTCGCTATACAGTCGAGAACCCTTTATAACAACGTCCTTGGGACTTTACAAATTACCTTGTTATAACAGGTACCTTGTATTATCAGTAATGAAAAACAAAGGAAAACAAAGAAAAACAAAGACTTGGGGCCTAACATTTTCCTTGTTATAAGCAGGATGTTGCATTAACAGTGCTCTTTTTATCAGGGTTCGACCTATACAAATTACTTTTTATTTTGGTTAGTCATTTACAAGCCCTTATACTGAAGACGTGAATCAACACACGTCACAAAGAAGGAAGTTGTTTTGTTTTCTGATAGAATAATATTGGTGATGTCATCACAAACATTGATTGCACAGTATTCCTCTTACACGCTGCAAAATTACAAGCTTATATTATACCACGGAAATTAAGAAAAGTACATGAACTTCAATGTATTTTTCAATGATGACAACGAAAAGCGTTGGCTCACGTCATTATAGGCCTACAGGATCATCTACATGTAATTGGTTTCCACCATAGAGCTAGGCATTACTCTCAGCCCCTCGTTTTGCATTAATTTATCGGAGGATGCGCCGATGCTGCTTTAGTAAAAGTTATGAGCACTTGATCGGGAAGTATGTCCATTAGGAAAGCTTTCATGAGTCAAGCGATGTGTTTTCATTCATCCCATTGGCAGGAATTAATTGGGTGCACAGCCGGGCCGGATCAGAATTGCAAAAAGCCATGCAGTTTTATGTGACACATGCTATGAAGAAATTAACGAGCGTCGACGACTGCTTCCCTCAAAAGAAACTGTTGATATCGGGAATGTATTTGATTAATGTTCTGTCTGGAAAATGGCCACTCAGTTTTTTTTCTGGAAAAGAAACTTGATATCGGGAATGTATTTTGATTAATGTTCTGTCTGGAAAATGGCCACTCAATTTTTGTCTGGGAAAAAACTGTGTAAGGATACGGAAAGGGAACGGAAGTACATTTTGTAATTAGGGAAGACAGTGATTCAATCACCAATCACTTACCACTGGATTTTTTTTCAGATTTTTTTTTCCAAGAGATGTGAAAGTCTTCTGTCGTTTCGCGCAGCGGTTAAATCGAGGCCCACCGTGATAGCTGGTTTTTCTTCAATGACAATATGAATCACTTCGTTTTTCTTATCTGTTTTTTTTATGAATAATTTCTAATGTGATTTCCGGGCACCTCAACACTAAAATCGGGCGCTATATTTGAAAATTGTTATGAGGAAAAAGGCTCAAGAAGCCTACGTATACATGCATTGTACACAGCGTGGATTGGGCTATGATGGCTGAGACCAATTAAAGGGAAGATACAACATTTGCAAACATCAAAAACGAAATGATCAAATTATCACGAAATATCTTACTGGATTATTAGGGAATGACATTCTAAATCATCCTGTAAAATCATGGCTCCTGGTGTGCTGACATTTTCAAGAAAATTGGCTTTTTTTCAAAAACTGCTCTTAATTTTTCATAATTAGTGTTGCCGCATTTTCTTTGCAATTGATTACACACCTGTGAAAGTACAAGCCTGCTAGACTGATTCTCTGACCTTACAATTCCCCAAAGTCGACAAACTGCTCCGTTTCATCTTGAGTGGGGTCAGGGAACCAGACTACAAGAACATGATGTTTTTCTTGGTTTTTCCAGCATCTTCAAGCCCAAAACGTGAAACAAGTCAGTTTAACAATATTTTCTATAACATTCTAGTCTCCCAAATCTATTTACTACTGAAAATTGCAGCAAGAGCAAATGTTGTACATTCCCTTTAACATTTCCATATAACCTACACTGTAAAGCTTAAAGATTTAGGTTCAGAGTCAGTGGTATAGGCCAACATTGCAGTGCCACGTGGACAGCAATAAAGAGGCTACAAATTTGTCATAGTTATGAACCTTACCATAAAGCACCGGTGCCCCACGCCTTGTACGTTCACGTCTTGCTTACAGCACTCTCTCTGTTACATTTTGTCACAACACAATTTCAAAGGCACTCTGGAACTCCATTGGCACCTTATGGCAAATTAAAAATCCAGGAGAACACAATTCAGTCCTTAAGTTTGTTATTTCCGTTCTAGCTGCTCGTTTAAGTAAGACCATCGACTTGTTTCTGATATAATATAGCCCTCTATCTCTTCGAATTTCAAAGGAGTTCCAGGGAGTGTATAACTATAGGAATAGACGATCACCCCACATGGAAACTCGAGTAAAAACTCGATATATCTGATTGAATGAATTTCATTCTTATTCGTCTTTTCCCTAGTTTCAAACGGACGGTGTGAATCGAACAGAGTGACTTTTCACTCTTTAGAGTGTTTATATGCAGCTTCCATCTGCTAAAGCCATTTTCTTGTAAAACATTTCTCAGAAACTCAGAAAGTTGACTGGACACCGCCGCTAGGCATCATCATCCAGTCTGACTTCACGCCGGTGCCGCGGTGTGAAAACATATACATTCAATTTCGTATTCTTGTTTTCATGTACCTTGCAAGTATGTTTGTTTGAAGTGAAACTATATTATAACATTCTGTATCTGTACCTGCTAGATGGTTGTCCATATGCATTGTGTATAAGTCTAAAATTGCTCTCCAGAAATATTTTATAAAACATTGTACATTTTCATTTGTTCATGTGCATCCGTGTCAAAGTTTGTGTTCTTATAAGCTTCATCTTCTATAGCGATCATGCGATCGTCCTTCTCATTCGTCAGATGTATCACATTAACTTTGAAAACTTTCGACTTTTCGGACAGGCTAACGAGTTGGAGTTTAACCGAGCCATGCTGATGAATGTAGGATTCCAACAAGCCCTGAATTTCACGCATTGGGATTGTTTTATCTTCCATGATGTGGACCACCTCCCTCTGAATGATGCTAACTATTATGGATGCAGCCACATGCCGAGGCATTTCATATCCGGCGCCGATAGATGGAATTACAAGTACGCACATTTTCCTTCAAAAAAACATTCTTTTACTTATGCACTGTCCGTGCTTTTGTCAAATTTCCCTTTCTCTATTCCGAAAAGTAAAAAAGTGACTCACTTTTTGAACGAGACATCGAACGAGAAATCGCCTCACGTTTAGTAATTACTTTACATAATTTGCAGCCCGATAATTCACTTCTCCTGGGTAGACTGGTTTCCCTCCAGTATCAAAATCCATAATGTAGGGAGCCATTCTACATGTATATAGATATGGCAGGGTCTGTATACGTCAGTAACCCAAAATAAAAACCTTTTTTTCAGAGGGTTGCAGACCAGAAGTTTTCTCTTTAAGATTCGTTCCCTGTGCCATTTTGGAATTTCACCTCGAACAAATACATTTGATTTTTTTCAATTGCTATTTTCCTAGCAATATAAAAGTTATTCACTTTTGAATGAGACTTCAAACAAAGAAGTTTAGTTATTAAATTATTTCTTCACAAAATCGAATGACTAGCTGCCAGACAATAAATCGGCTCAGGCAGGGCGGGTTCATTTGTGCACAAATTGAAAACTCCTTTTTTTCAGAGGGTTGCAGACGCCCAAAATCGGAGTAAAGTAGTTTTTCCTTGGAACAAAACAAAAAAAATTTGAAAATTCATTAGGAGAACAAACTCTATTTTTATAAGAGCATGCGGTAAGCACTTTAACATAAATCATATAAAAACAATCAAAATTGGTTGAAGAGCACGAACAGAGGCCGGGTGCTGACAAAGAAAGGTCGTCTCCGATGTGAATGGATTGTGTTATTAAAGTGTAAGGATCTTTATAAGATAATGTTAAACATCTTTTTAGCTTTTCCTCGTCAAAAAAGAAGACAATTTGACCTGCGGCGTCCCACTGGATTTCCGTTCGGCCGTGCACGCGCCGAATTCGTGTTGAACTATATCTAATAGGTTTACTTTGAAAAGCCATTATATACGAAGGCCAAGTTGACAAACCATGCAGAGATAATTATGTACCACAAATATATTGCCTTCCAAAGGTATCAGCTATAGGCTATTTAACAAATGTTGACTGCAGTGATGTGGGATATGACGTTTTAAACACGAGGCGAAGGCCGAGGTAGCTATGCGCCTCGAGGGAGTTTAAAACGTCTGATTCTTTAAATTTTGATGTAAAAATCACGAAAACAAACAGCAGTAAAGACAACAATCATGACAATTGAATGTCAACTCACATGCATTTTGCCTGCTCGAAACAGCTGATCGCCTGCTAGTTCGCTGCTCCCACTCATGAGCGAAAACATGGTGAAAATAGCGTGGGTACCAACGATACAAGCGTTTCACACCGCACGCACCGTACCGTACGTACGTGATATCCCACAGGGAGTGTGCCAATACTTTTTTATAAACTTAACACGTGATCGTTATGGGCCAATGAGTACAGTACAGGGGTATTACAAAGCCCATACCGGTATAGGACTGAATGATGAAACAAGAATTACGTGTTTCACGTTGATGTAGGTAAAAAAAAAAATACCAAAACGGTGGTATGATACCACCGTTTTGGGAAATCAGGAATTTATACTATTCTCAGAGAAAGTTTTCAATATGTTCATTGATAATACCGTATTTGTAAGCCTAAAATGTGATGTATTTTGAAAAGATCTCATCATTCGCATTGCGTCTCAGTGATCGTGATTAACCGCTCCATTTTGCAGGCTGCAGTACAGTTTCTTCTTCGGCGCCGTGACCGGATTCACTCGCTCCCAGATCCAAAAGTTCAACGGGTTCCCAAACGCCTACTGGGGGTGGGGAGGGGAGGATGATGATATCTTGATACGAATCCAAGCCAACGGCTTCTTCAAGACCCGACCCTGGGGTGTGACGGGGTTCTACAATGTCATCGCTGAGCATCACAAGAGTGCCCCCAAGAATAAGAAGAGGTAACATTGGAAGGTGTTTGAAGGTTCGCTCCTACCCACCCCTGGCCTGCAAACAGGACGCTGGGAAGGGCTGATCTCTTTGAGCTCTCATTAAATAGATTTTGCGTGACCTCCGACGTAGCACGTAGCGCACACACTCGCGTAGCAAGCGCTAGCTAGCTGCATGCGAAGCTCATGATAAGTTACCCAGAGTGCCATGCGTACTTCCTTCACAATATTCTGTGAAGCTCATCATCCCTTCCCAGAGCCCTGTTTGCAGGGCAGGGGCGAAGTTTGAAGGTTGCAGCCGATCTGAATACATGTAACTTGACTGCGGGCGGCATTAACACGGCTTGTCTATCGGATGTGAATTCAGCCGCAAAGGCGCTTGTAGTGCTGGTCGATTGTATAGCCAAGTAATTCAAACGGGGCACGACCGATATGTGTCTTCAGAACATACTGAAGCCATTAATCAGGGATCACATTTAAGCTTAATGAAATTCAATCCAATGCTTTCTTCTGTATTTTCAGGGTTTGCCTTCTCGATTACGCCCGAGAGAGACTGAAGACCGACGGCCTATCCAACCTGATCTACCCGCCAGTCCGAGTCAGTCTGACCCCGCTCTACACCAATATCGCGGTCAATATTACAAATCTCGCGTGGAATCCCGCCTGGACAGTGTGCACCCGAGATTACAGGAGAGCTAAGAAGGAAGAGGTCGTGGGTTGGAAGTTTGAGTGATCTGGGACTATGGGGCCATAAAGCTGAAACAGTAATGCAATACCCGCTAAAGGGACAGAAGTTTCAAATGTGGAAAGGATTCTTACCCATTTGAGTATCGGATAGTGACCGAGAATGTTGAAAGCAAACGTGTCAAGGATGAGGTGCATGATAGCCTATTGTCAAGGCGCTTATTTTAGATCGGATTTCATCTACGGATCATGCTGGTCGTGATTTCCAGACAAAGTTCGGCTCCTGAGATGCAGTTTGAGTATTTTGACCCTCTCATCTCCAGGTCGACAACCCGTGGAGGCTATAAAGCCGATCTGAAGTACTTTGGCTAAAATCCTTGCGTTGGAAATTGTGTGTGGCCCACCAGCAAGTATAAACCGCATAAAACCTTACGTTATTTGTTATTTACGCCGATTTGCAACCGCGTGCACACATGCCCCTTTCTTAATGTGTATAAAGCTGTCTTAAATTAATTTTTTTATATACCCTCTGCATGCATTGTCTTCACTTGTATTTTAATACTTTTAAATAGAATTTACGAAGTTAGAATAGTAATATTTTCCGGTCCGTAAAGGCAATTGGACAAGCAGTGAGTATTTGTATAACTTTGTTATCCTACAGTACATGTAGCTTAATATTTGGATGCAATAAATGTATTTCTTTCTTGGAAGATCAAATAAATGTGGCAAAACTGACCTACAAAGAAACTTTATTTTGAGAACAAAAGTTAATAGGATTCGGGAACCCAAGCGCATCGTTATATATATAATGCCCTGAAGTCGCTCCCTTCTTTAGTTGGAACCACGCCCTGTTACGGTTACCCTACGTGACCGGAGGACCAGCTGCTTAGAAAATTAAAAAAGCAGCCGGGGGGGGGGGGAGAGGGCTTGACTTGACTCTATCTGACTCTTGGGGAAGCTTTTCAAACATAAACATAAACACGGACTTGGATACATAATTGCGGGTTATCGCTAATGGCGTCCCTGTCCCCCCCCAAAAAAAAATAGGAAGGGAGGGGGAGGGGGGATGTCCCCCTCCATCGAGATCGCCGTCCATGCCCTTTCATATGATATAGAAACACCAACTATATATCCACTGCAGTTGTGCACATCTTTAAGAATAACCACCACTTCGTTTACACAAGACGTAACATCCATCGTAATTCAAACCATATTAAAAAAAAGTCAAGAATATTAATATACTCAAGATTACACTGTATGTTTTGTATGCAGGCTCCGTTTCCCGACCAACATTGATTCGATTATCAGCTATCATATTTCGTGACATTTACAGCCGAGACCTATGAGTCGGAGTCCAATAATCTGTCTGCCTCCACTCGATGTCATGCTAAATTTCACTTTCTTAATATCGCATAGAACTACAAATCGGCATGAAACTGAACCTAACAACATAATGCAGCTTGCTGCGATGGAATTTATGACATTGTCTTTATAAAGCTGCGGGAAACATGCAGATTTTAAATTCCAAGAAGGTCACTGGCGATTCCCATTTTATTGCACAATTAGCAAAACAAAATTAAGCCATATACAGAACACACTATTTCAAGCCCTTGGAACAAATGGAAAGGTTATGTTTGAAGGAAGTTTCATCCCGCCTAAATTAACAGATGTACACATTTCTATCTGATCCAGGCGCGGATCCAGCCGGGGAGGGGGGGGGGGGTCAACCTCCCCCAAGCTCTGTCAAATATTTTTCCAAATTCCTTAAAAAAAGACCCCCCCCCCGCTCCGACACCCAAATCTTATTTTCTAGTAATAATGTCCGCCTTGCACAAAATACGTACAGAGCCAGCTTGGTTAGGGGGAATAATCATTATTCTGTGATATAGTGTTAATAATCGTCGGATTTGAACAGCGCCCCCACTGAAAGTATGGTACGAGCACCCCCCCTTTCTTTTTCCCAAACGAGATCGGACAATATCAAAGAGGGCGCTCTGTCTGCGTTATGCATATTCATGATGTTCAGGGAAATTAGAGAATAAGTTATATACAGTGGCGTAGCCACCGGGGGGGGGGGCGTGGGGGGGGCGACCGCCCCCCATGAAACCTTGTCGCCCCCCCAGTCGCCCCCCCCCCACTGAGATTTTGAGTTTCTAAAAAAATGTATCATTGATCTACATGACGCCATGGGCGTCAATCCTGGGGGGGGGGGGGGGGGGACAGGGGACATGTCCCCCCCCCCACTTTTTGAAGGGTGGGGGACACAATATCAAATGTTCCCCCCCCCCAGATTTTTGAACTCGTGTCTCATTTACAGGGCCCTATTATGTACTACAATGTATCTTTTGCTTAGAAAATATTGGTTAAAGTGGTCAGAAATTGCCTCAGATAGCACCACAGAGCATTTAGAATCCAAAATTTTTCGGGGCCCTTAAGCGGGCCCCGAACCCCACGCCTAAAGCTCAGAATTCCGGTAGCTGATTCAATGTCTCCAACCTCGAAAACAATGTTCTAACATTTTTCTTATGCCTTTAGCTGAGAAAACCTCGAAAATTATGTTTAAATTATTATCTTTTGTGCTAAGATAATTATTGGTTAAAGTGGTAAGAAATTGCCTCAGATCACACCACAGAGCATCGAGAATCCAATTTTTTTCGGGGCCCTTAAGCGTGCCCCGAACCCCACGCCTATAGCTCAGAATACCGATAGCTGATTCAATGACTCCAACCTCGAAAACGATGTTCAAATAATTATCTTTTACTAAGAAAATATTAGTTAAAGCATGGAGGAAAGTGGTAAGAAATTGCTTCAGATCACACCACAGAAAATCTAGAATCAAATTTTTTTTCGGGGCCCTTAAGCGGGCCCCAAACCCCACGCCGTAAGGGCTTCGCGCTCGGATTAGTTCTGATCAAGGTATGTCCGCCGCCCCCCCCCCACTTTTGAGAAGCGATTGACGCCCCTGCATGACGCCCCCCATGAAATGTTCCAGCCCCCCCCCCCAGCGAAAAATTCCTGGCTACGCCACTGGTTATATAACAAGGAATAATACTGTTTAAATCACCGACGATTGGCAGCTCATTCGTGGACTGGTTGGAAGAAAAGAAGCCCTGACTTCTGATCAGGTGATCCGAGTTCGAATCTCAGAGTGAGCGTTTTTCACTTCTTCTCATTTTACCTATTTATGAAGGAACATTTCTCACAAGACGTAAAGCCTATCTTGGGTTTGTGTTATGGAGAACAAGGCATTAGATATGCATGTAATGGACCAATCAGAAGATGGAAAGCGGATGTCGTTTGGGAAAAAAGATTCGCCCCCGCTTTTTGATTTTACGGAGGCCAAGTGTCCGGAAGAAAAAAACGTGTCAACATTTCAGATTTTTTTGGCCGATAAAAACCTCACCCTGCGAAAATTCCTGGATCCGCCCCTGACATTTCTATCTGAACGGGCTGCAATTTTCGTGCATTTCGTGTGCGTTATTCAATGGATCTCGTATCTTTCTGTAAATGTTTAGGACTCAATGCGTCAATTCTCACAACGTTTACGTTAGGAAATGTTACCAATGGTAAACATCTTAGATTTATGAATCAAAGGGTTAGGATAATCTTTCAACAAGATTAACGAGTGTACGACTGAAATGTCCGTATTTCCCCTCACGGTTTTCGCGGAAAGATAAAAAGTGCACGCCAGCCTGAATAAATGCCATGATACTGCTTCAGTGTGAATGTCAAATCACGGGACATTCTTATCCAGCCAACACTTTTGATTACTTCATATTTTTTACGTCAACATAAATAACCATGACAACATCCGTCAACGACATATGGCGTTCTATACTTGAACATCATCCACGATATACACATACTATACTACACGAAGAAATACAACTTAAGATGAGACATTAAATTCAAACTCATGATTCTTGTAATTAAATAACGAAAACACGTACAGACAGTTTATGTTATACCGTCCAAATACACGACGCGTTGAAAAGAACATTCTCTGCGGCGTAAACTGAGAGAAACACTATGACTGATGGATGTATCATTATGAGGCACTTGCAGCCTTTAATACTGTCATAATGGAGACTCACATGAACAGACAGCGGGTAGTGGCGGATCTACGGATTTAAAAAAAGGGGGGGGGGGCTGTGGTGTTCAACTTACAATATTTTAAGTGGATAGGCCTATGGTTGTCACGAACGAAACATTTTGTTCTTAACGTACATGCTTGACTGAAAATCTATAATTAGACAGAGTAAGAACCTACGAAACGCTCTGATACCATTATCTCACCGTTAATACATAGACCTATAGGTTAAACAATATGAATACTTCCGTTTCACGATAAATTCACCACGCTCTCTAAACCCTCTCCGTAGACGGTAACCTTAAACAGCCCCCCCCCCAAAAAAAACCCCAAAAAACAAAAACAAACCCCAACCAGCAACGCTCAATAACATGAAACAAAATGTATATCTCCATGATGTTAAATCATTTGATGTTTTATTCTTAATTTCTCAAATTTATGACACTCAACATCAAATAGGACATTTTGGTGTTGACGTCGTGCCTTAGACGTCAATGTTGAATCTTCTGTACACCGTTGAAATGACTGTAGGCTCTTTGCATTTATAATACACATGACTGCCCATACCATTCGACTGCCGACACAAACCGTCACTTCCGATAACATTCATTGACATTTCGGCGCCCGAGGTGGCATTGCTGCGTGAAATGGAACATTAGACATAACCGCCATTATCAAACGACCAATGCTCTCTGTATGTGCAGCTCCCGCCCAGTTTGTATGAGTCTCAAGAGACTCAAGCGGAAGCTATTAGAGTTGGGAGCGGATGATCAAAAAATCACTCAAGCTCAACTTCTCAATTTTGACATTTATATTTAGGACATCCATTGGATTAATGGTTATATATGAGGACAGTGCGATGGTCTGCGAAAAAACACACATTTTTTTGGCGAATAATTAAGGCTGGAGCTTGTTGATCCTATACGACGTATACAAGAATTCCACATTTTGGCACGAACATTCGGATGTTGATACACATTTTCAGATCGGCGTTCCAGACTCGTGCCGAATCAAACTATTCCGATGATTTAAATTTAGCATTTGAAAAGGTCGACTTTTGAAACAACAATAGGGGCGAATACGTCGAAAGGTCGACCATTGCACGGTCGGTCGGAAGGATTCGCTCCAGAATCCGTTCGGTGCGACTCTTAACGCCAGTCCGAAACATGTTATGTTCGACAGAAAACATGCTCTTTGACAGAGCATTCGCGTGTATTTATTGCAAACATGACGCAAGCTGACATTCTTTGAGTTTCAGCCAAGAGGCCGAAAAAGAAAAGTAAGGTTTTCCAGAAAAAAACCCTGGAAGTATTAGACCTAAACTCCTGCTTTGTTTACATGTGCTCTTTCCTGTGAGAGCCAGGTGGGACGCGCACCTGGCTCTCATAGGAAATTAAAGTGCATATGGATAATTCCATAAGGGTACCAAAGTGTGACATTATGTTTGGATGCAAATATTTTCTTTAACCTTTGCAATTCAAATTTGTAGGACTGGTTGATGTTAGTACTTTAAACATAATATTTTCATTTCCCGACTTGATTTTCTTTTTATATGACGAAAAACATGGTTTCACGTGTCACGTGTCACATGGACACTGTTCCTGTTGCGCGTGAAATTGGTGACTTCATATTTCTGTTGGTTTTTATCGAAAATGTGTAATATGCATATTATTATATAAAGCATTAAAAAGATACTCGTGTCTGTTATGAACATTTGAATATTTACTGACAGGCTTAGGAAACAAAGCGCAAATAAGTTGCTAGTTTCACTTGTAACGTTGGAAACCATGGTTGGAAACCCGAATGTCCATTACAGTGTGAAGCAAAATATCTTTTTGTGCCATATATAATGTTAGCTTTCTTTGAACATTTCTGAATTCTATACATTTCATAGGCCTAAGCTAATAAATGACACTTATTATTCTATAAAATTCAAACATTTTCGGATGGACATGTTGCACTAAATAGTGGTTATTTCCATATTTAGAGGTTGGTTTCCCAATAATAATCTGAAGCATTTCATTCAAAATGTCTCAATTTTCTTTAGTGTGTAATCATACCAATTACTTTATGAAATAAAGGAGTTTCAAACTTTTTTTAGTGTAATCATGCAGATATTTATGACAAAAAAGATTTCACGTGTAACAGCAACACCAAAAAGTTAATGTGTTGTCCCCGTTTACACGCGAAACAACGTTTTTCATCATGTATAAAGAAGATAAATTTGATTTTTACTATTCATGTTTTGAGTGACAAGGACAAACCATTACCATATACTGAAACTGCAAAGAGTGCAGAAAATACATTATGTACAAAGTATGCATATAAACATGCATTGGCACCCTTATTTATGGAAACATTATTGTTGCTCATACTATGTTGCCATCCGGACTCTATAGATTGCTGACTAAATTGTGACGCATTTAGGGGAGATTTAGTAGACTGAAACTCCTCCAGATGTGGATCTTTATACAGTCACTATTTGCAAGAATGAAAACGTTTAAGTATGTCTGCTGCCACCTAGAGTCTGAAAGCCTCCATCAGATTTCTTTGTGGAAGGGGGGGGGGGGGAGGAGGAGGGGTCGTTGATAATCAGCTTGTTGAGTGCGACATTGGTCGAATGTCTCCGTTCTTTGACATGTTACGGGAATGGCGCTGACTTTCAGCTACCACGGTCCGTCTCCGACAGAAAATGTGGCGTATGAAGGCTGCATAACCCCGTCGGAACGTCGGGTTGGTGGTAGCGTAAATCACGCAGTTGACGCTGCTATTAGCATGGCACAAGTTAACAAACAACACGTACAGTGTTCGATTCCAAGTGTTCTGTGTATCAAACAGAACGTATACGGTGTACGGGGCCCACATGATGAGGAAAACAATCCACAACGTCATAACGGTGCGGAGCAGCGTCAAGTCCCTTCTTCTTATCCTACGCTTCCCCTGGCCCAGGGAGGCGAGCTCGTTAGCACCCTGACTTAGACGCCGCAGGGTCTGCCGGCTGGCCCGGACGAACAGTAGTATTCGAATGTAGCAATAACTCACGATAACGATAGGGACACCTACCCCGACTGACACCAAGAATATCGTGTAGCTGAGCGAGGCGGTGTAGTTGAAAGTACAGAACATGACCTTAGGATCGTAGGCGTGGCCGCCCCATCCAAGGAGGGCGGGTAAATCCATGAAGAAGCAGCCAATCCATAGACCAGCTAACATGGCGGCCATTTTGATGCCTGGTGTGTAGATGCGATGGTATCTGCAAAAACACACAAAAGAAGTACAAAAGAATGAAACTTACTTCGAAGAAAACAAAAAGGCATTGACCCATATCACATAAAACCAGCATTTATGCACAATAATGTTGCCATATACTAGTTCGCGGCGGAGGCTGCGTATACACGCAAACGATATGTGGTATTCGGAACGGATGACAGATACACACGCAGGGAGTGAGGCCGGAAATATCTGTCAGCGACCCGCCGGAAATATGAGTGTGCTGCCAGAGCTAGAGTGACGGCATCAACCCGCCTCGCTTGAGGTCGAGTGAAAAATCCCGCACCTCGTTCCGTTCTTGTCACAATGATCCCGGCATAAACTGGTCAGTAAGCGTCAAATGAAGACTATACAAGCATGAAAGTATATGGCCAGCGATGGGCACACAACACAGCCTTCCTCAGTAGCACAGCCTCAAACATTATTAAAACACCTCACCCACAGATTCTGTGTCTTGATTGGCCGAGAGCGAGTCACATGTTACTTTCTAATTTTGCTATCTTTCTGTGCACGGCCAAAAGTACTATGCGCATAGCAACCAAAGTACTATACCATTAGCAACCAAAGTACTATTTCCACGGCGCGGTATTTGTGTGCAAATGCATGCTGGTGTGCGTGTTGCGCGTTGTGCGTATTATTCCAAAGAGAGCGCGCCGCAGACTTGGGTTCAAACATTTCGTGAAAGGGTAGTTTTTAAGAGAGAAAAACATTTTCCACCAATTTTGTATTGAAATTGAAGTTTATTTCAACTGTGTTCAGATTTAAATAATTTAAAATATTAAAATCAAGCAGAATCTGTGGGTGAAGTGTTATAAAACAAATATTGAATGCCTTATCTCGTGGTGAAGTAAAACTAGCCTCCCGAGGTGATCCATGGACCAATCTATTTTCCCGAGGCGAAGCCGAGGGAAAATAGAATGGTCCATGGATCACCGAGGTATAGCATTCAATATTTGTTTTATAACACTTCTCCCACAGATTCTGCTTGATTTTAATATTTTAAATTATTTAAATCTGAACACAGTTGAAATAAACTTCAATTTCAATACAAAATTGGTAGAAAATGTATTTCTCTCTTAAAAACTACCCCTTCACGAAATGTTTGAACCCAAGTCTGCGGCGCGCTCTCTTTGGAATAATACGCGCTACGCACAACGCGCTACGCGCACACCAGCATGCATTTGCACACAAATACCGCGCCGTGGAAATAGTACTTTGGTTGCTAATGGTATAGTACTTTGGTTGCTATGCGCATAGTACTTTTGGCCGTGCACAGAAAGATAGCAAAATTAGAAAGTAACATGTGACTCGCTCTCGGCCAATTGCGCATGTGTAGGCACGAGAATATGCTATTCTTAGGATCACATACGGGAGAGTAATCTGTCACGTTCGAGGGATTATCCAATAATAGGGAAAAGGGGTCCGATTTTCATAGGAGTCGGATTTTCATATGACACCGGGTCAAAACGACACTCCTCTGACCCAGAAACCTTTGCAAAAGTGTCATTTAGACCCTAAAAAGCATCAGGTCTAATACAGAACCCAGTCATATTATCTGACCGAAGACTTTGTATAGTGTACGTTGTATTGTGGAATGTGGATATTGATTTCGATGAGATAGTGATTAGTTACTCAATGGGAACCTATATATAGACAAGCTCATCAGTATCCTGTTTTTTTTTCTTTGAATTTTAAGGACCTGATGCTGAAATGAGAATTGAACAGGCTGGTTTTCTACAAATGAAACACTCAGGCGCACAATGACATTTTGCAAATGTATTGCAAATATACCGTCACCCTAGCCACAGTCAATCCTCCAGTTTACTATATGCAATCATTCGACCTAAGAAGTAATACACCAGGGAGGCTGGCACTTCATTTCCCTCAACTCCTCGTTCTTAATGGAAAAAAAATAATGGATCTTCAAGTTCGCGGGTAGGCCTACCGGCAAGTCGACGCTTGAAACACTGTCGAAATATAAAACCTGACGTTCAAAGAAGTGATGGTATCAGAACATGGCTCTCTCATGGATCTATTTGACCCGGCCTACATCCGGGTACCTGGAAGTCAGCGTAGTAGGCAAAGATCGTATAGCACCGCGCACAGTAGGTAGTAGTTGCCTACTACCTACTTCAAAGCTGTGATGGATGAAAAAACCCCAAAACTGTGAGAAAAACGCGGAGCCAACACCCACTGCTGGGCCGTCACTATAATGACAGCCGTACACAGCGCATCTAGAGGTAGTGACCAAAGACCAATTTGGAAAAAAAAAATCGCGAATATTTTATATGAAAATAAGCCCGACTGAAGGCACGACGTGGTTGCTAACCAAACGCTTGCCTAGTGCAATGGTGGCCGATCACGGGAAACCGGACTTTGACGTCATATGATCGGAACGCTTTTAAAATCGACTTTATTGGACTGCTTTGAATTGCAAACAGGTCACTTTTCGCAGCCGGTTTGGTGATTCATTTGGAAGAGTTAAAAGAGGCTTCACCCATTGCGAAGAACTATAGACATACATTTTGTGGTAATTCTATAGAATTTCTTTTACTAAACTTACAGGCACATTGGAGAAAACAACGGAAACCTCTTTGTTTGCCGTTAAAACAGAACTGATCTCACGGATTTTTTTCGTGGTTACATCACCGTCATTTCTGCGACAACTGTATCTGGTCATGTCGAAATGATAGCGACGCCAAAAGTGTTACAATTTTAATTCGGCTGTACGAAGCAAATACTAATTGGCCACACACGTGTGCATGTCCCTGCATTCTCCTCGCCTATTTATCCTTGTTCTCTGACACCTTGACACGAAGTGCGTGTGATGAATCATGTACACGAGTCTGCAGCCAAAGCAGAACTGTCTTTCGTTCGGGAGAAAATTGGAAGACTGATCGTTTCCGTCACAGTTACAGCTTGGTCACTATGGGCTATACCATTGGTAACGGATGACGAGGATATTTGGAAAAGTTCAACTTCCATGTGGTTAGACCAGGCACGTCTTCATATGAACGAATGATGAGACAAACACATCGTATTTCAATCTCAACGATCGTCGAAATGAAATTGATATGATCCCACCACAAGGAACGAATGCCTTTATTTCCATCAATATCGCTTTACGTCAATCACTATCAATTTCAGACTGTCAAATATTACGCATTTACGTATAATTTACCAAACATCACAACACCATTCTGACGTATTTAGGAAACGCTGCCGTTCGTCGACTTCTGCAGCTTAACTAATTTACAATGCTGTCTTTATATACCAGCATTATTTCATATTATGTACTTCTAATTCAAAACTTGATTGCAATTACACGGAAAGCCGCGTTTCAGTTCTTATTTACCTTCAGTTAATGACATTGATGCCCTTGTATAAAAGCGTGTAATACCTTTTGTAACGATTTTGTACACTAGACACGATACCATATTCTGCCATACTAAAACTAAGTAAAAGAGGAGATCCTTGAACGATAAGCATTCATGAATAATTTCGTTGCAATAACGGGGGAGTCAGGTTGGCGCAGTGGTTACTGTCCTCGCCTTCCACCGCTGTGGTTCGGGTTCGGTTCATGCCCAGGTTTACAAAACTCTACATGTCGATTGAGTTTTTAGTCCCATTTTGATTCATTTGGTTTTTCCCAGAATATTCTTCTGGGGTTTCCCTCCCACCTCTAAAACTCATTCTTAAAGGTTTCTTCTGTCTTTCGAGTTACAGTGCCTATGGCACTTTTGAGGAGTCCTTGGTTTCATGACCAGAAAGATATACAAAATTTATAAATGAAAAAAAAATTGTTACAAATTTATTCATGAACGGGGCGAAATTTAGCCGTCACACTATTTGACACCACACAACATCACATTACGTTCGGATTGTTGCACTGCTTTCCACATTATAAACATTCACTTAATGGCAAGGACCTCTGCTGGATCCCTGATATCCCAATTTAGTATTAATATTGTCAACTTTCGAGTATTATGGTCAATTCAACACCTAACGTGAGTTGTATACTGTGGTGCCAGGAAGGGTAGCAATCAAGGCTAACACCTGACATTAGTAAGGGGGTTGATAGAATTAGAAACATTTAGCGAAAGCAAATTAAGCAATACAGATAATTAAAATCAAATCACTTACTGAGAATTATGGCAGATGCAGACGTATCTATTGATGCTGATGGCCGTTATACTCCAAAGTGAGCACGTACAACTCGTGGTGCACAGAAACCCGAAGAAATTGCAGAGTGCCGGGCGATTCCAGAAGATCTCCCCCAGCTTGAGTAGCGCATCCACGGTAGCGAACTGGATCAGGGCGGACACGCATAAATCAGCCACGGCTAGGTTGACGATGAAGGCATTGTGAAGTCGCCGTAGCGGCTTGTAGAATAGCACCGAGCCTATGACTAGGATGTTACCTAGCGTGCCGGTCAGGCCCAGTCCCATGGAGATACACAGGAACCAGGTGTTGGTGGCAGTGTCGTTGACGTATGGGTTCCAGATTTGAGAGGCGTGGAGACCCGGCTGTGTCCGTAACGGCGACAATGACAGTGGCAGTGACGGAGAGGCTCCACTAGTGGTGTTAACCCCCGCCATGTTGCACCTAAAGGGCGGGCTTTATTAAGATGTCACACAGGGCATGACTTGCTTGCGTTCCCCAGATATGCGTTTATGTAAATCCTTCTTATGAGAGCATGACTTGGTTCCAATTCAAATGGTGTGTAAGGATTTTCTTAAAGACGGTATCTTTTATACAGTTCCCACTATTAAACCTTAGGCCTAATTTATACAAATTGCCACTGACACATTGAGACATCCGTGTGCCACAAATGTCACGTTCATTTCCTCTCGTCGGTATACCGAGTGCTACTGTAATTGCCTGCTACTGACGCTTGCAGTCAGTTTTCATCAATATACACGGTCTTGGCTGAGTTGGTTGTTTTCAACGGGGGCAGACAGCTGTGTGTACGCTTTGCACGACAGGCGACCAACTGATCAAATAGGCCGGGCTGGCAGTACCAGCGCAGAGCAGTATACCAGTTGCAAACTTCGTCGCTCTCTAATCGTGATGTCACCTGTTGCTAGGGCAACGACACCGAGCTGCAGTAAGTATTTCGAGATGGTGGATGAAAAAACAGTATACCGTTATTAAATATAAATGCGTGTAATACATCCATTAGGTAAGTACAAGGCTATTTGTGCAAATTTTCTCATCAAGTCACAGATGAGTTGGCTGATTGCAAACGTTGAAGGCGTTTCGGAGAAGGCCATCGTTTGCATAAATTAACCGCTGGTCACGTGATGTTATTCATAATGCATACTCTACGCACGCACTGGCATCGCCTAAGCACGTCATAGATTACACAAGTATCGAAACAAAGTAATCATTTACATCAGTACCGTACCACAATGGATAGGCCCACCCCAGATTTCAGATTTACGCGGCGCCAACTTGGAAGACGTTAACAAATTGCTTCCCCCTATACCGCCAACCTGCCGGTCAGTAAGGCTGAGACTGTAGCCTGACATCAAGTGAGAATTACATTACTGCTTCTCCGATAAAGGTCACGGTAACATTTGTCTCATTCTGTTTCTATTTTCCGGATGAAAAAAAAGAGAGAAACGTCTTTTTCAAATGTGTTTTTGAGTAGGCCTATAGTGTTTTTAAGGCCCAAATTTATCAATTATATTGTTTTAAAATATGTACTGTCCGTGCTTTTTCGAGTTTCATGTCAAAAAAAAAAATTCATTTCAACTTTTTTGGAGCTCTTTTCTTTGGAATGAGACATCCAATCCCACCCCCCCCCCAAAAAAAAATACACCACCCAAAACGGCCCATTTTAGACAAAAATTTAGTTTTGGCAAAGTAACGTTAATTGTTTCCGCCCAACCAGTATCGATAAAGCTAACTGAAGGAACAGGAACCATTCTACTCACACCGTCACACGGCAAAAGTTTCTTTTTCAGAGGTTGGATTGTACCAAATACAATTGTTTTCCCGTTAAGACCAAACATCATGTTGAAACTTCGTCAGAAGACCAAACAATAGTCAAATTTGTTGAAGAGCACATACCGACATTTAGCCGGATATTATGAACTACATTGAACTCTCCCTACTATAGTGCTAATATATGACGAACCAGTGGCGAACGCAGGATTTTTTCAAGGGGGGTGTTTCAAAATTGGATGTCATCATTTATAACGCTAGAAATGAAGATGGTAAATTGTGTTGGCGCCAGAAATAAAAAAATAGTATCAGTGGGCTAAAATTAACGCCAAAATAAAAGTCGGGAGTGTGTGTTGGCGCCAAACATAGTAAATCGAGAAAAAAAACATGTTCTGTGTCTTTAGAGTAGGCCTATATGATGAACATATGAGTAAAGGGGTCAATGTGGGCAGTCCCCTCCCTCAACAGCATTTAAACAAAAAAAGAAGAAGAAATTCAAGTAAAAAGTGACACGGGCTGCGGAAGTGCTAGGATCTGTTCTTGTAATTGGCTAAAATTACTCAGCTTCGTCCCCTGGATCTCATGATTCTCATCCGTTGGGAATCTAATTCTTTGTGTAAACTGCCCCCACCCCTAAGGCCAAACTCCAGATACAGGATACAAATGCGCTCTGGTCACAGGGGCGGATTCAGACTGCCATTTGCCGGGGGGGGGGGCCTAGAATTGTAATGAAGGGTCCAGCACCTGCGAGCGCGCAGCGCGAAGCCCCTACGGCGTGGGGTCCGGGGCCCGCTTAAGGGCCCCGGAAAAATTTGGATTTTAGATGCTCTGTGGTGCAATCTGAGGCGATTCCTGGCCACTTCCACCGTTTAGCAAACGTTTTAAACACCGAAAATTCCATTTAAATTTGTTATTTTTTTTGTTCTTCATAAAGTTTGTTAAAAAACGTACTCAAAGTTGAGAACCATGTTCCATCTCCGTATTTTTTCACAATTTTCTATTTTGGAAAGGGATTTAGGCCACTTGTAGTTCGAGCCTCAGCCATTCGCTGATGAAGGTACAAATAAGGTGGGGGCACCGCTAGGGTGAAAATAGCATAAAGGGAATTTGGCCGGAGGACTAATGCGAGCGTGGAGCGCGAAGCACTTACGGCGTGGGGTCCGGGGCCCGCTTAAGGGCCCCGGGAAAATTTGGATCGTAGATGCTCTGTGGTGCAATCTGAGGCGTTTCCTGGCCACTTTTCCCCTGATTTTTTTAGCAGAAGTTTTTAAAATTGAGGGGATATTTTGTTTCATTTTTTTTCAAATACATATAGGCCTATATATTCTTGCTCTTATGAAGTTTCTTCTGTATTCAAAGCTTAAAGTTGAGAACATGCACATAATTTGTAATTGTTCCGCGCTCGGTCACATAACTCTCTTTTCCCTCCATATTTTTACATGGCAAAGGGGGGTGTTTAACAGCCAAAACACCCCCCCCCCCTGCGTACGCGCCTGTGACGAACGATTCTTGGGATCAGAGTGATTATCTATTATTCAGAATGGATCTAAATAATGTAAACAATTAATAAAGCATAACCATGTTGGTATTGTTTGTCTTTTTCCGACTAATTTGCGAGACTGACGTGTGATTTGGAATATTTTAAGTTGCCATTTCCGAAGGTGTAAACTGAAATGACGTATAGGCCTATACACATACAATATGAAGTAGACGTGTAGGCCTACAGATGAAGGCATATAGGCAAAACTGAATTTCTCTGAAGGGCTAACGGAGGTTTTAGCGTACTGATCTTGCCAAGAAATTAAGCATTGTGGACGAACACATCGTAATATGAAAGATTTAAACTTAGGTTATACGTTACTGCCCTGTTAATTTTCTTACATTTTCTTTTATCGATATGCCTCTTATCGATTGGAGGAAGGGCCTCAGTTTCGTGTTTCCTGTAGGAGAGGTTTTTTTCAGAGAAAGCCTTTTACCCTATGTTCCGATCCTCCAACAAACGTTGTCTCATTATATGAAAAATGACAACTTTAAACGTGAAAATGTCACGTGACGTTTACTCCAATAATGATTGTCTCTGTATACACTGTCAATTTAATGAGTTCTCTTCGGTCGTCTTGGACGCGCGTTCATGAACTGCTTACACCAAGAGAGACACGTCTGTTCCTTTCAGCAAAATTGAACGTTATACGCTGTCATTGGTTGCTTCGTGAATGGTTTGTTGATTTTTATTTGACAATCTCCGCGGATCTTTTTGCAATACAATAGACATCAAATTAAAAAAACGAATAAAAAAAAAAAATGAACACATGAAACAATCCATATCCCAGGCATTGTCGAGAATAACACACAAAAAAGCTACCGACAGCTAATTGCCATTGTGGTCTTCTATAATCGTAAAAAAATACAGTGGTTAAAAATAAACTCATAAGATCATAAATTTATCATGTATAACATTTGTCATGTTATCCATGACAAATGCTTTCTGTACTGCTTGAGTGCACATAATTGGTAGCCTATTTTCTAGTATATACGGAATTAATACAGACGCCACCTGAAGTAAATGTAATACAATTGCAGGCACCCGCATCGATAAAACGATGCTTTCTTCAACATAAAGGTGTCTGTTTGTTTAGTTTGTTCTGCCACTTTGTCATGTTCTTTTTTTTTTTACCAGTGAATCAGTGACCTGTTATAAATTGGTTTTTGGCGAAATTACTGTTGTCTACAGTTTCATTTCACTTTAGGCCTATATGCACGACTTTAGTATCGAACGAATGTAAACCATGATGAGATTATAATGCACGGGTCGTGTTTAAATACACGCATGATCTCAACTGTAGTTGGCACGATGATAAAGTTAGGGCGTAAAAATAGCTATACCAATAAGAAATTGCTTGTAAATGAATATGATGTTTCCATCGGCTACGTAACACCGGCGATCCGCACCTATCCGCACCGATCCTGCACTGCAGCCATCTTTGAGATGTGTGCTTTTGTGCAACAGCCTGGGACACGCATATTATGAGTTATGATTGCATTGATTCTTAACGAATTAACATGACTCTATAATATGATTGTTGAATACAATAATGATTTATAACAAAAACTCCGACTTGGTGAGAAGTGCTTCAATGCTAACCGAAACTAACATGCACCTCATTTTTTATTGTAAATTCGAAGTTGTTTTATAGGCTTTGTAGTTTGTCGGAAACGGTGCCGTTTTTACTTGAAATATGCGAAATGCTCCTTTTCAAAAGCAAAAATGTCCTTCTTGATTTGTAACATGATGTTTTTGTAGAGGCATCAGTTTCCAAAGTAGATCACATAGGAAAGGATTTGAACAGTACGTCTTCTCGAAGTGTTCAGAAAAGAAGGGCCTAAAATTAGAGCGCTATAGTATCATCATCATGCATGGCGGCTGTGATTCGGCCGCAAGTCTCCTCATATTGCATACGTTCTGACCTGTATTCCCCCTGCTATTAGACCTACTTCCCGTCTCCCTTCCTTTGCGTGTTTAACAAGAACGCACAAGTTCTCAACATGGACAATCCCAGCCGTTAAAGGCAGACGGAGACAATTGAACGGATAATGTTATACGATTACCTTAGACGTTTCGAAACTCGACAGCAACAATTCTGAGCATCAGGCTAATTGAAAATGAAACTCAATATGTACGGAGATTTATAGCCAATCAGAATGGATGAACTAATGCTATATACAGCGTCTAATATGCACAAAGTGAGCTACTTTAACAGCTTCATTATCAGGATATAGTAGGCCTACATGTACTGTATACTAAACATGTCAAAAATCCCCCCTCTATAGAAGAGATTTAGAAACAACTGAAAATTCAAATTCTCTATAAAAAACGTGCCTCAGATCTTGACGCTTTTGCTTCTTTTAATTTTTTTTTATTTATCTATGCAATAACAGCGGCATGCATAAAATCACGCGTATGAGTGAGCCCCTTTTATGTTAAATGCTAGTTCTCTTGTGGAAAATACATTTTTATTGACTCAACTTTTAAAGCTTACTTTTTTTGCAAAAGTGATATGGAGATTACAGGTAGGCTACAAGGATTTTTTTGAAAAGAAGCCCACATCATAGTGCATGTAATTTTTCATTGTAAGCGTCCTACCAAGCACATGTACTGGGAGATACTCAGGGGAAATTTGAACAGTCGTTGAAATAACTTCAAAATGTGCCACACATACGCTAATGAAAACTCTCTTTTCTGTTTTCGAACGAAATGATTAAGCTATACCCACAGTTCAATATCAAGGCACTATTGCGGAAAAGACAAGCCTTCTGCTCTGATCTTGGGCGGTGTTACTTATGGACTAATTCATACCAGCTTAGATTTTTTTAATGCATGCATTGGAGCAGAAGATTTCACAGTATACACCTACGGTTTTTATGCACGCTGCACTCAGAAATAAAATGCATTACGACACCATCCCACAAAACAGGTCATGGAGTTATATACTTAAGACACGCGCGTCATTACACAAGCCCCACCGCACTGTCTCAGCTATTGTTGTCTCGTGCCTAAATTGCCTTGACATGACTGGAAGTGGTTCAACACCCAACTGCACATACATTGTACTCTCATTTTCCAGGGAATGACATTACAAAATTCGGTCGACAAATCTGCGGTAGTATAAACATCCTTCTTCCTTTTTTTTTTAAAATGTGCCATCAGCTCACATAATTATGCAAAGTTCTGTGCAAGGACATTCGTAAGTATAAAACACTCAGTTTAATTCTCACATAATGTCACTGTCAGATGTTGATTTCGGACTCATGAAGGATACGATAAGAAATTGGGAATATGATATCAAATGGTTTAAGATGTGTTAACCGCAGTTGAGTGGAAAAGACATTTCTTTGCATAAGTACAAACAGAATTAATCATTTACCGCCCGCCGGTCTATGCAGCTTTCAAAGGCTATAACAGTCTTTGAAAACTTGGACAATATTATGCAGTGCAGATATTAAGCAAACGAGCCTTTTGTCGGAAAGATACTAAATTCATAAAAAGTGCAGGCGGTCGAGCCTAAATATAGGTTTTCTCGGCTATTTTACAATACTTCAAATTCAACAACTGTTACATTAAATTTTGTCCAAGACAAGTTTCACACGCTTTTACCAAAAATAAGTTAGTCATTTACCATTAATTTCAAAGTTTGGTCACCCTCTTTAGTCACCGGGTCGATCAAATTCGTCT
Organism: Patiria miniata; assembly: GCF_015706575.1. Classification (NCBI taxonomy): domain Eukaryota; kingdom Metazoa; phylum Echinodermata; class Asteroidea; order Valvatida; family Asterinidae; genus Patiria; species Patiria miniata. The sequence continues at coordinate 7,799,942 of NW_024037067.1, forward strand.
AAGCTGCATGGCAGCATTCAGAGATTGAATTCGTCTTATATAAGTCAATTAGACGAATTTGGTTTCTGAACAACAAGGTCTGGCGTAGACAAGACGAAATCGAAAACTCTGGGACGAAAACGTGTTCTCATTGTTTGAATTTGCTTGAACTGAATTTAGAATTGTCTGACAAAAGACGAAATTAAACATTGGAAGAGCACTAAATCTATGTTGATGGACGAATTTAAATATAAGGAACGGTGAATTTGAATGATAAACGTGTTAAAATAGTGCAGCTTCAAGTTGTGACATTTCTCCCAATGAATCAACTCGCCCATCTATGCACGATGCTATCCTGCCCAGTTTAGTTTTCATTTCAATTCTCCTGATTTGCAAACAAAACCTGGACGAATGACTTCGTGCATATCAACGCCGTGTCTACAATTTGAATCTTTTTTTTGCAGGCGCAAATTAACATTACAATCGGCATTAATTAGTGAGAGGATACAGCATCATAATTTGACTAAGAAGCAATTCACATGCAGCTTTATGGTTGTCATTCATTCTACCAGCCCTCTGCACTACCCCGGTGATTTCTGACAAAGCATTTATGGACGAAGTTCAACTTTCACACCAAGCATGCGGTGTACAAATAGCCGTGACTTCGGATCCATTTACATGTGAATGAATTGGAACCAATGCCAAACTTGCCAAGCCTTAATTAGATAACCAAACAGATCACAAATGATTAAACAGCTTACCTTTCATAAACGTTGGCAATGTCTCAAGATCAGCGTCGATCCTCTCAACCAACTGCGTTGTCAAATTATTTCTCGATATCCCAATCATCATGCGATCGACCTCGACCTAAGCACACCAGGATTTCCAATACAATGGAGGCTTCGCGTTACTTTGTCGGTCCAATTTTTACTTCCTTCTCGGAAATGTAAAACGACACCCCTTTCATGGGAATCATGACTGCCTGAAAAAAACGACCCTAGGCACTTTCACAACATGACCGTTTAGACTGGTTCTCTATAAAGGCCGGGGCCGGTCTTGTACTCAACTTTCACACCTTTTCGTTTGAACTTGGCTGCTTTGAAATAAGTGGCTCTTTTCCATGAAAGAAGACCAAACGGCCAAAAATGTATACACGTCTTCCAACGCAAGTTGGCAGGCCGGCTTAATTACCAAGAGAGACGACGGGAATTTAGTTTAACAAACATTTTGTTTGTCAAGTCCAAAAAACCTTTTATAGCTGACAATGAACTTGTTTTGCAAGCGGAGGTATGTGGAGTATGCAGTAGAGATCCCGCTGGCTGTATGTCGAGGTCACTTGGGGTCAGTGTTTATTATTAGTAGCAAATTAATAGCTAAATAGGCAGGTTGTTATTTCATTATAAAATGAAAGTGAAGATAGATACACACAATGTATACTAAGATAAAAAATATGAGTCTCATATAAACCAAGGACACTATCTCCGTAATTTAACAAACGCAGGTTCATTTTTAATATTAACGTTATTTCGTTAATTGATATCACAGAGTACGGTGATTGGTTAATCCTTTCTCCAACAACACAATACAGGGTGAGTTTAAAAAAAAAAAAGCAGAGCACAAACCCCCCAAAATATATTTCATATTTAAAAAAAATCATTGTAGGCCCATAGCACCAAAAATAATAATGAATCGAAAGCCAATTTCATAAACTACTTTCAGATGAAAAAAATTCCTAAAATTGCTCAACCCGTTCAAAGAATATCACCATTTAAACGCAATGACCCTAAAACCTGTTTCTTCCAAAAAAAAAGGCAATTTACTTTGACTGTTTGGAACAACACAGAAAATTACACAGAATACTTATTTCAACAGCTGTCAACAACCGTAGTACACCGTGTGTATATAGGCAAACAATAAAATCTATAAAATCAACTTCTTTTTTAAAACACGGGCCTTCAAAACGACTTTGCTTAATATTTTTGAATTTTTAAACGGTTTTACCGCGGGTGATGTTTGAAGACAAATGGTGACGACGATTCTTGAAAAAGCATTTTTGTTCAAGAGAGGTTTTAGGGTCATTGCGTTTAAATGGTGATATACTTTGAACGAAAGTAGCTTATGAAATTGGCTTTCCAATCATTATTACTTTTGGTGCTACATATTTTTATAAATATGAAATATATATTTTTTGGGGGTTTGGGTTCCGCTTTTTTTGACTCGCCCTGGAGAAGGAGACGGAGCTGAGTTAAGAGAACAATTAAAAGACACAGAGGCCAATCTCTTTAATTGTAACTTTTCTTAGTATTTGTGGAAACGATGATAATTAAAAAGACTAATAGCATGTACACTTTAAATTGATGCAACATAAGCAGATAGACATACTCATTAAATCATATTCTGCAGGCGCCTTTTTTGTAAAAATCATTACAATCATAATGGCAAATGATGGTGTACTCGGAACCATTTCACTGTTAGGTCGATATTTATTTTATTTCATAAACATGTTTATTTAGATTAACTTCACATTATTCTTATTCAGATTACCAAATGTATTTGTGGTTATTAAATGTGACATCATAATCAAATTATCCGCACTGTGAAATTTGAAGGTTGTCTTTACTCTTCAATAACTCTCAGCATACTTGTGTCATAATTGTTTCTTTTCTTTTACAGCAGACACCAAGTCCAAATAAATATGAATCAAAAATGGGATGAGAATATCATTTCATTAAAAAAACAAACAAAAAAACACACCAAAAACCCCAGAAATGTTTCCCATGATCTGGTGTAATATTATGTAACCTGTTGCCTCGAAATGAGTTTAAAGTCAATAAATTGCCATTTTGCAAAGCCAAAATTAAAAGGGTGGTAGATTTATTTGTTTTCAGAGAACCTAAATCTGTATATCCTTTTCTGAAACCTTTCTCAACCTTTGTTCAATCAAATATCTGTAAAACCTTTTTTTCATCCCATTTCACTGTTTATTCACTGTAACACAGCTGGATTTTTAAATGTCATTTTCTCACAAATTAGATTTACGGATTCAATTCACTTGGTGGTCTATAATTCTGTTACTGAATTCAGTGTACCTAAAGCTATTGTTCTGCATCAAGGAATATAAATATCTGAATTCTTATTAAGTCTGACTTTGAGCTCATTTTCGTGATGTCAGGTCACATATAATTAAACACAATGGTCACATTGCTAAGCTTCGACATTCGACAAAGCTTGATAATTCATAAAACTTAAAGGTCCCATGTAATGTAAGTTTTTCAACGCAATCCTTGAAAATGCACCTTTGTGTCCCATTTAACCTTATTTTGAAATTTCGTTTTGCCAATTTTCTAGGGTATTTTGGTGCATTTTTGGTCTTCATGCTGATACACATTTCTATATTCATGAGCAAATCTGTGACGTCATTCCAGTCAGAAACCTCAATGTTACACCTGTTTCAGCACAAAAAGTTGCTAGAATTTTTTAATATTTTGCCGTCATAATTTTTCTTTTCTTTGGAGATTTGTTGTTGTGTAAGTACATGTACACTGCAGTAAGCCAATAAGCAACCCTTTCGCACCAGTGTTTTCAATGAGCACATTTTGGGTTCACAATTTGAACAGAAAACCCTTAAACTGAACAGTGTCATCCTGGAATGACATCACAGCAACAGCGCCCTCAGTTGTCCGGAAAAGCATGGACAATTTTAAATGTTTAAAAAAAGTACACTTTTCAACAAAATTAACCAAAAAGGGATGTTAAATAGTCTTCATACATTTAACAGTAGTAGAAAGTTGCGCAAAATGTTTTCCTAAGACAAATCCATCGCATGGATCTTTTAATTCTGGTTTGGGGTAACTTCAAGTTGTTTGGTTTTGGTTTTCCTGGAAAACTGTCCAAGGGTGTCAGGGTTAAATTGTTACAAGAAATATACTATAACAGCTTAAAATAAAATTTTAGCACATTTCTCAAGTCTTTGATGAGCTGTTGTTTTGTAGTAACGTCTTGACAATGTCTTGTATAGCTCCAGCTGATGGTGACGAAGGAAAGGAATCAACAAAACTCTTGCCTTCCTCCAAGCACTTGGCGAGCTGGGGGTCTAGTGGTATGCAACCTGGTATCAAATTACAAACAAACCATGCTCATCAGATTATTAGATGACTATAATTTTATAATTGAATAAAAAAATAGGAGTGGGGTCGCAGAGGTCACAGGTTCAAACCCCGCTCCAGTCAGTTTCATTGTCAATTTTATGATTGTTATATAGTCAGTTTGCTTTTCTGGCTTATTTTGACGATTTGTACTTTCAAAAAGCTGTATCCTCTCTGAGTGATCCCTGTTTGATATTTCTCAGGCTTGCAGCATTGCTTAGTGGAGTGCTGTGGCCTCGTGGTTAAGGGCATTGGATTCGTAGTCTGCGGGTATTAAAAGCTGCAGGTTGTGGGTTCAAGTCCAGTCTGGGGTTATTGTGCGTGTGCCCTTGGGCAAGGCACTTTGTCACTCATTGCTTCTCTCCACCCAGGAGTAAATGGGTACCTGCGACGGTACAGGCCGTATGCGCTGATATTGAGCTGCTGCAGAAGTGGTTTTGTGGCCTGATGAACAGGGGTAATAATTGTGAAGCGCTTTGACACCTTTGGTATAAGGTGCTAAATAAGCACCACATTATCATTGCTAATGTTGCTGGCATCGTGACTTTGGGCGTGATCCCTGGCTACATGGCATATACAGGTTTATGGCTTCTGACTAGCGCCCCTTGAACAGAAACATTGGGGAACCACCAACATAGGGCTGGATAGCTCAGTTGGTAAAGCACCGGAACGGTAATTTGGAGGTCACAGGTTCAAACCCCGCTCCAGTCAATTTCTTTGTTCAATTTTATAATTTATATACATTCACCCAGTCAGTTTCCTTTTCTGGTTTCTTTGGAAATTCTTTGATGGCCAACAAAGTGGGAAAGCTCCCAAATAGCACAAAGAGTAAATAGATTTGTGGCTAGCAAGTTAAAAAAAAACCTGGGAAAAAAACCCCAAGAAACAAAACAAAGTGATGTAGGTCTTATGGTCTTGATTTCTAAATTAACCTTTCACTATTCCCAAACACAAAATGGGAGATGGGGATAGAAGTTGAATTTTGCTTACTAAACCAGCAAATGTGACAATTAAAAAATATTGTTTCAAGGAGTTGAAAAACTTGAGTGACCGAAGACTTACCCAGGAATGGTATTGAAAATTCCTTGGCTAAAGACTCTCCGCCTCCCTTTGAAAAGACATTACTGCATTCCTAAAAAGCAGATGAAAAACAACTGTATCAGCTGTCTGCAATGCTTTTCACATCCAGAATAATGTACCAATAGTTATATTCTAATACATGTAATGTAGGCGAAAGAGCATAGGATTCATGATTGTGAGGTTGTGGGTTCGAGCCCCGCCGTGGCCATGTGTGTTGTGCCCTTGAGTAAGGCGCATTACCTCAATTACTCAACCCAGGTGTTAAATGGGTACCGGCATTATTCAATGCTGGGAAGGTAACAGACTCGCTGTGGAGGAGGTGTGGCGATCCCCCTACAGCAGCATATGAGCCTGGCCCAATCGCTTCGAAAGAGAGATGAGCACTCCGTTCCTGTGAACACAGGTTCGTCCCCTTACCTTACATGTAATTTATAAAAATGGCCGTTTAAAAGTTTTGTAACCCTTTTCTTTTAGTTCTCTTAGACTATGACATTTTGGCAAAGGCAGGTCAGGTGAAGTCCATAGACTGTTTGCACTGCAGACATGCTTGAGGTGTGTGCTTTTGTTCAACAGAGAAACGCATGAGTAGACTCCTTGTGCATTCATTGTTAATGAATGAACATAACACACACCTCCAAGATGGCTGCCTAATGCAATCATTCTATCAAATGCGTCTTCAAAAAATGTTTTTCTTTCCCGAAGCCAGACTGGGAAACTCAATACACATTATGGAGAAACCAATACTTTCACACTAAAATCCTCTAAACACAACTTTTGACATCTACAGGTAAAAAAAATGTGGGAAAAAAAAAACATAAGAGGAAGTTCTGCTATAAGCAAATGATATGAAAAGTTCTCCCAGAAATGGATTCCCACTTTCACCACTGGAGGGCGCTCGTTACACAAGCAGAAAGCATCTTGGAAATGATTAACATTAGATTCACTGGAGATCTGACCTCATTAAAGTTGAGGACAGACAGCACCCTCATGGCTTCTTAAATCAAACTGCAGGTTGCTTAATGTATTATGGTTATTCTGCTTTCTTTGAAGTCTTATACTGGCCTATGTTAAAAGTGTGTGCACACATGGCTATCTGTGAGTGTGCTGTAATCAATGAGTTGAACCCACATCAGAGGTCATAGGAACAACAGTGTGCTGACTGTTGTCAGACTCTATATCTGAATGAGAGAAAGATTTCATTATAGTCGTGTTCCCTAACGTGGCGCACTTCGAAGCTTACCCAACTTTCCTCGTGTAGTGTTGCCAAACCTCTTTGTTGACAAACCTCAAATTCATGCAGTGAAATACTGGTACTTTTACCTTATTAATGCTTGCTATTTAACCTCCGTGAACAATTTCGGTTCATAAAATTTAAGCCGAAATTAAAAAACAGTGGCGTCCGGAAATTGGGCACAAATTGGCGGAGTGTTCCCTAACGTGGCGCACTTAAATAAATCTCGGAAAATTCCAAATTAACATTTAAGAATTTCTGTAAACTTGATAAATTCTGATAAAATCATTATTATTTCTACTTACATACCCAGCCAGATGTTTCACTTTGCACTTGAAAATAAAATCGGAAAAACACGCCAAAATAATTTTTTCTTTTAACTTTGTAGTGGGTAAATAAACTAGCAATTTATGAACGGGAGTGTTTAGAACTTGATGAAATTTCACTTTCTGTGAAATTTCAGTTAAAACTTTTGCTCTAGCTAGGCGCTACAGGCGAAAAATCAAAGTGTGCCACGTTAGGGGCCGCGCCACGTTAGGGTACATCAACAATAAAAGGTCTTTTAAAACTATCGTCTCCCTTCCCCGTGTTGAAATCAACATGGTGCAACTGTGAGCGGAACCGTGTCCCAACAAACATACATGGATAGGCAAGGCGTCATGTTCATCTTACAACAACGGTGTGTACACGGGTAGGCCATGGATTTGAGATTTTCTACCTTGGGAGAACCTCTCAGCCCTTGGATTTTATCCGTGTAGCGTGCCGGACCCATGTAAAAACCATGTTGGATTCTTGCTAGCGTATTAAAGGGGTTCCTGAAATCTCCATGTTGGACCCATGTCCAACACAGAGAGTGCAGACGGGGTGAAAGGCTCTTAAGACTTACTGTGCAATGAGGGCAGACATAGCCACTCATGTTTTCTATGATGCCCAAGACCGGAACACCAGTCTTCCGACAAAATGTGAGTTCCCTACGGACATCGCCTACTGCAACTGCCTGCAAAGAAACAAAGAGGAAACAGAAAGTATGAAGATAAAAATATTTGTAAATAAACACTTGCTTCAGATATCATACGCAGATCAAAATTGATGTTGTGTGCATGGGAACGCGGCACAATGGACCACTAGTTTTGCCTGAAATCATGTTGTTTTCAGGCAATTTCAGACTACTCAGAGCACTTTTAGAGCTATTGAATTACTCTTGATTTGCCTTTGGTTTGACAAAATTAATGACAGCAATATATCTTGCTTAAGGACACAAGTGAAATGATTATGGTTGGACTGGAACCTCAATGGATCACTTCACTCTTACATGTAATAATGGTGTGTTTATCTGTATGAGATGACTACAGCACCCTGGTGACGAGTCAACATGTTAGGGAGTCCACTGATCCAAGTAAGAACTACCATGTCTCCTTAGAGACTTCTATAATGGATGACCATAAACCAACACCGATATTTTATCCTGCAAAGCTTAAATACACTCAACCAAAAAAGAAAGTCCCCCCCTTCCAATACTTTTTGTCTGACTCAAAAACTACTGGGCACATCTTGCTCAAATTATGACTGATCAGTAAAGAAATTCCTTAGCAATCCAGCCATACTCTTTATTTGGCCCAAAACGGTAATAATGTGTACAAATTTATGCAATTTATGACAAATGATACCGAAAACAGTTGCACTTTTGTATACGTGCATGTTGCAGTTCACACTCGCCTTGCAAGTGTACAAAAGTGCAACTTTTTTTCGGTACCACTTGTCATAAATTGCATCATTTTGTACACATTATCACTGTTTTTGGCCACACAAAGAGTATTGCTGGATTGCTAAGGAATTTCTGTAGAGATCAGTCGTAATTTGAGCAAGATGTACCCAGTAGTTTTTGAGTTAGACAAAAAAATATTAAGGGGGGGGGGACTTTCTTTATTGTTTGAGTGTATCTACCTGTGGCGTTGTGACTAATACAGCTCCATCCGGCTTGTACTGATGTAAACTCTCCACAACTGTGATGTGCTCATCTGAAGTGCCTGTGAAAAAACAAAGGGGACCTAATTTAACATTCAGAAACAGTTATTTTGAATGATTTTGGATTAATTTCCGTCTCTATTATTTGATAGCATTTTGAAAATGGGAGTACTGATTGCAATATTTTAGCTGACCTGGTGGGGTGTCGATGATGAGGTAATCGAGATCACTCCAGAAGACATCACTTAGGAACTGCTTGATCATTGCTGAAAATACACAATTCAACACAATTACACATTTATATTATTACACTGATTCCATGATAAGCAGTGCAGGCAGGGCTGTTCACATATACTCTAAGAATGAATGTGCTTGAGCATTATTCATTATAGTAGAACACTGCTTTAACAAACATTGCCGCACCAAACACTGGGTTAAAACATCTCCTATGACTCCTGAATTTTATAGCACTCCTGAGTGCTATACTGGTACTAAAATTGAAATTGCATTTATAACCAAAAGAAAACCATTTTCTTCACATTTTCTTGGTTGATCACAATGTAGTGGAGTTTTCCTAAATTGCAACAGGACCAAAACACAACTACATGTACAGGGTGAGTCAAAAAAAGCGGAACCCAAACCCCACAAATTGTATTTCATATTTAAAAAAATATGTAGCACCGAACATAAAAATGACTGGAAAGCCAATTTCATAAGCTACTTTTAGATGAAAAAAATACTGAAATTGCTCAATCCGTTCAGAGAATTTCACCATTTAAACACAATGACCCTAAAACCTCTGTTGTCCAAAAATGCGATTTCAAGAATCGTTGTCACAATTGTCTTCAATTATCACCAGCGATAAAACCTCAGTTTAAAAGTTGAAAATATTCAACAAAGTCCTTTTGAAGGCCCGTCTTTACAAAAAAGGTGGATTTTATAAATCATATTGTTTGCCTAACCAGGATTGTTAATAAAGATATTGTGTACTACTGTTGTTGACAGTTGTTGAAACAAGTATCCTGTGTCATTTTCTTTGTTCTTCCAACCAGTAAAAACACACAATAAACTGTTGGTTTTTTTTGGGACTAAACAGGTTTTAGGGTCATTGGGTTTAAATGGTGATATTCTTTGAACAGATTGAGCAATTTCAGTAATATTTTTCATCTAAAGGTAGCTTATGAAATAGGCTTTCCAGTCATTATTATGTTTGGTGCTACAATATTCTTTAAATATGAAATATATTATTGGGGATTTGGGTTCCGCTTTTTTGGACTCACCTTGTCAAAAAAGTGCTTCACTCTGATCAACTTACCACACTGTTACTAGTTTATTAACAGGAAAATAAATAACATCCAAAATGCACATATCATCACTGACAAAAAATTTGAATATTTTTTTGTTCTCAATGACATTCAGCTTTAACCCCTTTATGATGTCACAAGTAAGTTCATGAATACGCGAATTCAAATGACTGCTACATGTACGTGTTCTCATTTGTTCACTTACCATTCTTCTTGGGACCTCTCCAGACCACAGCATCATCGCTGCTTCCTAACAAGAACCCAATGGACATGACTGCAAGACGTTGTTCATTGTCTGCATATACTGGAACCCACCTGTGCAATGTACACAACCATTTAACGCTAAGATCTTTACAATGCCTAATTTGATGAAAGTCATTTTTATATTGGTGGTGTTTATGCTTTTTAACAACAAGCATTTATATAGCACTTTTTTTAAATGGGGCATCAAAGCGCTTTACAATTATTATTAACCCTGTTCAACGACAAACACTCCTGAAACCTTCTCAACTCCCTGGGGAGCATACACGGCCGGTAGGCAGCCATTTCGGTGATCTTGGCCGTAATCAACCTCTCACAGTCACAAACACTGCCCTCACAGGTACCCATCTACTCCTGGGTGGGGAGAAGCAATGAGTGACAAAGGGCCTTGCTCAAGGGCACACGCACCATTACCCCGGGCAGGACTTGAACCCACAATCTGCAGAATAACCTGCAGACCGCAAATTCAATGCTCCAGACCACAAGGCCACGGCACTCCACGCATGCTTGTCCTGTTTAGGCTTGCTTTGTCTTTTGTTTTACTTCTGGTGAACCTAGTTGGATTCTAACATGGAACCCCCTCTATGCTGATCTCCTAGATACTCTTGGATTTAAAAAACTACCTCCTTTTCCTCAAGGAAGTCCTTCGTTTTTTTTTTAAGCCGAAGGTAACTGATCAAAAGATATCAGGAAATCTGTTTTATTTTGTGGCAAATTTTGGCTAAAAACAAGTCTCCTTCCCTTTATTTTTATATCTCTATACATTTTCAAGATCACATAATCTTTGTGTAGTTGTATATTTTCCCTTCTACCCACTTCCCCACTTTTTATTTGCAAACTGTAACAAGCTTGATACATCCACCAGAAAAAAAGATCACGCATTTTGTAGTTGATCTTACATACATGTAACATTGTATTATCAACAACATTGTTCAATATGCACATTTTTTTTATGAATGGAAAACTGGTACCCACCCCTGAGCACACTGGTGCACATCATTTCCCTGCACATTGAGCATGCGGGGAATACTTGGACCACACAGATCAATATCAAGTACTCCAACCTGTAAACAATACAACAAGTTAACATAACAAACAAAATGTTACAAAAGAAGAATTCTTTTCTAAGGGTTATTATTTTTTAATCAAAGGGAACTTTCAACAAAGTTTAATTAAAATTTCAAAGGTGTAGTTCATACACTGGGCCACAAATTACTGTTCTTTCCATGTCAAAACAACTCCTTCCTGGGCCAATCTCACAGATTTTTTTTAATTTGCTAGAACTGTCGGGTTATTTGAGAAAAACTCCAAAACCTCAATTTAAATGTTTTGGTCATGTTGTTTGTGATTTACTGATCATGAAACTTTTGCTCTTACAATTATCACTATAACTTTAGACATCTGTATCTCCGGTTAGGAATGTCAGACAAAAACAATAGCTATCTTGGATTAAAGCTAATTAAATTAGAATAAGAAATGATCTAGTTTGCAATCGAAAATGTGACATTTAATTTTCAATGTGAGGTCGGGCAAAATTAACTTTCACCACTTATTTTGCGTAGGCTGCAAAATTAAGTTTTTTTTAACAACTCTCCGATATATTGATTTTTAATGACCCTAACTCCCTAGGCCTTTTTGCTAGGATGTAGCCTCAATCCTGCAAAATCCTCCAATTGGTCTCATGGAAAAATAGCATATAGCCTCAATCCTGCAAATTCCTCCATTATTTCTTGAATATGGTCTGTGGATGGGTAACCACTGCCTGAATCCTGCAAAATCCTGAGGCAGTAACTGTCAATATCCAGTGACATCCTGGAGCAGTACGGAGGATTTCAAGCATAATCCAGGCCTATATGGCTGAGCAAAAACAACACAAGGTCCGGCCCAAGACCTTGGCAAAGTGCATCCCAAGAAATCAGTAACACTTTTGCCATGTAACCTCAATCCTCCAAATTCCCCCATTTTGGCAAAGAGGATTTTGAAGGATTTAGGGCGGTAAGTACATTCCAACTAATCTGTCATCATAACTCCAGCCTGATCCCACATCCACTCAGAGGCTTACCTTCAGACCATTTTGTCTGAGTGTCAGTGCTAGCTGGGTTGTCACCGTGCTCTTTCCAACTCCTCCTTTCCCTGACAAGACTAGAATTGTGTGCTTCACTGACTCCAGATTGTCTTTCTCTGAAATTGGATAAATTGTGGTTAATTATTCAACATTGGGTTGGGTTTTGAATAGACCCGTGAACATCGCGTTGTATACAACGCCACGCTCTTGTGTCATTTCGAACCTAGCGAAACGGATCTGCCATACATAATTTTGTATGCAGGTTGAGTACTTACTTAGAATTCTATATTCACGCGTGTTCAGGATGTGTCATTTCGAAGAAATTTGCCGAAAATGAAGACCCATGTCATGAACTTCCACTTCGGGTTGACAAATTAATTTGTTTTAAGAGACGAAGTTCACCAGAAATCAAGAACATGAAGAAGGTGTCATTGCACTTTGCAGTGCCAGTGTCATTTTTTTGTCAGCTGTTTTGGTGAGTCTTTCAACCTTATTTTTTCATATAGGAACGGGGTCCTAAAGGTAAGGATTAGGCCTACTAATATTTTTTTCTAGCCGATGCATGTTTTTAACCCAATGGGTGTGACAATAATTACAATCCACACAATAAAATATTTACCACTGTTTGCATTTTCACTTCCAATGGAGGCTGCCATCTTGAATATTTTTTGGAGGGGTCAAATGGTGGCGCTGTCACGCCCCAACTATCGCATCGGTCCCAACTATAGTTGGGCCTGTCCCAACTATAGTTGGGCCTGTCCCAACTATAGTTGGGCCTGTCCCAACTGTAGTTCCACAGTTGGGCTGTCCCAACTATAGTTGGGACTGTCCCAACTGTAAGTTCCATTGTTGGGCTGACCCATCTATAGTTGGGCCACTCCGATCTTTTTATTTTGCGGTGTCCCAACTATAGTTTACATTGATGTACAACCATAAAACGTTCCCTACAGCTCTGATACACGTCTGACTTTACTGGGGACCACTAAAATTAGCTATTGATGGGGCGAATCTATAGTTGGGCCACCCCAATCTTTTTATTTTGCGGTCCCAACTATAGTGTACATTGTTGTACGATTATAAAACATTCCCTACAACTCTAATACACATCTGACTTTACTGGGGACCAATGAAATGATCTATGGGTGGGGACCATCTGTAGTTGGGCCACCGCAATATTTTTATTTGGCAGTCCCAACTATAGTTTACATTGATGTACGATTATAAAACATTCCCTACAGCTCTGCTTACATGTCCGACTTGGGACCTTTGACATTAGCTATAGGTGGGGCCTAGCTGGAGTTACCCAGCCCTGAGTTTTATCATTGGGTTGTGACAACCCAATGATAAAACTCAGGGCTGGGTAACTCCAGCTAGGTGGGGCCCATCTATAGTTGGCCGGCCATGGCAATCTTTGAATTTTGCAAAATGTTGCTGGATAATAAAACCCAGCAGCTGGACAACTCATCCAACTAGGCAGTACCACGTGACCAGCCAGCCTTGCGGCATGCATGCACGCACGACGAATACACGGTGCCAGCGCCGCGGAACATTTAATCCAACAAGATCTATCAAGCATGAAGCATCCGGCGCAACTCCCGTCCTAACTATAGTTGGGCCGACCCAACTGCCGCACTATAGTTGGGACAGTCCCAACTATAGTTGGGACCGATGCGATAGTTGGGGCGTGACAGCGCTGTGTAATTTAAATGGGATTTTTTTAAGCAAATGAGGGCGCTATATACACACCACGAAAATAATCCGAAACCCGGGTGTTATTTAAGGCAAAATTTCACTCAAACATTGCTTCAATTAACGTGACAAATTCAAGTAGATATACGCCCAAGTATTTTTGATTTTCGGCTATTATTAAGCCAGACACGGACGCAACCGTATCACTGTGCTCACTCCTTTTTATGTTTGGCGCAAATTTCGTCTTTTCTGATGAACAATCTCATCTGCCACAGTTGATCTTTGCCTGCTTTCCATCGGCATCGTGACCGTCTTGCCGAATTGAACATCTTCGTTCAACTTCAAGTTCAACAACATGGCTACTCTTGAGTGAGGTTCAGTCGGCCTCAGGTTCACCTACATCTCGGCTCAGGTAGGCCTGCATTCCTGCAATATTAACACGCACGATATAATAATGAAGTATTTCACTATTTGATGTTTATTTCACTATTTCACTATATGACGGTGATTGTGAAGTTTACGACACTTCGTTATGGCGATCGTGTAGTGTAGGGGGCCCCTGTTTTGTTTCGATCGAATATATTGAGAAAAGTCTGATTAAGATTGACAATATCACTTATCAGCCATGTCAGCTTTAGTTTTAGTAATAAAAAATATTCTTGATTCGGAAAAAATGTTGCAACCTGACATGCCTGAAGCCACTTTTTTCTTCATATAATTATGAATGATCATGAAGGTCAGTCATTACAAAAATGATACTTGGTGGGACATGAATCTGTGACATTTGCGGAGTAACTATTGACAATAGAATGCAGGGCCACGCTGGAAAAGGTTTTTTTTTTGTAGTTGGATGCAATGTGAGGAGTTGGTTCGTTGAGTAGAATAGAACTCTTTTGAGAACGAAGGAACGTTGGTATATGAGACTTCTCCTATGCGTACGCCGGTACAGTATACGCAGCGCTATGGATCTTTGGTATGAACGTAGTATAAAAAAAGGTAGTGTATACTTTGCCGGAGGTATCGCCAGCAAACTAACGTTTACTAAAGGTTTGCCGGCGGCAATCCATATCAACAGAGGGCGCTGTACTCTTTAAGATAGGGCTGAATTATATTCGAATCCTGATCCCTGCCACAATTTAAGTTTTTTTTTTTCCCATCCCCAAATAAATAAGAATATTCTTCTTTTATTATTTTAATATGTCTCAAACATTTTATTGCAGAGTATTACTTTTTCTTTTTCAGATTTGTGGCTCTGGAGGATTTTTTTTAAAGGGAAATAAAGTCCGAAATTATAAAATGGTCTGATTCCCATCTTGTAAATACCAAAATACAACGATAATATTGGCATGGAGCCAGACTAAAATTTGTCACCGGAAAATGTCTAAGTACAAAAAAACAGTAACTGCGCATGGTTCAGTGCATATCCGGCAAACTAACGTTTACTGGAGGTTTGCCGTCTCCGGCAAAATATCCACTGCCATAAAAAAATAGAGGGTGGTATAAAGAGTGAACGGGCATGAAGTAAATTGTGATCAATAGAGGGCGCTATAGAGAGTGAATTATTGACAAATACGTAGTATATATACCAAGTGAGACGGCTTGGGATGTCTTGGATGTGTGGATGCGCGGATGCGGGTGGATGAGTATGAAGTCATCAATAGAGGGTGCCTTATGTACCCGAGGACCCTCTACTGTATTTACCCTAGGACCCACTGCTTTATTTCCCTATCTAAAACCAACCCCAACCTACCCACTCATTCTGTCTTGGATGCGTGGATGCGCTGATGCGCGGATGTGGGGTGGGCATGAAGTAAATTTTAATCAATAGAGGGCATTTTATTGGATGCCTGGATGTGTGGATGCGGGGTGGGCATGAAGTTAATTTTAATCAATAGAGGGCGCTTTATTGGATCCCTGGATGCGCAGATGCTTGGATGCGGGGTGGGCATGAAGTTAATTTCAATCCATAGAGGACGCTTTATCGGATGCGCGGATGCGCGGATGCGCGGATGCGCGGATGCGCGGATGCGCGGATGCGCGGATGCGCGGATGCGCGGATGCGCGGATGCGGAGTGGGCATGAAGTAAATTTTAATCAATAGAGGGCGCTATAGAAAACAGACTGCGCATCCACACAGCCATGGATGCGCGAATATAGAATGGAGTAGCCCTGTATTCTATAGTTGTACCACAACATTTTCTTGACTCTCCATAGACTTTCTACAATCGTGGAAGTGGCGTCAGGTTGCAACATTTTTTCCCTTGATTCTTTTCTAATTTGATGGAAACAACACAGGGGCCCTACATTACACGATTGCCAATAAAAAATAAAAAATTAAAAGCCCCCGCCTCCTCCCTTTAAAAAAAAAACAAACCCGGATGTTGTTATTTTTTTTTACTTGGCTTAAAATGGTGGTATGCCCAACCCCACGTAAAGCATAATCTGTTTACTACAGTATACTAGTGCAGTCAGATTGCAGCAAAACATGCAGTTGGATATTGAAGGGGTGGGTGGTTCGGAAATGTATTTTTATACAGTGTCGCAGGCTTATTATGAGTTTAGTTTTTAACCTTAACAGAACTCAACCCATCAAACCCCAATGGCATGTTTTGTTGGAATCTGTCAGGATGGGTACAGTACCCCTAAACTGACAGTCTTTTACATTGGGTTGGCACACCTCCAAAATCAAAGTCAGAAATATGTGTGTGCAGTTTCCCACACGGTGTTGGAATTTGCCGGGATGGGTATGGTTCCTAGTAAATCATGCTGGAGGGTGTCTTCTGCCGGGTCGGACACGTCGGGTCGTCCTAATTTTCCCGTACGGACCGGGGATCCGTTTCGTCAATTTTTTTGTGACTGCGTTTTTGCTCACAAATGGCCGTTGTGTGCGCTTTCACCTTGACTGCCTGGCCGCCCTCTGTGTTGGCTATTCTGCGAGGCAAGACTGTGCGAGGTCAGCAGCTTCAACGTAGGGGTTCCGTTTGCGTGTTCTACTTGCCCGTTCTACAACAGTGTTCACCAAACAGTAGTCTGGGGTGACCTTGGCAAAATATTTTTTCTCCATGGTGCGTGGCCACCAAGTGTCCCTATTGTTTCCTCTATGCTTTGCTTGCCGCCGGTCTGCCGAGTGCAATGAATACTTAGAAGGATCACACATTAGTATGACTTGCGTGGTCTGCCCAATCAAAAGCCTACACTGCCTCATAAAACCGTCGATGGCAACGCGTACTGCAGCCTGCTCGACACCCTGGAAACGAGGTTGGGTCTACAGTGCTTGCTATTTTAAGTACAAGCATGTGACGTGATAGGCTGCTGTTGCTTCCATCATGGCTAATGTTGTTCGCTGCCCGCTACATACAGTGTCGCGTTATAATTTCGGGGGCCTGTTTTGGGATCAACAAAGGATCGATGCATTGCTTCAAATATCGTGCTCATTGAACTGCCGGTACGTTGGGTTGGAATAACGAAGACGGAAGAGTGCATAAATAAAACTATCCATTGGCGGTTGTTGGCTGTTTGGCCTGGCTTTATTATGGTTGACATGGTTGAACCAACTTGAATAAAAGTTGAATCAACTTTTTCCTCGCAGGTCTCCATTCGCAAATTGTAAGAAGTTCAAGTTAATGTTTGTTGAAGAGTCCAATACTGTAACTTAATTATGACCTTCTTCCAAGATTCAGACTTTGTAATTTTATGGTAACACTCAACATTTTCATTGCAAATGACACCTTCACGTTTCTTTGCATTATGATATATTGTCAAAACTGTACAATCAGCCTTCGCCTGTGTACTCTTTCAACTACGTTTTCCCACAAATGCGACTGCCTCACAAAATGCCAATTTAACAGACCAACGGGACAATTAACAGACAGTTTTACATGCCATGGGCGTCAATCTGTGGGGGACGGCCCCCCCCCCCACATTTTAAAGCGGGGGAAATCATATCGTTTGGTTCCCCCCCACTTTTTCTTCCCCGAATAAAAAGTGTAGCCCTTTACGATGATTCTAGTGCTCAGATTGGCTGATTCAATGACTCCAAACTCGAAAATGATGTTTAACTTTAACCCTAACGTACCTAAATCCATCAAAATCCACCCCCCTGTTTCGGGGGATTTCGGCGGATTCAGGATACCTCCATATTGAACAAACTGGGGGATTTTGATGGACTCTGGATTCAAAGCCTAGCGGAACTGGCGGATTTTGATGGATTCAGGATACCTCCATTTTGAGCTATTGGGGGACTTTGATGGATTCAGGATCTCAACAGTTTAACTCTTTTGCAATGTTTGTGGTCAAGTAAATACTGCTGGCACTAGCCCTGCCAAGTCTGTACACACATGTACTGGGTGGACTTGCATGTAGGGTCACGTGCTGGAGGAAAGATACAAATAATGCGCGAAAACGTGACGAACGCAACACCGTTTACGCGAAAAGAGCACCATGTGCATCGCTAATAATTATGTGTGCGCATCGCGTAAATACTCGGTGCGCATTTCTAGCTTCGCACGCGTTGAGCTAGGTCACTTGCTGGAGGAAAGCTCCATTACTTTACGTTAATTTGTTGCGTGCCTACGAGAGACAACCAAAATGGCGGAGATTTATCGCACAGTGAATGGGACGCATGTGGACGCACTGCCGATTTACGGGCTGAAACACGCGCTAATGTCTTTCACAAAACATTTTGTGCGCAAGACGTATTCACTTCTGTACTCCATGCTGGGGTCGCCATGCATTGGTGTATTTTGATGGATCCTATGCAACAACACACATCATAATTTTCATGCGAGTGTGGTATCCTGAATCCGTCAAAATCCACCAGAAATTTAGGTGATGGATTTTGAAGACTCTATGGAAAAACATGTTGCATTGTTTTTATGCCACCATGGTATCCTGAATCCGCCAGAATCCATCAAGACTTTTGCTGGTGGATTCTGGCGGATTCAGGATACCTCCATTATCTACACTGGGCGATTCTGATGGATTCAGGATACCAGCATTTTTTGCATGACAAAATTGGTGGATTTTGGCCGATTCAGGATACTTTCTAGTAAAAGAGCCCCAGGAGTTAGGGTTAAAAGATGATCTTTCGCTCAAAACAATTGGGGTTAGTGGTCAGAAATTGCCTCAGATCGCACCACAGACATTGCTTTTCTATAACTGCATGTCTTCTCAACTCAATCCCCCAACTCCCCACATTTTTAACCCCAACACAAATATACGCCCTACCAGATCTATGATCGGGTAAATCAGCTTGTATAAAAATATGCTTAGCAGCCGTACAACATTTAAGAAATGTATTGCCGTTTGCTACACAAAGTTTCTCAACAACATTCCTCACTGTTCATTTTTGACTGTCGCAGGGTGAGCAGATGCTGCTTTTATTTTAAACTCGGGGTGCATACATACAATCTTTCATATTTAGGCAGTGCACTCCAGATTCCTACTGAACAGCACAATTTGTTTAGAACCAGTTCTGGTGAGCAGGTGCCGACAGTAATGTAAGGAAATGAGCCGAGAGAATTAGACTGAAGATTGATGCAGAGTGGTTGCCGGGAGACCATTGCCGTAGGAACCTGCGGCCAACGTGTGTTGTTGTAAGTGCTCATAGGTGCACTGAACATGGGTGCAGAAGCTGTGCGACTGAAATTAGTTTTGAGCAATTTCATTTTTCCCCATAAGACGTGTGTGCTGTTTTAATAACTTTAGATATTTCACATTTATTATAATTCTATTTCATTCCATGATGTGGTATATTGCACAGATATATGCATTGATTGATGACATACATGTACATTCACCCCAATTATGTTAATGTTTCATGTAGCAAAACTTCCCGGAAGAATTTTGTAAAATATTGAATTTCCAATTAAGGATGTGACTTTGCATTTAATATTGTAACTATTTTTAAATGTTTAAACGTTCAGTCATTTCACAAAGGCAGATGTCTGCCCATTATATCTGCAGACCAGAGTGATTGACACGATGAATCAACAATGGTTGACATTTAATAAATAGTGAGCAGTCATTGAAAAAAGTACAAACTTTAAAAGTATGTGTGCCCCGAATGTAATCACTGCAGTGCTTTTACGGTTTTGTAGATTAAATAAATGAACATTTGAAAACATCATTAATTATTTGTGCTACATTGTTTAGCTCAAAGAAAGATCGCGTGAATGTAGGGTTTCATTTAAATGTTTTCGGAACTACGTGAATGTAACACATACATTTGTACCCAACCAGTAAAATTCACCATTTATCACAATACGTAGACCCTCCAGTTTGCATGGGACGGTCATCTTTGAGCTGAATTTTTTTAATACTTAAATTCAGCACGAACAAAATATGTATGAATGCACATGTATATAACAAGTAGACAGTGCAAGTTCCTGTGGAACAAAACACCTGTCTCAAAGATACTGCAATGCAAAGAAAGGATACATACATGTAGTACAATGTACATGTACAGTAGAGAAGACGTGTGCTTGCATGTTTAAAAAACTGTTATACTCTTCATACCATCATAAACATTCAGCTTTTACATGTACATGCAGTAGCTTAACATGTTCATATTTGTAATCAGTGTGACATGTACTGTCTGTGACATGCGTGTACATTGTACCTACATGTACATTAGACTTGGGCGATTTCAAATTTTCCGATGCCATAGAAGTCACGATTCCATTTGGAATTGAATTCAATTGTATCCGTGATAATATTAATTTCATAATGAATGAGATTACTGAATTAGTACTATGTTTGTATGCAGTGATTATCATTTGCCATACATTTGTATGTGACAAAATTTGGTTAGATTAGAAGAGTCTGGAACCTATCCTTGGGAGACTTGAATTGTTATTCCTGGGAATCGATCCCTGAAAAAGGTGGAATCATGATTTGTATTCTAAGTTTGAAATCAATAGGCCCTACTATTTTGATCTGACCTGTTATTGCCAAAGCCTACCGTGCATGTAAATCTGGTGATCTTAATGTTACTACTTGTAGGCCTACTTAGTAGTCTGAAGCACTTAAAGCTACAGTCCATCATTTGCAGCTATCCGAAAAGTAACTGGCGTAATTATTGTTGAAAAACATACTTGGTTGAAAGATACATGTAGTAAGGTGACTAAACTCCCTGTGAAATTATTCTTTCTGGCAAGCTGTCATTTTGAAGTAATCATCGAAAGAATGCCTTTCCAATGGAACTTGGACGCACCGTAGGAAAATTTAAATTAGTAGTTCGTTTTGTTATTCGGCGAAGCGCGCGCAAGCATTAGCACGACGCACACGCACGCATCGTTGCTATAATTCGTCGGATCAGTGCGCGACATCGCGTAGCTGCAATCGGCTCAGTGAGAACGTTTCTCGGACGCTGAATTCAGGCCCAATTCAAAACATGATTCAGCAACTTTTGATTTGAAATTGATATCCTAGAATGCTGTTTTCCTCGGAATATACAGCTGAAGCATTTAACTTCATCAGGTTAGTTGTTCAGCACCCTTCTTTAGATTTTGAGCACTTTTGTTGCTTCAAACGAACAAAATGCACAAATTACAAGTGATGGACTATATCTTTAACAAATCCTGTGTGCTCAAAACTGATGGATCATCTTTGCAAATGTCAAATGTTAAGTTTCACATTTTTGATTATAAATTGCAGAGCTCATACATTGTACACCAGTGGTAACATAGTGATTGATGCTAGAGTTATTGTGCAATGTATAAGTATCTGGATTGTAGGCATAGAAAATATATGGCAGCAAATCATTGGGTGAAATTTGATGTCCACATTCCTTTTCATGCATGAACCAATTACTGGTCAGCCTTATTAGTCTACGTCGTAAATTATTTTTACGTCTCTCTTCATACAGTACTGTATGAAGAGTGACGTGAATGAACAACATTCATTCTAGAACAACATTCGTACATTGTGAACAAAACCAGTACAGCCAGTGCGAGTTTGTATGTACGTACCGGTACATGTATATGTTTTATCAATGTTTACTTACACTCGGATTACAAAACATCAATATTAATATATTTTAAAGGGAAGATACAACATTTGCAAACATCACAAAATGAAATGGTCAAGTTATCACGAAATGCCTTACTGGATTGTTAGGGAATGACTAGTCTAAGCATCCTGTAAAATCGTAGCTCTTGGTTTGCTGCCATTTTCAAGAAAAATGGCATTTTTCCAACGCTGGTCAGCTGACTAATTAATTCCACAATTTCTTTGCAATTGATTACACACCTGTGAAGGGGTACATGTACAAGCCTTCTAGACTGATTCTCTGGCCTTACAATTCCCCAAAGTCTATAAATTGCTCCGATTCATCTTACATGTCTTAAGGGAGTCAGGGAACCAGACTACAAGAACATGATTGGTTGTCTTGGTTTTTCCAGTATCTACAAGCCCAAAATGTGAAACAAGTCATTTTAACAATATTTGCGTTATAACATTACCTGATCCTCCAAA
Source organism: Patiria miniata (assembly GCF_015706575.1). Lineage (NCBI taxonomy): Eukaryota > Metazoa > Echinodermata > Asteroidea > Valvatida > Asterinidae > Patiria > Patiria miniata. The sequence continues at coordinate 7,822,136 of NW_024037067.1, forward strand.
TTCATTTATTTCTGAAAATTACAGCAAAAGCAAATGTTATTTAATGTTAAAGGCAATACAACATTTGCAAACATCAAAAAACAAAACTACCAAACTATTATGAACAACCTTCTTTGTCTTTTAGTGAATAACAATGGTTGGCTGACTATCTTTGGAAAATAACTGTTTTTTTTCTTCAAATACTGCCCCCAATTACCATATTTAGTTAGCCCACATTTTGTTTGCAATGGGTTACACATCCATGAATGGGCTAGACTGGTCCCCTGACCTTTCAATTCCCTGATGTCTATAAATTGCTCTGTTTCATCTGAAGTTGGGTAAGGGAACTAGACTACAAGAATAGCATGTTTTTTTTTGGTTTTTCCAACAGGTCAGAGTAACAATAGTATAAAATACTAACCCCCAAATCCATCCATTTCTGAAAATTACAGTAAGAGCAAATGTTGATACACATACATGTATCGGTACTACCGGTACATAGTTCATAGCAAAAGAGAATTTCCAATGAGTCCCTGCATGCAAGCACAACATCAACTAAGAATCGGTGTTGAAGGACACACAATTATGCACATAATATACCATTAAGTCATGTAATAATCTGATGACAGTGAACATTCCTCTCAGAAATAAGTACATGTAAGTCTATCTATCATACGTAACAGTGTACATGTACATGTAGCCACACAGAACCTCAGTTCTTGACGGGGCTGGAAGATACATGAAGTTAAAGGTGCATAGTCGCTGGCATACAAATTAACCCTAATGGTGTGGATGGACGTCTAATGAAAAAATATACAGTCCATTAAACTTGTGGGGAAATATCGTTCTTAAAGTGAAAGTCGTAAGTGAATGTGAAAGGTAGTTCAACAGGCAGGCATTCACACAGTGAATTAGATAGAAACAGTACACGTATGTATACCAACTCCAGCAGATTTTAGTGTGAATATTTCATGATGTCAAAATTTGCATTGCATTCGCATTCAGATTCGAGTGAAGTACACATGCATGAATTGGCCCTAAAGGAAGAAAGATTTGTTTGGGAACATTGTGCCCAATTTCAAGACGCCAACGTTTTTGAATTTCGGCCTTTTATTTGCCGCTCGCACTTGTCACACGCCCAGCTTTTTGTGTGATCTTGCCATCTCTGCTCTCATTGTGAGGGGGTACTTGTGCACTAACCCATACTCTCCACATTAAGACCAGACTCAAAGGTTCCCGGGCTACTTCTACTTACAATAATGATCAAGTGATTCACTTAATTTATGGATAATATGTACACGTAATGAACTGTTAGAGCTCTGCTGGTGCATTGTGAACATGTACTCTCCTTGGACTTCCTACATTGATGGTAAATGATGAATGGATTTTGTCATGGAGCTTTGGTAATTGAGCACTTTGCCTGCCGACTCGTCCGATCGAACACGCTGCATGCTGACTTCCTGGCTGTAGGGGATGCTTGAGTGGGAAGATATCAGTAAATGCTTTACATTAGATCATTAGTGTTTGTAATTTGAGGTAAGGTACTTGCGCATGCACACATCTAACAAGCTACCGGTACATGCTAAATTGTACATATTCTTTGTGTTTCTGAGTACTGGTATATTTTAGCATCTTTCAAAGTATTTTTGCAAACAGAATTTTGTGATTCTTTACCACATGTTAACAGGGTTTGCAGTTGTGATTAAATTATTTTATTGTTGGAGTAATTATCCTGTGAATTAAGTACATTTTTGTACTTTGTCAAGATATTATTTTTATTAATTGAACATGTATACATGTACATACACATTGTACATGTACATGTATCTTACAGTGAACTACAATAGTTTGTGCACATATATCCATGTATCTTTAGCATATTTAGGGCAGCTTATTTTGAACAGGTGCATTTAAATATGTGCTCAAGTTCAGAAAATGAATCAGCCTCCAACATCAAAGTGAGTCTCACCTTGTTTAATGTTATGAAATGTATTATGACCACGATGAGTGACATGTGTACAGAACATTACATACATGGGTGTACATGTATATGTGCATTATGTATTTAAACGTACATGTTCAATGTATGTATACATGTACATGTACATAGAGAGGAATGTACACGTAACATGAACATGAACGTGTACTTTTCAATATTGATCAGGTTTTTAAGGCAGAGACGTGCCTCAGAGTATTTTGGCAAAATTTGTCTGCCCTCCCTACAAGGGTCAGGTTACTCAGCAATGTGAACAATTGATTACAAATTTGTCTAAGTCTCCAGGGTTTCACTGTCTTTTTATAGCTAGGAGTGGGTTGATGGAAAAAGCTTGATCGATTGCTTCTGGGCCTTATCTGACGTGCAGTTGTCTCCACTCGCTATGTGACTCAGTTTTTTTCAGGAGCTTCAATTTTTACGTGTGAACATATGTACGAATATTACTTCTCAGATACATACATGCACAAGTTTTGAATGTAATGTAATCTGCATTGTATACTTTGTAACTGTCCGAAATACTTTTCTTATGATTCATTGCATTCTTTAATCTAAATATTGCTGAATTCCTCCTGAAAGAATCCTACATGTACATGTACAAAATCAAAAAACACTGGTCGGCTGACCAACGTTGAAAAAAAACTGGCTTTTTTCAAATACTGCCCCCAATTTACCATGTTTAGTTAGTCATTTTTATTTGCAATCGATTACACACCTATGAACGGGTACCAGCCAGCTAGACTGGTTCCCTGACCTTGCAATTCCCTGACATCTATAAATTGCTCCGGTTCATCTTACATGGGGTCACGGAATAAGACTTCAGGAACATGATTGTTTTTCTTGGTTTTTCCAGCATCTACAAACACAAAACTTCAAACAAGTCAGTGTATCAACATTTGCGATAAAATACTAACCCCCAAAATCCATCCCATTTCTGAATATTACAGCAAAAGCTAATGTTATATATTCCCTTTAATGAACTATAAACAGTTGGAAATGAAAATGCCATAAAACCACATTCAAATCAAGCAGAGCCATGGAAAACTCCATGAGTTAAAGTCTCAATTATGTTTACAACCCTAGCCAAAACATCTGCTCTCATCAAATACCGGCAGGCCTATTGATTGTTCCTGAAAAATTAAGAAATGTTCAGAAAGTATGAACCCAGCTCCACGTGGATGAATGTGGGCAGGTGTGTTTAATAACGTACAGGAATTATTTTGATCAAGATGTGCAAACATGTTGTTTCTGTAGGTCAGAGTTAGACTAAGAATGCTGCTGCAAATGATCTTTGCTTCAACTTAAAACCAGAGATGTACAAATGTATGTCCTCCTGCAAATTGCCTGATTTCAGCCTTTTCAAAACAAATTGGCACTGTGTATACTTTTCTTGTATCTCAAATTACAGGCCAAAGTGTCATATTCCACTTACATGTAGATGTACCGGTACATCCCCTGTAACAGTACTGTAAAATATACTTCAGGTTTTACATAATTGTTTGAATTAGGGATAATTCACAGTGCAGTCGTGGAATACAAATAAGCCAGTTTGGTATTTCAACTGCGCATGAGCACAATGATGTGGGTCACAGGTCATGCGGGATAATCGAACGTTCATCTAATATAAGGCACATGAATGCACAGGGAGACGGGCGCGCGATGCTCGCACGTTAATTACAAGCAGAATGGGTGTTTGCTAACATGGTGGTTGCAAGATGCAAGATGCTGGACGCTTATAAACTTGAATGATCTTTGGCCTGGACTATTTCATCGAGATACCAAATTGGCTTATTCAAAAGCAAAAAGTTGATTTAAATGTACACAGTGCTAAAATAAGAATATACAATGTACATGTATTTACAACTGTTGGTTGAGTTGAAAACTCAACAAACGACAAAATTGCTCAAAATCTTTTGAAGGCCATGTAACTCTCTTGTTGAAGTGATTCTCAGTGGATGCATGTGGAGACAAAAATTGAAGACGTATTCATGTACAATTTTTGGCGTCTCGTAACTGGATTCCGTTGCTAATGCTCGTAAAAATCTGTACCCGCGGGTTCAGTTTTTAAAACCACCTTCAATTATTGTTTTCTTCTGAAATAATTAATTTCAGGCAGAATAATTTCACAGGATATTTGGTACCAGTCCTACCGTATGTTCACTTTGAGCAAGGATTTTCTCCTTAAATCAGACAGTACAGTTCCGGATAATTGACCTATCGCCATTTAATTGCGAGTTGACCATGCCCCTTAGACAACCCTATGGAGTTTTTGTACACTAAGTTTTGTTTGTATCAGATTTTGTGCGTTCCGCGTCCATTTGTACATCATGTAATTGGACAATATTTCACAAGCTGCGTTGATGCGATTCTAACGCGATTCTATACCACGATAGGTCAATTGCAGGTTATGCCGCTACGTGCTACCATACGTGTGCATGTACATACGTGTCCACTGGGCATGTACACGAACATGTCTAGTGGACTTGATCAAATGGGACATCAAACGAAGCATTTGACATCAATATTCAATAATGATCATTAATATGGAAAACAACTAGACCAATCCACTAATCTAGCACACTAGGACAGGCGCTTTATTACATCATGGAATACCCCATTGGTGCGTTGGGTATTTTAGGTCCTGAGTCCTAGACTCGTTGCCATCAATGCATACATGTACCAGTATTCCATGGTCTAGACCGTATCATAATAAATGCTGTTGATGTTAAGTCCGATGTGTGAGTGTCGGTCTCCAGCACAACACCTCCAGCATTTCGCCATTTGCATCAGTGTTCTCAGCCTGTATTCCTTAAGCATCTTTTAAGCTGTAGGGCTTATTTTATGTTTTGAGGATTTTGCATTTCTAACCCACCCCCAAAAAGAAAACTAGTGTAGAAATCTTCATTATAGTCATATTAAAGATCTGTTGTTGTTATTCAGGTCTGAGTTTTAATGCAGTTCACAACTACTCAGTGGAAGCATGGTGGAAGTGAGTTTCTTGCTTTAACAATGTAACCTTTTCAGTGTTGAATCATGGAGGAATAAGAGTAGGCACTGTAGTAACAACATTGAGGTGGTGTTAAAAGCCTTATTTGTGTGGCTGTGTTCCCAATCATGAGTACTTATAAATATACATGTACATGTAGTATACTCTTGGTCAAATTTGCAAACCAAAACGGTGTGACACAGGACCCATGTGTATACATGTGTACTACAGTTTAAATTGGCATAGTTTTATGTACAATGTACTGATATGTCACTGCATCAATTGACATTTTCATGTACATCTTGCACTATGTAAAATCATGGAAGAAGAATACATGTGTTCATTTAGTGTGATAAATGTAGATGTCACAGTGCAGGGTTGGCGCAGTACATGCACTTGTAAGTTGTACGTACATGCATTCTATGTACACTACATGTATACGTTGTGCACATGAGATGACTGGCATGTAGTGCACATTGACTTGCTAAGGCCTGGGGGAAAGCTGCATTTTTAGAGTTCTGTTCACAGAGTGTACTTTACATTGCGTATACGTATGAAGACCTGCTGCTTGTGTCTGGCTGAAGTGAGTTTGAGTGTTGTATTCTGTACATTGATGTATTCTGGGTGAGTGTATGCATACATGTACATGTAGTTATATAAAGTTGCTCAGTTGATTTGCCTTGGGACTAGTCGCTATGAGAACCCTCATTGTTCCTAATTATTAGGCTGATCTGGCTGTATCAGAGGATGTCAGATCTGGTAGGTACATGTGTACTTGTCTTAAATGCCATCAAGGGACGTGCCTTATACAGACAGGCGTCAAGGAATGGACAGTTCATGGACTCACACATGCTGGCAATGTACAATGTACATACATGTGGTACATGTACATGTACATGTATGTGTTTTTTTGAGCTGTACATGTACATATACCGGTATGAGCAGCATGACCATGCCTTACAGGCATTATACATATCTTTCATTTATTTGTAAAGCTTTGGAGAAAGAAAGACTAGTTTGGCTGTAAAAAGCAAACTTTGATGATTACATTGTATAATTGGTGTGATACGTGTACATTGATTAAGTCTAAATCTGGCAGAACTACATGTAGATGAATAATAGCCCAAAAAGAAGAAAAACAAAATGAATGAGAAATTGTAAGTTTCAAACTAAAATTTTTCACAATGTACATGTACCGGTATGGCCTCCAGATCTTTTTGACAAAATTGATTTCCAAATTCTGTTATTTGGTTTTGGAAAATATGATTTTCAGACAAAACCAGTTTGCAAAGTGGAAGCTACAATACTTTCATTGTACATCACCGGTACTGTAGTTTGGACTTGTTGCTCTAGCTGTTGTGCCTGATATAAACACGTAGGAAAACAATCAGCCTTGTGGAATAATGCACAGAACCAATAGAAATCTTTTCTAAGGAGTTGTATTGGCCACACAACGTAACATTTTCCAATTTATGTGAAAAAAAGAAAGAAAGTTGATAAGAATCAAATACAATGTATGTGTACAACTTTGGCTTTTGTACATTGTATTGAGCCAAAAAGTAAATTTCACAGTCACTGGTCAGGCCAAAAAAAATAAATAATTGGTCTCTGGTCAGACCGAAGTGTCGGAATTGATGCGGCGACGCGTTTTTTTTTTTTTTTTGGTGTTTTTTTTTTTTTTCAAGCTTGAATTATACAGACAAGGTGGGTACTATTTTGCTTTTTTGTGTCCTCATTATACATTGGTGTCCTCCATAATTTGCCTTGGTGCCCTTTATCATTTGCCTTGGTGCAATTTCCCCATTCCTTGGTGCTCCTTGGTACAAAAATTTGAGGAGGTGCGGCAATAGAGGGCGCTGTTGTAGCTTCCATGTTAATTTGAAAAAAAAAGAAAGGTTGACGCGCATGATTAAAATCGACGCGCGCGCTGACCAGAGACCGAGGTATTTTTTTTTTTGGCTATACATTTTTAATGTTGATGTATTTACATCCTCAATGTAGGCCTATTTGTTCTGTACTGAAAGCGGTGCTACATTATTACCCCTGCTCATCAAGCCTATCAATAATTCATCATTTTCCGCTTGAATGGTAAATACAGCCATAGCTGAATGTCACAGACCATCTGTCATTTCCCCACAGTGAATCTTATTGAAGTGTATAAGTCATATTCTACAATTTAAACTTTAAAAAATTGTCAGTCATAAACTGCTCTTGTAAAGGGATGTATTTGGTAACTCACACTACGATAACTCACGTTACAATTTGTCCGCCGAAGAAACTAATAATCAATAAAAACTCTTTTGGTGTATATAATATGAACCTTTTTCTCTTCCTTAAAACCTCACAATAACACTCGCATTTTCATGAACTTTTCATTCTCATGGAATTGCCCACATGTACCGTACATGTACTGGTATGTTGCACCATTGTCATGATTCAGTTCAGTAAGACCACCATTATGTTAAATGTGGGGTTTCATCCATGGTCCTATTCAAAAGATGCGAGTCAATTTTATATTTCTAGAAAAATAGCAGTTAAAAAAAAAATCTGTTTTCGAGGTGAAACTCGAAAATAGCATGGGGAATCGTCTTTAAGAATCCATACTTGTGCTAATAGTACTGAGCTGTAAATGAAAACTGGTTATGAACCTGTAGGCAGAATATATGTGTGACTCCGATGTAAATCTCTGCATTAAAAAATTATCATAGCGCTGAGCTCCTCAGTGTGTTGAGTCTTATAGCCCAAGATTTCATCTGCGTGCTCCAGGGACAGTCATATCTCGGTGCCACATCTTGTCTTGATTTCTGCTGATGCCACTACCGAGGGTAGCTACATGAACATGTACCGGTATTTGGTCAAGCACACCACCAGCCCCACAACATTAATCTCTAAGCAAGCAATTATAAACTGCATTATTAGCAAAGACCAACTCATTACATGTACGTTCCACTCTACATGCGCGCTAATTCTTAAATGTACATGTACTGACAGGTAAGATTAATGCTTGTTTTACACACACCTTAAGGCTTCTTTTTCCTGTTTTGCTCTGTTGAAGGAGTGGCTCTTGACAGTCCTGGTTAGCAAGGGGATATTGATGTCCGTTTGCTGACTTAATTTGTGTTTGCTTTTCTCTTCTACGCAATTAAGGTGTACCATATGTTGACGTGTAATGTTTTTAGAAGAGTTTATGTTCTGAGTCTTTGCTTTTAACATTGTACAAATGTAAGAGTGTATGTCTGATAGACGTACATGTACGGGCCGTCACCGCGTTATGGGGACGTTGTAGGGACTTTCTGCTGTCCCCACAGCGTCTTCGGTCCCCATACGGTAGTACCATGGGACAGCTCACGTGTAGTGCCCACAACTATGGAACAAGTATGGGTGTACATGTTCCTGTTTGTTTTTAGGCCAAATTTGAGAAGCCATGTAATTTTTAAAACAGGTAAATGTTTTCGAAAGTCAAACATGTGCTTGTTGGTTGTACTTTCAGAAGTGAACATGTACAAGTACATGTATGTTCATGTTTGTTTAGACTTGTTAAAATTCTGTATTTGTCTCTGGAGATGCATGTACCGGTATACTTAGCACTTTACGCCACGAATTTGAAAATAATGCAGGACAACTTATTTCTAAATGTAAAACAGAAGAGCACTGGTGGCCCTGTGGTTAATTAATGGTTTCGTCTGTTTTTGACACACAGTGTCGGACTTAGTGTCGGACCTGTTTTTTAAATCATATCGCACATGGAATTTATCCTCAAATGCCTGTTTTTCTCTCACTTTCTTGTCTTTAAAGGTCTGGCCAATTTGTAAGTCTTAGCCAGTGGAGAAGAGGCATCTGGCGGACATGAACCCGATTTGGCGGGTTACCATGGAGATGAGCAAGTCACGCTCAGAGAACCAGAAAATGAGCAAGAAGCGCCGAGACGTACTGCGAGACAAAACTAGGAAGGAGAAGGAAGAGAGGAGACTGGTAAATGAACACATACCTGATTAGATCCATCACCACACAAACACTCACACTTGAAGTGTGTATTTGCCTGCAATTGGGGGCCTCCTATTGTCCCTCTTTTGTTCGTACTCTAACTTTTTAGGAAGACCTAGCTCCCATATGTTTTGTACACGAATCCAAATTGGGACCTCTCCGGAATTGGGGACCCTATTGTCCTCTATTGTTCAACGTCCCCTATTGAATGCAGAAACAAACTCAATGTATCATAGGCGACAATGTCTGTTCCTGACCAATTGGGGGTGCTAGTATACAAATATTGAGTGGCTCAGCGTGGAATGGGAGGAATATTATCGCAAGGTAAAATCTGGACTTTTCCATTTCACGAGGCGAAGCCGAGTGAACTGGAAAAGTCAAGATTTTACCAAGCGATAATATTCTTCCTATTTCACAATTTAAAGTAGTAAAGTCTGTCCCGAGCCAATGTGGCTCATCAGGCCGGCGTTTATCTCCGGTTTCAGTAGCATGAAACGACTGAGAATATTTCTACTCCCCCTGGATGGGATGCTAGTCTACACAGGTTACTCCCCAGCTAATGCCGGTTTTCAATTTATACTCCTGGGTGGAGGGGGGCAAGTGGGGGTGAAGTGCCTTGCCCAAGGACACAATATATGACCAGCGGCTGGATTCGAACCCCTGACCCTCTGATCATGAGTCACGAACCCTAACCACTAGGCCACACAATTTACAGCCACTCAGTATTTGTTTTATATAACTGACATATAGATCCTTGTCATTTGATATATTTGAACTTTAATTTCAAAACAAAACTGGAGGAAAATGTATTTCTCTCTTCCAAACCACCCCTTCACGAAAATGTTTGAACCCAACGCTGTAGCGCTGGCTCTTTGGAACAATACGCGCCATTTACCATTAGAAATGATACCGGTATTAAATGGACACATGTGTGGCTAAGAAAAACGGCTTGTCAAAAATCAACGTTCTGTGTGCTTAATTCATCGAGGTTAGTACTCCCATTTCCACCTACATGTATAATCTGTGCCTTCTAAGCCCAGGGTACCTATGTACATTGTATGTCCATGTTTAAAACCCTAGCCGCCCTGAATCCTTCAAAATCCTCTTTGCCAAAGTGGAGGAATTTGGAGGATTGAGGTAATATGGCAAAAGTGCGTTACAGGTTTTTTAGGATGCACTTTGCCACTTTTTGCTCAGCCATGTATAAATACCGGTATAGGCCTGGATTATGCTTGAAATCCTCTGTATTACTCGAGGATGTCACTGGCCAAGCCTCGAGCATATAGACAGTCACTGCCACAGGATTTTGCAGGATTCAAGGAGTGGTCACCCCTCCACAGACCATCTTCAAGAAATAATGGAGGACTTTGCAGGATTGAGGCTACATGTATATGCTTTTTTCCATGAGGCCAATTGGAGGATTTTGCAGGATTGAGGCTACATCCTAGCAAAGAGGCCTAGGGAGTTGGGGTTAATGGATCAAAAGCAGTTGCCAGCAGTTACAATAAGATTGTTGATTGTTATTGAACCTTTGTGTCCCTGCTGCTAAGAGAAATTTAATTTCTAGAGCGGTTGAGATTAAAGACAGCTCCTTGTTATCCCTCCTTTTCCCCCTGCAAAGTAATATCCAAAAGGTCAGCCAATTATTTAACCATTTTTTTTGCGCATGGTTCTTTATATTCAAAAGAGAATTTCAACCATTGAAGATGATGTCTGGCATTGTTTTTAATATGACATTTTGAAAAGTCTTTCTTTGAAGCAACAGTTATTATCTCAAGCAGGGAAGGTCGGACAAAAGGTCAACTGAATGTGTACCAAATTTTTTTGTAAGCTTCTTATTCCATAGATAATTTTCAAAGATTGGGGTTGGTGTCTAGAAGTGTTGTCCGTAAGACAAAAATATTTGAAAAAAAGAAAGATCACAGGCCTGTAAGAACGTGTACACCATCTTAAAGGGAATATACATCATTTGCTTTTGCTGTAATTTTCAGAAATGGGTGGAATTGGGGGGTCGGAAATATAAAGCAAATATAGTTACACTAACTTTTTGGAGGTTTTGGGTTCGAAAATGCTATAAAAACCAAGAAAAACGATCATTTTCCTGTAGTCTGGTTCCCTGACTCCATATAAGAAGAAACAGAGCAGTTTACATACATTGGGGGAATTGTAAGGTCAGGGAACCAGTCTAGCTGGCTCGTACCCGTTTATAGGTTTGTAATCGATTGCAAACAAGTGCAATGGTCAATTGGGGCCAGTATTTGATAAAAAGCCAGTTGTTTCCAACGCTGATCGGCCGATCAGCGTTGGAAATTGATACAAAAATACCACTTTTCTTGAAAATGACAGTATACCAGGTGCCATAATTTTACAGGATGCTTTAGACTGTCATTTACCAACATCCTGTTAAGGTATTTCGCAAAAACTTGATAGTTTTATTTTTCGTTGTTTGCAAATGTTGTATATTCCCTTTAACAACTAGAAACAAAATGTATGTTCAGATGAAGAAAGAAACCACTGAAATAAGCATTGGAATAATCAGGCATAATATCAAATGTGATTCATTTGTAGCTGGTGCCAGACAAGCCAGAAGGCCAGCCTATTTGTCCTCTGTGTACCAGACTAGTTCACAGACTGACAGACAGACAGACAGACTGACAGACTGATTGACATACGGTCACTTGTGAGCCAGGTAGTGTTGTGGTATGGGGTTACTCCATGACGCCTATGTGTAAATGAGATACATGCATTAGAAATCACGCTTATTGTGTAGATGGTTAGTACATGTAGACCAGACGCATGAAATGTCTGCCGGTGAATAGCGAAGGAATACAGTTTTAAATGCTCTGAGAAAAGCAACTTGTACAAGGCTTGCCTTTAGGTACATGTACATGTACATGTATGTCTCTTTCTATGATTGCAGAGATTTTCCCTGTGACCCGAAGTCTGTGAGAAACAAATTCACCTGAACACATGTACTCTATCCACATTACTTAAATTAAAGGTAGAGTAGATCATTTGCAGCTATCCAAACAGTAACGGATGAAATTATCATTGGAAAGCTCACTTGATTTAAAGATAATAATCAGTAATGGCAATAAACTCACTGTGAAATTATTCTTTCTGGCATGCTGTCATTTGAAGAAAACAATAAAAAGAAGGTCATTTCCAAAGATATGTCAAGTGACACATTTTTGGAAATTTCCATTAGTAGTTGTTTGTAGTTTGGGGAATCCATGAATGTGTGCGCACAAGGATTGACACAACGCACATATGCATGAGCAGTTGCTATTATTCATCAGTTCAGTGCTTGACGTCGCGTACATGTAGCTGCAATCGGCTGAATGAGAATGTGTCCCGGATGCTGATTTTGGGCGCAATTCAAAACATAACTCGGCAACTTTTGAATTGAAACCGAGATCCTAGAATGTTGGTTTCTCAGAATATACAGCATTTACCATGTTTACAGAGCTAAAACTACATCAGGTTAGTTGTTAAAGATATAGTCCATCATTTGTAATTTGTGCATTTTGTTCGTTTGAAGCAACAAAAGTGCTCAAAATCTTAAGAAGGGTACTGAACAACTAACCTGATGAAGTTTCAGCGCAGCTTCAGCTGTATATTCCGAGAAAAACAGCATACTAGGATCTCAATTTCAAATCAAAAGTTGCTGAATCATGTTTTGAAATGGGCCTGAATTCAGCGTCCATGACACGTTCTCACTGAGCCGATTGCAGCTACGCGATGTCGCGCACCGATCTGACGAATTATAGCAACCGGGGGTGCGTGTGCGTCGTGCCAATGCTTGCGCGCACTTCGCCGAATAACAAAACGAACTACTAATTCAAATTTCCAACGGTGCGTCTTAAGAAGCACTGTTGGAAAGACCTTCTTTCGTTGATTACTTCAAAGTGACAGCTTGCCAGAAAGAATAATTTCACAGAGAGTTTAGTCCCCTTACTATCTTTCAACCAAGTATGTTTTTCAACAGTAATTACGCCAGTTACTTTTTGGATAGCTGCAAATGATGGACTATAGCTTTAAGCACCCGTCTTTAGATTTTGAGCTCTTTTGTTGATTCAAAAACAAAAATGCACAAATGACGAATGATCTACCCTACCTTTAAGCAGCAGAATATGGTCCCCGTTCCATATCTGTCTACAGTTTCCAGCATTAGCCTTAGACTGGTTCTAGCAGTTAGTTTCTTTTCTTTTCTTGTCCTATGCAGGAGGCTTTGGAACGTGATAGACAACGCTTCATCGTAGGACAAGAGCAGCACCAGGATGGTTTGGAAAGATATGAAGACTTAGAAGATATCCAAGAGGTTTGTCAAAAAACTAAAGAATGTAGGGCGAAGATAAGTTTGGGTGCTGTTTGGGAAGGGAAAGAAGTATGAAGAAGTTGAATTTTCACAACTTCATTTGTCTTTTACTTTATGATTCTTAGTTTGTTGAGGAAACCTTCATGTTACCAAAAATGCGCTTGGAAAAACCTCAACATTCATCCTAAATGACAATAAATGCTTTATTCAGAAAAAAAAATGAGTTTACCAAATGAATAACTTTACAAAATGTATATCCTCCACTAGCTCCACAGGCTCCACAGGAGAATCACAAGGTTATGAGTTTGAACTTTGGTTTGGAATTGTTCACATTTCAGATGGAGTCCCAATTTGTACAAAAAGAAATTCCCATTAGTTTAGATGTGTACATGAATCGTTTTCAAAATAAAGTTTATGTCGTGTATGTGTACATGAAGTATGACATACATGTTTTCAGGCTGCCAGATAATTCCAACCATATCCCAAAGTACAAGTGAACCTTCAATCATTGAGACAAGTGTTACCATGCAACCACTTCATTAGTTATGTTTCCATAGTTACCGTCAATTACAACGTCAAATGAGGTACTCCAGGGTCCTTCAGATGGTAGTTATTTTTTTCTACACAGCCAATTTTGAAGGTGAACAGTGCATGTACATGTACTTGTACAGTCACAATGTATTTGGAACTGATTTTGTAGAGCTGCAAAGCGGTTAGCAGAAAAGTTGCACTATAGCAGACAAGTTGTGTTAAGCATTTTACAAAGGTAGCACTTTGCAACTCTAGGATATGAAAGCCCAATTCATAAGCTTTCTTTTAGTACAAGAATAACTCATAAACTCAAATCACTCATATACTTTTCAATTTATGGAACTTTAAACACAACCACCGTTTTGAAGTTCTGTCCACGGATCACAAAAAAGGTGTGCGTTCTTTCAGCAAAACCCTATGTGATTTGTTTCCGTTTTGCTGAAAGAACACTTACCTCCTTGTGATCCGTGGATATAACTTTAAAACCGTGGTTGTGTTTAAAATCCCGTAACTTGAAAAGTACATGACTGATTTGAATGATTCTTGAACTAAAAGAAAGCCTATGAATTGGGCTTTCATATTCTAGATTTTGAAAGGGCTACATCCAGAACTTCATTAAAACAATGGTCCCGACATTTGGGTTTCGCTTTTTTTGACTCAACCTGTGTATGAATCATTCTATATATTGGGGTCCACAGTTTTCAGTCCCTGTTACATCTGACATCAATGATCTTATAATTCTGATACAGTGATTATGAATAGTAAACTACATGTACATGTACAAAACCCTGCCCTTAAAATTGTTTAAAGTCACACTTTATGGTACTTGAATGGCAAATTTACCAAGATAACAAGGACATTTTTTGTGTGTAAAATGTCACACTTTGAAATCTTAATTTATAGAAGACCCATCCACAGCATTTTCAATTATCATTACTTTTAGCACATACCGCCGCTGAAATTAGTCAGGGTGTTGTCATGTTTCTATAATGCTCCTGCTTGCAGTCTATGTGAAATAAATGAAGGACAAGGTTTCCTAAGCAGAGAATCTTGTTCTTTACATGAAACCGGTACATGAAATTAGGCCCTTGGACTTCTTTTAGATAAAGTGCACTGTTAGCGAAACGTTTGGTGCGACGTTTGTAGTGCTCACAGTCACACATGCACTTTTGGGTGTATCTTAAGTTAAAGTCACTTAAGTCACTGCAAATAGTTTCTCTCGTCTTTTCTGAAAGTTTCAATAACCTATGGGGTGAGATTGTCATTAATTACAAATGTAAGTGTCTTCTGTGTTTTCTTTTCAATTTCCTTTAAAAAACCCTCAAATGCTAATGTAGGATGGCTAAAAAAAAGAGGTACTCCAAATGAAATTCCTACATGTATGTAGTGGAGATTGTGGTTACATTTTGTTTCATGATCATCCGTTACCTTGATGAAGATGAACATCAGCATCAGTGACTCCCCATCGACCCAGGCAGCCTCCAGAACATGCTACTGATCCCTCCTTATCCTTACAGATAATGGGTCCTCCAAGTCATCAGTCATATGAGCCGTGTCTGTCTCAAGGTCTTGCTAACTCCCTTCCAGTTGACTTGCCTTGCAAGTGCATCCCTATGAAACTTGGGTAGTCAGAGATGTACATATTTTTTTGTCTGGTTCTCATCAGAAGATTGTTAAGGTGATCATGTTAATGAAAAGTTAAGGGGAGAAACTAAGTGTGAAAAAACTTACCTTTAACGTATGTACATGTACATACACACATGTTTGTATGTGTACATGTCACAAGCATAACTGGTGGGGGCACATGGTCATACATGTATGCAAGTTTCAAGCAATACAAAGCTATTTTTTTTAGCTTCCAAATATTGAGTCAGGGCAGGGGTGGAGGCCTCGATATCTGCCCCCTCCCATGGTGACAGGCTTGCAGGTTCTTTAGTAATACATACTGATGTGAAGTCGTTTTTGTAGCATGAAGTTGTTCATGTACATGTACATGTACATAAATGTAGTACACATGTATACATGGGCGTGTTCATCTACATTGTATTCAAACCGTGGACGAAAAACTCCAGAGAACAAAAGAGAACAATATCGTCCACGATTCCCCGCATACTGGTACATTGTACGTCCGTGATTGGGGTCGTGTACAAAACCTATGGGAGTCTTCCTAATAAGTTAAAGTACAAACAAAAGAGGGACAATAGGAAGTCCACGATCGACGGTGTGAACACGTTTGTGTGTAAATGTTCATGCACGTTTTTTTATGGTGTTAATTGAGGATTTTCTTCGTTCCTCTTCCCTTTTCCTTTGTTTGTACTTTAACTTTTTCGTAACAGCTCTCATTGGTTTTGTACACATTTTAACAACTGAGGAGTCCTCGATTCGGTTTCTGTCCTCATCTTATCAATGGTGTTGCATGTGTGTGTCCTCAATTAACACCATAAATGCGCATAACATAACCCCTGAGGACCGACACACAAAGGGAGAACAACAGATCCTTTCAGCTCTCAGGAGTTGGGTCTTTTCTTGGAAACGGTCCTCTGTAGTAAGTTTGTGTGTTAGGTCTATGGGAGAGTGTTGTATTATAGGGACAAAGGGAAACACAAAGCATTGTCCTCGAGAGTATAGTAAAACAAGAGTGTGTGTACAAGTGCATGTACGTTCATGTACATCCGTGTACATCTTCGTGTAAATTCCCTCCCAAAAATCACTTTGTAAAGGATTTTACATGTACGTTCACCTTATTTTTAGATTCCTCTGAACCACTTTAAAATTTAACTGCCCATAATGGAAATACATGTACGGTCATACAATCGGCACTTTGACTCTACCATTAAAAGGAACTTAAATTTGTGAAAGAGCTCTGTTTAATAGTGCCACTAAATCAGACGTCTCTTTCAAGATACAGAATATATGGGTGAGATGTTATAAAGCTAAGTTTGAAAGTGTTCTCTTGTGGTACGGTACTGTATACCAGGAGCAATTAAGACTAGAGCCATACAGTATCAAAAGCATCAGGTTAGATTTATTGCTTTGCATTTTCACAGTTGACATGTGCTTAGGTGGAGATGTACTGCTTGCTGATTGATCTAGATGATGTCTTTGCATAAATTCTGAGCCGGTCCCAAACATTGTGCATATTGCACCTATTTAGATGTACCGGTACATGTACATAAAGTGTACATGTACATGTACATAAAGTGTACATGTACATGTACATGTACATTGAAATGATTTGATGTTGTGTATGAACCAGCCAACCCACTCCAATGAAATTTGTCACAGTTGATGGATTGTACATGTACTCTAATGCACAAATACATGTAAGTACATACATTTGTGCATTTAGATGTATGCATGTATGTACATGATTGAACACTATATACGGCTAGCCCTGTGCATGTAATTAGGCATACATGTATGTGCATGTACTGTAGCATGCACTATGTAACTTTTTTCAGCAAACAATTTGCTCCTTTTTGACTACTTATATGTATAGTTTGACTATGTCCAGATGTGAGTTTTAATGTACTTGTAATGTATAAAACACATTCATAAATACCTACACTGTAAGACATTTTACGCATTCCTATTTGTTGAGAACCCGTCACGTGGCCGGTCTTGAACGGATGATAAAGACATGGCTAGCTGGTCTTAAACACTTTTTCAGTGTCACATGAAATTTGGAGTCCCATGAAGTCCGGTGCCTTTTAACGTTTCATTGGTTGAACATTCACATTCCTCACGTATGCATGCGCAATGTACTACCAGTGAATCAGTATTTCATGGTCCGAAATTCACACCATTCACACTACACCAGCCCAGCGGCGTTTTGCGCGGCATCGCGCATTACGCGCGACACGCACGCGCATTACGCGCGCCGCGCATGCAAATGTCCTTATAAGGTAACGAGTTGTGGAGAGGCATTCCATATTATAGTCAGAGGGATGTTTCGTAAAACATGAAGTAAAATTGTTGAACAAAATGGTTGGCAACGTCTAGTTTTTGACATGTTTTGATATTTAGACTGAAACAATTTGTTTGTTTGACCAAAAAGGTATTTATGAATGGGAATTAATATGTGTTCGGTTGGTATTAAACACTCTGTTTTGAGACTGGTGGGAGTCTGGATGGGTGATAATGACCCTTGACTTCGCCTAGGGTAATTATCACCCATCCAGACTCCCACCGGTTTTAAACAGAGTGTTATAATACCTCCTGAACACACATTTATTCCCTTAGTGAAAAACATGTACAATTTTCATAAACGTAGTACCGGTACAATACTTATGACATACATGTACTTCAAGCCTACATGTCCTTCTTGTACACGTCATCCATGAACATACTAATCGTGTTTACTGTTGAAGTCCGGGAAATTCCCCCACAACAGAAAAAAAAAAAGTCTCTGAAGACAATTTTTCACATTCCATCACTGCGTTAATCTGGCAGGATGCATGAGAAGTGGGCATGTTGCACATTTTTTTCTTGGCCACCTTGTTAAAAATATGGGGAAAAAAGGCATGCAGTATGCATAATTAAAGGCATGATATAGGATCATTTGAAAGCACTAGAAAAAAGAAAGAAATTGCCACAATATTATGAAAAAGCCCACTTCATTCTGAGTAAATAATAGTATGAAACTGTGAAATCGTTGAGCCTGGTATATGCTGCCATTCTCAAGAAAAGAAAATTTTGCATCAGTTCTAAAATGATGGTTTGAGAACAGCTTTCTGAAATACTGCATTCGTGAAATGGCCGTTGTTGACTTCATGCGGACGCTTGTGGCATTCCCACAACAGAGCCAGCACTCCCTGTACAATGTATGTGACCTACATGTAGGTGTTGCATGACAGATTCTGCGAGCTGCATTTTGATGGTTGAAAATGTGTTTTTTTTTCCCTTCGTGTTTTTGCAGCACAAATGGACATAAAACATTGAACAGCTCAATGGAAGGATGTCTGCTATAAATGAATAATCCTAAAATTGGTCCATTTCACGAAATTTTGACAATTGCAAATATCGTATATACATGTATATCTTTACAGTCATTAGGCCCAAAAAAGAGTCTCCGGTTTCTGGTATGCGCGCGCGTCGCCGTAGCCATGCGCGTCGGCAAAATGAAAAAGTTTTTTTTTTCAGTGAAAGATGATGTCTTAAAACCGCCAAACTCACTGGTTTGACTGGAATCCTGCTGCTGCACAATTTTAACGTGTTTTAATATGGGGTTATGATCGAGAATAAGCTTCATGTGGCCTCTCTGGACTCCCATATATTTGCACTAAGTTTAGTCGGGCACCATTTGCAGTCATCAGCCGACATTTGAAGCAAAAACAAACAGGTAAAAAAAAAAAAAAAAGCCGCGTCGCCGCACCACTTTTTGGGCAAGCAGCCATACCAGAAACCGGAGACTTTTTTTTTGTGGCCTTACGGGCGCTGTGAAGGCTTAACATGTCAAATGAGGCTAAAGGTACATGGATGATTTTCCTTATCACTTTACTGGGTAAATATCTCTCAAGATTTCGGAGTGAACTAATGAAATTATGCAAAATAAAGATTTTAGGGTGTCAAGTCGGAGGTGGACGTTTGGCAGTGTCATAAGTTTTGAGAAATTTCTCTGCAATTTTTTCCCCCATGGTTTTTGAGATACTTCCAGGATTCTGTCTTAGGCATCTGTTTGCATTCAGTGACATTAATCCAGACATCAAGATGTTTCTATGGCCCCATCTGTACCTTTCAACTCATGTAAATTTCCCTGGAGTTTCCTCCTGCTGTATTCGCATGGCATATTTATCATTAAAACAGCATAAGCAACATCCACTTGGGATATTACCACCGGGTACGATGAGATTTGCCTTTGAAGAATTGAGTGACTGACTATAATTAGGTCTATGGATCCTGCAAGTGGAGTGCATTATGTACAATGTATGAACCAAGATGTTTTATTTAAGATGAATATGTATGCATACGACACATTCAGATACAATGCACAGTGTACATTCGCGTACAATTAGAAACTTGTACCACCATTTTTGTACAATGCTTACTGTAGTGTCTGAATGAGATCTGCACAACACTAGAACATTAGTTAGTCTGGGAAAATTGCAATAACCTCTTAACAACACACGTTGTCAGTAATGTATAAACGTGTGTGTGTTTAGGGGCCACTTTAAGTACGTGGTCATCGCACAAATTTGCTAATAAGTAGAGGACAATTTCACGTATACACTGTACATCAAAAAGAGATTACCAGCCTCAATATATTGGAATTGGAATTGAAGGCCTTCAGGTCACAGTTTTTAGATAAACTTTTCAATTCCAGGCATATGCCTCTGGTTATTTTTTATGCCCCGCGGCGAAGCCGAAGGGGCATACTGTTTCCGCCTTGTCCTTCCGTGGGTGGGTGTGTGGGTGGGTGGGTGGGTGTGTGTGTCCGGACAAATCTTGTCAGCGCGATAACTTGAGAAATACTTAACATATGAACTTCAAATTTGGTTTGTGGATTGTTCTTGGTAATCCTAAGAAGCCTTTTGCATTTGGGGCCAAAAGGCCAAAGGTCAAGTTCACAGTGGCTAAAACAATAGAAATCTTGTCAGCGCGATAACTTGAGAAATACTTAACATATGAACTTCAAATTTGGTTTGTGGATTGTTCTTGGTAATCCTAAGAAGCCTTTTGCATTTGGGGCCAAAAGGCCAAAGGTCAAGTTCACAGTTGCTAAAACAATAGAAATCTTGTCAGCGCGATAACTTGAGAAATACTTTACATGTGAACTTCAAATTTGGTTTGTGGATTGTTTTTGGCAATCCTAAGAAGCCTTTTGCATTTGGGGCCAAAAGGCCTAAGGTCAAGTTCACAGTGGCTAAAACAATAGAAATCTTGTCAGCGCGATAACTTGAGAAATACTTTACATGTGAACTTCAAATTTGGTTTGTGGATTGTTCTTGGCAATCCTAAGAAGCCTATTGCATTTGGGGCCAAAAGGTCAAGGGTCAAGTTCACAGTGGCTAAAACAATAGAAATCTTGTCAGCGCGATAACTTGAGAAATACTTAACATATGAACTTCAAATTTGGTTTGTGGATTGTTCTTGGTAATCCTAAGAAGCCTTTTGAATTTGGGGCCAAAAGGTCAAGGGTCAAGTTCACAGTGGCTAAAACAATAGAAATCATGTATTTATTCTGAGATTATAGGGATTAGGGATTAATTCATATAAAACCTACAGAAGACACTAATGCTGTCAATGAATGTTCCATGTGACCAAGGTACATGTAAGTTGATGTTAAAAGAGTGGTGTTATGTCATGGGAACTGTCACCGTTGCGGGGCATTTGTGTTTGTAAACACACCTGACTTGTTTTATTTTTGTATTTTGTGGTTGTTTTTTTATGCTGATTAAATAATAATAATAATAACATACAATACATGTGTTTGCAGAAAATATTTAATTTGCCAGTTAATGATTTCTGCTTTACGTTGTACATGTACTTGCTAAGTGTGACTAACCATGTACGTAGGGCCAATAAGTTTCCACTTGTTTTGGAAATTGAAAGTTATTTGCAGTACGTCAGGCTTTATACACAAGGAACAGTACTGCAAGAAAATCTAGGTCTGAAGATTATGGATTTGAAGTACACTGTATTATGCAGTAATTCCATGCCCTGTTATTCATGTGCAGATAGGATGGTATCAAGTGACAATTTCTCATTCCAGAAATTGCCAATTTTAGCAGCAATTTATCGTTTGGACCATTCAGCCCGGCTTCCATTCGGCATTCAGGTTGAAATCGGTCAAGAGGAAGCTGTCACTGTTCGGCCTCGTTTACTAAGTCAGAAAAGGGATCTTGTTTCAGTCCCGGGCGCTGATGAAAGCCTTCTTCAGTAGTTGGGCAGCTTATATTTGCCTTGCAATCGGTTGAAACTAAATCTGCCCGACATTCTTTGCTGTTGGATGTGAGATACACTGAGGCTGTTGATACAGCATTCAGTCTTCAAATTGAAGCTGTAATGAAAGGAGAGGAGATTTATTTCCCTAAGAGGCCACGAGGGCAGATGCATAAATCCCTCTATATATCTCCCCAAGCTACATGTACATGTACATTCACAGACTGTATAACATGTACATGTGAACATGACATGTACAAAATGTAGGCTCATAACTTTTGGTGTATTTACGTACATGTAGCCAGTGATGCTGTGTCCATATTTGGCTCTCAATCAGAATGACATCAGTGGAGTGTCATGGCCTAGCGGTTAAGAGCACCAGACTCATGCTCTAGAGTTTCAGAGGCAACAGTGACGTGGGCTCGAGCCCGCCGGGTGGACACTTGTGCTCTTAAGCAAGGCACTTAACCATTATTGCTTTGTCCTTTGGATGGGACGTAAAGCCATAGGTCCTGTGTGTTGTGTAATGCAATGCACGTAAAAGAACCCAGTGAAACTTATCACTATAAAGAGAAGGGGTCTGCCCCGGTGTTTCTGGCCTCCCGTATAAACTCCCATTTGGAGTATTTAGGAGAAGAACCAACCAAGAACCAAGAACCAAGAACATCAAGGCTATGTATAATATCTTCAAACAAACTTGAATTCTCAGTGCTGATTGGTCAGTGTGGCAAATGTCTGGTGAGGATTTTCGTGCCCTTACATTGTAATTTGGTTTTTAGGCCAAGTCAAGTTTGTTTAAATTAAATAATATCTGCTCATGCAAACATCAAGCCTACAGTTTTAGGGTCTACAGGACGTATGTGCCTTGTGGGTATATTTTGCCCACAACTCACGTGCTGTCAGTAAAGCTGATTTTTTTTTTTTTTTACTTGTACCGGTATGCATAAAACATATCGGTACATGTACCGGTACTGTATGCCCTTCATCTATGGTATTCAAGTGTACCCTGCCAGCTGCTGGCGTTCTCACATCATGTTTGTTTTGCATTCAGAGAAATTGATTCCTCCAAGCAAAAGTCTTGTAATGTCATTCGGCAGTTTGTATCCCAATGATTTTTCTTTCTCTAGACACAGATGCAGCGTTGTGTAGATTTAGTTGGAGCCCTGGTTAGAAATTGAGAAATGTGTGGGTGGAACGTGACGAATCGAGCTGTTGAAGTGTGGTGCTTACATCGTAAATGCTTGCACTGTGCCTTCTAGGTTTCCAAATTGGTTTACATCTCAGTTGAAATATTTGACTCCTACTGAAACAGTGGCATGAGCCCTTCTACCCATTTGCAATGTTCCATGGGGCAATGATAATAGCAAGTGACGTTTACCTTGATCGTGACCCATGGAGGTGTCAACAGTGATGACGATAATGAAAAACAATGAATTTGTATCAGCCTTTGATGACCTGCAATGACATTTAAAGCAGACCTATGTACATGTAGTATATTGTACTTTCAAAAAACTGCCTTTTTCTCTTTTTTTTCCTTCTTTTCGGATTGTCTGTTATATTTGCAAAGCAGCATGTACAGTGCATGAAGAAGGGTGCGTTTGAATAATTTCATTTAAACAGCAAAGCCCAAAAACCCACTTCTGCTTCCAATTACATGCCTATGCCTTTCAAAAATAGGGTACCGGTAGGTAGGTCGGACTTTTTGGGGGGGGGGCAATTTTTTTTTAGTTGATTGAAATGGGATATTCAATTTTTTTGAGCTGATTGAATGGGCTATTCAATTATATGTGAATATTAGCCTGAACTATTTCCATTTGCGCTACAAAAGCTATACAAAAAATTGCCACAAAAAGTGATTAAAAACTTGCCTTAATAAATGTCAACAATACGGTCGATAATTCTTTAAAAAAATGGAGAATTCAGTTTGTGCACACCACTGTGCACACCATCATACCTTCTTTGGCACTTACAGTGGGACACTGCACGGGAACCAGTACAGCATTTCTGCATTGAGCATTATGCACGTGTTTTCATCACCGAATCGTGCACCGAAAGGAACTTATAAAAACAACAGAGATTTCTTCTCAAAAATAGCGAACAGGCAAACAAATTACATGTATATTGTGTACAAGCATTTTTGACGTAAAAATTAAGTTGTTGAAAAGCGTTTTGTGAAGAAAGAATAGACAACAGGATAAATTTTTTTTTTATATTATTATTAAATGTATATTTTTTTTTGTAAATTGCTGATTAGGGTTGTGGCCATAAAATGGGTGCATACTTATGTTCCCCAATACCTACAATACTGATGTTTCCCAACCTTTACCCTAACCCTAACCCTAACCCTAACCCTATTACCCTAACCCTAAGGATTTCGGGGAACATCGGTATTTGGGTAAAATTAGGGTAGGGCAGTTGGCCGGAAGCAGAATCTTTTTTTTTTTTTGCCTAATGGATCCTGCGTGTTAGAATACCACATGCAATTACTCATATCATGTTTATATTGTTAATGCGGACGTGTACTTCCGACTTATTACTATTTGATGGAGCTCTCTGTTCTGCGGTGGATGAAAGCGCTCACGTTGTTAATGGTAATGATTTGTCAAATTAAGACTGGTAGGTTTGGCCCAAGGACTTAGTAAAGACAATCATTACATCAATCAGCCTCCAAAGAGCCGTACGAGCCTGGTGTAATTGCTCTAGGTTGCTGACTTGCTGATTGCTATGGTAACAGGAGATAAAACAATCATGTGATCATCTGCTATCATGGCCGTGATGGAGACTTGAGCGTGTGACATGGCACCAATGAACTTGCACCAAGGACACTGGTGTAACGTGTACATAGGTTGATTGTACAGCGCCCTCTTGTGACAATCAGCCTTTCCATATATTTGTGGTTTTAGTCCGTTTTGTGTCAGTTGCACAGTACTGGTACATTAGGCCTATCCCAAGCTGTGGGATTTACTGTAACAAACAAGGAACAGACTGTGGAATAGTGGTTGCATTAAAAAACAAAGCTTCAACAAAATTGTTCCTTGGTTGCCTGTCATTTTTTTGGTAAATTTGGTAAATTTTGGTTAAAGGTCAACACTTTCAGATGAGTTTGCTTTGAGAATGTCAATGATAAAAAGTAATGTACCATAGCCAGATGTATTTTGTCTTAACATGTAACATGTGTACAATGTAAATTTTTAATATTGGGGCTGGGTGACATGGGAATTTGTACAGCAGGCCTCTACACACAGTGCACAATTGTTCCACTCGATTAACTCGCCAAAATTGGATCAAATCGGACCCTTCAGAGAGAAAATCGTGGGGGGAAAAAGTTTGCACGTGAAGGACAGTTACAATTCTAATGTACGGACATCCTGGGAGGAATCTGTAATTGCACGCTGACAAGACGACTAAATGTCATGCGTGAAATGTGATAAGAGTCCTACGTGCGTGAATTGTTAACATACCTGAATAGCTGACCAAGAGGTAACCAAGTTTCTATGTCTCTGAAAATGGGGCCTAATCAGTAGCAACAAGCAATTAACCAAAATACCTGACCGAGTTCAACAGGCTGATGACATTGAAATAGGTCAACTCGAAAGTTGTAGATTATTGTCTGCATTTATAACAGTAACATGTGTTATACCGCGGTGGTATTACTTGTGGATTTTGAAATTTCATTGGTGGAGAATTATTCACATTATGATTTATGGTATGTACTGCAAATATTCATGTATAAGGACCCGATGCATTCTGTGGAGTACACTGTGTACATGTACATCATCTTGTGATATCCGGGTACATCACCTGTATAATCAGTCTCAAAGACTTAAGAACATTTTCGTCCCCACTGCTTTGTACAGTACAATGTACAATAAAACTAGCATTCCCCTGGACACAAAGTAGGTGATGTTTGTGTGGGCATGTTTATGGTGTAAATCGAGGACACACATGTGAACCATCATCGATGAATTGAGGACTGGAGTCAAATCGAGGACAACCTTGATTAGAAAACGTGTACAAAACCAATGGGAGCTGTTGCAAAAAGTTGAGTATAAATTAACGAATGAGAAAGAGGAACAACATGAAATCCTTAATTTACACCATAAACAAATGTGTGTGGATGTGGGTGCTCTAACAATACTCTTTGTGGACCTGTGAACAAAAGAGGTCCACAGGATGCAGGAAACGTGAGCGCTTTGTGGACTTGCACACGTCCACACTAGGTTTCCCCCTCTCTGGAAGACAGGTTTAGAGGCATTTGTTGGGTCAGGTTTATCCGTCGCAAAATAAAGAGGAGCACCCGAAGAAATCGTGATAAAAATTCGGGTTGAAAGAGTGTTCACAGTCGGAGTAAAAAGAGTTTTTTCTCTGGTTTTTCTCAACTACACGAATTCAAAGGAATGTCCACAGTATACTGGGTACATGTAAGCAATTTTGCCACATTTTTCATCATCAACGTTGGAATGTTTTCATAGAGATAATGTTGTAATATTTCACTATTCAAAGTGTCCATGAAACAAATTTGCCAAAAAAGCAAAGCAAAACAAATTTTTTTTTTTTCAAGTGCCAACCGTGACTTCAGAGGACAGTGAAATCGGAGCATAGGACCTGCATCCACTGGATACCTTTCCATTAACCCTTGCACCTTGCGCTTCCGCACACTCCTTTAGGCCTTTTACCAAAAATGTGACACACAGACAGACAGCGTAGGTTAGATCTCTTAATATAGGGTGTACATGTACAATTTGAATGATTGATGCGTATCTTTGGTTGCACTACTAAGTGTATGTCACATTTTCAATTGTCATAACTCAATAAGCAGCAATCAGGGATGTAAATTATCCAGCAATTACCTGATTTCAGATTTTTAAAAATTGTAAATCAGCACCATGCATACCATACGTATAAATTTCATATACACTTCAAATTTCATGCAAAATGTCATACATGTACCAATCCCTGACCAATTCATGGTGCACCAAACAATGAACATGGTCAAACAGCCGTTGTATTGTAACAGATTGCAGACGCAATCAATGATATACGTGTATTTCATTTCCCACCCCCCCCCAATTATTCCTCCGCCTTGAATGTTTGCTTGTTGCTTATAGTTGTCTGATAGGCGACAAAAAGGGAAATCAATACCCAGCAGCAAGCTGTATTTGTTTTGTATTAGTTTTTAATTATATTCACGTTGCTTCCGTTTGGCATTGACTGTCAGGCTGGCCCAAGGATGCGGGCTGTATCGTGGGCCGTATTATAAATTGCTAATTACTTAAGAGTCTGTTAAATAATTGGTTGTTTTTATATACCTGTACAGACAGTGTATTCATGGATTCAATTAACATGATGCATCATTGGATTACTTGAACCTGACTGTATACTTACAAATTGATGACTGTGGGCATTTAATGCACTATGCTTGTAGCGTGTACATGTACATGTACATTGTTTTCAAGATCTAATGAAACTTTTTTTGTCAATTATATTTGTAACCAAATCAGGCTTTTGTTTCACATGGGACGTGATGGGGCAATAATGGATAATTTTAATCTTAGTTTTCACATGAAAATCATTACATCCCTTTAAAAGCACATTCCTTTAAAATATCGGTACATTATACATAATGGGCAATTCTTTGGTAACGGAATTACGCCCATTTGTCACTTTGTCAAGGATTATTCTTTCCAAAGAAAATATGTTCTATGCTAGGCAACTAATCTAAACATGGAAAGGGAGCCAAGACCCAATAGAATTGATTGACCGCTAAAAAAAAAAAATCCCACAAGATTACCCCTTAAGGGGCGGAGCTTAATATCGGTAACGGAATTACGGACGGAGGACAAGCATATTTGATTTCTCGCATAAATTAATAAAACTCTCTGAAGTTTTGAAATTTTGAAATTGGACACTACCTGTTACTTGTAGAGTTCAGGGTTGTTGTTAACTACAATGCAGAACAAAGTTGAAAAATTAATCACTCTTTTCATAATTTGCATTTTAATCACGGTAACGGAATTTTGCTGGGCGGTAACGGAATTACGCCATAGGTTTACATGTAATGGGTAAATGCAATACATTAACATTGAATTCAACATAAACTCATCACAATACAAATGTTAGAAGTTTATAAAATGGCACAAGGGGAAAGCTAAGTGAAAATTAGCAGATCAAAATGTAAATGTAGGCCTAAACATGTTTGGGCTTTATTTTTTAGGTCAAAGGTCAAGGTCAAATGAAAGCAGTCTGGTGATGGCTGCATTGCTGGTTAGCAATGTATATTTTTTTTACCGAAAATTGAATGTTACTATGAACAATTGTTTTATCGTATTTCACTAGTTTATCGTGCAAAATATAATAAAACTGTACTGGTTGGCATCTCTGAGCAAGGGAAAATGTAAAATTATGTCAAGTAGCAGTACAAGTACAGTCTGGTACTCAACTTTCATACTTGTTGTGGAATATATTTTCTGTGGGTAACAGACAATAACTTTGGCAACACATTTCTATAGTAAATGTACATCATTGGCTTTTGCTGTAATTTTCAGAAATGAACTATTTGAGGGGTTGGTATAATAGATCAAATATTATTACACTGACACGTTTGAAGTTTTGTTTTCGAAAATGCTGGAAAGACCAAGAAAAACAAAAATGTTCAAGTAGACTGGTTCCTTGACTCCACTAAAGATAAAATGGATCAATTTACAGATGCCGGAAAATTGTAAGGTAAGGGAACCAGTCTAGCTGGCCTTCACCCGTTCATGAACATGATGAACATGTAACCAATAGCAAACAAAATTTGGACTGGAAAATGTGTAAAGTTGGAGCAGTAGTTGAAAAATAGTTAGGTTTTTCCAACGGTGGTCGGCCGACCACCGTTGGAAATGTATACAAAAATACCATTTTCTTGAAAATGACTTCACACCAGGTGCCATAATTTTACAGGATGCTTTAGACTGTCATTTACCAACATCCTAGTAAGGTATTTCGTAAAAACTTGGTAGGTTACAAGGTTACATGCAAATCTCCTATTCAATATGTCATGTACATAATCTGGAGGAAATGTGCATACTTTGTGCATGCGTAATTCCGTTACCGTAATTCCGTTACCGTTTCGTAATTCCGTTACCACTTGGAAAAATGCCAAGAAATTACTATTTTAAAGTTTTTATTTTTCATTTATGTTTATAGTAGGGTCTTTTCTCAACATACATGATTTGAAGAAAAAAAACAAGAAAATTTGTAAAATAAGTAACTTTTGCCATGTTTTCGGTAACGGAATTACGTGCTAATTTTGACATTTTTAAATGAAGGCCTACACTATATATACATATATATATTTATCCAATGAAATTGTCTTCTATCACAATTCACAGTGCTCGATACATCTCTGTAGAGCTATAACCAAAGTTTGTTTAACTCATATTCTGAATTTATTGCATATATATATTTATATATAGATTTTTTTTTAATGACCCTGAGTAATGTTAGTAACTTGTAACATTATAAAATAAATCAAACTTTTTCCCTGTAATTCAGAAAGTAATACATATACAAAATTTTCTTTTTTTACCAAATCTGAACGTTTTTAATCATAAGTTGCCAAAATCACTGTTTTTACCAGAAATATTTTTTTTTTTAAATTTCGTTTTTTGAACTGAATTCCCCATTTAATTGAGGTCTGGAAAAGGTACAAAAAAGGTTTAATATGTAAATATTTATTTTTGACATTTTTTCCTCTCCCATGGAGAATTGCCCATAATTTGTAAATGACTCCATATGCAGGCAGCCAAGCTGAAATTTTATATTGCCTACACGTAGTCTGCACTTCTTTTTGAGCCAAAAGTTACCTTCAATTTCCCAGCAGTGTGTCATTACCGAATTTAAAAACTCATTCTGGACAGATGTTCAGGACTTTTTTAAAATTAAAAATATAATGTCTTACATATGCATCATCATATATTAAACATCTGCAGACAGTGAAGGTTGGGGCTTTACTACAGGGTGAGTAAAAAAAACCGGAACCCAAACCCCCAAAATTATATTTCATATTTAAAATAATATGTAGCACGAAACATAAAAATGACTCTAAAGCCAATTTCATAAGCTACTTTTATATGAAAAATTACTGCAATTGCCCAAGCCGTTCAAGGAATATCACCATTTAAACACAATGACCCTAAAACCTCTTTCTTCTAAAAATATGATTTCAAGAATCGTTGTCACATTGTCTTCAAACATCACCAGCGATAAAACCTCAGTCAAAAGTTAAAAATAATCAACAAAGTCCTTTTGAAGCCCAGTCTTTAAAAAAAAATTGATTTCATAAATCATATTGTTTGCCTAACCAGGGATGTTAATAAAGATATTGTGTACTACAGTTGTTGACAGTTGTTGAAACCAGTATTCTGTGTCATTGTCTTTGTTGTTTCAAACAGTCAGAATACAAAATAAACTGCTTTCTTTTTGACGAAACGGCTTTTAGAGTCATTGCATTTAAATGATGATATTCTTTTAACGGATTGAGCAATTACAGTATTTTTTTCATCTAAAAGTAGCTTATGAAATTGGCTTTCCAGTCATTATTATGTTTGGTGCTACATATTTTTAAAGTATGAAATACATTTTGTTGGGTTTGGGTTTCGCTTTTTTTGACTCACCCTGTACAGCTGTAGGGTAGAAAATAAAAAAAACATCCACATGTACCGGTATGTCCAACCCATGTGCAAAAGTTATATCACCGGTACACTATACTTACATGTAAGTGCGAATGAAACATATACATGTACATGTATCCGTGTATGCCTTGTCAACCTGCGTTCCATTGGACCCCACGTTCTGCTCACAACGAACCCTTGTTAATTTCAAGCACGGTTGAGGTAGATGCACGTACATGTAGCTCGAAAATGCCTATTGAGGTTATTGAGGCCATTAATTCCACTTAAGTTTCTTTGCTTGCTCTCTTTTCCAGTCTGCAGCAGAGAAGTTTCAGAAGGAGTTGTGTTGGTGTATACAGCAAACTAGGGTGGGACTGGCCAACATCAAACCATCATCCAAGGAGGCTAAACCTCAAGGTAACTGTACATGTTATGCATCGGTTCCCCCCCCCCCCCCAAGACGTGGGGATTGTCACTTTTGAAGTCACAAAATCCCCACCCCTTGGCCAAAATTTAAGTGAAAATCCCTGACCTACATACCTGAGACGGACTAGTGATTGCCTTTCTATGTAGTACGCCAATGGTAACAACGTTTTTTAGTGACCAAATTCTCCACCTTGCGGCATGAAAAACGTGACCAAACCCTGGGGCATTTAAAGGTGCATAAAGGTCTTGCTCTATACTGTAGAGCTTTCCTTCAAACAGAACGTTAAATCAACCTTTTTGTTTGTACCGTATATCACAACTGAAATTTGCAATATGAAAAGATGTGAAAGCCCAAGTAATAAGCTTTCTTTTTATAGTAAAAAGTATCATTCAAATCACTCATGTTCTATTCCAGTTACGGAATTTTGAACACAAACAGAGTTTTGAAATTTTGTCCAAGGCATCACATTTAAGGTGCGTGATATTTCAGTAGAATTAAAGTGTAAAGTATCATGAAAACAATATCAGAGTAATACCATAAGTCTCCGGGGTAGCCAAGTAGAAGGCAGGGCAGGGTTATAAACTCTTGACATTATAAAGCATGTTGTCTTAACAGTGGAAGCAGAAAGTGTTTAAGGTACATGATAAGAGCCAGTTATCATGGTTTAATATGAGATTGTTCTGATGTGGGTTGTTTTGATATGTGAGTTTGCTGAAATATCACTTACTTTTATTGTGATCCATGGACAAAATTCTAAAAGTGTGTCTGTGTTGGCTGTGGTGAAACAAAGATACTTGACAAAATTTCATCCCTCTATATTTCCTCTTTCTATGCTAAAAAATTATGCTGTACTGTTCTCTCATTTCGTTCTTATGCTTAACTTGGCAAATCCAGCAAAGAGCTTACGTGTATAATCTCGCATGCATATGTAGCAATCTTACTGAAGAACTCAGGATAGGGGGCTTATTAGTTTCCCTGCCAGTTCTCCCGCTTTGTGCCGCATGGGCCAGCTTTTCACCCCTCCTTTAATTAGTCTTCTCTCCTTGGATGATCCCCTGCGTCCTCTATTTCCAGCCTCGGTGGGATGAGCATTCACTTGGAAAGGCCACAGCCTGCAAATCAGAGATGACTCAAATTAATGTGCAGTACTCTGGTCTGCAGTCTCTTTATGGGTTTTTTTTATAGGGAGTAGAGAGGCTGGGACACCTTGCAAAATGCACCTTATCCAAGTTGTAGAAATTCCTACCATGAATTGTTGTGTTGTGAAAATGCAACATTAATTATTAAAAAACCCTTTTTTGACAATTTTTTCACCTTATTTTTTTTCACCCTTTTCATGTACCTAATTGAAACAGGAGTTTTCCTTTTTCCTAAAAATAAAGGACTCAGTGCATAAGTACCCCCTCAACGGTTAAAATTGGAGAGTTTTGGGGCAGACCACTTGGAAGAACCGTTGAACTCATTGTTGAAACGAACTTGTCGTGCCTACTTCGTGCTATATGCATGCGGACCAGTACGCGCATGCAATGTGTTCTGCACCTGCAGCTTTTCAATTTGCCAAAAAGCGCCATCTACTGTTTGTGCAGGGAGTCTGCAGGGGCTCTAATAAAATAAACAACAGCATCAACGACAACGACGACAACAACAACAACAACAACAACAACAACAACAACAACAACAACAACAACAACATTATTAAACAGATGCTGTGCAAGAAAACTTTAAAAAGTGTAAAGGTGTTGTCAATCTGTTGATACAATAATCAAGCCTTCTTGTTATTATTTGGCAATCACATTTTGTTTTTTTAATCAGATTTCCTTTTCTTGACGTTTTCATTGCACTCAACCTTTGAACCACTTGTTTTGTGTGTGTGCGTGGGGAGATCTTGTGCTGACTTGCATGACTTGTGTGCGATTTTTAATCAGGCTCTGCCACCAAATTGATCTTCACAAGGTTGAGGAGTTGATTTCGATGTTTGTGCGGAATAGCTCTAGTCAGTAAAATACATGTACAAGGGATGGCACGCCTGAGTACGGCTTCCAAAGAACTCATCCCAGTCGCAATGTACCAATCAATTTTGAGAAAACTGTGGTCATGCGTGAAAAGCACTTATTTGCCAAGGTTGTTGGCATTGCAGGCAGATACCGGTAGACTCCTGTCTCTCCTCACTGCTCACTAATGCATCAGTGTTGATGAATTCATCTATTATTAAAGTTACATTTCCTGACATTATGTGGTTGAGCTAGAGAGGCCTTGTATCTGGGTTCAGATTAAATGTGTGCAAGGCTTCCCACAGCTCATAACCTTGATGTCCCGTACATGCTGTAGATAGTGTATTATACAGTATGCATATACAGACATTAAAGTTGCAAACCCCGTGCTCTTTAATTTTTTTTTTTTATATTTACAAATATTCAATTTTGTTTTGTTTTGTTAGCTGAGTTATTGTCGGGTAGCCAATAATTTAAATTTAGTGAAGATACAATTCAGTAGCTAAGCGTCTGTGGATTTTTGTTTGTTCGATGTCTGATTCAAAAGTGCATAACTGTTATATAGCTCGGAAAATAGTAGTTTAAAAACAGATCTATTTTTGAAGGCAAAAGACATCTTTAAAGGAATTGATTGAGGAGGGGGTGGAGAGTTGCAGTACAGTGTACAGTGTACTCCCTGAAAATATACATTGCCTCACCCCTACCCCCTACACAAGGTCCCTCCAAGTGGTCTCCCCCAACTCTCCCTTTTAAACATTGAGGGGGTACTTATCCATGGAGTCTACATTTGTGAATGCCTGGCACAAGTTGCCTTGAGCAAGAAGATAAAAGGCAACAATTTCAAGAACAATATAAACAAGCAGTTCACGTTATGAGAAAAAGATGATGCAAGCACTGATGTAAGCTTCATTATCAAGTACGTCAACGTGTATCGTAAGTTTGAAAAAGTTGATCCTATCTTATTGAGACTTTTGTTGTCATCAGTGTTTGTAAATAGTCCAGGCTCACCACTAAGTGATGGAGGAACTTAAAAGTAGGATATAAACATCCACACAACTATCCTTTCAAAACTGGGCTTTTGTATGAAGCCCGGTAAGGGACAGGGTGGAAATTTTTTTTGGCATTTCCTAATTCGTTCGCACAAATTACTATTTCGTTCCCACGAATTCCTAATTCGTTCGCACGAATTGCTATTTCGTTTGCACGAATTCCTAATTCGTTCGCACAAATTACTAATTCGTGGAAACGAATTAGTAATTCGTTTGAACGAATTAGTAATTCGTTCGCACGAATTCCTATTCGTAATTCGTGGGAACGAATTAGTAATTCGTGCGAACGAATTACTGGAGTTTACTAATTCGTGGGAACGAATTAGTAATTCGTGCGAACGAATTACTGGAGTTTGCTAATTCGTGGGAACGAATTAGTAATTCGTTCGCACGAATCACTAATTCGTGCGAACCAATTACTAATTCGTTCCCACGAATTAGTAATTTGTGCGAACGAATTAGTAATTCGTGCGAACGAATTAGGAAATGCCAAAAAAAATTCCACCCTGTCCCTTCCCGGGCTTCACACTCTTGTGTTATTCCTGTATTATGCGTGCGAGAACGAATTTCGGGGCCCTCTTTTGCCACCCCATAAATTCAAACTGTTTGGATGCTAGTTGTGATTTCATTCGTAAAGAATTCGCCTTTTGAGGACGTTGAAGAAACCACTTTTTTTGCATTGGTGATTGGTCACCGCTGTACCCGAGACACACAACGGGTATATCGTACACTGAGAACGACACGAAAAATGTATTCGTATTCCGTCATGTCCGATTTTTTTGGTCTTTTCTCGGGAATGGTAAGACTTTAGGTTGGTTTCCTTTCAACCAGATGTTTGAAATAGGATAAGCAAACAATATACCTTTATCAATTGGTTTTGACTGTTAGGCTCTTTGAGTGACAATCTGTATAAATGAGTTGTGGTTTTCTCCACACAGCTGAAGAAGCTCACAAGCTGCTACGTGTCCTGACGTCCACCAAAGCACCCATGGCTAAGAAGAGACAGGTGATGAGGGCCACGTTTGGAGACTACAGGAGCAAGATGCAGCAAGAAGAGAGGAAACATAAAGCAGGTACAGATGCAGGACATGAAGTCCTGCAGGGGTTAACTTGACATTTGGGCGTGATGAGTTCCAGGTTGAAATACATGTAAGGTATAGCCAGCGTGGGACCACAAGTCTTCACAAGTTAATCAACGCACAAGGGAACTGTGAAAAAGATATTCCCTTGTTATTGTACGTTCCATATTACTTGTGACTGGACTTGGGACAGGAGTTGTGAATTGATTTGTGATTTACAATGTACTTGTGACGGGACGTGTGATACACATTTGATCCATCGCAAGTACCTCGATAACTACACTGGGTATAAGTAGAGGTTTCAGTTTAGGAAGGGTTTTCTTACTGCAGAATGCAACAGGAGGAGAAGAAACAAGAGTCAGATATACAGTGTAGACACGAACACTTGAAGAGGTTTAATTGTTGGGGCTTGCTGTAGGGTATGAGGTCAGGTTCAGTTTGATGTGGGAGTGGTAGTTAATGTTTGGATTGGGAATTAAAGGAGCGACATGTACATGTAGATGGGACAGGATGAAAATATACATAAAGCACACAAAGGTGTAGGACATGAACGCTTGCACAGATTAAAGTTGCAGTTGGCTACTGGTTTAAGTTTGGTTTTTGATGGTCCCAGAGGGCCAGCCTATTGTCCTCTTTGTACCTGACTGACTCACTGACAGTTTCACTGACTGACACTCTCTCTTGTGAGCTTCCAAGTGCTATCATACAGGATTACCCCAATGAATGGGCTAACTCCAGCCCATTGTGTAGATCAGACTTCAAGAGAATAGCCATTCTGAATCGGTTGAAAAGAATTTTTTGTACTCCTTGGCCAGCTTTCCTAGCCTTGCCTAGTCTTGGGTTGGACTTTGGATAAAGCAAAATACAACAAAGAGAAAAGAGACATAAAATAAAGTACATGTAGGTTCATATTGAAAACGTAAGGCTTGGTTTAGTGGATGGTTGGAGATGGATATGGCTCCAGTAGTTATGTCTGATTCTGTGTGGGAATTAAGATGGTACTTTTTGGTATACTCACAAGGACACAGTGCCGGGTACATTTTCATCTGAATATGCACAAACCTGTAGCATGTTTGCAGGGGGAACGCATTTATATGCAAGCATGGGGTCACAGAAGCAGTGTCTTTTAAGTATCCTGTACATGTATCTCTTGCTCATTTTCTGCATCGAGGGGACATGTGAACAGAATGAATAGGCTTGGAATGCTAGGACCTCAAGTACATGTAGCATCGAGTACAACATGATTTCTGATGTTGCATGCTAGAAAAGTTTGGTTCAATAATTACATGTACCCTGTTTTTTTCTTGTAGATATGAGTAAACGGATGTGTCTGGAGCCGGTTAGCCCCAGTAAACAATGCAGCAGTACATTCTATCGGATGTCCAACTCTGCCAGTGCAGTTCCATCATCAAAGATACTATCTACCAGCAGTGACCTCCCAGGTGAAGCAGGCCCTTCAGGTCATGACCCCAGGTCATCGGGTCTTGGTTTGGGGTCGATGAACTATAATCAGCTTGAGGGTGAAGAGGGTGACGTATCAATGCAAGAACTGGAGAAAAGCACCGAGGGCATGCACATTTTAAATCTTGCACAGGAGAAGACTGAAAGTAAGTCTATGGACCGTGACAAGGCCTGTCAAAATGACACGACTAGGCAGTTAGTTGGGAGTGAGCAGAAATGTTTAAATCAGGATGGAGGGTCTGAAACAAAGATCGAGGAATGCCCCAACCCGCCCTTGAATCTAAAGAGCGAGAATCAACCCTTCTCGTTCAACTTTGACATCAGTGACAAGGATCTTGACCGGAACGACACCAGGCTACGGGGCTCAAAAAAGAACATTGAGGGCTCCCTGAGCGAAAACAGCACCCCAGAGAAAGGTCCAAGTGGTGGACGTAAGAAATCAGGCAGTCGGAGGAGGAATCGAGGCAAGAAGAAACAACAGTCAGTCATACGAGACAAGGAAGCGACAGTGGCCGTGAACCAGGCTGCCATCGTGGACAATCAGACCACCGATGCGGTGACTGACAAGCAAGACACGGTCGCCGACAATCAAAAAATTCAGTTGGAGGCTGATGGCGAGTTCAGGTTTAACTTTCCTGAGCCGGTCGAGCAAGCTGTCACTCCGTGATGGTTTTGACATCCACTTGGCAAAGTATTCATTGACGGATGAACCATTTGTAGAAGCTTGATGTATAGAGCAAGTCACCGACTATAAACAGCGGATCTATTTATTCAAAGAGCGATTATACCCTAGCCTGAACAGTTTCTTTGAAGCTACCCCCATTCCATCCCTGGTTGCTGAGCGTGCTTTAAAAGAGTGCAGTTATTTAGCAGGAGATCAGAAGGTATAGAACGCAATGAATTGGCTGCGGTACACATTAACTGTTGGTAATTTGGAAAAGGTATAGTAATTGCTTAATAATGTCCTAGTATCAATACTTTCTCCCACATACATGTAATTGTATTAAAAAATTTAAAATCCTCATTCAAAGTAGCTGTGACTTTCTTTTAAAGCTAGAAGGGGTTTGAGAAATGTCTTCTCTTAGACTTTGTCTACTGAGGGCGCTATTTACACTTACAGGTAGCAACCGCAGAGAAAGTTCCCAAAAATTAGCATGTGCTGTATTCCTGACTGACTATATTGAGGCTGTGTTTAATCTCTAAATTTGAAATAACAAGTAGATGTAATATCATGAAACCTAATGTAAACTGTGATGGTTTCGACCAACCATTATCAATCTTAGTATGGAGCAATGTTGGGCAAGGATCACTCAGTTAATTGTTAGTGGTTGATTTGTGACGTAACTTACACCTGCTCAATAATAGCAATGCGCCAAAGCCTCTAGTCAAAACCTCTTGGTCCTGGCTTCCTGTTGTGCTTTATGATGCGTGCGGCTGTTAGTAACTAGTGTAGCCTTGGTCAATGCTCTCGTCGTTATTCGTCCCGTACGCGGTCAATCATCGGCATATATCCTCACGCGCTATGCACATGCATGTAAAAATACAGCGCGAACAGCGACCTCATGCGGCCACTATTTTTTTATGCAAATCAGTTGGGGACGATCTCGAGCCTTGGTTCAATCGTCGGCAAAAGCTTATGTTTTTCTTTATTTTGCGCTGGATTTCTAGCGCACGACCTCGTATGCGAATACAGATAAGTGTAGGCGGGGCTAATATGTGGAGTGTCCAATCACACCTTGGTAAATCCGGACGTCATCAAATTATTTGCAGCTATTCTCCTTTTGCGGACGTGACAGGAACCACAGTTTTTGTGCATTTGTGCCGTGTGCAGAGACACACAACGTGTACGTGTATGGATTATGTACGGTGCCACGTTTCACTATGCAAGTTTCCACGCAACGATCGACTAATAAGAAAACGACATTTAAGGTCAGCTTAAGCTATTAACATAATGAGCACCACCCCCAAAACCTCACATGGACGATTGAACCAAGGCTCTTGATCGTCCCCAACTGATTTGCATATAAAAATAGTGGCCGCGTGAGGTCGCTGTTCGCGCTGTATTTTTACATGCATGTGCATAGCACTTGAGGATATACATGTACATGTATGCCGACGATTGACTGCGTACGGGACGAATAACGACGAGAGCATTGACCAAGGCTTTAACTAGTGATGCAACCGTGCCCCATACATCGGTTCCATAGTTGACTAGAGTAGCCCAACCCTCCTGCTTCAAGTGAAGTTAGTTGAACTATGGTTAACTGTCGTCCTCGCTTCAACTGCTCTTGGTTGATTGTTGATCTTGATTAAACTTGCTCTTCAGTGGTGTCTCAAGGCTAACGCTACTCAATGATCCATGCAGCCTTCATCTGTTTCTTTGTCTGTCCACATTTGTGTCTGGGGCAATTTGCTTGCTTGCACCTGGCACCCTTTTCAAAGACGTTGGCTATGGTGACTACTGATCTTTTTCACATAACTTGGTGAAGGAAATGCAAAGCATTGTAAGAAGCTTATTGTCATGATCAATGTGTGTAGACTTTGTTTGAATGCATCATGTGTTCTCCACAGTCCCAGTTTTGTCCATCCAATGAGAGTTCAGAGAAATTGAGAGCTCACAAGCAAATTTGAATAGATAGCCTATGAGCAACTGCAACAGAAAACAGGTTGCTGATTGGCTGTCTAGAGACCAGTGATATGTCTCATTCTAAAAGCTATGGACGTCTTGCATGAGTACCCTCTCAACGTTTACAAAGGAGAGCCTCCTATGTTTACAATTGAACACATTGCCGATACACCGCGGGTTTACGTACATTCAGATTAAAAGAGTTGTGCTTGCGTTGTGCCATGCTTGCACGAACTGGTACGTGCACCGGGTGTTCCTTTCACTTAGGTTTTTGAAAGTTGTCTCAAGGTGCCTATTGCTCATACACAGAGTCCATAGACCTCCCCAACAGGGGGAGGTTGGTGTATTTGTTTCCACGCATTTACATCTTGGCATTTACTATTACTTATTGGCAGTACAGCCATTGATGAGTAGAGTTGAGGAAGCTATTCTGTCAAAATTTGGACTTCCTGGACTTTCCCAATGTTAGCATGTTCCCAGAAAAGGCTGCTTGCATCATTGCTCATGGGCGCCATTTTGTGTCCTGATTCAGGCATTCCATCGACGCTACTCAAAGGCTGGATGTAGCGCCCTAAACACTTATTAATTCTACTTTCAACAATTGTTTGGCAAGCGTTTCTAATCATGTCTAATTTTGATTTGATATTACATGTACTGGCCATGTCAGACGTGTTTGCAGAATGGCCTGTTGCAGTCATGTGTTGCGAACTTTCACCAGGGAAAAGCAAATCACTCTTTTTCTTCACTGCGTCGCTATTTTTGTTTTAACTATGGTTGCCTTTCAACATATAAACCTTGCACTTACAATAATGGAGAACAAAGACATTTAGATGGCTGTTGAGGATGCAAGCAACGGACAGGCAGGCATCACAGATGACATGGTCCATAGAGAATAGATCTGAGACAAAATAATGACGTAATGCTTTATTGTAAACAAAGCGTGTTAAATGTCTCAGATCGATTGAATACCTCAAAAGTTTTTGTTTTGTACAGCTTGTATTAGAGTTACATTAATGGATCGGCATTCCTGTTTCTTAATTTTGTTCATGACAAAATCTTTTGAAGTTGTGTTGATTTGTGAGAGTCGAGTACAGAATCTTTTGCCTTATTCTGAGTTCCATTTTCTGAGTGCTGAAGTTTGACAGGTAGAACTTTGAAGTCCATAGCAGACTGGTTTATTTCCAATTGTAAGTAAAGTCACACATGCTCAACGTTTCTACTATGCTAATTAAATATGAGCCCTCTTGCATATAGAAGTTGTTCAATTATTGGTCAATTTAATACAAAACATTTATCATGTGTTAAGGTCAAGAGTAATTGTTTCAAATTAATAATGTAATTATTGTATAAAGACAATATGCAAGTATTTATAACGATACATGTACATGTACGTGTACCTAGTCAGTAGTGAAAAGTTAAAACAAAGTGTAGGCTTTCAGATTTGCACAGCACCTCTCCAAATTGGGATGAAAAGTGCATCCTCACTGCACATTTTTATAGAACATGGAAAGGATGTCCCTCGAATTTGTCCCCTTTAATTATGGGGTTGTTAAATAAATAAAGTATCTTCAGTTTTAATGGCAGAAATGTGATTCCTGAATTTCTTCGCATGCCTTTTAAGTCAAATTGGGCATCTTTGTTGGCATTTAAAAGCTCAGGAATAGTGGATGGTTCTGGACAAACATTAAGGTTATGTAAACAACAACCAAATACTCCCCCCCTCAAAAAAAACCCCAAATAAATAGTGCTCAATTTGTTGTAGTCGCCACTTTTGACTTTACTGACATTTTGCATCAAATTTGTGAAAGTGAATTCATTAGTAAAGTTCCTAACTACATTCCTAGAAAGACAACAAGTTGCTGGTTATTTATTGCTGTGTAGTTGTTAGCCTATTTCGCTCCACTTAAATGATTGTGTCGGGCATTTTCAGAGCAAGAAAGTGCCCCTTTTTGACCCGACGTTGTCATTACATGTACCAATGCTGACACTTCTGAATAACGCTATACAGAAATCAGCAGCAGCAAACTGTAATACCGGTATACCCCATTTTAGAAAAGCAAGCAAGCGCATTTCATTAAATCAGGTGGTTACTGTTTTTTGGTAATTTTCTCTGACTTGAGTCAATTTTTTTCAATGGGGAGCGCCAATAAAATCCTAAAATCATTCACACTTTATTAACTACAAATGCACCCTTGTCACGACCATTTCTTTAGGGGGAGACCGTTCGCATGTACATCACAATCCTTCTTTTTGCCATATTGCAATGTCTTTTTACGGAATTTATTTTGGGGGGCTAGACAAATTTTTTTTTAGCCCCCCCCCCCGTAGAACCGCGCCTGCTCGTGGGTACGTTTGTGTGTGCCAGGGTGATCTGATACACCGTGCCCTCTGGAGACGTGTGCACAATAGGGAACAAAAGATACGTCTCCACAGGGCAATTTCTATGGATGAATATGTCTCCACAAGGTTTTCACGAAATAGATATATGGATTTTACTCAAAAACCAGGAATTTCCAAGCTATGTTGATCCGTCGCAAATGGAAGAGTTTTAGGAAAGGGATATTAAGTCCAAATTTCAGCCAAGAAAATTAATTCTGGTTAAAATAAGAGCATTTTTAAACATAACTTTCAAAATCGAAAAATTTAGTACACGAGAACAAAGGAATGTCTCCACAAGGATACAAATTCCTATCAGTCACTTTGTGGACGGTGAACAAAATTAAAGATGTCGACATAATGCAGGTTGTGTTGACGTTATGTGGACTAAGCCGTGTCCACATAACGTTTTGCCCTCTCTGGAAAACAGGTTTATTAGAGGCATTTTCGGGTTAGGGTTATCCGTCGCAGAATGAAGAGAAACATTCAAGGAAATCAAAAAAAAAAACGGGGTTAGAGAGGAGTTTTTGTAAGGGTTTGGGGGCTTAGTTTTTATATTCCTCGTTCATATCAGAACTCTCTATTCCATTTTGGGAAATGGTTACTGAAAACAAATGATCCGAAATTTTAGGGCCAGTTTTGCTAGGGGGCACATTTTATACAGGAGCGTATTTGTTATGACCAAAATATTTGTTTTCGGCCCACTATTTCACCCGGGCGGATTACTATTTCGCCCGGGCGGATTACTTAATCGCCCCGGGCGGATTGCAGTTTGAGCTGTTATTGAGCTCAAAACAGCTCAAATTAACCACATTTTGGAATTACATTAACATGAATTTGCTAGTATTTCAGGAGCATCTTAGGGTGCTCAATATTAATTTTGTAAAAACTTGTGTTGATGGGTTATGGGGCTGTTAATCTCACTTTTTCAAGTTGGGGGGGGGGGGATGATTTGGACAATTTTGTATTATTCTCCGCAAGGCTTGTATTCAAAACGGTTCATATCATAAACTTGAAACTTGGACTTAACATCCTTACACTGAGTAGTACAATTGCCGTGACGTCATTGTGACGACATCAGGTATTACAAT
The DNA here is from genome assembly GCF_015706575.1 of Patiria miniata. Taxonomy (NCBI): domain Eukaryota; kingdom Metazoa; phylum Echinodermata; class Asteroidea; order Valvatida; family Asterinidae; genus Patiria; species Patiria miniata. The sequence goes on from NW_024037067.1 coordinate 7,864,562, forward strand.
GACATGTTTTTTTATACGTGATTTTCGTTCATTTATAAATCATAAACTAAACGGAACAAAACAAATTATGTTAAAGTTGGTATATGCGTGCTTTTTCCAAAGTTCGAATTTCTTTTTTTTCAGGCCTTCATACAGTTTTAAAAAGGGAGTTTTAAATGGCGCGCTCCAGTCAGAAATTGTGCACACTATTCAGAACGAATTAGGAGTGTCCTACTCTTAATTCAGAAGTTCCATTTAATTAATTGTTTACTTGTCGTGGGCCGATTTTTGATGTCGTGCGATGTCTCATTGGAATGCGACAATGCGACGGCACGACGCGACTATGCGACGGCACGACGCGACAATGCGACGGCACGACGCGACTATGCGACGGCACGACGCGACAATGCCGTCGCATTGTCGCGTCGTGCCGTCGCATAGTCGCGTCGTGCCGTCGCATTGTCGCATTGTCGCATTTTATAGGGGCCTATCTTGAGTTTCGTTAAATGAGGGCGCGCTCGGCCTTGGTGTTTTTCTCCGCTTGCTAGCCTGAGCTGAGGCTCTGCTTCAATCATGGACGATATTTTACGTCAATGTGTTTAATAGGAAGGGGCGTAATCATACATGTCGCCACTACATTTTAAGTTAAGTGGAATGGAGTTTGTCCGCCACCATGCATTTAAGTTTTTATCAGACTTGTGTTTTCTTAAAAAGAAGTGGTTTTCTGGCTAGGAAAATAGCAAGGAAGAACCGGTTTTGTGCAAGCAAAATTCAGGGAACAATCTGTTGATAATAACTTGTTGGAAAGTTCCAAAGTCATTCCAAGAAAGTTGCCTCTGTGAATTAGGGTTTAAAACAAGGGAGGAGGATGGGATTTGCTATCAGCATCAGCAGGGCCGTTCCTCATTCCTTTCTTTTTATGGGATGTATGATAAAATTGGAGTACGAGGAGCTTTGCGAGCTGATGATTTTTTTTGAAAACATTGTATTCGCAACCAGCTAGGGAAGAATTTCCGTTTATTTAAGACTTAGAAGCACTGGTATGGAAACCTGTGCAAGTGTATGACTAAACTGCCTAGAGCGTATTTGTTAAGGTTTTTCTTCTTTTTTGGAAATTCAATACAATACGCATATAGGGAGTTAAATCAGTTCCACTGCTGGGTTGCGGTGATGGGTGGGTTACAACTTCTCAACACATACCTCGCCAGCGGGCCCATTAGATTGGTGATAACCCTTGTTTTAAACCCTAATTCACGGCGGCAACTTTCTTGGAATGACTTTGGAACTTTCCAACAAGTTATTAGTATCAACAGACGGTTCCCTGAATTTTGCTCGCACAAAACCGGTTCTTCCTTGCTATTTTCCTAGCCGGAAAACCACTTCTTTTTAAGAAAACACGAGTCTGATAAAAACTTTAATGCATGGTGGCGGCCAAACTCCATTCCATTTAACTTAAAATGTAGTGGCAACATGTATGATTACGCCCCTTCATATTAAACAAAAGTACATGAAGAATGAAGGCGCCACCTATTGCCAAGAAAGATACAGTAACGCGACGGGCGACGACGAATTCAAAAATTGGGTTAATTTGAGCTGTTTTGAGCTCAAAAACAGCTCAACATGTAATCCGCCCGCGCGGAATAATAAATCCGCCCGCGCGGAATAGTAATGAAGGCGCCACCTATTGCCAAGAAAGATACAGTCACGCGACGGGCGACGACACGACGCGACGGGCGACGGTACGACGCGACGGCACGACGCGACGGGCGACGGCACGACGCGACTGGCAATGTGTGCGTCGCCTCTACTTAGAAGCGCCGAGGTAACAGGCGACGGCACGACGCGACGGGCGACGGCACGACGCGACGGACGACGGCACGACGCGACGTATGACGGCACGACGCGACGTGTGAAGGTGCGTCGCTTCCTCATGCAGTGTACGTGCTTAGAAACGGTAATTTAAGAGGCGACGGCACGACGCGACGGGCGACAGCACGACGCGACACCACGACGCGACACCACGACGCGACGGGCGACGGCACGACGCGACGGACGACGGCACGACGCGACGGTACGACGCGACGGCACGACGCGAAAGCACGACGCGACGCAGATTTGGCGTCTATAGAACACCATACCCCCCCCCCCCACTTGAAAAAAGTGAGATTAACAGCCCCATTACCCAACGCCAGTTTTTACAAATACATGTATTTAGCACCCTAAAATGTTCCTAAAATAGTAGCAAATTCATCTTACATGTAATTCAAAAATTGGGTTAATTTGAGCTGTTTTGAGCTCAAAAACAGCTCAACATGTAATCCGCCCGCGCGGAATAATAAATCCGCCCGCGCGGAATAGTAATCCGCCCAGGCCAAATAATAATCCGCCCGGGCCAAATATAAATCCGCCCGGGCGAAATAGTGGGCCGTACATTTATGCTCGAGGGGGTACATTTATGCCCGCAAAAAGGGCACTTGGGTACAGCAGGGTTGGGGGATGTTTAGTTTTGACTGGACTCAGCAAACCTTTTTTTCACCTACCAACGTGGTGGCGCCCTTCCCCGTGGGCAGCAGCATCTCGAATTTTTGTTGCTCAACATCCGGAAGCTTCCGTCGAAATACATCGCCTGAAAATTGTGCTTAAGTTGTGGATTTCATCGATATTTCACTCGAAGGTGAGATATGCTAAAGCTAGGTTTTAAAACTCTAGAATTCACTCAATACTTAAAACTCCGCTTATCACTCTGTATTTGTGGCAAATCTAGTGAAAAAAATATTGCATCTCTCTTCAGATTGCAACCGATTGGAAATCAAGCGCATTGAAGTGTGCACTGATGATAGGAGTTGACGACGACACTGAAGCCGTAGAATAAATTCACCAATCTAAAAGTGGTAAGGTCGTTGGTTTTATGCATAACCAAACCAGGTTGGACTGATAATTTTTGTTTTAAATTCCTATTTTGAACTGGAGTTGTGGGAGTGTTATGTTTACCAATGATTTTTAAAATGCGTTTATGGACCGACTTATTGATTGAGATTTCGTATTGTATCCCAATCAGGCAAAGATGCCCGCCAATGACGATAACTGCACTGTTGAAATTTCTGCTGCTGGCGGATTTTTCACAGTGGTGATTAAGAGTTTGAAGCAGACTTACGCACTAATGCTTGGTGCTGGGGCATTGGTGATTTGTATGTGTGCTGTCTTTATAATCGCCTAGCTCCACTTCCAGCAGTGAGGCAGAATGCATGGCAACGTTCACGGGATCAGAAGAATGTTTACATCGTTCATGTTGTTTTTCGTGTAGTGCGGTAGTTTTGGCATTTATAAAAAAACCCGTAAATTAGCTAGAAGGCGTTAAACAACTTTTTTTTAGACAGAAAATTATCAGTTCACAGATCCTATTTTTTTTTAAACACAATCACTCGAATTTTGGAAAATTTCTAAATCCGTCGGTGATCATGCATTATCACAGACGAGCAAAGACCTGCCCTCAGTATAGTCGGACAACTTGCAGTAGCCAAGGGCGGATCCAAAACGAACCAATTCTTTTGTAAGTGACGTCGCAATAAAGGCAGGCACTGCGTACACCATAATCTTTCCCTAAAAAAATGGTTAAAGGGGTCAGAAATTGCCTCAGATCGCACCACAGTGTATCGAGAATCTAAAAGATTTTCAGGGCCCCTAAGCTAGCGGGCCCCGAAACCTCGCCGTAATTTTTGGGAACCACTTTTTTGGGACCAATGTTTTTTGCCCCCCTCCCCCCAAAAAAATGTGTTCAAGATCCGCCCTTGACAGTCGCAAGATTATTCATTATAGCATCCTGTCAGAATAAGACCCTCCAAACACAAGCATACATTGTTGTCAGTCAGTTTGACAGTCAAGAGAAGATTTAACAGTGATCATTAACGATTAGGTAAGCCCACCTATTCAGATTATTTTCTTGATTATTACAATTAAAGCAAAATAATAATCTAGACCTTGTTGCCAATTTGGTATTGAGGAGCGCCAACCAAAGTGATTTGATTTATGCAAAATTGTACAAATATCGAAGTGGTCGTGAAAAAAAGAGATGACATTGATCGTTTATTTCTGAGCCTGTTATTTCCTGCTGTGGAATTATAATTTCTTTTTTTTATTCGGAGGTACTATAAATTTAATGTCTGTCATGAAATAAGTCTTTATCGCTCCCTCATTTTTAATCTGAATTTTTCTCAGAATTGTTTTAATATCCTAGCTTTCGGCCTACTGTAGTGAATAGGTTTCGTCGTGACGCATTAATGTTATCAAAGGGACTCCCCCCCCCCCCCCCCACTTGTGCAAAGTTCAAGTTCACTGGTTCCCACTGCCCTATTCTATTCAAAGTTGCAGGCCAGCTAGACTGGTTCCCTTACCGTATAAATTAGTTTTTCGGCATCTATAAATTGATCCAGTTTATCTTTAGTGGAGTCAGGGAATCAGACTACTTGAACGTTTTTGTTTATCTTCGTTTTTCCAGCATTTTCGAACACAAAACTTGAAACATGTCAGTGTATTATAATCCCTCAAATAGTTTATTTCTGAAAATTACAGCAAAAGCCAATGATGTACATTCCCTTTTTAACTGATCAGACACGACCTCGTATAATCCGCTTAGTATATATTGATGTTGCTTTATAGTATCTCGCTTATGTGAAATGTGACTCTGTCTTTCTATTTGACACATTTTCAATAAAAATTGTAACAACCAGAATAATAAAAGTGTATTTCGTAGACAGCAACACGTTTTACTCTGTTGATTGTTGATTGTTGACTGATGGTTTGTTCAGAAGGCAAGTAGGGTCCTAGTAGTGGGCAAGAAATGATCAAAGTGCATTTTTCGAGTTTTCGGAAAATCCAATGGTGCTGTTAAGATCAGTGTATATTGATATTTGATTTGTAAATTTTATCCATGATTCTTATCAAAATTAAAAAAAAAAAAATCTGTATAAAACATCTAAGAAAATTGAGATGCTTTTTAATATCACTGAAACGCAAATTGTAACACATGTAATTCCAATTAATCATTGTAAAAATGCTTGACCTGTTGCCAGAAGAAGTGACAACTAATAATATATTGCTGTGAATAATGTAAGAAAGGTCAAAAAAAAACTTTGAATGGACAGTATGCACTGGCTCGTCACTTGACGGTACTGGGGCAACTGCGATGAGTTTGTGGAGAGGAGTCAAATGCGCATTGCACACGACTTTTCCTGTTGAGCCATGTTTTCTCCTCTCACTTCTGCTGCTTTCCTTTACTCAAACATTTTTGTGTCCTGAGCGCTAGCTTCCATTCATGTTGCTGGCCTCTAGGTTGGCCTTTATAGTATGTTCTTTTTCTTCTTGTATTCGGTTCTATATAGTTGCGTGCACAGTGATGCTTGAGAGTTTCATCCAGAAAACTTATACCCAGCATGATATGTGACAGAAGAGTACCCCCAATCTCCATACCTATACACCCCTAGACTGTTATAGTTTTTCAGGGCCCCTAAACTAGCGGGCGCCGAACCCTCGCCGTAATTTTTGGGAAACACTTTTTCAGGGGACCAATTTTTGTTGCCCCCCCCAAAAAAAATATGTGTTTTAGATCCAACCTTGGCAGTCGCAAGATAATGTCAGAATAAGACCCTCCAAACACAAGTATACAATTTTGACAGTCAGTTTGACAGTCAAGAGAAGATTTAACAGTGATCATTAACGATTAGGTAAGCCCACCTATTCAGATTATTTTCCTGATTATTAAAGTTAAAGCAAAATAATAATCTAGACTTTGTTGCCAATTTGGTATTGAGGAGCGTCAACCAAAGTGATTTGATTTATGCAAAATTGTACAAGCCTGTATTTCCTGCTGTGGAATTATAATTTATTAGGTTTTTTTTTATTCGCAGGTACTATAAATTTAATGTCTGCCATGGAATAAGTCTTTAAGGTTTTAGTATTATCGCTCGTTCATTTTTAATCTGATTTTTTTCTCAGAATTGTTTTAATATCCTAGTTGTCGGCCTACTGCAGTGAATTGTTTTCGGCGTGACGCATTAATGTTATCAAAGGGACTTCCCCCACTTGTGCAAAGTTCATGTTCACTGGTGCCCAATGCCTTATTCAATTCAAAGTCGCTGGTAACCGCTTCAAAACAGCGTGAAGGAAACTTAGGCCGTGTCCGAAACGGGCTTCCAGAGCTACGGCTACGTCTATTGTCAGCGTGTCGCCGCGTATTTTCAATGGGCGCAGACCTAGACCTAGCCCTAGACAGTTGATTCGGATGCAGCCTAAATCACAAACATTATTGTGGATACGGATAGACTTGATGACAAGTCGTTAGACTATAGTGGTTTATGTCCGTCATCGATCAGCGCCAAAATCCGCATACCACCGCCGTTCATGCAACGGGAGCGCTGCAACCACGCATCCTGTTCACTCACCCCTCCATGTTGGCCCAACACTGCCGCGAAAACGGGTTTCTCGTCGATCTTCCAGGGGCACTGCCGAACGCTCGCGAAACCTCGTGAATTCTCGAAGGTCCGAGACCGTACAACTCGCTGCAAATAAAACTTCGCTGTGTGCCTCATCTGCATGGGGGAGAGCCAGGGGTAATTTATTTTTTGGAAATGACCAAGTGTTTGGTGGGTATTTTTGGAAAGTTTACACATTGGGGAATTCGAATTGAATAATCTTACGGTTACCTGGCGGTGGACCTGGATACCAGGAGCAGATAAGTGACGTCACATAAGCAGTGATTAGGACATGCAACAGTCGTCGGGTCAGTCAAATGGACTGTGTACGCAGAATGTACGTATTACTGACCCGGCGGCTGTTCGATGTCGTACTCAACTCAATGTATTTCTACTATAGATTCGTATTGTAGATTTATGTAAATTATTTGGGCTCTAAAGGTTTGTTGCTAACAAGCCCGCGGGAACGGGGGGGGGGGGGGGGGGATGCTGTGGGTACTACAGCACCCCCAACTTTTTGGATTGGGGTGCTGGAATATACTAAAGCACCCCCATACTGCCGGGCAAAATGTGTTCCAGCCAGCAGTGTTCTACGACGATGAAATTGCGCCGCTACGCTGTACATTATGCTTGCTCTACAGTGGCGTAGCCACGGGGGAGCGTGGGGGGGGGGGGGGGACAGCCCCCCCATGAAACCTTGTCGCCCCCCAGTCGCCCCCCCGAACAAAACGAAGGAGACATTTTGTAGAGCAACACTGAGATTTTGAGTTTCTAAAAAAATTATCATTGATCTACATGACGCCCCCCCATGAAATGTTCCAGCTCCCCAGCGCCCCCTCCCCCCCCCCCCCCCACTTAAAAATTCCTGGCTACGCCACTGTTGCTCTACAAAATGTCTCCTTCGTTTAGTTCGTTTCTAGTTTTGCCGCGGCTAAGTGCGGCGCTTCGAAAGTCTAGCACATACACTATAAAATATCCAAAGGAGGTATTTTCTAAATCGTCAGGCAGTGCAGAATCGATATTTCTCTCAAGGTACATGTATCTAAAATCATGACATGTCTATGATACTTCCGCCATGATGGAAGCTCTGAGCCGAAAGCAATAACCTCCGCCATGACAATGGTGGCAAAGTTGATTATGCTTGCCAGGATTTTTTTCATTCGACCTTTCAATAGGGGCAAAAGTTCATATCTTTTATCCCTGAAGGTTTTTCTTTTCATTTAAAAGTTTCATTGACGTTGCTAGCATTTTCTGTACTCAGCATTAACAAATAACAAGGTTCACACTCATCCCCAACCCAATAGGAGTGGGACGGGCTTTCATTGAAACTAGTCATCCTTTACGCCAATTCCAGTGAGTTTCGCTTTAATAAAAAAGCTATTCAAGTTTTCCCTCATAAAAACTCAGTAGACCGATACATCCTTGCCTAGCCCCAAACTTACCATCTACCGATCATAAACATAAAAAATGCATTTGGTATTTTAGTCTTTTATATTTGCCATTCCATGTAACAAACATAACACTGGAAATATATTGAGAGCTACATCGATTGGTGAGTTAGAATATGTGAATATTTTTATGAACAGAAATTCATCCGCTTCCAGTGGAACCATTTGTATGAACTTGAACCCCAAAACATCCTTTCGGGTTTTATAAGTTTCAGTATACTTCAGTATATTTCATCACAGTGCATCCAGAATCCAACATATTCCGTGGCCTTAAAGCGGGCCCCTGGCCCGGTGCCTCATGCCGTAAGGGCTCGGAAAATAAAACAAAACATACACGCCGGAATTTACTAAATGTAAGAAAGCAACCTTGTAACAATAATATTTACCTGCGATGTCATGCATAATGATAAAATTCTTTTTCCAGAATTAAATGGAACCAAAGGTGGAGATAAAAATACAGGGTTCTCCACTTTTCAGTACAGTTAGACGCTTTAAGAGCAACAGTGTATTCGAAACAAAATTCTTTAAAATCTCAAAAAATTTGTGCTAAAAGAGTCAAATGAAAGTGGCCAGGAATCGCCTCAGATTGCACCACAGAGCATCTATATTACAAATTAAGCCACGACGTAAGGGTTTTGCGCTCCGCTTTCGTATTAATTTTGTCCGTCCTTTAGAAATTCCAGCACCCCCTTGCAAAAGTTTGTTCCAGCGGCAGTGGTTGCTAAGGAGGATGCTGTTGCTAGGCAGACACCTACATTAGCGTGATCAAATTTCGAATATGCTGTTCAAAGTACTCAGACATCTCCTCTGAATGCTCGTCTATTGATGTGAAATTATTTGATAAGGTAATAGAACGTAAACATGCAGGCCTGTATTCTTCGCAGTGCTGCGCATCGTTGAGTACGACATCTAACAGCCGCCGGGTCAGTAATACGTACGTTCTGCGTACACAGTCCATTTGGCTGACCCGACGGCTGTTGCATTTCCTTATCACTGCTTATGTGACGTCAATTAATTGCGCCTGGTATCAAAGTCCACCGCCAGGTAACCATAAGACTAGCCAATTCAAGTACCGCAATGTGTAACCTTTCCAAAAATATCCACTTAACACTTGGTCATTTCAAAAAAATAAATGACCCCTGGTTCTTGCTCTACGTTGAGTGTATACTTTTTTATGTATGGAGCAAATGCTTTTTACTACCTAACCAACGCTAGGAGCGCCCTTCCCCGCGCGCAACTACTTCCTGTTTCACTTTTTCAGTGAACTGTCCGATCTTCCCCTATATTCGCTCTTTGCCATAGTCATAGTTCCAACATAATCTTGCGAATCGCCAGCTCGTCAGGAGGTTGCACGAGGAAGCAGGGGAAAAACTTTGAGAATTGACAAGATAAATCCAAAAGTAACCAAAGTGGTGAGTGTGGTCTTCGGTCTGTTCCTTGCTCTTTGACGGATTGAAGATCTGACTGTTTTTCATATTCTTGTTTCGAAGTATGTACATGACGTCTGTTACGAAATCGGAAGCCTTGTTGATTGGTTCAAAAATGAACCATGAATGAACGAGATGGGCACAAATATTCGTGGTTATCTCTATTTTTTTTGAGTGGGTGGCAGCGTTGCTATCATTGCGTATTACACAGCGTGTACTATTATTTTAAAGTACAGTGTGAGTACAAAACAAAAACAAAACAAAACCCAAATGTCGGGACCTTTTCTTTTGTTTAGTGAAGTTCTGCATGTAGCTCTTTCATAATTTTATGGTGGCCATGAAGGGACATCACACATCAAGATTTCTGCGCAGAAATCTGCGATGTCGCACATATTATCGCAGAAATCTGCATTTGCTTGTGTTTAAAATTCCGTAACTTTCATATCTTAGATTTTGAAAGTGCTACATGCATAACTTCACTAAAAAAAGGTCCCGACATTTGGGTTTCGTTATAGACCTATGTCGTATTCGGCTAATTTTTTTTTTTACTTACCTTACTCGTATTACGATTCGCGGGCAGTTATCGGGTATGAATCTAAACTCTTACCACTCTTACTTGACAGATTGGATTCAATTTGCCAGCAAATATCTCCACGAAGGAAGCCTATTGTCTTGCTAATCATAACTCCATTATCAATCAGCTAAGTGGTGAGTTGGCCTCTCTTTATAACTCATGTATGCCATAATGCTGTACATGACGTTGTGTGCATGGATTTGAGAGCCCGATATTTGTACATGTGCACCGACTATTTTTTTCTCTCTGCTTGGTCATGGTAATTAAATGCCAAATTTTACTGTTAAAAATAACCGATCATTGATGATGTTGATTTGTATATTTTGTCTTATTCACAGGTAGCTTTCAGGTCAATATGGATTCTAAACAGATGATACAGATTGCATTAGGTGTCACTGCGGCCGGTGTCCACTTGGTAGCAACGGTGCCTGCAACAATAATGAGTGCCTTTGGGGCTGGAATGGCAGTCGGCGCCGCAGTCACTTCATTTGCATATGAGACGGCGATGCCACTAGCACAGCGATGGCGTCCCGGTAACCTGGTTGGGGCACGTGATCCCCCAAAAAAATTCTCGATGCTTCCCAAGATACCCCTGAAATTTGAGTTACGTGACAAGAAAAAAGAGCACCCTCAAGCGTCAAAACCGGTCCAACCACCCCCACCCCACTTTTTAAAATTTGCAACAGCTGGCTGGTCAGCCGCCGCGCTTATACTTTGGATTTTATTTTTGGTGAGCCCGCCCTTGGCCCCCGGAAAAAATCCTGGGCACTGGGGCACAGATGCATACAACTCGACTGCCCGCCTGGTCTTTTTCTCTGAGAAATGTAAACACACCACACTAAAAATCCTCAAAGACGTTCATTGGTTACCCATTAAACAGCGAATCCAATACAAAATTCTCCTGCTCACCTTCAAGGCCCCCAAGGGACCAGCTCCGGCCGAGCTACATTATATACAAGCAAGAACGCTTCAGTCATCTCATCATGGACTCCTCACCACAACGACACCCAGAACCAAGTTCTGGGTGGCGGAACTGCACTTCCACCCCCCCCCCCCGAACTGTAGACACATTGGACCGTTTTAATGCCACTCTCAAATCTCATCTATGTCACCAGGCTTGTAGGCTTATCCATACAGTAAATTTGTCACTATTTTGTCTGCTTTTAATGTCGAATTTGCAAACTTCTTTCTGTTATGCGCTATATAAATTAGTTATATTTGGTGTATAGTTATTTTGTTGCTGTATGACAAACCTAAGTTGTAATACAATGAAATAGAACTTGATCAACATATTTTAGTGGGTGGCAGTAGAAAAGTTATACAATGCAGTTTGAAATGGAAACGAAACTACCAGTCCACGTTTAGTTATGAAATAATTACTTTGCAAATTTCAAATTATTCATATCAAACTACGTAAAACATGAATCGTATAGGCCTATACGTGTATGTTGTAGAATGCATATTTTTTTGTGTAATTCGATTGCGAGAGTAGATTCAACAAGTGGTCTTTAGGCCTACTTTAAGGATGAAATGTTAAGGTAAAACTGTCGACAATTGAGAGCTTTTCTGATTGTAATCATTTTTTTTTCAATCGAGTTTCGACTGTAATGACAATTTTGATCTGAGGAGCGCCAAGAGTGACTACTTATTACACCCCCAAAAATAAGATTTGTTTGTAATGTTTACTTATTGAAGTGGTCGTTTATTTCCGGACCTGGTATTGTCCCCCCAAAACCATGATTTTGGAAGGCGCTAAAAATGTAATGTCTGTCATTGAAAAAATCTCTATCGGTTCTTCATTAGTTATCTGAAGTTTACTCAGAATTGTTTGAATATTTTAACTCTATATAACCTTAACCGATACTTGCAAGCTTTCTGTTCAAGCTCTTGTGTTTTCCCAGATTGACCATGGTAACGCCTCACGCCTTACTGTTTGGAGCCACTGACTATGACCTAACTCGTCTTCAACGCCTACAAAATAGAGCGGCAAGACTGATATTTTTGGTAGGGCGTGATGATACATCCAGCGCCCCCTTGTTATGTCGTCTTCATTGGCTGCCGATCCGTAGGCGTATTGCATTCAAAATATTGTCATCGTCTGCAAATGTATTCATTCACAAGCCCAGGAGTATCTTCCAAACCTGATTTCATTTCACAAACCCGGTGCTCTTCGCTGAACTCAACTTTTTTTTATATCTGTGCCTAAAACCAGAACTGGTGCCGGTGATAAAGCGTTTCAAGCCGCTGGACCACGCCTTTGGAATTAACTGTCTGTCCAACATCAAAATTAGGGAGGCCAAAACTTTGGGCTTTTTTCAAAGGTCTTCTATTCACTTCATTGTGTAATTTGTATTGCCTTGTACAGCGCTGCGTTACTTGAAGGGCGCTTTATATTATATGCCCAATTGTTGTATTGTGAATGGTTTTCGTCGTGACGCACTAATTTTATAAATGGGACTTTCCCCCACTGGCGCAATGTTCAAGTTCACTGGTACCCACTGCCCTATTCTTTTCAAAGTTGCTGGTAACCGTTCACGCCACAAATTTTTTTGAAGGAAATTTTATCACAAAAATTTAGATCACACGGATCAGTGCTCTTAGTACGGCAGTGCGTGGGAACGAAATGTTTGAAAATGGTATATGCATGCGTTCTCGTGACTTCAACCTGTAGGCCTACTAATTGCTTTGAGGTTTATAGGAAATAAACTTGAAAACACACCTTTATATCCCATTGAACTTCATTTTCAGTCTTATATTGCTATTTTGGAAGGTGTTTGGTGCCCTCTTGGTTTTTAAGTTAATACAAATTTCGATATTCAAAACTGTGAAGTAGTTCGAGGCATGAAAGTCAGTATTGAGCTGCTTCAGCACCAAAAGTCACAAAATTTGTTTTTAATTTTTTTGTCGCAGCAGCAGAAACAGCAGCAGCAGCAGCACCACCACTAGCAGCAGCATCATGCAGTACGAAGCAGAATTAGCCTAGAGTAGAAAAGTCTGGAACATATTTTTTGAAAAACCGAATGTATTTTTGCAAACCTAACAAAGTTATGTTTTTTTTTCGATTTCGAATGCATTTCAAAACCGAATGAATTGTACAAACCTATAACATGTAGTTTTTGCGATGAGACTCGAGCTGCCAAAGGGCCTCGGCTTGATTGATTGATTGATTTTTACGATTCGAATGCATTTCAAAACGGAAAGAAATTTTACATTTACGAGTGGTGGCTGCGCGTTCTGCCTGCATTCCTAGAACTTTAGTCACCAAAAATCCACAATTCCTTTCAATTTTAGGATGGCTGTCCCTCCCCGACATTTACGTGCTCAAGTGTATCCATACATATTGCATGTGTGTAAATTTCTCATCGTGCTGTACACACAAATGATTTCTCATCGGGGAAAATCCCCCAGCACGCAATACACAGCGGCGGTGTCATAGTAAAATGGAACCCCACATCTTTTTCGAGCGATTTCGTATGCATGCTATAATATCGGGACTCCCACATTAAACACACATTTTAACAAATTGGGCGCCTGCAGGGGTGACAATTGGGGTGGAACGGGCAGATGTCCCCCACTGCCCATCCTAGAAAAAGTGATAAATTGAAAATATGCTAGCGAAAGTAAAAGGATTTTATTGCAAACTATTGCTTTGCCCCCCCCCCCTAGAAAAATCCTGGCGACACCCAGATGGTCGAGTTTCCTGAGTCTGTTTGTTCAATCTGTCAATTAGGCACAGTAGGCTTTAGCGAATCGATTCGTCACCTCAGTACGGAACTTGAATTGCCTTCCGCGATACCGCGTTACCGTGATAATTTATCACAGAAATCCGGAATTCAAAGATAAATCTACGGAACTTGAATTGCCTTCCGCGATACCGCGTTACCGTGATAATTTATCACAGAAATCCGGAATTCAAAGATAAATCTACGGAAGCTTGAATTGCCTTCCGCGATACCGCGTTACCGTGATAATTTATCACAGAAATCCGGAATTCAAAGATAAATCTACGGAAGCTTGAATTGCCTTCCGCGATACCGCGTTACCGTGATAATTTATCACAGAAATCCGGAATTCAAAGATAAATCTACGGAAGCTTGAATTGCCTTCCGCGATACCGCGTTACCGTGATAATTTATCACAGAAATCCGGAATTCAAAGATAAATCTACGGAAGCTTGAATTGCCTTCCGCGATACCGCGTTACCGTGATAATTTATCACAGAAATCCGGAATTCAAAGATAAATCTACGGAAGCTTGAATTGCCTTCCGCGATACCGCGTTACCGTGATAATTTATCACAGAAATCCAGAAATCAAAGATAAATCATTCAACGATACCGCTTTACCGCGATAATTTATCACAGAAATCCAGAAATCAAAGATAAATCATTCAACGATACCGCGTTACCGCGATAATTTATCACAGAAATCCAGAAATCAAAGATAAATCCTTCCTCGATACTGCGTAACTGTGATAATTTAACGCAGAAATCCGGGATTGAAAGACAAATCGGTAACGAGGAAGGAATTATCTTTGAATTCCGGATTTCTGTGATAAATTATCGCAGTAACGCGGTATCGCGGAAGGAATTATCTTTGAATTCCGGATTTCTGTGATAAGTTATCGCGGTAACGCGGTATCAAGGAAGGAATTATCTCTGAATTCAGGATTTCTGTGATAAATTATCACGGTAACGCGATATCGAGGAATACGTATCTTTGAATTCCGGATTTCTGCGATAAATTATCACAGTAACGCAGTATCGAGGAAGGATTTAGCTTTGAATTCCGGATTTCTGTGATAAATTATCACGGTAACGCGGTATCGCGGAAGGCAATTCAAGCTTCCGTACCTCAGCCATGAGATTTTGATCTTTATTTACAAATTATTGGTTTGCAAACAGAGAGTTAAATTAGCAATGTTCCGGTTTCTGGTCTGCGCAAGCGTCGCCGTAGCCATGTATGCGCGTCGCTGACAAAATTAAAACCGTGTTTTTTTTTCTTTTCAAATACCCCCGGTATGTACGTAAACCGCCAAACTCACTGGTTTGACTGGAATCCTGCTGCTGCATAACTTTAACAAATGTTTGGCCCCCCAAAAAATTGTGTTCTGGATCCGCCCTTGAGAGTACAACGCCTACGTGAAAACCATGAGTCTCGCTGATAATTGTTTTTGCATGCCCCCCCCCCCCCTCCAGGACGATATCAAAGTTGAAAATTCATTATGTGTGTTAAACCAGTCTTTGGTAAGATGCATGTGCACATGTATATACAAACTTCCTTATCCGGCATCAAACAAGGAAAAGATATCTTTGAGGTGTGTATAGGGTCTAGAAGAAAACTCAAGTAGGAGGTCGGTTTTCCTAAGTGTCAGGATTTAGGCTGTTTCTCACCTGGTACTATTCGCCGTATATCGATCACCTGGCTTCCTGATTGTGGACAAATAAGTGTTTAGGTACTCTATACTAAAACAAATTCACAAAGGGTGACTCTAATATAAAGATCCTTCGTACAGTTTCGTCAAATTTTGGACAATTCGTCAATTCTTACAACTGGTGTGAAATTTCAAAGTAATTTATTTAGAAAGCAAATTATTTATTTGTGCGTAAATTTTTATATTATAACTGGGTTCACATGCAGTAAAGGTCACAAAATTACACACATTTATCTTTGCAAAGTAATGGTATTAATGGTTGTGAAAGTTTGCATTAAAATCTTACTCTCTTTTGCGATATATACTGAGTTTAAAACGTTGCGAATCAATAATAATTGTAGGTTCAATGAAGTCACATTGTGTGACGACGTGTAAATGTACTGACTATGCAAGTATCAACGAGTCCATAAAACATAAGTCTCGCCCAATAGACCGTATACTATACATAAACCACCCAGTTAGTAAGGATGCATGCTGAATAATAACATTATTAATTTATATCCAGGCATGTCAGTTGTGTTCTTTATATATCAGCCTGCTTATAATTATGCAGTGGTAAGACAATTATTGAGATGGCCAGGACTGGAAGGAGTAGTGTTTGAGATAAGGATTTATAAGTAATCTCGTTGTATAGGAGAAAATCGTGCATACAATACAAATATGGAAAAAAATGCCAGATGGTATATTATGCAAACAGAGAACGGAGTTGGGATATAAATAGAAAAATGCCGGCTTCGTTGTCTTGTATGGTATTTTTCTTTTAATAACAAAATATACGTGTACAGCATCAATATAATGCGTGGTGCGTGATGGGTATTGGGAACAGCTAGTCCAAAGGTCGCCTGTATTGATGTGTTTTTGGATGGTAGCCCGGTAACAATATTGTCATATTGCTCTATGGTGCGTGCGCTCTCTGCCTGAATGCATTGTGTGAGCATAGTGTTGCCGTAGTCAAGAATTCTGTTGCTGCAGGATGCATAGCTGGGAATAATTTCAGAATAATTGAGGATTTCAGTTCAGGGGACAGCACAATTATATAGCTGTAGGGACATAATGAATCAGATTATCATGCCCGCGTATATTTATATGATGAAATGATACTGAAAAAATACAATTTTGCAAAATATAACACAGTCTTGTCCAAGTCGAAGATAAAAAAGCCACCACTGAAATCGGACATAATATTGAAACCTTTTGATTTTTGTGTTTACATTTATAATCATAATACTAGGGTCCCATAATGTAGTTTCAGTGATAAAACAAATAACATGCACAACAAGGTCGAAAGAATTGATATGTATTGATTTTTAAGCTCTAATGATATTTTAAAATTCGTATATGCATGACATTATAGGCCTATTTCTGTCAGTTCAGACAATTGGATGAATGGAATTAGAAGTGATTTATTAAAGTATTTCCTGGGGAGTACAGGCATTTTGGAAAGGAGTGTTCATTGAAAATTCCATACACAGAACATTCGGAACGCAAATCTAAAATATCCTGTAAATCGTTTAGCATTTTCTAACAGACGTTTTCAGACGAAGTCAGGGGCGGATCCAGGAATCTTTGCAGGGGGGTCAGGCCAGTCAGATGTGTTTATGTCTGATTGTTGCGGACAGGCGGACATATAGGTAATGCAGTACATTGTTACTGATGAACTTAGTGTTATAATTATTATTTTTTTATTTTGGTGTCCAATCTTGGTCCCCTGGATCCGCGCCTGGTAGTATAGACGAATCCCGGCAAGGGATCTCTCGTATTATTTTCAAAAGGTGAAACTACAGGGAACAGACAGTTTGGGTTGAAGTCACTCTAACGTTAGCTTTTAATACTCTTTAAAACAACCCAGAACTAATCCTGTAGCAACTCGAGTGAAAACGCATCTGGCCCCTTGTTTCAGTCGGTGCACGGGAGTAAGTTGTCACTCGAATAGAGTGAATTTTCACTCTTTGGAATGCACTGAACACTCACGGAGGCCCCCCTTAAATGGCAAAAACATTGTGTTAGCTATTGTACAAAGTTACTGCCCCATGATGAATTATTGGAACAACAGCTAGCGCAATGCTGTCACCATTGATCGGGGCCTCTGTGATAAAAGTGTTAGGTGTCCGGATTGGTCTGCTTTTCTGAACAAGGACAATAAGGCCAAACAAAAAGTCTCCGGTTTCTGGTATATATGCGCGCGCGTCGCTGTAGCCATGCGCGTCGGCAAAATGAAAAAGTTTTTTTTCAATGAAAGATGATGTCTCAAAACCGCCAAACTCACTGGTTTGACTGGAATCCTGCTGCTGCACATTTTTAACGTGTTTTTAGATGGAGTTATGGTCGAGAATAAGCTTTATGTGGCCTCTCTGGACTCTCAATCCCATATAGGCCTATTTGTACTATTTGTCGGGCACCATTTGCAGTCATCAGCCGACATTTGAAGCAAAAAAGTCGGGTAAAAAAAAAAAAAGGGCCGCGTCGCCGCACCACTTTTTGGGCAAGCTCCATAGAAACCGGAGACTTTTTGGGGGGCCTAATTATGAAGATAGGATTCCTTCCGGTTTTAATGGGGGATCTTCTACGAGGGATCTCATGCATTGACGTTGGTGAGAATGCCGTATAATTGCTCGCTGTGTTCGAGGCACAGTAGGCCTAGTGGTTTTAGATGGGAGAAATGAAACAGGAGGAAGAGAAAATACTTCGGAAAATGACAACACAGCTTCCCAACAAAGCATCAAATGCGTAAGAAAATAAAGTTTGGTGTGATTTACTCAGAATACGGTAAATTCGACCAAAGAGACCGCATCAAAGTTTTGTTTCACAAAACGTTATGCTCCTATCAGATGTTTCCCCCCTCCCCCTCCCCCTCAAGGGCGGATCCGGGGGGGGGGGCAAAGGGGGCCATGGCCCCCCCCAAACCGAAACCAATTTTTTTTTTTTATGTGACGTCGCAATAAAGGCAGGCAATGAGTACACTTTTCCTAAAAAAACATTCGTTAAAGTGGTCAGAAATTGCCTCAGATCGCACCACAGAGCATCTAGAATCCAAAAAAAAATTCGGGGCCCTTAAGCGGACCCCGAACCCCACGCCGTAATTTTTTGACCCACTTTTTTGGGGAACCAAATTTTTTTTTGCCCCCCCCCCAAAAAAATTGTGTTCTGGATCTGCCCTTAACTCTAAAGGGAGTTTAAAATTGACGATAAATGCCAGCACTTGTCAGGCTTTCACGTACGGTCGCCTCGTGGAGGCCGCCATTTTGATAAAATACAAAATATAGGGTTGGTGCACGCTGACCATGCAATCAACACGTTTGGAAACTTTTCTGTTTAGGATTGCGTCACAGTTTCAAAAGTCGGCTCTTATTGGCTGACGCGCTGGCTGACGCGCGGGCTCCGTCGAATGACAGATCCTCAGACTACGTATACTATTGAACATCGTACTGCATTACATGGGTTGTCCAAACGCAACATGACTTAACTTCACGGCGGCTCATGTTGTTCGTACTAAATGATGTGCTTACGAGATGTATGTGGCTTGGAAACTAACTGGTTATATCACCATTTTGTGGTTATGTTACCAAACCCACATACATGCATAGGCCAACATCTTAACATTTTGATGTGAAATGCACAATGTGCATTGTGTGTCAGATGAAATAATCACTCAAATTAGTGATTTAACGCCCTCACTCCTTTAGTGGATATGTTTGCTAAAGTGGGTTTTATGAAAGAGCTACAGTCTTTAATAGACTACTATTGTTTTTTTTAAAAGTCCAAACAAAACTCCTTTGTACATGACGAATCTTTTACATACCACATAGGACTACAAATTCGTGATTCAAGACAATCGATTAAAATATAAGGAATACTAAGCCCAGAGTTGTAACGAGTCACTGATCTTTATGACTCGAGTCGCGTCGAGTCATTTTAAAGAAGTGACTCGAGTCGAGTCGAGTCATCAGGTCAAGAAGGTCGAGTCGAGTCGAGTCACAGTGTGTAGTCGAGTCGAGTCCAGTCCAGTATTAGCTCGAGTCAATTCGAGTCACAAATATTTGAACATTATACAATAAATAAACACAAGAGAGAAAGTCTTTTTTTGGCTTTTTAAATTTTACATTCGAGCTATGTGATGAAACCACATTTCTCTCTTAATGAAAATAAAAGGGGTGCTAGCTGATCCGATGCGAAGGAGATACCCAAGATGGCAGCCAATATGGCCGCCAAAATTGGTAAACACTGGTGGGAAAAAGACATATATAAGCCAAATTATGTGATAAAAGCATAAATAAAATGGTTAGTTAATATATGGTTAAGACCCTCAGGAACTCATTTCTGGTATCCTTTTTCCCTATCATGCTTCAAATTCAAGATGGCGGCCAATTTGGTGGCCAATATGGCCGCCATATTGGTAAAAAAATGGAAAAAGTCACATATCTGCCCAATAGTATGATAAAATCATAAATATAATTGTAAAATATGATTTTGACCTCAAATTCATTTCAGGTATCTCTCTTTTTGCTATCATGCTTCAAATTCATAATAATGACTAGGATGGTGGCCAATGTGGCCGCCAATATGGTAAACACAAACGAAAAAAGTCATATATCAGCCTTTAAATGTGATAAAAGCATGAATACAATTTATGGCCGCAATTGGCTGCCATCTTGAATTTGAAGCATGATAGCAAAACAAGGATACCAGAAATGAGTTTTGAGGAAAAGACTGATTTACCGTAACGTCATTAAGTGCAGAGTGACATCTCGTGTCAAATATAAATCACAACTTGTTACAATAAAACATTCTAACGTATCCGATCAAAAAAGTTGTCGAAGTTTTCTTCACATAAAAATCCCCTTTTAAAACCAACTGTTGCGGCCACACTTTCGCTCGTACCCACCGCCCTGCAAACAGGGCGCTAGGATACGCTGATGAGCTGATCTTGTGAAGGAAGTGACCTATGACCTATGTATAAAGCATCTGGCTGCAGCTGTTTAAGACCGCAGTTAGCCAATGCGCGCAAATTCTATCCGACAACTTTTCCATAGAAATGCGCACATTCCATACGGGATGTGATTTCTGTTTCATTGCGGACCATGTGGACAAATTTTGAGCGTCGCATGATATGCAATCTGACCCATCGTGAATTCGAAACGGAGCCTGAGCAAGTGACAAGAATTGAAAATTTACAAAACAGATAAGTTTTACAGATTTTCCCATATTATTACGCTTTTTCAAAGAAATAAAGCATATATGAATGTGAATAAAAGAGTGATGACTCAGTCGGCGTTTCAAACCTTGCCAGAGCCATGGCCGTGATGACTCGCGGGTCACAGGTCACAGGTCACAGGTCACGCAAAATTCAACCAATCAGAGCGTGAATTCATTAGAGTATCCCAGCGTCCTGTTTGCAGGGCGGGGGTGCGAGCGGAGGCGGGGGGGGGGGGGGGGGGGGGGGGACGAGCGAACGGCCACACTCAGATTTCTCCTTTTTAATATTGAGGGCGCTGTTCTAGAAAGGCGGTAATGAACGAACGTTCAAAAGCAACATATGGCTTCTTCTTCTTAGCAAAGTTTGCATTTTTTTTGGTGATTTCTTCGCCGAAAGCAATATTCCCGCCGAGGTTTATTATGTTGGTACATCAGTTTAATCTTAACCAAATTATAGAAATGATTTATTAGTGATTATGCTATTACATGTATAATTACTGTAGCAGTTGCATTTTTTTAACGGCTGCATAGCGGATAATGTTGGGAAAATGTTAGGATGTATATATGGGTCGAGATTAGGGTGTATCATTAACCCTTCCTGCATTGAAACTAAGTAATCTTTAAGATCAGTAATCAGTGGAACTGCTGTATTAACACTGGGTTGGTCAGAGTTGGTAATTTCATATTCGTCTAGCCCAACTGCATCTGGCCGTACAGTATTATCGCAAGCTCTGTAGTACGGCCAGACACCCAATGCTTCCCTAAACGCTGAACTCTGACGTAGCGATTTTGCTACCAATTTTGATCGAGATCATCTTCTCATCCAGGGCAGACATTTCCAAAAATAAGGTTCCTAGTTGTAGAGAAACTCATACCTTTTCGAAAAAAAACGTTCTTTTGTCCCAAAATCTTCATCCATATTGCCAAAAATACGACATTCAGTCATCATCTCCTACAAATATCGTCCCAAATTGTTCCTCCATGCGATTTCAAAATGGCGGCCGTGTTGTAATTTATGCATTATGCGGGTGCGCTTAGGCAATATTATGAATATGCATTAAAGTTCATGACGTTTGTCGATCGCACGGCGCGGCTGGCCATACAAACACGATGTCATGAACTGAACAATGCATATTGATAACCTTGCCAAAGTGCGCCCGCAAAATGCATACATTACAATGCGGCCGCCATTTTGAAATCGCATGGAGGACCAATTTCGGGAAGATACTCGTGGAAGATGATGACTGAAAGTCGTCTTTTGGCCAGATGGATGAAGATTTTGGGATAAAAGAACGTTTTTTTCGAAAAGGTATGAGTTCCTCCACGACTAGGAACCTTAACATTGGAAAGGTCTGTCCTTTTGATCGAGATAATCTCGATCAAAATCGGTAGCAAAATCGGTATATCAGAGTTCAGCGTTTAGGGGAGCATGGGTGTCTGGCCGTACTACAGAGCTTGCGATAGTACTGTACGGCCAGATGCAGTCGGGCTAATATCCGTCAATCCATTTACATGTGTAAATATCTAAACATTGCTTTAGTCATGCGCATGTGCATATTATTATTGAGCTAATTTTGTTTGAATCGAGAAGTTACACAAACAATGGACAGTTTCTTATGACATCCATTGTTTTCAATTGTAATTTAGTCATGTGCCTGATCATCATGTATGACTATAACCGTACTGCATCTGTACTGCCACTCAATAATGTTCCTGGATCTGCAGCACAGCATTGTCATACTTAATATTTTGCAGATCATCAACCAAAATTATGTGTATCTGAAAATTATGTGTATCTTTGTCAATAATTGTTTCATATTTCAATTCACTGTTTGAAAACTTGACACTTAAGGTGGCACTTTTAGGAGGAATCGTTTACCGATCTATTTATGATACTTGTAAAATAAGGACTGCACAATTGAGGCTATACAGTGTGTATAAAAAATGTAAACAAACGGAATGCCAGACGTAGAATGTGTGACCAACATAAATAATATAAGAATGGTTTGAAATATAAGCCTTTTCACTCTCCTCCAAATGATAATGATAATTAATCTTTGACAGAGTTATGAGTAATTTTCCAAGAGAGATCAAATTGACCACGGGACCAAGTTTTCGATTTTAGGCATTGGGATGAAGGTAGCCTAATTGCCTCTGCGTGGATGATTGCCTGTCTACACAACTATAGAGTAAACAATTCTAAACACTTTGTTGCTGTCAGTTTGTAAACATGTTTACATGCTAAATATTTTAGCATGAGATATAGCAAGAAAGTGTTTAGAATTGTTTTGAGCAAAATTTCCCATCAACCTGTGGTTTCCATCAACCATCGCCCTTCGCGAAATTCAGTCATGATAAGAGTTCAAGGAGTAAAATCGTTGTAGCGCCCTCTTCAAAATGCGCTTTTGCAAAATTTAAAAAGCGTACGTCGTGGTTCCATGGCAAGAAAAAAAGAAATAGCCCCCTCAATCGATGGAATGTTCGTACAAGAACACTGTGCTATCGGACTTCAGAGGAGACTGCATTGTCAGTGTCCATCATAGGTGCGGGTATTGTTAGTTGTAGGCTTGGCTGGCCAAGCATTCATCTCAACTATGCCAGCAGCAATCCACAGTTACGCACAACTGCAACAGATGGAATGGCCAGCATTGTAAAACTACTAGCACAATGCCGAGGAAAGTTCAAGGCGACAACGCGGAAGCAGTCCACCACCGTTGTGATGGGAAATCACACAAAACAGCCATTTTGGGGTATCACTATGGGCTTTTCACTGCACAGTCTGCAACAGTATGCTGGCTGTTGGCAATGAGCGCCTGAAATACCCAACGGTGTTCTGGCTGAAGTAGCATCGCATCGCTGGCACGGATCAATGGGTGGAAATAGTGTGATTTATATGACAGGTTTGACTCAAGAAGAGCACACAATACGCTACGTCTGTTACTGATGACAGGAGTTAGGATAATGCGTGTATGGTCCGTTTGGAATCAAGTAATCACCGTTGTCTGCCAAATTGAAAGTGGAGTACAAGCTGTTTAGGCCTGTGTCGTCATCGCTGTTACCATGTGAATACATTTGAAAGCTATCTTATAACACAAGGAATGAATTGGATATCGACAAGAAAGACATTTGTAGCAGGTTGTTATCTTCGAAATCATGTTTTGGTGAGGCTTTACAACCTGGAACCAAAGGGGTCATTTTTCGGATCGGACGTAGGGCCAAGCCTGACTCATTTTTCTCGCCCCTAGTCTCCGTGTGTTCTGCTATGCCACACTGTGCCAGCCCTACTCCACATGCCTTCGGCCCGGTGCTGGTGTGTTTCCTAGCAGTCATACTTGTTCTAAGTGCCCTTCCCCGATTCGCAAGCTGCTCTAGTAGCTCTACATCGGGCTGGCTGGCCTCCGACTTTCCGGACCCACGAGTGAACCCACCCGGAGATTGCGGGTTTACATCGGGCGAGTTTGCCTGGGTGACGCCCGCTGCCGACCCCGCTAACGCCACCAATTGGGTATGCGATCCGGACCGTGTACTGTCGCTTGACGAAGGTTTGTTACATAGACGTCTTGTTTAAACCCCATTTCAAATACAATTGTTGAAATGGGGACTCGGATTTTATGCTGATACACAGGTTGGGAAAAGGAATTCACCGTAAAAACCTACAGTTTTTTTCCCAATGAAACATAGTGCCTATGTTAAAGACATGTAATGCGCCTATCATTGTTTCCCCCACCCCTCCCCCCGGGCTGCTCCAGCCAAGACGTGGGGATTGTCACTTTTGAACTGACAAAATCCCCACCCCACTCGGACAAAATTTAAGTGACAAACCTCAAGGGCGGATCCAGAACACATTTTTTTTTGGGGGGGAGGCCAATTTTTTTTGGGTCCCCCCAAAAGTGGGTCCCAAAAATGACGGCGTGGGGTTCGGGGCCCGCTTAAGGGTCCCGAAAAAATGTTTGGCTTCTAGATGCTCTGTAGTGCGATCTGAGGCTATTTCTGACCAATTTAACCAAACCTTTTCGAGGAAAATATGGTGGTGTCCGCAGTGCCTGCCTTTATTGTGACGCCACTTTAAAAAAAAAGAAAGATTGGTTTCGTTTTTTTTTTTGGGGGGGGGGGGGGCATGGCCCCTGTTGGCCCCCGTGGATCAGCCCTTGACAAACCCTGACCATACCTCGACATACATACGTGGGGCGCACTAGTTTTGCCTTTCCATGTGGTATGGCAAAGGTAACAATGTTATTTGAGTGAGGGGGAGGGGGAAACATCTGATAGGAGCATAACGTTTTGTGAAACAAAACTTTGATGCGGTCTCTTTTGTCGAATTTACCGTATTCTGAGTAAATCACACCAAACTTTATTTTCTCACGCATTTGATGCTTTGTTGGGAAGCTGTGTTGTCATTTTCCGAAGTATTTTCTCTTCCTCCTGTTTCATTTCGCCCATCTAAAACCACTACTGTGCCTCGAACACAGCGAGCAATTATACGGCATTCTCACCAACGTCAATGCATGAGATCCCTCGTAGAAGATCCCCCATTAAAACTGGAAGGAAACCTATCTTCATAATTATTGTCCTTGTTCAGAAAAGCAGACCAATCCGGACACCTAACACTTTTTATCACAGAGGCCCCGATCAATGGTGACAGCATTGCGCTAGCTGTTGTTCCAATAATTCATCATGGGGCAGTAACTTTGTACAACAGCTAACACAATGTTTTCGCCATTGGAGGGGGCCTCCGTGAGTGCTCAGTGCATTCCAAAGAGTAAAAATTCACTCTATTCGAGTGACAACTTACTCCCGTGCACCGACTGAAACAAGGGGCCAGATGCGTTTTCACTCGAGTTGCTACTGGATTAGTTCTTAAAGCTAGTATTTAAAGCTAACGTTAGAGTGATTTCAACCCAAACTGTCTGTTCCCTGTAGTTTCACCTTTTGAAAATTAGTGAGATCCCTTACCCGGATTCGTTTGTTCTTCCAGGCGCGGATCCAGGGGACCAAAATTTGACACCAAAAAATAAAAAAAAATCAATTATAACACTTAAGTGCACCAGTAACAATGTACATGTACTGCATTAATATGTCCGCCCATCCGCAACAAACAGACGTAAAAAAAATCTGACTTGCCTGAAACTCCTGCGAAAAATTCCTGGATCCGCCCTTAAAAACGTCTTTTAGAAAATGCTAAAGCTAGTAAAAGATTTACAGAATGTTTTAGATAAATTGCGTTCCGAATGTTATGTGCATGGAATTCTCCTGTACTCCCCATGAATTACTTTTATAAATCACTTCTAATTCCATTCATCCAATTGTCTGAACTGACAGAAATAGGCCTATAATGTCATGCATACGAATTAAAAATATCATAAGAGCTTAAAAATCAATACATATCAATTCTTTCGACCTTGTTGTGCATGTTATTTGTTTTATCACTGAAACTACATTATGGGACCCTAGTATTATGATTAAAAATGTAAACACACTAATCAAAAGGTCTCAATATGTCCGATTTCAGTGGTGGCTTTTTTATCTTCGACTTGGACAAGACTGTGTTATATTTTGCAAAATTGTATTTATTCAGTATCATTTCATCATATAAAAATACATGGGCATGATAATCTGATTCATTATGTCCCCACAGCTATATAATTGTGCTGTCCCCTGAACTGAAATCCTCAATTATTCTGAAATTATTCCCAGCTATGCATCCTGCAGCAACAGAATTCTTGACTACGGCAACACTATGCCCACACAATGCATTCAGGCAGAGAGCGCACGCACGATAGAGCAATATGACAATATTGTTACCGGGGTACCATCCAAAAACATCAATACAGACGACCTTTGGACTAGCTGTTCCCAATACCCATCACGTACCACGCATTATATTGATGCTGTACACGTATATTTTGTTATTAAAAGAAAAATACCATACAAGACAACGAAGCCGGCATTTTTCTATATATATCTCCACTCCGTTCTCTGTTTGCATAATATATCATCTGGCATTTTTTCCATATTTGTATTGTATGCACGATTTTCTCCTATACAACGAGATTACTTATAAATCCTTATCTCAAACACTACTCCTTCCAGTCCTGGCCATCTCAATAATTGTCTTACCACTGCATAATTATAAGCAGGCTGATATATAAAGAACACAACTGGCATGCTTGGATATAAATTAATAATGTTATTATTCAGTATGCATCCTTACTAACTGGGTGGTTTATGTATAGTATACGGTCTATTGGCCGAGACTTATGTTTTATGGACTCGTTGATACTTGCATAGTCAGTACATTTACACGTCGTCACACAATGTGACTTCATTGAACCTACAATTAATTGATTCGCAACGTTTTAAACTCAGTATATATCGCAAAAGAGAGTAAGATTTTAATGCAAATTTTCACAACCATTAATACCATTACTTTGAAAAGATAAATGTGTGTAGTTTTGTGACCTTTACTGCATGTGAACCCAGTTATAATATAAAAATTAACGCACAAATAAATAATTTGCTTTCTAAATATATTACAATGAAATTTCACACCAGTTGTAAGAATTGACGAATTGTCCAAAATTTGACGAAACTGTACAAAGGATCTTTATATTAGAGTCACCCTTTGTGAATTTGTTTAAGTATAGAGTACCTAAACACTTATTTGTCCACAATCAGGAAGCCAGGTGATCGATATACGGCGAATAGTACCAGGTGAGAAACAGCCTAAATCCTGACACTTAGGAAAACCGACCTCCTACTTGACTTTTCTTCTAGACCCTATACACATCTCAAAGATATCTTTTCCTTGTTTGATGCTGGATCTGAAGCTTGTATACATGTGCGCATGCATCTTACCAAAGACGGGTTTAACACACATAATGAATTTTCAACTTTGATATCGTCCTAGCTGGAGTGGGGGTGGGGGGGGGGGGGGGGCAGGCGAAAACAATTATCTGCGAGACTCATGGTTTTCACGTAGGCGGGGCACTCGGGCAGAACGACACACAAAAATCAACAGAATCACAATTCATTTTCGAAAGTCACGCGCCCGCTGTGCTTTACGACTCGTAACGGCAGGGCCTAGTTACTGGTTGTAGATATATGTATATAATTTGGTGAGGATGTTTTATTTTGGCAAAGAAGATTGCTAGGCTGTCATGACTGTCTGGCACAAATATGAGACCGACCAGCTGGGACGAAAATTGCGCGTTGGACAAAAATACCAACTAGCCTAGTTGACTGAGGCCGCACAACAGTGCACATTGCGAGGTATTATTGTCTGGAGTATTGAGTTTCGAGCGGCGCAGTCTTCCTTGATGAATCGCTTCCTGAGGCAAGACCGACGGCTGTTGTCATTGTGGAGTGTTGAGAGGAGGATGAGCCTTGTTCGCGAGATGACCAATTTTATGTAGTGTTCATCAAATCCATTCTTTCATTCAAACATCAATCTGGCATGAATAGGCCAATGGTACATGGTAGGTGATGTGATCATGTTAAGAGGATGAGACTTTTAGGGTGATAATATGATGATACGAATGCAACAGGGATAGTGGTGGTACTGCTGAGAAGCGAAGAGGTGGTATTCATGGTAGTATGGTCCCCGACAAAAACGATTATGACTTCTGACAAATCGTAGGTCAGATAGGCGCCAAGGCATGTTCACCAAAAACTGCAGGATCCTGCTCGTTTCTGATAATGTCCCACGTTTTTCGAGTACTCTTTCGTTGACAGTCGGATATTTTCGTGTTAAGTCGGGTATTTCCAGGTGCTGTTTATTAATCAACAAAATATATGTCATGCTTGTTATCAGCCCTTAAAAATGAGTTCATATATTCAATACTTGCAGATACGAATTTCAATGCCAGGCGTTTTACAAGTGTCTTTATAATTATTGTAATATCCAGCCAGATGGCTGGGCTTTGGTGGGGCATGTTCTACGTTTTATAGTGAGACGGTTACCGGACCTACGATCTGTTATGAGATGTCAGGATCGTCTTGTCAGAGAATATAGTATTGCCAGAATGGCGGTCAGGGTAATGCTATTGGTAATGATGATGTAGGCTAGTATGGCGAGTGTTTTGGTACAGATGGTGACAGGTGAGATGACAATCGTTTTAAATTCAAGATGGTTGTCATTATACGATGAGAGTCGCAATCACATAATCACAGAGATGAAGACAATAATTACACAGGAACCGACCACGTGAAAATGTGAGAATGCATACTACTTTTTAGTTATTGTACCTGAACAAGCCTGATTCACTTGAGACTTTACCTCCAATACATTTGTAGCGCTATAAGGGACAGGCCTGGTTGTAATTAATCAGTTGCAACTCCTGGACACGAATGTTTAACATTCTTTTGTTTGTATTCACCCACCTACGTTCTTGCCACAAGACACGAAACAGTGTCAAGTCATGTTCGCGGAACATGGTCCAAATATTTGACATTGCGAGATGATTATCACCCAGAGGTGCTTTCTGCTTGTTACCTGTAGGCTTCCGTAGACGATTGTGTATAATTTTTCGGCTGTTCAGTGTGTGATATAATCTGTCTGGTGATCTCTCTTCGTCTGTCCACATACTGCACGTGGGCTCGTTCTGACGTAAACTTCGCAAAGAGGTGGAAAGTTCCCATAGTTTTTAATTTCATGTCTGTAATAACTACCAGTTTGTTGTTTATTGGCAGGATATAACAAGATAATTGTTTCATTTTTAGTTTCCGATAATTTATTTTTTTGAAAGTTAAGAAAGTCATTTCAAATAATTCTCAACGTGACCGTCTTTTGTCCTGTTACTGTAATTGGTGACACAATGAAAATATACATATCAAAGTTACCGGCCTATCCTTTTAAAGTCAGAGTAATCGAAGCATATTTTAGGGGCTTCGTTGTACATACACAATTTTTACTAAGACTGGCGAAATTTATACTGATGTTTTTTTTTCACCTCTGCAGCACTTTCACTGGCTAACTACCTGAACAGTCTTTCCCACCAGTCTCCCTGTGACTGCGAGGCGGTAGAGTGCCCCGGAAGTGACGTCACACCGACGGGCTATCTGATTGGTGTAGCACTAGTCGATCGCTTGAACATCGAAGGGTAAGGCATGAAGCAGTTGTAGCACAACCTCGTTCCCAGGGTGTCGAGCAGTACGCTCCCACCGCTAACTGCTCTCTCACGCTGGTATCGGATCATTTGCATATCCAAACATTTTGGATACGTATGCAAATGAGAAATAGTCTGCCCTCCCGTGCTTTACATCTGAGTTTGTTTTTGTATGTGATGTCTAGGTTGAAAACAGAATCAATTCGTTGCGGCGTGAGTCACGAAAACACAATTTTTTTTCTAAAGTTAAAATGTTATAATCTTATCCAGTCAATATGCAGTATCACATTTCATATTAATATGAGCAAATTGGAAAGGAAAAGATTATTTTTGAGAAGGCGTGGACGTAATAATTAATGATCGTGAAAACACGTAATGCACGTTGGAAATAACAACACCAAGTATACACGATATAATTCAATTTCTTGCCAATTGCGGTATCGATTCAGGATACAGGAAGCAAGTTCCCATCCCAGGGCTTACTATTGGAAACGAGATTAAAAATATAGCAAGCTCTGGGGACGAGGTTGGTTGTAGCCAGGTTCGGGTGACCTAAGAGGTCTGATGTATATCAGAAACCTTTCTGTTCGCTTTTTGAGTTAATTGGGTATTCTTGTGAAATTTTTCTACATTTTCGCCCTGAAGTCTATGCACAAAGTATTGAGTTGGGTATTAAGAGGGGGACTCGTTTACGTTTTGTCTAGATAAAAAAAGATAACGTAATACATTAGAAATTTAAATCTGTCGTGTAACGTCTGTTCCACTATAGTTTCTCCAAGAATAGGGAAAGGCACATCGGAATATCAGATATAGATCAAGCAATTCGGTGTTGCGTCTATTGGGTAGCTTTATGACATGACATATTGTTACTCTTCTTTTGTAGGGACTTTCTGTATAACGCACAGCTCTGAATTACTTCTGTATCCAAATGGTGGGTGAATGTCTTTGAAGCTGGTAGTAAATATACTATCCACATTTCAACATGCCATAAGTTTATCGACCCCTCGAAATTTGATTAATTTGAAGAGCATTTCTCCAGTGGTTCGCTCAAGTCGTTTTTTAATTTTTTTTTTAATAGATTTTTTCATTGGTGAACATGAAAATGCAAGACTACATAGATCAAAATAATGTATGGTTCAAATTAAAGACTGCATGTTTGTTTATTGCGTAGCTCAAAATCAATTTAAAAAAAAGTAATGTTGCCATTTATGTTTCTTTCCATGAATCAAATTGTATACTGATTAATCTCATTTTGGAGGCATGCTCACCCCCCGAATTGAACGTGACACACATCAGTTTAGGCATGGTATACCGGTAATAAGCATGTGATGTGTGAATTATCACGATATTCAACTGCTGTAAAATACGGGAATACTTATGGGCCCTCTTACAATTTTTCATGATACCATGGATTTACGTAATTTTCCATGTCTCCTCCCTCTAAATAGCAGTCTCAACATAATCAATAACAATTTCGGACTGTAATTTTCTTCACCGTTTTGGATGACCATTGGAATTTTCATTACGGTTGTGTTGATAAGGATGAACGGCATCCTATATTGCTGATTACAAAGACTGTTTGTCATTCCTTATAGATTGACATTAGATACAATTGCAGGTCAAAATACAAAAAACCTATTTCAGAAACGATTCCTAGTGTACAACTAACTCAATGAATTATTCGTTAATTTGAAATGAGGAAAACCGTATAAAACATAATGCAATGAATGTGAACTATCACCTGGAAAACACCTCGTACATTGACGTCAGAGGTTGAAGCTGATGGGTCCAAACCGTGTAAAGCTAATGCTCCCAGGCGATAATGACGACCTGAAATACCTACCCTCATCAAATATTCAGCATTTTCAACTCGGCACGAATCTGATCACTAGCGTCACGAGACCTAGGGGCGATGTGTCAAACCCCCCTCGGTAAAAAAGTCCAATGAAATCAAGGGGAACTTGTTGACGTGATGTCTATAACCGTGGGGGACTACGACGCGCCTTGCCCCGTGCGCTTCTGTGGCATTTCATGGTTAAAGTCAGGATCACGGGTAACATGGTGATTTTGGTATGATAAGTGCAGAGTCTGTGTAATTTGGGTTTTTTAAATTTTAACATAGTCGCATCATACAAGCCTCACAGAAGACCGACAAGAGTCACTTTTTATTGCCTGACCTACAAAGTTACAAAGCAGTAGACAGCTCGAACGAGGTCAGACTTGTATTCCAGTCGCCAAACATCGAGTCCGAGTCACCTGTCACGAGTCCGAGTCTCGAGTCATGCTGGTCGAGTCCAAGTCCAAGTTCGCAGGGTCGAGTCCGAGTCATTTGTCATCGTAACGCGAGTCCGAGTCCGAGTCACGGAAAATGGGACTCGAGTCGGATTCAGGTCCGAGTCACGAGTCGTACAAGTCTTAACGAGGTATAGGAATCTTATTGTATGTGCGAGATCATCTGAAGGGTTTACCAAAACCATTCCATAAGTGTGAAGTGGGAAGAGATGATGGAAAACCAGTAGATTTTGTCAGTCCCATTCTCCCGTACGCGGTAAGCAGCTCTTTTCTAGGTCCTGAATTATCTGCACATGGAGACAAACAGTGGATATGTATCCAAATGTATGCGATAAAACAACCTTGTTTACGAAAAGTGGCCAACCTTTAGAGCATGTGCTGTGCACCAGCGAGGGGTTGCCAGATCCTCCGTCTCTCCTGGGGCGGCATGTAAGTGCTATTTTCCCCGCCGGTGCAAGTGCCGATATTCCCCCTGGGCCTTGCCGTCGATGACGCGCCGGGGTGAGGTGCCACGCGTGTCTGCCACCATTACAGGGCAAAAAAAGTGTCTCCTGCGACGGGATATATTTCTCGACCGTCGCTGTCCGGCATCCATTGGCTCACACTTTCCGCTCCGATGCGGCCACAACCGATACCCTTAAGCCTTGCCACACTGAAGATAGTTTTGATCTTTAACGATCTCTTCTTGCTGTCTGTCATTAAAAAAAAGTTGATACCAAAAATATGGTTGCACCAATTCCTCCCTTTGTTTCCTGTCCGGGTCCATGCAGAGTACCGGAGGTTAGTTCCTTCGCTTTTTTGTGATTCGTAACTGCGTATGAAACCAGATTTGTGCCCAAATGTTGGGTTTGGAGTGTTGCCGTATTGAGCGAGCTGTTCGATTTCTTGGTGTAGCCCAATAGTGAAACTTTTTTAAGCCAAAGAAACATGTCGAGTTATTTTGCAAAAACACAGGGGCCTCGAACATTGCAGACACTGGACTAGCTTCACACACCTCTTTGCGAAATCGAGATCACATAGGCGGGTCACATAGGGCTTGGCAAGTTGTGCTCAAGTTTACATCGGTCAAACATCTGCAATTACGTCGGGAACCAGTGGTAAGACTACCAGAGAGTCAGCCCACCCCCACGCCGTCTCATAAATATATATTTTTTTGCATCTCAGTAAAGTCATTGACCGTAGTAATACGCATGCGTGAAACATATCACGTGAGCAACTAAATATGTCACCTGATTCCCACTAAGTTCCTGTTACTTATATTCCACGATGGCTTATATTCCACGATGGTCAGCGTGGTTTTGCTTTAGCGCGCTGCGTTAAATCGCTCGTCTGTATGCAGGAGGTTCCAGGTTGGAATCCTGGAGGGAATTTTATATTTTCATATTTTCCCCAAAAGTGAATTTTCTGACGTGAATTGTGTTTAATCAAGTCCTTGTGGTCGATACAATTTAGCCCCTTCTTCTCATTCTTGGCTCTGGAGGATTTAAAAACAAAAGGAAGTCTAATTAAGTCCGAGAGCTATTCTGTTACCAACTGACGCATGCGCATTATGGTCTCTGACTATACGTGGTTGCAGAAATAGTAATTGCCACGCGATCTGCACTTTCTCTTTAATAGTCCTATTAAAAATACAAACAGTTAATTTGATAATACCTCTATATATTTTTATTAAGGGCCTGGATGTTGATAATTACCCGAACCGAAGGCAAGGGTAATTATCAGTATCCAGACTCCAACCGGTCCTAAACAAAGTGTTTAATACCGGCCGAGCACATATATATATTCCCATTAATAAATACCTTTTCAGTCAAAACATCAAAACTTTTCGATTCAAAAGTCAAAAAAGTCAAAAATTATAAACTTCCAACGATTTTATTCAACATTTACTTAAACAACTCCTTATGGAGATTTGCTCGCGCGTCGCGCGTGCTGCGCGATGTAACGCAGAACGCAGCTGTACACCGTGTAGTGTGAATTTAGGACTATGAAAATACCCGCTCGCAGTATTGCGCATGCCTACGTGAGCACTGTTAACGTTCAACCAATAAAACGGTAACTAAAAGGCACCGGATTTCATAGGAGTCCAAATTTCGTGTGATATTAGAAAAGTGTTTAAGACCGGCCAGCCGGTCTTTATCAACCGTTTAAAACTGGCCACGTGACGGGCTCTCGACCAATCGGAATTGGTAAACTGTCTTGGGCATTTATGAATACAATTTTACGGAGGTCTTCACCTCTGTGGAAATCTGAATTCATTTATATTTAAGTGAGTAGTGTCTGCCGATAACGATAAAGCTACACTTTGATTACAGTGTGATAAAGCCACCTTTTGACTACAGTTTGGGAATCGAATGACTTTTAGACCCTGGAATAATATTGCAAAGGACCTTATGCGCTGCAGGTACCTCAGTGGGTGTTTTTTCTTAGTTAATTACAAGGAATGCACAACCATTTACTCATGCCTATTCCAGCGATACAAAAGTATTGCCCTCTTACTCCGCCTTAACGCATAAGGTCTATCGGTATTTACATAAAGCATTTCTCACTAAGCAGTAAGTAAAGAGGCAAGTTGTCCATCGTGTTGTATCGATGCAAGTGCACTATTTTGTTTCACCAGTCACGTCGTTTCGAGCATAAAGTTGCAGGTGCCTGTATACAGAATTTTCACGCGTTGGCGCGCTGCACGTAGACGCACGTGCGCCCTAACAACTCTCCAACCAAAAAGCGGTGTGCTCTGGCTTGCATAGAATGGTGTCGCCTTTTGCTGTCAGCATACGATAGCAACACTCTTTAATGCAGCGTGAGCTGTATACCAAACCCGCGAGGACGTTCTTAGGTTCTTAATGTAATATCCTTCGGCCCCGCTGCGTTCTCTCACATTGCCTTCACTTGGGTCCAAGGGTCGTAAATTCCACTGCTGATTGCAGTTATATTGCCGTTACCAAAATAAACTACAAACACTAAAATCTTTAACTTTTTAACAAGTTTTTGATAGCCTTTCATGTTATTAGTATGCAGCATGCATGAGTCTTAACTGGCTCAAAAGTACCGACTTGTTTATTGGTGATTATTTATTCATGTATGGGCCTGTTAAAAAATGTTCCAAGATATGCAAAGGTTGGTTTCTGTCGATGAATGGAAAATGCAGGATTTATGCTGAACTAAATTATTTATTTCCAGCCAAACAATTACATTTCAGCTATCTCAGTAAACGCATTATAAGGAAATGAATAGTATATGCTTCATGTTTAAGTCGAGACTGGTATCAATTATTTGCGTTGTCTTGCAAGACCCAAAAGGGCTTACATGCACACTATCTTAAATGGAAAATGCAGGATTTATGCTGAACTAAATTATTTATTTCCAGCCAAACAATTACATTTCAGCTATCTCAGTAAACGCATTATAAGGAAATGAATAGTATATGCTTCATGTTTAAGTCGAGACTGGTATCAATTATTTGCGTTGTCTTGCAAGACCCAAAAGGGCTTACATGCACACTATCTTAACTGCGTGTAGTCTCGCAATTGACAAAGAAATGCAGACCCATATGAGTTTTCCACATAAAGCTGACTCGTTGCCTTGGTGACTCCAGTACTTTTCGGGGAAAAAGAGAAAGAGGAATGATTAACTTTTTGTGTTTATTTGTTTATTTCAGGATGACGTTTGAGCCGCTCAACGTGAAAGCTGCCAATTTCGCCAAAGCGACGAGGGCGAAATGGTTCTCTGGTCTGGGCTGCGACGACAATGCACTGGTATTTTATTCCAGATTCTCCAATGAGGTATGTGTTTAATGTGCTGTGTTTTCCGAATTCTACAAATCGATAAGCAACTCATGGCGTGATATTACTGACAACAACCGACACAACAAAAATGTCGACTACCCGCATAGTTCCATCGTTTACTCGCATTTGAATTCACGTCGCGTTCACGTACCTGCAAAATGAACCTATACGGGTGGCGGTTAATGTTTGGTATCGAAATGAAATGTGTCCTTCGGCCAGTGGTACCGGTATCCTACCTAGTAATACCATGCATGCTGACATAATCCAATTTCCAAGGAAAAATGTGTTAACCCAACGGTTCATTAGGTGCACATGTAGGCCTACATCACTGATCTCATGTGGCGTGGTTATCATGATGTTGGACAAGAACGCGCAATAGGTTATTTTTATCATGCAATTCAAACACCTTCTTTCACACATTCATATTCGAACGGATATGCACGTCCTTTAAATTTGAAGTCAATGTAAGTGCCTAGTTCTATTAAAATTTCAATAAAATGGTAGCCTAACAACATTGATCGTTACCGTACTATTTACAAGTCAACACAGTCGTGTTGTTTGCTTTTCGAGAGGGCTTGAGAGCCCGTTTATTTATTTATTAATTTTTGAACAAATTCATAGTTTAATGGAAGACTGATTTCACTGGCTATGCTCACCTTTGTAAATTAGGCCTGAATAATATTCAATGGTTTTGTTTTCGATACCTTCTGTTACATATAATCTGAAGCATTTTATATATTTGGAAGTGCTCTGTCAGATCTGTCCAAATGGTAAAGTGCTTTACAATTTTGATGAACCTAATGTCGCCAATTCACGAATGCCCTTTTACTTGCATTTAAAAACCATTACGCAAGTCATAATGGCTGGCTAGTCACAAGTACGTGTCGCGTGCTATATAGGTTGAATAACACACTTGATGTTTTAATATTTAATGGCGAGGGGCCTCTAAGTCTGTGCATTTTGCATACAGCGAGGCCGACTGCACCGCCAGAATAGAACAAGTGCTCCTTTCCTGACAAATATTGAAACGGAGGGAGATGCATTCCGATGAATCATTGTTGACATTGTTTCGGCCAACTGCTGTTTATCAGCGCTGCGACTATTATGCGGGCCTGCAATTAATGACTGTAGCTCCGCGTCATTATTGCTCATGTAGGCCTACATACAAATGACATAAAGAGAATGTTGTACTGATGCACGAGTAGGCACATCTATAAAACCATTTTCATCCAGATGTTTGCTTTTACAATTGTTAAAATTTTGGAAATAAACAAATTTGGGAAACACGCAATAGATCCTTTGCACCGCGGCCAACTTGGAGGTGCGTGCTTTTGTTCAAGGGGGACACCCATGAGTATAGCCTCTTGTGCGTTCAATAATGACAGAACACACGTCCAATATTGCTGCTGAATGCCATCGATCTATGACCAACCCCGACATACATTCAACCCACTGAATATCTCGGTTGGGTTTTAGCGAGAGTGTCATTGAAGCCAGACATTGTAGCAGGATTCTACCCGCATATTCCTGGGGAAAAATATGGGCGATTGACTAAAATCATGACAAGAATAATTGTATGATGGCATACGTACAGCTAGCTGCAGACAGAGCCTGCAAAAGCTGCACTGAGTTGCATTTTGTTTTCGGTAAACCGTGTGAGCTGACGTGGCGGTCAGTCAGGGTACTAGACGACATGTCACTATACTCGGCTGTTAAGGTTGCAGACCAGTACATAAACTGCCATAGACCCAAATGATAAATGCCCCCCCCCCTTCAAAAATTCAGGAAAAATACTCCAAGGTATTCGAGACACACATAAAATTAAAGCTAATTTCATAATCTTTCATTTTCTTTTCAATTTTCGGGGGTTTACTGATGACTTTTAGGAGCAAAAGGCCATTCGAAGATGATTACCCCTTAAATGGTCCTGAAGCCCATTGCCATTTTGAAAAACGCCGCCTACACTCCATTGCAAAATAGAACGCTTTCAGGGCTCCAATGTCATCAACACATGCACAGAACTACAAGCTCATAGTCCTGTGCACGGCTTCCACCCATATTTTTACAAACCCTCAAGTTCATAACCCATAATATGCTCAAATAACGAAGAATTTGAGGGAATGCAAATCGTGATTTGGCCGGCGTGGGTGATTTTGGACCGATTTACTGGCCTGCAACCTTAAAGGTGTACTGTCCGTTAATAACAACTTTTACAAAATTTATTTCTAGCCGGGGAATAAAAGATCGATTGCATTGAGCAGCCGGTGTGTTTTAAAGAGGTGGATATCCCTGTTGAACAAAGTACACCTCAAATGTGATTGCAGTGCAACAATAATTGTTAAGACTAATGACTCCTATATATAGCAATATCAGTTCAGAACCAATCCGAAGAATTAAACCACGTAACATTTTGACTGTTGAGTTGATAACCCCATCCATAGCCAAACTTTTTAATGCTCAGTAAACTTATATGCAGAAACAGCGCATGATAAATTGGTACCATCATTATAAGCTAATTTGTTGGGCCACGTATAACTTTATGTTATTCCAGAAGTCATAGTTAATACTCAATGAAGTTCATCTTTAATGGGCTCAGACCAAGGGACGTCTAGTGTCTATCGTCAAGATATTCCAGATTTTAAGACTTAAACCTCGGATGTCTCACTTAAATTTTGACACAATGGTTTGACGAAAAGGTCAATGGGTTGAAAAAGATATTTTACGGAGGAGATACACTATCAGTCAAGGATTTCAAGATGTCCTTTCCGGCGTTTCTAAGTGGATCTATAAATAATCTTCAAAACATATCAGGGTTCGGTTTTATGTCAAGATTAGGGCTGTTCGTAAACACGTTTTTTAATATTTCTATTCTGTCTATACTTAATGGCTCGGTTACGGTGAGTTGATACAGAAGGGGCATAAAGGAAGTCGAGGTTATCTGCCTGCTGTGCACCGACAAAAGTCGAGTGTGAAAAGTTCAGCTGTATAAAACCCTCGAGGTTTGTGACTAGCATGTTGGCCTTTCTCATTATATCTCATTCACTTCACGGCTGGGCAGTTTATTGCCAGACGGTGAAACCAACAAGAAAGAGCCTGTCCTTGATTAGCAAACAACAAGCCGATAAAATTCCACCGGTTATTTTTCCCATTCTAATAACAAAAGCTTTTACACCGTAAATTGATGACGGCGAGCAGCGTTCGGCATTGGGTGTAGTATTTAGCCTAGAGAATAGAGAGGTTCACTTTTTTTTCTGTCAGTCGGAATTTTTTCCCCATACTCATTATAAAACTGCCTCTCGTAATTATAAACTGCAGTTGCGTGTTTTCTAATCGTTATGTATTCCTTATTTATTTATGTGCTGTGTCGTTTTTCAATAGGCCATATTATTGAGCGAATAAGGGTGCCATTTTCAAGGTAACAATTGTAAAAAAAAACAACCCCGATTCATAACAGCAGTTTAGTACCTTTACTTAAATCTAAAATTTAAACTTTACAAAGATGTACCTTTCAACTGTATTCAGTCATTACCCTTGGATCCACGTGTGTTTATACCCCCAACATGGCGACGTTGAGCACCCTCATCATGATGTTCGAGAATAAGGCCAATAGTGTCGAGTTTAGTTGTATAATATAATTATCGTT
This sequence comes from Patiria miniata, assembly GCF_015706575.1. Lineage (NCBI taxonomy): Eukaryota > Metazoa > Echinodermata > Asteroidea > Valvatida > Asterinidae > Patiria > Patiria miniata. Next base: position 7,903,907 of record NW_024037067.1, read on the forward strand.
TCCATTTTGTTTTCACCTCTTAGTTGAGGAAGTTGAGTTTATAAACTGAGCTTGTTACCTCCGCCAAGGAGGTTATGTTTTCATCGGCGTTTGTTGGTTGGTTGGTTTGTCTGTTAACAAGATAACTCAAAAGGTTATGGACGGATTTGCATGAAATTGTTTTTAGGGACGGTCCTTGGTAAAAGTACAAATCGATTAGATTTTGGAGGTGATCCGGATCTGGGTCTGGATCCAAGATATTTTTAAAGGATTCTTCACCATTTATGCGGGTATTTCTTTTGGGTGTAGGCCTACTGACAATTTGGCGGGGAGTTGTTTAGTCTTGGCGGAGGTTTGTGCTCTCTGAGTGCTTTCTATTTTAGTTTTCTGGTCCTTGCACAGCTGTATGTGTATTTGTTTTTGCGCTTTGCGTTAAACGTGAAGAGGTAGTGACGTTATTGGTATCATTATGAAATATTATAGGACAATACTTCGGATTTTCCTTATTGAGTCTGTTCTATATTTCGAGTCATCGTTGTAAATTATTTGTTAACCAACTAACGACCCTTGGAAAAAGTAAAGAAAATACAAAAGGGCACTGTTTGGGTCATGGTTATGATCTTCATGGCGCACCTTGTGCTGAGTCTCTTAACCTACTGCCCTGCATGTGGAGGGCGTATACGGTACAGAGCAAAATATAGAGTGTATCTTTCATGCGAGCATGATCTCTCTTATAGCGATTTACTAGTATCAAGGATACGGTACGAGATCGTAACATCTGAAGTATGTATCATAAATTATTCATGTAACGACTCCACAGCAACCAGACGACATCGGGTGAATATTCATAGTGATTTTAAGACCGGATGAAAATGTCAGAAATTAAGCCGTAAGTCTCCAGTCCGATCGAGCAATCTTTGGTTGTTTTGATTCGGCGCGTAATAATGTATTGATATTATATTCCAAGTGCATGTATACTGTATCTATTGGTTGGAGCTCACTGTCAGTTTGTGTTTGAAAATCTTCTGCGCTGCCTGTGTGGGTCAATATTGGATGGGAACTGTGATATCTTCCTTAAATTTCTTTCTACATCGGTATTGCATGATGCAAGCTTTGTGAATAAAGCCCCATATTCTGCATGAAAAAAATGATGTAGACTTTGAGGAAGGGCCATACATTTTTATAAGGAGTATAGCTTGGTGTTCAGAGCTCAAGCACCGATTAGTCATAAACAAGGAAATACTGAAAACCTCCCTCCACTTCAAGATCACATTTTTGATGTCTTCACATCGTAGACACGGAATCCGGAAGTTTCATGCTAAAACTTCATTACGCTCCCACTAATTTATAGGTCTGCCTCTCAATTATTGCTTGCAGCATGCGCCTGGGCCTTGAGTCACTATTGATTAAATCAACCAACTGTCTTGTTTTCATTTCTCGATCAGCTGTACATATCCATCGGGGAGACGGTGGAGGGGGTGGTTTCCGACCTGGAATTGGCCAGTCTGTACCGCCTGGGGGAGCAGTATTTGACGGTGGATGACTCCTCCTCGTCGTCGCAGCGCGGGGCGGGTGATGAGGGCCAGACGACCCCTAGCAGCTCGGCCGTGACCCACGATGGCTTGGTGGCTGTGGTCAGCAATCTCAACGAGGCCATCCTGAACGGACCCAGCATCAGCTCAGATATCATCTTCGCCTTCTCCATCCCCTTGTTACTGCTAGTCGTGCTGACCGTCATGTGCCTGGTCTCAAATATTTGCTGTGCTCAAGACATATCGGTGCCAGAGCCATCAGTGAGTCGGAGGAGTAGAACTGAGGTGGATGCCAAGTCCGAGAATGAGGAGGATGCCAAGTCCGAGAATGAGGAGGACGCCAAGTCCGAGAATGAGGAGGAGACGAGCAGGTGATAAGGACGGGAGAGATGCTCAACTACCCGATCGGCAAGACAATGGATTTGTGAACCTCTGTTTGTTAAGGCAACATTTGAGCAGTGTAGAATGGCCAAGAAGATTTTTGATATAAATCAGGAAGCCTTTGGAGGCCATTGGCGTTGCTGTTCCCCTTTGAAACCGTTTCCATGACAACAAATGTGTCTTCGGCAAAAGTGATTAACTTAATTCGGCCAAATCTGTCGGCCTTGAGTCGCAAATTCAATGTTCCCAGTGTGTCACTGTGGTACCCATGCGCAGTCACTGCTCAGTCATCGTGTATCGCCTTCGAACATGTCTCAATACTCAGTAATTATAAATGGCATCTTTTGATATTCAAACAGAAAGCAGGTGTTTTCCATAATTTATGCCTTTCCTGAACTCAAAGGTTGTTCACTTTATAATTGGAAATTCCAACGCTGAACTGACTGGCATGTATTGAATTTTGGGCATTTGATTGTGCAATTAATTAAAAAGATGCACGTCAACTTTAAACAGTTTGAAATTGGTAAAGAAATTGTTATTAAAAGATCCTTTCCAAAGTTTCTAGCTGTGAAGTTGCACTCTTCCGAAATTAAACACTGTACATGGCTTCTTTACGGGATCTCACTTTGTCACTTCTATACACTATAAATGCATTAAACCACACGGCACACTTTGCATTTGATATAATTATTGTATGTGTCAATTTCAATTACTTGGCGCCAATCCAGTAATACATCACCCAACTGTTTCGTGACATTTTCATATAATTATTGAGCCTCATACTCTCGCAGCCGTAAAGCTAGATACACATATCTCGTTACCTACATTATTGTATTTATTCCGAAGTGTTATACTTGTATATGCAAATGTAATATTTTTTGGAGAAAGGTTTATAATGGGCATATTTTTATACATTATTTTGTAGGGTATACTTCAGATAAACATACGATCATTATGTGAGCCCGCGAAAACAGTTCGCCGACGTCATGCCTGCATGGATAACTTTTTTACATTTGGTTTTCACAGTGAAGTGTTTGCGTTGTAAAAATAATAGCATATCATTACTTTGGCTTGCTTGTACATATTATATAGCTTGTAAATATTATTTTAGCCAAATATGTCTTGTTAATGTGTTATAATGGTGATATATTTTGTTACTCGTCGATTCACCTTTTTCAAATTGAGATCTCGTGCACCACATTATTAAACACTGCTACGTTTGATATTGCTTTAATTGTCTTGTGTTTTCGACGTTAGTCATAAAAATGCAGTTTATGTGTTATATTACATGCAGGTTGTTGAGCGTCTTAGCATTAAGTTAGAATAATGAAATATGCAACTTATACTTTGTACATTTAGAAGTGTCGATTATTTTTTGTTCATGTTATTTGAAAAAGTCATCTTATAGGTTTCCCATTAACCTTTTGAAACTCTCATAAAACAACAACAGAGATCGCCCATATTAAAAAGTCAGAGTTGCGTCAGATATATAATATTCGTGGAAACAGACTTCTCCATTTGGCATTGCCAACTAAATTTTGATATAATCTGCATCATTGTTAAATTTTGGAGTGAATGAACCACCATATCCTGTCTCAGTTACATAGCTTTTACGAAGTTTTCTTCCAATATTTCCAATATATCCAAGTTATTTCTTTTGCTTTTGATTGTACTTAGTGAAATCTGATTTCTTAAATACATTTTACTGACCTAACTTTCTGTAATTATCTGAAATCAATTGCGAGGATGAGGTTGGTAGACCACGTGACCAGTTAACTTTATGGTTTTGAGCGATCGATTGGTGGGGTAAAATGAACATAATGCATGCAAACTCATGGAACAGCCGTGTAAATAATATTATGCCCGAAATTGCATACACTGGCCAAATCACGAATTTTATACGGTCAGTTATTTTCTTTTAATAGAGAGATTTGTGGCCCCTACACTTCAGGGGTGGTAAAATTGAAGTGTCCCAAATGCAAACCGGTCTTTGAATTTTTTTCTGAGAAATTGGGGATGAAATCGGACCCGAACGTCGCTCTATTTTGCGATATAGTGCAGGGATCATTTTTCAAAATGGCGATAGTCTTTAGGAATGCATTTTGGGTGTGATAATCTTTTTGGAGGGAAACTTGAAAGTGGATACATTAATTTGGAGTAAGTGTCTTGCTTACCTGATAGAGGTAATAGAGCTAGTAGTGAGTATTTCCCCCAATTTTTAGTGGTTGGGGTATTTACCATCAATTACTCGTCTGCACCTACAAGAAACCGAGATATACCACTGCCATTTTTTAATCTCATGGGGATCCTTTTATTCCTCGGGGAAGGACCACTCATCATTGTGTAAGGCAGTTTAGCGGACTTTTTTTGGCCGGAAAACGTTAGTCTTGATTGGCAGAAACAGCTACGGTATACACAAATACTTCTCTGGGTTAAACAATACCAGAAAGTTGAACTTCTTTTTATATGACACAATTTTCCTTTGAATGTGTACGTCATGTTGTCATACTACAACAGACCAACGATATTGTCAACCTCATGGGATAATCTGTCTGTTCACAGAATGGAATTTTTTTTAGAAAGTATTTGTCGAATTTCCATATTTTCTACAACCATCTGTTCCTTTTCACTTCTTCTCGATAATTACATTTTGTCAAGCCAAAGGATAATTAGTGATAACTAATTTCTTTAACCGCCTCGGAACGTGCCTTGGAATGTTCGTTTCATCTTAATCAAATGGAAAATCGGCCTTTTCAAAATGTATTTATTTATTGTCTCTCATGTTACGTTCAAAATCATAGCTAATAATAATGTGTTTATAAATGTCTTTGCATGCTGTTCTAACTTTGTAGGATTTGCATCAGTGCAACTGCAATGTAGTAAAATATTCATGGATAGTTGGTAAGGACCTGCATCATTGCCACTTACAATTTAACATAGAAACACCACGATCTCGTCATTAAATTATCATTTTTTTCAGTGCATCTCATTATTGCCCCTATCCTGGCTTGTATAGTCTGGTACCTGGGACCCATGCATGTAGCGCCCTTTTTTTAAGCCAAAAATAATGTACATTCTATAGCCGGTTGTGGCAACAATCTTGACGTTGACATTGGGTCCCAGAGACAAAAAACGTCTGGTTTCGAAGCATAATGTTCGATTGCATTACGTCAGCTGAGTTGCCACGGTAACCATCTCCCCGGCAACGAGGCCCGATTGATGATCACGGCCATGGTAATAATGCCATGTGGGCAATATATCTCTATGGCGGGACTGTCTTGTGAACATTATGGAAAATGCCAAGAGCTGTGCCTGCAGTGGAGCCAGGCCGCTTAAACTCGTGCGCATCACCTTCATTTTACGTATGTTGTAATGATCCCAGATGTAAATAAAGTCTCATAATATAAGCACATTATTGAACGGCCAAGTTCCATCCACGTCACAAAGCAAACAAGATGCAATTGGATTTACCATGTAGATACTTCACCGTTGCTTAGCGATGTGGACATAGACATCCATAGACATCCAACCAGAATGATCAAATGTCTGATATTTTTCATAATGTGATTTGTATCGAATGTCTTTTGAATGAACAGTCCAGATTTTCAGAATGATACTCCTAATTAGTTTCCTTTTAAAAGAAAGATTTATTAACCATATTGTGTTATTAATGTCTAGAGGACCGTAAATTTGCAGGACCATATATACAGTTTTGTTGATAAGTTTTAAAGATCCCTTATACACCCTTATAATCCTGAATAACGCGGACGTGACTGGTCTATTCAAGCACTGTACAAAATGTGAATATATATACCTTATTGACAACAATGACGAACAAAGATGGTTATTGTAGTCAGACGTAATAATGATTTCTATGACTGTTGTTAATTCAGTTCAAAAGCCCTATTTTGGCTGCTTTAATTTTGCGAAGTGGTGGAATGATTTTCCTGTTATATTTTGATGTTTTATCATAGTTTTCATTATACAATGAATATTCTGATCTCAGTATATGCACATTAATATTTAATTGCTTCGGGGAAAAAAGGAACATTATACATTGCAATTTTGTAATAAAAGGATCAAGTGTCGTACTAATATTGTTTCATTAAGTTGTCGTTTGAAAGTCCGTCTTGCAACTTTGTGGGGTGCTAATGGGAGCCACGCCCCCTCTCCTTGCCCAGCGGCCTCTTTTCGAATTAACAACACTTGGTCCGCCACTTACCCCCCCCCCCCCCGTCTCTGAAAATGTGGTTTTCGGTCAGCTTTTTCTCAGTAAAATGATTCCTGATTCGAAATTTAAAGTAAATTTACAAAATGACAGTGTGTATCGCGCACGCCCTCGGAAATTTAGCGTGACGCACTATATGCACAGCTGGTTGTCCTCACGATAGCTGAGCCACGTACTATACTATGTAACAACAGTCAGCATGTTATTACCACTGATCTCTATATAAAGACTGGATAGCGGATATGCATACAACATTCACACAGTAGACTTTGCATATTGACCAATTCGCCCCCGGTTTCACGAAGATGGCCACGTATATACGAACGTTCTACGCGTAAATACGCGCGAGTTTGTATCAACAGTTGACGCGCATTTTGGTCACGTACACATATTATGATGTTCTACAAGGAACACATTTCCGTAGTGATTATTATTTCAAAAACGCCGAAAAAGTGATTTGCGGCATTATAAAAGTAACCACTACGTTAGAAAAATTGTAGTAAACCTTGGTCAGTTGGTCAGTGGTGGTGGCCAAAATATAAGTCAAGTGAGCTGCGACGTTACAAAAGAAATCATGCTGTCTATAAAGACGGCAACTTGTCCTTTGTAGATCACCAGCCGGTCTCACCAATATGGCGTCAAATTCGTACATTGTGCGGCTCTTTATTAGCTATCCAGTCTTTATATAGAGATCAGTGGTTATTACAGGGAAAGCGCTTGATATTTCACGGCAATGTTTTTTTAGGGGGCGTGACCTGGGAGGGGGGCGGGGGCAGTGTTTCAAACAGGGTGTCTCCAATGGCGTTTCTGTAACAAATGCTCCCAAATCTGAAGGGGCCGATAGACCGTCATCCGATCACAGCAATTTCGAAAGAAAGGGGGGGGGGGGGGGGATTTGGGGTTGGATGGAGCTGGAAGTCAATGAACTCCCGTTGGGGGCGCCCTACAGCAACGCAGCCGCAAACAGAGTGCTTGTTTTCAGACCAAGTATCGAAGTCAGAGATTTGTTTCTCCCAATTTCTTGATCGAATATGGGTTATCCATCCTTCCTCATGCCGTACAAGTGGTTTGGGGACATTTTTCAATACCTCGCTTCTTTAAAGGTTGCAGACCAGTAAATCGGTCCGAAATTGCCTACGCCGGCCAAATCACGATTTGCATGCCCTCAAATTCTTCGGTATTTTACCCATGAACTTGAGGGTTTGTACAAAATATGGGTGGAAGCCGTGCAGAGGACTGCGAGCTGGTATTTCTGTGAAATGTGGATGATGATTAGGCCCTAAAATGGCTCTATTTTGCACTGGAGCGTAGGCGTCCATTTTCAAAATGGCGATGGGCTTCAGGACTGCTTTGAGGGGTGATCATCTTTGGATGGAATTTTCCCCCAAAAGTCATTGGTTTACCCCCCAGAAAATTGAGCAGAAAAGGAAAGATGATGAAATAAGCTTTAATTTGATGAACACCTCAGAGAGTTGTGAGTATTTTTCCTGAATTTCTGAAGTGGGGGCATTTATCATTGGGGTCTATGGAAACTTATTTACTGGTCTGCAACCTGTAGAGCTTCACAGAATCTTGTGAAGGAAGTGGAGGTGGCATTCTGGGTAACTTATCATAACTTATTATAAAGAAATCTAGCTGCAGCTGTTTAAGACCAAAGTTAGCTAATGCGCGCAAATGCTATCCGAAAACTCTCGTAGAAATGCATACATTCCATACCGGATGTGATTTCTTTTTCATTGCGGACCATGTGGACAAATTAGAGCGTCGCATGATATGCAATTTGACCCTTCGTGATTTCGAAACGGAGCCTGAGCAAGTGACGACTTATAAAACAGATACATTTTAAAGGTTTCCTTACATTATTACGCTTTTCAACGAAAAATAAGCATTTATGAATGAGAATAAAAGAGTATTGACTCGGTCTTAACGGCCGTTAAAACAATGCAGGGTCGTGGCCATTATGACTTGCATGTCACAGGTCACGCAAAATCTATCCAATCAGAGCTTATTTTTCCATCAGCCCTCCCAAGCGTCCTGTTTGCAGGTCTGGAGGGGGGGGGGGGGTACGAGCAAAGGGTCCTAGCTTGCTCTAGGGATTCACCCCTGTATGAGATTCCCATAGACCCCTTGCTAAATGAACATACTTCAAATTTAATCAGAACTCTCAAAGGTATTTCAGCTGCACAGAAAAATGATGATCAACATGTCATCTATCATTTTCTTTTCATTTTTTTGGTGGGTTGACCATTGACTTTTCGAGAAATTCTCATCCAAAGAAGACCACCCCTATTTTCCCAAAGCGGAAAAGTAGCCATCTTGAAAAACGATTCATCCACTACATGGAAAAAATAGCGCCACTTTTGAGCCCAATTGCGTCCAAAATGCTCAGAATTGGATGCCCAAGTTTGGGCCAGAGTTTCAATGCCGTATTCAATTCCCAATTGAATGGCTCTCAGGACTCTTTCATACAGAATATTTTGAGGGTATAACTTTTATTCATGAGCTCGGCGGATGGGTTTAGGCCTATTTACAAGTGGGGAGCCGTAGGCTATCAGCCAATTACAGCAATTGCGAGTTGAAAAGGGGGGGGGGCATTTTGAGCTTCAAAGTAGCTGAAACTCAATGTATTGTCGTTGGGGGCGCTCTACAGCTAGCAGGCGCAAAAAATACACTTTTTGCGGGCCTATAATCGACCTCAGATAATTTTTTATTTCAATTTTTTGATGGAATATGAATAACCAATACTACCTTTTTTCCCTTAAAGTGGTTTGGGGGGCATTTCAAACCTTCGGGCCTATTAAAGGGTGCACACCTGCAAATAGGCCTAAACTCATCCGCCGAGCTCATGAATAAACGTTATACCCTCAAAATATTCTGTATTAAAGAGATATGGCAATGAACCTCTGGCCCGGACTTGGGTTCGAATTTGGTTCGAAAGTGGCACTATTTTGCCAGGTTGTGGATGGATCGTTTTTCAAGATGGCTACTTTTTCGCTTTGGGGAAAATAGGGGTCGTCTTCTTTGGGTGAGAATTTCTCAAAAAGTTAAAGGTCAACCCACCAAAAAATGAAAAGTAAATGAAAGATGACATGTTGGTCATCATTTTTCTGTGCAGCTTAAATACCTGTGACAGTTCTGAGTATTTTTAAAAGAATTTTGAAGTATGGGCATTTAGCACTAGTGTCTATGGGAATTTTAATACAAGGTTGCATCCTTAGGCTCAGACTATGCACAGCCTCAATGGGTCTTATTCTTGTGAGCGAATGAGGGCGCTACAACAACACAGTTTGGGGTATAAACATGTTTACATATTTATTTTGTAAGACTTGCTTCAAGAAACAGGATTGTTTCTAGTGTTTGTATCTACCCAGAAAACAGTTTTGTCAGCACATCCGTTCGCCCAGAACATTGTCTAGGGTGCAAAACGAATTACAATGCAAAATGAAACACAATCAGCCTACCAGTTAGTCGGTTAGTTGGTCCTCGCATCGGTCAGTCAATCTGTTTGATTATTACTTGCTGGTTCCCATGCATCCCACATGAATCCACGCCCCTCTTACCATCAATAAGAAGAAGATGGAGGCTAAGGTAGTAGCTCACAACAGGTTTTGGTGGATTTCACTTTAATAGGGGTGGGGTGCCATTCCGGATACTGCACTAAGCTAGAATATATCAGAAAGATGGGGAAACTCACAGCAGCAGCGAGAGGGCGGCCTTGCTACACTTATTTTTAGGGCATCTAACAAGCGAGTCCCGTCTCTCCCCTTCCTTCCCCTCCCCATCCAGCTTCTCTTCCTGGCCAACTGCATTTCGATGCGGTCACCTAAAGAGTCAATTGAAACCTCTCACGCTTACAGTTATTGCACAGGAGGCCAGCGAGCAGAAATCCAGACTGATTCACCAAGGTTAGTAGGATGCTGCGGATGGACCGAGCGAGTGAATCGTCCCCATGCCCCGCCCATGTGACTCGCAGAAGGAACGTTGAAATTGAACTGCACATTGTAACATCCATCTAATTCTGACCTCTTGGTGATCAATCTCAGCCCAAGCTTTCTCAACGTCGGTTTCTGCTCCGATAAAGTTTGTGCCTCTGTCCGATCACTAACTCCGCAATATGGTGTTTCACGTCAGATCTTCTGGTGGGGCCTCCTTCCTTCAGCATTCCATCTTTGTCCAGAAATGGATCCAAACGATGGGGACGGGCTAGCCTTCTTAATGCGACGTCTGGTTTGTCTATCAGATTTATCTTCATTCTTCAAAGATTCAAGAACAGAGATCTCACCAACAAGAGACTCCTTTCATGGGCGTCGCCAGGATTTTTTCTAGAGGGGGGCAAAATTTTTTTTGCCAAAAAATGCTTGTATTTCTCAACACATTCTCGATTTATCAGTTTTAGAGGGGGGCAGGGACATTTTGCCCCCCCCCCAACTCATTAAATTTACACCACTTTGTCTTCGCGCCTCTTTTTTTTTTTTTTTTCCTTCCTTTTTCTTCCTTTTTTTTTCCTTCTTTTTTTTTTGCTTTTCCAGGGGGGGGGGGGCAAGTGCCCCCCCTTGCCCCCCCCCCCCCTCGCGACGCTAATGACTCCTTTTGTAGTTGCCTCAGTATCGTCATCATCTCAGCATGATGTAGATCTTTGGCTGCTACTGTTTCCTTGTTGGGCTGACTTTAGGGTGCATTTGTGACTCGACTGAGTACATTTTAGAATTTTCGCATGCTCATATCCAAGGGTTTCGGAAGCGCGCCACCATGGGGTGAACTTTCAGGCTCTATTGACAGAAAAGCAGAAAGCTTCAAAGTGGTATTCATAAAGGGCCTTTTGTCAATGGCTACGGCCATTGCAATATAGAGCGCTTTTAGGCCTCCAAATTCATCCAAATTGCACAGAACTACAAGCTCACATTCCTGTGCACAGCTTCCACCCATATTTTTTTTTTACAAACCCTCAAGTTTACGGCCCACAATATGCTCAAATAGCGAATTTGAGGGCATGCAAATCGTGATTTGGCCGGCTTAGGCGATTTCGAACCGATTTACTGGCCTGCAACCTTATTCTGCAATGGAGCGTAGGCATCCATTTTCAATGGCGATGGGCGGGACTGCTTTTATGGTACATCTTTGGATGGAATTTTCTCCCGAACGTCATTGGTTAACAGAAAATGAAAGATGATGAAATGAGCTTTATATTATTATTGATGCATGTCCTGAACACCTCAGAGAGTTGTGAGTGTTTGTAATATTTTTGGGAAGTGCGCGTAACTACCACTATAAAGAGTGGTAGTTTATTTACTGGTCTGCAACCCGATGAGCTCCACATAATTTTGTGAATGGGAATAAAATAGTGACGACTCAGTTGTAACCGCCGTTTAAACCCTTGCAGGGTCGTGGCCGTGGTGACTTGCAGGTCACAGGTCACGCAAAATCTATCCAATCAGAGCGTAAATTCATCAGCCTGTCCCATCGTCCTGTTTGCAGGGGGGCGGCGGGTATACGAGCGAAGAGCAAATGGCGGTAAAATTCCGCACCGCTGAGGGCGCCATTATGACACACTGAAAATTATCAACAGCAGTTACCAAAAACTTTGTGTATTTATTGCAACAGAATTTAAATAACAAAGTACACCTTTGTGATACCGTGTGCCGCTCGTAAATCCATTGCCGATTTTGGACATCCATCCGACGCCCAAGTTTTAACGCCTATGGATTGTGCGTGCGAGAAAATCAAGATCACAATCCGATCTTACAAAATCTACTGAAGTTCCAATACTGTCGAGTGTCGACAGCTGTCGTCGGTGATATAGTGACGACACTAGGCAACCATTCCCAACCTGCATTTTGAACACTAAGTTTTTCGGGCAAACGTCTTCGCTGAGTGGGTTTGAAAGTAGCCTAGAGAGCAGCCTTTACATGTTTCCTGCATAATTATGCTTGAAGGAACTATACTTGGCTGCCCTGCACGAGAGTTCCGAGAATTCCCTTCCAGTAAGAGGTACTGTACCTTTTCGTTTATTCCTTGTGTGTGAATACAGTGACTTTCAATAATAGACTGAGACAGGATGAGTCGAAATTTGCAAAGGCCGCGTCAGCTGTAATACAAGTTACATATTCAGCGTTTTTGCCTTTCATTTCTGAAAAAACTGCATTCCTATTACATAGCCTTCTTATATTTTGGTGTGTTTGTTTGACTGACTGATAATGTTGTTTCTCTGTAGAATGGTGTCAGTATTAAATTGATCGATTTAGACGGGAGTATGCATGGTAAAACTAAACAAAAAAAACTGCGGTGAAATGTGAATCGATCTACAAAAATCTTGGTTTCACAAGCAAGCTGAATACATCGAGTGAGTGTTATTATTGCGTACACATTAAGGGGCATGTATTAAGGTGATATTCCATACATGAAAAATCAGCTTAATACATATCCATGTATTAAAGTATAATTTTTTAAAGTCCGTTTTAGTTTAAATGACTGATGCTTAAGCAGTATGGAATTTGTTTGCTGGGTCAAATGCATTCTCCAGTTGAATAAAAGTTTCAGAACATATCCAAAAACCATTATGGCCCTACGGATTGTTCAGTCTAGTCTGGTGACCATGTCGTTATAAGTATAACCATAGAGAAAGATCAACGAACGCGAGTATGAATTCACTGTACCTGCACTCTGAGTAATGGCAAACAAGTTGATTCTTCGCGAAAGAATGAAAACGTTTTCGCTCTAGCAATTTTATATAGCACGGTCGGCTTCATTCAATTCGTAACCCAACTTTCTGTGCTCAGAGTTTCGACCGAACGAATTCAGATTGTCAGACGGAAAAAGCCATTCAATCTTACCATACGTAGGCCGCGCCTACTCATTTCTTATTGCCAAGTAAGGCCCTCGCTAAGCCTCCCAACACGGGATCAATGTAAATTAGGAATTAACGGCTTGTTGTAAAACCACAGTGGATCAAACCAATTTCAAAAAATAAATGAGTGCATCTTCAATATAGGTTTTACCGGCCAAGTTAGCAGATTTGGCTGCCAAATTGGCGACGAATCACCCATTTTCGCACGAATTTGAATGCACGTTGAGATCAACATTCAATTACCTAAAAAACCCAATCAATTTCACATTAGAAGCATGCGATTTCACATTTTAATCATGCAATTACAAAAATAAGGCATTCAAATTACAATTGCACAAACAAGCATCCTAATTCGCCGGAGCTTCAAGCTGTGTAATAAGTTTGGTCATTCGAATTAGCCATTAAGCAAGCATTATATGAAAAGTAAGCAAAGTGTAGAAATAGGTCCATGTCGTTCCGTTGTTTGTTAGAATAAGATGGAGTGTTTTTGTTACAATTTGGAAGTATATATAGAGAAATAAAAACCCGTCTCCCACAAGACTCTGCCACTACTCTGATCACCATGCAAACTGTTAGATTGACGCTAGAAATATCAATATGCCAGCTCATGGGCGTTACATGAAAATTTCAAATGTAGGCCGTGGTCATTTGATTGAAGCTTTCGATGGCAATACCCAAGACAAACTTTAACTTGCAGACAATCTTGGCATAAACAGATGTACTGCTGCAGGTCAATTGTAGCCGCGTATCTGAGACCTGGCAGACGGGAAAACCTGCCAAGAGGAGGGGTCAGAAACACAAAAATGGACCACGACATGAAGCAGAAATAATCAAAAGGTGAAAGAAATGAAACGACTCGCATCGTATATATACCTTCGTCTACTTTCATTTTGAATGCAAAAAGTGCTAAATATAATGCGCGGAAATGAAAACGAAAATAAGAATCTCATGCAAATAACCCTGAACCAAACCGACTGCTAAATTGAATGATCACTTAAAACGAATGACATAACTTCAATTTAGGATGTGTTAAACATGAAAATGTCAGGTCTTAAAACGAATTTGAACGCCTGGAATCTAATACGAACCACGGGAATGACAGCAGTGCAGGGAAAACCTATATTAAATTAGTTTTCTAATTAAACTTCATCAAGATTGGTCTTTTCTACATAAGGGGAGAGCTCATCGAGACGTGTTGGCTCGTCTATTGATATATTTTTACAGTTTTTACTTTTTCTCCGTAGAGATGACGTCAAAAATGGCCGTTGGAGAACCTAAACAACAGCTGGCTTGCATTGAGAAAGATGCTCCGGAGTGCAGATATTTCTCTTTCAGTCCCCCGTGTCTTCAACGCTTCGCACGGCCGGGCTTCTTCGTTTTCATTGGCAGCATGTTTTTCTTCATGGATGGTTTTGTGGTCGGGATGTTCCAGGGGGTGTTGACAACCATTGAGCATCGCTACCAGTTAAACGTCACTCAGCTGAGCCTGTTACTTGGAGCCTACTGTATAGGCGGCGTCATTGGAATCACTTGTCTGATCTTATTCCTCAGTAGGCCAGATACCAATCGAGCACGTGTGATGGGAATCTGCTGCTTGTTGAACGGTCTTGCGATTTGTTCACAAACATTCCACAGTTTATCCAAAGTCCTTACGTTCCTGGAGGTTTTGAGACCAGCAACAACTCAGCAAACGCGTATCAGGAGGTAGAGATGGTGTGCAGAGGAGAGCAGATGGATGAGAAGCTCTGCACTGAGGATCAGGTGGCTGAGAACGTGTCTCCCAATCAAGTTGCTTTCTATATACTCCTTTTTGGCTCAATGCTTGAAGGTGTATTTTTTACGATCGTGTTTACCTTAGTGGAAACATACATCGCAGATTCTACAACTCCAGGAAAAACCGCATTTTATATGGGTATGTTTTGAATTTCATGAATATACATCTATCATTGAATTTTACGAAAAATAAGTTCTTATTTATCCCACGAGCTAGAGTGGAATCGACAGATAGTGACCGTGCTATTTGGTGTAATATCACACTGTTGTTGCCATGGATCGACCAATCAGGATTTAGGATTAAATTTGGCTTAAAGATAAAAATATAGCGTGAGATCTATGACGCTATGCAGCACGACATCTTGATAATGAATTGGATTAAAATCACTGGCTTTTTGTTTCACAAGATTATCTCGGTGATTTTGTTCTTTTCACCAGGTATCTTGGGTGCTGTTAGTGGCTTATCCCCTGTGGCAGGCATCTTTGTGACTGCAGCATTCCTTGGTCTGTGGGTAGACTTCTACAGAGTCCCCTCCTCAGCTGTCCCCGTGTCACCCAATGACCATGAGTGGGTGGGAGCTTGGTGGCTAGGGTTCGCCATGTCTGCGTTATTGAGTCTGTTACCAGTGGTGCCTTTCTTTGGATTTCCCAGCGTGATGAGAAACTCACAAGGCACAGAAGCTGTCAATGGAGATGGTTACCAGCAAATCCAGAAAGTGGTACAAGCTTCCAAACGGGAGACTTTCAAAGGTAATGATGATAATGTGATACATTGGTTTCTTTACCAAAACTAGATTGTGGAGAAACGCATTTCACCTACGGTGTTTCTATTCAGATTGTTGAGATAATTTTCCTTATTTACACGTTTCTTTTCAACTACTCCCTTTTTGAATTTTTGCACCGTTAGAAATAATAGAATTTGCCATGAAAGTGCTTCCTTTTGTTTGAATTCGTATGTCTTCATGTTTCATGCAATAGATAGTTTGGTGACGTTTTGGAGGGTGTTGAAAAACCGTGACTGTATGCTGACGTGCCTCTCTCAAGCGGGCGCTATCCTTATTCTGTATGGATATGGGATCTTCGTTCCTAAGTACCTGGAAGTTCAGTTTGAGATGACAACCCAACTAGCCGACATTCTAACGGGTAAATAGGCAATATTTCATCTTTTCTTTGAGACGCTTGCCTTTAGACGATTTATTTTCTTAAGGCTATGAACGATCCGAAAGCCATTATTTGATACGCGCATGGCATTTTGTTAAAAGCATTTTTATAAAGTAAAGAAAAGTACCATCTGAGTACCATTAAAGTATTAAAAATAAGGACTTATTACTGTTGGCATATTCTGATCCAACGGCGTTTTCTACTCAGGCTAACAGGAGTAGAGGAGAAAAGCTCACTCCTAGCATTGAATGGACTTTGGAGGGATAATCTTATACCGTGTAGCTTTCAACCAACAGGTTGTCTACTAGCCCCTGCATACGCCATCGGCTACATTCTGGCTGGATCCCTCGTCAAACGATTCAACATTCAATACCAAGGCCTAGTCTCCCTCTCGTGCGTCGCACTGGCCCTCGGCGTCATTGGCTTCACAGTGATTTTGTTCAGTGGTTGCCAAAATGAAAACCTTGCCGGTGTCTTCACGCCCTACGTAGGACAAAGGTACGTTAGAGGTTAAAGCGTAAAAAGAGTAGGCCTATAGTGGGAAAAAATATAAATAAAACTCAAAATCAGTCTCTTTGAGCGTAAAACTGCATGTCGAATGTGGTCAAGTTTTTGCAACGTAAACCAGTTTTAAAAGAAATGCAATTACAAATTACTGGTTATTAAATGGTTTCAATAATATCTAACTATAACGCTACTAATCAGCTTTACATTAAACCTCAATACTTACACCGTGGATGACTGAGCATGCATGACTGAACACAAAAATATCGAGTTGGTTTAATTTAGTGGTGAGTTCAGCGACTTCAGCGTTCCTAAAAATGCGCTTTAGTGTTGCTAGTGATTTTGCGCCAGGTTTTTAAACACCTCTTGGCATGTGGTATACCGTAGCTATACCGTGAGAGATGGATACGCATGCAAAAAAAACCCCACAAAAGTACCTGCTACCCCCTCCCCTTTTTTGGAAACTAAATTTCCCTCTTGGTCCAAACCAAAATAACCACTTTGGAGGTATGCTGGCATGCTGTCATTTTGAAGAAAACAATAACAGAAGGTAGTTTCCAAAGATTTGTCTAAATAAGCATTTTTTTTTTGAAATTTCCGTTTGTAATTCGTTTTTAATTCGGCAAAGCTGTGAATGGGTGCGCGCAAACGTTGACACGACGCACACGCGCGCGCGATTCCATAGATACCTGTGTATAATTCCTTGGTACCGAGCGTGACACCGCGTATTTACGTGTCCCAGACGCTGACTCGGGCGCAGTTCATAGGCAACGTAGGCAACTCATAAGAATTCGAGATCTATAGAACCTTGTTTTCTCGGAGTAGGCCTACAACATTCACTGAGCTAAAACTTCAACAGGTTAGTTGTTAAACACCATGGTTTGAGCACTTTCGTTGCTTCAAAAAATAAATAAAAAATGCACAATTCACGATGTATTATTCTACAGATAGAACCACTCGTTGGCAATGTTAAAGTTTATGAAGTTATCATACCTCATTCGTGTAATTGTATGAATGTGTGTGGTGCCAACAAATTATTGTTTGAATGTAAAATCTTATTCAACGAGTAACACAATCCTGTTTGTTGTCAGTCATCTTGATTTAAAGGCGTCCTGCAACTCAGACTGCGCATGCTCCTTGTCAGTGTACTCACCTGTATGTGACGGTCAAGGAATCACCTATTTCTCAGCGTGCCATGGAGGATGTCGAGTCGTCACAGAACAGGTATACATAAAACGAGTCTTAGAAAACATCTTTCAATACTGTTCTAAGTCTTAGAAAACATCTTTCAATACTGTTCTTATATGTAGATTATAAACAAGGGCGGATCCAGAACACAATTATTTTTTGGGGGGGCCAAAAAAATTTTTGGTCTCCCAAAAAAGTGGGTCCAAAAAAATACGGCGTGGGGTTCGGGGCCCGCTTAAGGGCCCCGAAAAATTTTTGGATTCTAGATGCTCTGTGGTGCGATCTGAGGCAATTTCTGACCACTTTAACCAATGTTTTTTTGAGGAAAAGATGTTGGTGTACTCATTGCCAGCCTTTATTGCGATGTCACATAAAAAAAAAAAAATTGGTTTCGTTTTCGGGGGGGCCATGGCCCCCTTTGGCCCCCCCCCCTGGATCCGCCCTTGATTATAAACATCAATTACCACATTTTTTGGGCACATTTTGTAAAAGTTTTATACACACGCCTGTAAAACTATTGACGATTAGAAGTAAAAATTTTCCCCATGCTGAATTTTGAGAAACAATATTTGTATATTATGAGGCCAGCCAAAAGTGGATAAGTTCTCTAGAAAATAACTTCACGGCCTTTTTGGTAATAGCTGGCATCCATCCTAGATCAATTCTTTGAACCATAACAGACAAGATGTTGGTGGATGGCATCGCTAATTTTGACCCTAAATATACCCAATTTGCATAAATCATTAATACCTGCCGTGTAATATATATATTTCCCCCATATTTGGGTGTATTATGTATTTTTTATCTTTTGAAAATTATATTTTGGTGATTCTACTTACACATCCTTACTTCAATAACATTTCCTAAAAGCAAATAAGTGACTGAATAATTATGAGGACATAGTAACGATCCAAAATGGCTACTATTATACCCAAATGTTGCGCGCATTTACCTTGTCTCCGGATATCTTCAAGTAGGCTTGCCAAATCTCAGTATTTTGATAAACTTCAATTCACCAAGTTGCAGCTTACCCCATTAGGATCTTATTATGAAGCCCGGGAAGGGACAGGGTGGAATTTTGTTTTTGGAATTTTCTAATTCGTTCGCACGAATTGCTAAGTCGTTCGCACGAATTGCTAATTCGTTCGCACGAATTGCTATTTCGTTCCCACGAATTGCTAATTCGTTCCCACGAATTGCTAATTCGTTCCCACGAATTGCTAATTCGTTCCCACGAATTGCTAATTCGGCCCACGAATTGCTAATTCGTTCCCACGAATTGCTATTTCGTTCGCACGAATTGCTAATTCGTTCCCACGAATTGCTAATCCGTTCCCACGAATTGCTAATTCGTTCCCACGAATTGCTAATTCGTTCGCACGAATTGCTAATTCGTTCGCACGAATTGCTAATTCGTTCCCACGAATTGCTAATTCGTTCCCACGAATTGCTAATTCGTTCCCACGAATTGCTAATTCTTTCCCACGAATTGCTAATTCGTTCCCACGAATAGCTATTTCGTTCGCACGAATTACTAATTGGTTCCCACGAATTACCAACTCGTTCCCACGAATTACTAACGCGTTCCCGGATCCACGAGTTCGATGTATGGGGGACCTCCGGCCCCGTGCACCCCCCAGAACTAACTTTCACCAATGTTTTTGGGTGCCTTTTAGGGTCTTAATTTTTTGGGGTGCCTTTTAGGTCATATTTGCGTCCGCCATCTTGAATTAATTAACAATCTTATTGATGCTTTTATCACACTATTTGGCTAATATAGGTTTTTCCGGCCAACTTCACCAATTTTTCATTCAATTTAACGCCTGGCTCATTCAATTTAGATTGAAATTGAAAAATCACGCAGATCGTCATTCGACAATCAAAAAGAATCATTCAATTTCACTATCCGAGCAATCCATCACATTTTAGCTTCACTTGTCCCTGTAAAAGGTGCATTCATATTAAAAGTATCGCGTTGTTCAATCAATTTCGTCTGAACCAGTATGGGGTTGGTTGGGCATTCCTTTTCATTAATGGGCAAACATAATTATTTCACATTTTGTAAAGCATGTTTTAAGACTTCCTGCATGTAAAATTCTGAATTATCTCGGCGTAATCATAATTTTATCTGATGTCTTCAATCCGTAAATGGACACCTCTCTTTCTTAATTAAAGGGTCCGTGCAATGATTTTTTTTCCCATGAATACATTTTGTGCAACTTTCTACTACTCCAAAATGTATGAAAGATATTTTGACATCCTTGTTTGGTTAGTCTTATTGTAACGTGCACGTCTTTAAACATTTAAAAGTTCCATGCTTTTCCGGACTAATGAGCGCGCTGTTGCTGTGATGTGATTTCAGGAAGACACTGTTCAGTGAGGGGGTTTCTTTCAAATTATTCACCCAAAATTTGCCAGAAAACACTTTTGAGAAGGATTGCTCATTGCCTTACTGCCAAGTACTGACACAACAAAGAATCACCAAAGAAAAGAAATGTATGACAGCAAAATATCCAAAATTCTAGCAGCCTTTTGTGCTGAAATAGCCCAGTAACGTTGATCTGCACGGAATGACATCAAAATCTTGTTCATGCGTGAATATGGAACCAAAAACACCCTTCAAAATGGAAAAAAAACCCTTGAAAATAAGGTTAAAATGTGACACAAAGATGTGTTTTCCAGGTTTGCATTGAACAATTACTTTGCATGGGCCCTTTAAATAAGTGTTCGGTCAGACATTCGCAAGAAAACATTGAAGAAAATTACCCAAGAGAAGGGTTCCCCATGGTACAACCATTGCCAAACATACACGACCTGATGTCTTGCACGTCAAGAAATCGTCAATGTAAAGAAGCCCCTTGCTCAAACGTTTAAACAAGTACAAAAGATCAACAGTGAAAAATATATTATCTTAGCCTTTTAGCATTTCAGTACATCTTGTATCCCTCTTATCAGTTAATTTGTTACAACATTTTACAGTCACCAAGATGTTTTGGGGAAACTCAATCGACCTCGTTGGAAAATAGGAAAGCATATCACTTAAAAAATCTTATTAATTTGAATGATCACATAATGAAAGTGATGCCCATAATTATACGAATAAGAAACGAAATACATGGTAATACGTTATAAGCGCACCGACGTTCGCTAATTTGAATGGGTCAACCGTCAAAAGGTTGACATTCAGTCAAAAATCTTGGCTGCCTAAAAATGAAATTGAATGCCCCCAAAATGAAAAAGAAACCCCAATTTGATCACATGTGCAAAACTCATGCGAAATTGAATGGCTGATAATGAAACTGATTAGAAAAATTCGGAAATTGGCCGGGAAAACCTACTTTATATATATGTTTTTTTCCATTTTGGCGGCCATATTGGCCGCGATCATGCATTTGAAGCATGATAGCAAAAACACGATACCAGAAATGAATTTTGGAGGGTACAAAACATATATTTCACTTGTGATTTTATCATATTATGAGGCTGATATGTGACTTTTTCCATTTTTACGGATATGGCAGCATTATTAGGTACAAAAAATGGGCCGCCATCTTTACCAGAAATGAATTTTTGAGGGTCTAACACATATAACTAACCATTTTATTTATGCTTTTATCACATTATTGGGCTGATATATGTCTTTTTTCCCCAGTTTTTACCAACATCTTGAATATCTCCTTCGCACGGATTTGTTTTACTGTTAACATCCAACGTGTGTTTAAGGACCCTAAAAGGCACCAAAAAAACTGGTGAAAGTTAGTTCTTGGGGGTGCACGGGGGTCCCCCATACATCGAACTTGTGGATCCGGGAACGCGTTAGTAATTCGTGGGAGCGAGTTGGTAATTCGTGGGAACGAATTAGTAATTCGTGGGAACGAAATAGCAATTCGTAGGAACGAATTAGCAATTCGTGCGAACGAAATAGCAATTCGTGCGAACGAATTAGTAATTCGTGCGAACGAATTAGTAATTCGTGCGAACGAAATAGCATTTCGTGCGAACGAATTAGCAATTCATGCGAACGAAATAGCAATTCGTGGGAACGAAATAGCAATTCGTGGGAACGAAATAGCAATTCGTGCGAACGAATTAGCAATTCGTGCGAACGAATTAGCAATTCGTGCGAACGAATTAGAAAATTCCAAAAAAACATTCCACCATGTCCCTTCCCGGGCTTCATACCTTATGGAAAATCATGTGAACAATGATAACGTTGATATTTAGCCCAGCATATTCGGGTCAAAATTAAGCGTGGCATCCACCTACATTTTTCTTCTCCATCTTTTGACTGATTGATCTGACATGGTTGCCTGCT
This sequence comes from Patiria miniata, assembly GCF_015706575.1. Lineage (NCBI taxonomy): Eukaryota > Metazoa > Echinodermata > Asteroidea > Valvatida > Asterinidae > Patiria > Patiria miniata. The sequence goes on from NW_024037067.1 coordinate 7,925,812, forward strand.
TTTACACAAAAAAAATGCCATCCAAAGTGTAATTGGCTGGTCCACAATCAGGGTTTGTGTGAAATGTCATTTTCCTTCCAGGAATACGGCGACTGCTCATGCTTAACCACTGGGCCAACACATACAGCTATGGATCTCAACGCAAATGGGACAATTGTGACTGTTGAGGAGGCCTGTGACAATCACTGCACACTCGGTGCCCTGTTCCTTGTGGTGCTGACCGTTGTGTTGATGCTGGCCCAATTCGCACAGCTCATGCGTTTGAATGTCGTCATTCGGTAACTATCTTCAAGTTTTCACTCGCTGTTTCTTTTAACAAGCGTAGGCCTACCATTCGGCGGAGTTGATCAGACAAAGCTCTCTGATTCAGCCATCTTGTTTTCTCGTGCTTTATCTTGATTGCTGTCTCTTGATGGTTTTTGTTTTCTTCGCTGACGTTTCAGGTGTGTGGGGGTTAATGTAAAGCAACTTATAGTGCTTGTACTTTTCCAACTCTACCTGATTCGTTTTGTTCAGTAATAATAATAATACTAATTACATGGTGGGTAAAAAAAAGAAAGAAACGAAACCCAAATGGCAGGACCAATTTTTGAATGACGTTTTGCCTGTAGCACTTTCAAATCTAGGATATGAAAGCCCAGTCATTAAGTTTTCTTTAGCACAAGAATCATTCAAATCACTCATAATACTTTCAACTTACAGAATGTTGTCCATGGATCACAAAACAGTAAGTGTCCTTTCAGCAAAACGAAAACAATTCTCTTTTTTCCAACTTCACTTTTTTTTTTCTCTCGCACGGAGACAATAATGTAACAAGCGGTTTAATGATATAATTTCCTTTTTTTTTCTGTAGAGGGCGCGCCACATACACAGTGGTCACTACTGCCTACACAGCGTCAACATGGATGCCTCGCTAGTATTGAGTAAAATGAAGACACTTATGGTTCGGGAAATATCTCAAGAAATACTAAATGTATTAACCCAATATTTCCTCCGGGAATTGTAGATGATGTGTCACGATCGCCAGTACAATTTCACGAGAATTTGTCACTCAACAAAAATAATATGACAGAAACAACTTATTGCTTAACCGCGAACAACAATCCGAATGAGTCAACGATCATGGCAACAAATCACTCGACGTTAGAGCAATAACTTGTGAAATACCAAATGTATTATACAGAAACTTCGTCCATTAATATTGAATGATGTGGCATTCAGAAAGTTAAATTGATCAGATGAGAATGTACAAAGTAGTAGGCGTATCCTAGATCTTCATTCAAACATTGGTCCTGCCATTTGGGTTACTTTTTTTTAATCACCCTGTATAACATTAAAATAAAGAGAGCTACGAACGATAAATGGAACCTGCAATTATCTAGTCAGCTTTCCGTGATGTAGTTTTTTTTTTAGATTGATCTGGTAATTCACGGTAATTAATATTTCCGTTTGTATAACAAAGTCCATTACGTACGTAAACCATGCAATTTTATTACAGGTTTTCTTAATTTGTTAAAGGTGCGTTTCTCCAGAAGACAGGCCGGTTGCTCTGGGAGTCTACAATGCGACAGCCCTGTTGGGTAAGCTAGTCTTTATATTTTCATTTTGTGAAACAGTGCCTTTGTCAATTAGATTTGCTTGTACACGGTTTTTATTGTGATAAAGATTTAAGAAATTCAGACTATATGTCCCATGTGTTTGCTCAGAGGAGCGTTCGACCTCAATGCGACTTTTGGGCTAAAACACAAAACCGTGTTTCTGACATAGGGCTGAACATGTATGTGGATTGTTTTCGTTTTGCTGAAAGAACAATATTACATGTATTACTTTTTTGTGTGATCCGTGGGCTGAACTTTAAAACGCTGTTTGTGTTCAAAATTAAGTAAATTGAAAGGTACACGACTAATTGGGCTTTCACATCCTAGATTTTGAAAGTGTCACATGTAAAACTTCATTAACCAATATTCCTGCCATTTTATTTTCCTTTTTTTTGACTCACCCTGAATAATTTAATACAACTACATGTATATCTTTATATCTTAATTATCGCATGAAGGCTTCGGGGTACAGAAATGTTGTTCTCGAGAATCGAGCCGTTAGAGCGCTATTATATAGTTGTCAACAGTATTATGCTGCAGGTTTGGTTAAAAACTGGATAACTTCATTCGCTGCTTGAAATACGTTTGAACGAGGCGAAAAAAATCGAACAGTTTTATTTTACGTTTTAATATATATAAGACGCAATGTATAGGCAGATTTTCAGTTGCCCAGACCACGTACATGTGGCTTGTTAACAGTATGAAGCAAACATATTTCGTACAACATTTCACACTTAAAGGGCAAAGGGGATCATTTGCTTTTCATGCATTTTGTTCTTTTCCAATAACAACTCCATTCGAAATCCAAAAGAAGAGTGCTCAAAACCTAACCAGTTGAAGTTTCAGCTCCGACATTGAAAATGACACTTTTCGTGCATACAGTGAAAACACAACCTTTTGATCACGAAACACGATTTCGTCCATATAACACTCTGTATTTCTTTAAAACAAAGAATCAGGAGCGTCCCGCCCTTTAATTAAAGTTGAAATTAATTGATTACTTTTCATAGGCCGATTTTTCGTGCGATGTCTCATTGGAAAACTCACAACTATAAATGCAATGCTAGAAAATTATCAGTTCAATTTAAAATTCCAGTTTTGAAGGTGCCACACCCAAAAAGCACTTTAAGAAGATGTTAGGGTAATATAGTCAAACACAATATTATAGCCATAACTTTTGCAAAATATCGCGTATAATTTGCTTTTTCTGAGACTGGACAACGTAGAGCTTTTTATGAAACGGCCCATCAGCTGAATAATTTTCTCTGTTTTTCTGTTTAGCTAGTGCCCCGGCTAGTTATGTGTTTGGCGCCATCATCGACTCCGCCTGCATGGTATGGCAACAAACGTGTTATGGTCAAGGGGCATGCCTTCTGTACGACAAGGTCTGGTACCGCTTCTCCTATAATGGAGTTGCCTTGGGAGTTGGGATCCTGTGTCTCGGTTCCATGCTTATTGTGTGGAAGTTTCCTTCGTACACAGATAAAAAGGTCAATAATAATGTGAAGGATGAGGAATATGCATCGGAAGAAAAGTCTCTGACCGGTCCGATATAACACAATTAAGCATTTGGGCTATTTTGGAAAAAAAAAACCTTTTAAATTGCTCTCGTATCAGCTTGATCAAACGCGATATAAATATGATATTTTCAACTGACTGAGTATTCAAGTTATAAAGTCAAAAAGGATGTACAAATTGAGTGAAGAAAACACAGTGTATAGGGTATGAATACAACATACAACATGTAATCCTTTTTATTGTTTTTTTTTTCGGGGGGGGGTGGGGGGTGGGGTAAGTCTAATAGTGCTTCAGTTGAACAATGTCAATGTGATTACAAAGGGATTCGGTTTCCATTAATACCTTGTTTCTTTACCTGCAGTACGACTGTGACCGTTAAATTTGTAAACCTTTATTAATTTTTCTTCATGAATTGTTTTAATTAAGTCTTACATAATAAGTAACCTATGTTTTAAACAAACATTTGCAAATTTATTTCATGTTGGTTAAAGGTATATACATTTACAATATTAAATAATAATATTAATTAAGTTTTACATAATAAGTAACCTATGTTTTAAACAAACATTTGCAAATTTATTTCATGTTGGTAAAAGGTATATACATTTACAATTTTAAATAATAGTATTAATTAAGTTTTACATAATAAGTAACCTATGTTTTAAACAAACATTTGCAAATTTAATTCATGTTGGTAAAAGGTATATACATTTACAATATTAAATAATAATATTACTTAAGTCTTACATAATAAGTAACCTATGTTTTAAACAAACATTTGCAAATTTATTTCATGTTGGTAAAAGGTATAAAACATTTACAATATTAAATAATAATATTAGTATGTACATGTACATACATTACAATTTCTTTTTAACATAAGTAATCAAGTAATCGCATAATTATCAACATGTAGGAATAATTAAATCATATCCCTAAACATACTTACGTTTCGCACGTAAACGAATCGGGGTACCGTATACAGTGCACGACCAGTGGCTGCATGGAGGAGAATGTTGTTCGTATTTGGCTCCATGCAGTCCCTCATATAAATATTTCTGAGAAAATAATAGGTCCTGTGCGAAAGACACTTCACGGAAAAGGCCACGGATGAAAAAATAGTGATTGAGAATTAAAGTCTGACATTGACGAAGGTGTTGCAGCTTCCTAGTACTAATGACGGTGACGGTACGGAGATTCAGTTTGGTTACAATATTAGGGCTTTATGAAAAAGATCCTTCTTTAAAAAGCAATGAGACATGACCTGCCTTGAATACAGATTGGTGTTAGGGGTTTTGAACTATGCATCAATTGGTAAGATTGTCAATCTGCTATAACTTTGCGACAGTCACTCGTTCACCGTGGCACATTATTTTAGCCGCCATGCTTGCGTTGTTTGCGTCGCTTCGGATTTTCAAGATAGCGTACCCTAAGAAAGGCTTGTGATACTGTTGTAATACTTTCGGTTGATTCTGGAATTTTCGTGTGTTTTGATTTATTCTTACAATCATTTTGAATTTTTGACCCCTTTGGGTATTTCAATGTTTTTTTTGATACGATTTGTGCAGTTTTTTTGGTTTGTGACTTTTTCGTTCATTCGTTTGATTCAGTTCTGCAAATCCTGTTTGGCCTGTTTTACAATGTATTTGGTCACGTCGTTGTAGTTTTTGTTTGTATTGTTATTTGGTTGATGGTTCGTCTGATATTTTGTTGTAGATCAATTGAGGATTTTTTTTTCGGCTTTTATGTATGGTGTATATTAGGCTGTATGTTATTTTATTTTGATATTAACACCGCACAAATAGATAGTCCAAACTCATTGGAGGGGTCATAATTTTTGAATCTGATCGTCTTATTGTAACATAATTTAACATTTTAGGAAATGTTGTTGCTACATTTTGATACTCCGTTTGCTACCAAGGATTGTAAATCGTCCAACATTGAAAATGGTTAATGAAAAATTATGCGTTTGAAAAGTTGAAAATGTAGAGAGTAGGTCCTACGCGAGTAAAAATTGCGTACGGTGCTTGTATTCATGGAAGCATGAAATTGAATTACCCGCATTTTGTTCGGGCACTGTACCCCAGCATTACATTCACTGTGCAGACTTCCGAAGAAAAAAAAGAGGTCCACATGACCAGGTATAGCAGCGACGTTGTGTGGACTTGCCCACGTCCACACTGTGCTCCCCCCCCCCCTCTGGAAAACAGGTGTAGACTGCATTTTTGGGTGAGGTGTATCCGTGGCAAAAGTGAAGGAAGAAACACTATGCGTTCAAAGAGTTTTCACAGTGTGAGTAAAATGATTTTTCACAGGTTTTGTTTAACTACACGAAAACAAAGGAATGTCCACACTACGTATGCAACGTAAACATGGTTGCAGTCGTGTGTGTTTCCGCTTAGCAATGTCTCCTCACGTAATCTTTGATTTTCAACTTTTCAAACTGCATCATGTTTCATAAACCGTTGTCAATCTTGCACGATTTACAGTTTAGGTATATATAGGCAAACGGGGCATCTCCGGTTCACAATGGATCAGGAACAAGAAGACCGCATCTCATTCCTGGACGTTGAGGTCTCCAGATAACCAGAAGGCACCCTTAGTTGCTGTGCATACCGCAAACCCACACACACCGACTGCTTACCTCTACAAATTACGATTTCTGCCTTAAGGTCAAGTCGTCCGTCAACCGCACCATGTCAAGAAGGCACCGCATAATTATGCAACACAACTGACGGCCAACCGCATCCAGACCCAATATTCAAGACCATCTCCCTTCCAAAGGGTCTCCTATATATACCCAATTCCCCCCAGGTATACACACTCCCATACATAGATAGGTTACTAACATCTCATCCAGCGCATCATTGTACCTATATATAGGGCTGACCTTGGGTAAAGGTGACCCTTTGGTCGGGAGATGGTCTTGGATCTTGGGTTTGGATTCGGTCTGCCGTGTATCCGTTGTGTTGCATATATCGTCACCGTCACCACGAAGTGACCTTAACCCCCGCAAAATAGAAAATGTGTTTCGAGAGGCCTCATAATGCTCCGTATCATACAATCGTAATTAGCGGTAAATTAAGCCGTTCTTAAGTAGATTTTGCACGAGATTTTTTATTCTTAAGTTGAAATTCTGCAAACGCTGACTTATACTCTTTTGTTTGGCGTCGGAATGATCGTTGTGCTCAACATTATAATTATTAAACACATAAAAAAATAATTCCTTAGCGGGCGGCTAATTGCTGAACTTTAACTCGTTCAAGCACAAACTGCACGCGAATATCCATTCTTAAGTTGTGGATCTTGTGTTACAGTCATGTTAATTACCTAATAGTGATGGTTTCGCTCTTGTGCTCAAAATTCTTATTAACGGTCAATAATTAGCGCTAATTAGGCCATTCTTAAGCATGGAATGCACGGGATTTCTCATTCTGAAGTTATTGGTCATTGATAAGTTAATCAAATACTATCATTTCGCGTTGGAACCGTGCTTGTGCGCGATATTCTAAATAAAAGTCCATTTTTGGGGGTCTTTAGGCGGAGTCCCCTCCCAAACGCACGGGGTGTGACACTTAAGAATGACGGTCGGACATCCCCACCTAGCTACTCGCTGCCACCATCAAACCGTTTGTGCGCGATATTCTAATTAAACCTCTCTCGGCTCTCTTAAACCATTGCTATGACGTCACACTAAGTTGTTAAAAGTGTGGATTCGGATCTACAAATCTCTTACACTGGTCACAAAGTGTGGATTCGGAACGACGAATCTTTAGTAAAGTGTGGATTCGGAATTACGAATCCACACTTTGAACACGTCGGACTATTATTCTCCATCATAACGAGCATGAATAGGACCGTCTGCGTGAAAATTTGCTTTCCGAAAATTACCAATACATCTTCACTGTCAGATTCTCCGCCGTCACTGCAAAATCTACTTTAGTCAGAAAGAAATCGTCGTCTGAACTATCCATTTTGACGTAAGGAACCTATACACACAAAATGACTTGGTTGTACGGGTGTGGCGATACACTTGCAACCTGACGCCACTTCCGCGCTTGTGTACAAAGTCTATGGAGAGTCGTGTCAAGTATTTCCTAACGAAATTGGAAACACTTCTCAGTCCCAGATTAAGGCCTATGTCTTATCGTCATTTTTGCAACGAATGATATTCATTGAGATGATATATGAAGAAAAAAGTGGCGTCAGGTTGCAACATTCTTTCCAATACTTCTGTTGACGCAATCATGGTTTAGGCCTAAGTCAAGAATAGACGAGAAAGTGTGGATTCATTTACGAATTCACTCGGCGCTTCTTAAATTACGAATCCACACTTTCTCGTGTATTCTCCTTAACAGACTATTAATTGGGCTGCTGGTGATGGTTGTGGGTTGGTTTGTTGGTGGACACTTTAATCGGCCATAAATTGAATTCATACAACTCAAGTATTACAGCTTTGCATTGGTAGACCACTTTTGCAAAGAGTGCTGCGCATGCATCTAATTTGCACTTTTTGCATATTACATCACGCCCCATTACTTTTCGTTTTCTGTACTCTCGACACTATGAACATTTTCATCCCTTAAAAATTCGTTGAAGAGACATTTTTTCCTTGAAATTACAGTTAACTTAATTTTCACGGATTTTTCAACATATTAAGCCAGATCAGGAGTCCGTGAAAACACCCTTAAGACAGTCCTTAATTAATTGTTACCCATGGAGATAGACCCAGTGTACCGTTATGTATAACCAATGATAATCCTCATTGGCCAGGGTCATTAAAAAACCGTGAAAATACCCTTACAGGATTAGTCCTATATATAAGCCCCATGTAAATGTCCGTGAAACATCTCTTAAAGGTTCTTTTCACGGAGAAATGGACTTTTAATGAAATTTTTAAGGGATCACAGATGTTCATCGCGAGGTACCGGTGCGGCCCGGGTGCACGGACGGTGCCGTATAGTCGTCTTCACACGTTACCCAGCCTCTCTGCTACTCAGCCACCCTGGGTTGTACCACTTGGTACTTGTTTTTTAAAACCACATCAGAATGCAATGAAGGTGAAACAGACAACATGTTTTTAAAACTCATGTATTATGACCTGCCAATCAGAATCAAGATTTGAAGCTCATGCCTCCAACATTACAATCGTTCCTCTGGGCCTGATGACTGGTGTATCTTAAATTTCTGAAGTTTCAATCTGACTTTTATTTCGAAAGTATAATGGGTATCATTCTATGCATTAGCGAAGTGAGGACCAATTAAGCTTTGGAAAGGAATAATGTTCGTCTTTTTTGACTGGTTAACTGCCCTAGTGCATAAACTGCATTGCTTGTTTGTCGTCCGAACCCATGATGCAATGTGCACATCGAAAGGTTTATCCATTTATCATTACTGATCAATATTATATTTATATTAGTGATATTACACCAAATTTGTGAATATTCAAAAGTACCAAATCATGTCTGAATCATTTTCCATTAGCAATAATGTATTTTAGGTTTGTTTGATAAAATCAACTACATACAGTGGAACACCGCTATACCGAACACCGCTATACCGAACATTCGGCTATACCAAACATCATCCTTGGCTCCCGATTTTAATGTGCAAAATGTACCAAACATTGTTAAAAATCTACCTTTTGAATTAAACACTATTTGGACCACTTTTAATTCCGAACATCAAAACCACCCGTGACGACGACTCCTGCGGCCGAGGGATGTGAGAATGCCCTTCACTATTGGTCAAAAAAGGGTACCGGCGCTTCAAAACTGCTATAGGCCTACCGAACGATCGTTATTACGATCCCGCGATGTTCGTTGTTTAGGCGTTACATTGTATTGGTTTCAAAGTCACGGTGTTCTGGGGCTATGTTGTTCCAAAAATACCTTAGTTTACATTATACGGTCCAAGCCCAAATATTATGCTAATTGCCACTAACAAGCGTTTTTGCTAGTTAGGCTGTGTCCGAAAAGGGCTTCCAGAGCTACGGCTATTGTCAGCGCGTCCCCGCGCATTTTCAACGGGCACAGACCTAGACCTAGCTCTAGACAGCCAATTCGGATGCAGCCTTATCAGCCCGTTTATCAAGCCCTAACCTTGTTGCATTCATATTAACAATAGTTGATCTTGATGGCAACTTTGACGGAACCTTTTCCACAAATTCTAAACACTCCTGGATGACTAGCCCAATATGGTTATAGCCAACATGGTGCTCTAATAGTTTGTGCACAAGACATGTGAATTCTGTGGTAAAGTGGGCTCCGGTATAAGTGACGACAGTCTTGCTTTTTCGTCTTTTTATGTGGTCTTCAAGAGTCTTGATTGTGTCTGATGCCTCACGTTGTTCCTGTTTCATGTTTTTTATGGTGTCAAAAGCCATTTGTAATTCCGTATCATGAACGTCACAACTCGTGGCAGCAGCCTCCAGTTTTGTCTCCACTTTATCTACCTTCTGCTTGTAGTAATCTCTGTTACCTCTTGTTCGTTTCAGCTCTTTATTTTTCACAGTAATCAGAGACGTGAGATGAGCAATTTTCCTCTGGGCAACATCCAGTTCATAGTCCTTTTCTACCAATGACTTTTGTGCGGCCCCAAGTTCACGGTCTTTTTCTTCTAATGATGTATGGAGAACAGAGGCAACTGTTTCAGCAGCTTCAGCATGCAAGATATCATCAAACCGTTTACGCTTTTTTGATGGCATGCTTTTCCTAGGAAATCGATAGGGAGAAGATCTTAGGTTTTCAAGTTCATCAGGATTGCGACGCTTACTCATATTTGCCTTCTGATAGTCACTATGCACTTTCCTGACAGTTCCCTTGTATGCTTCCAGGCTTGCACACGATTCAGACCCATATTTGTCAATATAAGTTGATCGTAACCACAGTTCACATGCATGTTTGTCGTGTTCCTTTATGTAATCTAGCACTTGGCCTTTAGATATCTGTAGCTCAAGGGATTCAACTGCAGAAGAGCTTGTGTTTTGCGCAAGCAGTTGTGCAAGTGGTTGTGCAAGAGCTGATTGGGCAGGCAGTGGTTGAGCAAGGGGCAGTTGGGTAAGTGGCTGAGCAAGAGGTGCTTCAGCAGAAGATGAAGGCTCAATGTTGGCAGAACTAGCAGACTCCATATTTCTTTAAAGTTCCTAATAAAAAACAAAAAACAAAAACAATTGTAATGCTTGAATTTAAAAAACATCAAATATGTTTCAATTTTTCCTTTTCCCCCCCAGTCCCATGAATGTTCCGTCAATCCAGGCGTCAAGCCAAGGGAACGATAAAATGCTACTTTTCTAGAATAGTCCGAGTAACTTGGACCCTACTTATCGCTTATTTAACACTAGGACATGATCTGGTGATGTCCCAATACTGAAAAGGCAATTACCGGTAGTAGGGTCCAAGTTACTCGAACTACATGTACTTCCAGAACTAGTTTGTTTTGCAAATGCTTTACCATCATTTCCATTTATACCCAATTTCCATTTCGCCTGATGCCAGTACACCCCGAACCACTTCGCCCCATTACCACTTTGCTGAATTCCCATTTTGCTTTAATTTCTGCTCAAGAAAAACAATGTTGGACTGTTCAAATCTTGTTTAAAAACCAAATGCTTTCTGAAGGTGCTGTGCAATAACGTCTTAAATATTTGTTAATTATAAAGTTGGAAACCCCTGCTCTTGAAAAAATTGGAATTTTTATTTTGTTTTAACGAAACTTTGTTCCGATAATTGGCGTCTGCAATTGCAATCATTTGAAAAATGGCTTTAATTTTGCGAGAGCTGATTTTATATCTGGAAGCTAATAATTTGACTTTTGTGTAAATGAATTCAATCTGTCTATATTTCGTTCACAAGTGAACACGCAAATTACACTATGCCATTTTAATTTGCGTGCGCACGTTACAACTTGCGCAAAGGCGATCGCAATTTGAGAACCTTGCGGCCGGGATTTTCATTGATGAAGAAAAGCAATGTTCAAAACACAAGAACATGCAGAAATAAATTAACAATAATTGCATAAATCAATGAACAAAGAAATACATAAAAAGGGGAATTCAATTAGCGTCAATGAAAAGAAACATTGAGATTTAGCAGTGCTTATCAGAGAAGTTTTTAGGGGCGGGGGCGGGGAGGGGACCGGGCAAGCAATCAATAAGCACACTAGCGGCGATTGCTTAGAAAGTGTACTGAAGTTGTTCAATAATGGAGAGCAGCTTCAAGTTTTTTGCCTTGTTAAACTAATTAGCATTTTATTTATGTTCTTAAATATAAATAAATCATAATTTCCTGGGGGTATCCCGTTGTTAACGTCAAAAGAATGATTATGTCCCCTTCAATTGTTCAAGTTTTGACGTTATAGTAATCAGTTACATTATTTTTTAAATGCTTTAAATTTTATTACATGTACTGTACAATTAAAAAAGTACTTATTGTTAAAAAAATACTCATTTAATTAATCTAAAAATTAATTAATTGGAGACGGTACAATAATTCATTTTGTTTTTAAAAATACTGGTCGGCCGACCAGTGTTGGAAAAAACTGGCTTTTTTTCAAATACTGGCCCAAATTGACCATCGCACTTGTTTGCAATCGATTACACACCTATGAACGGGTACAAGCCAGCTAGACTGGTTCCCTGACCTTACAATTCCCCAATGTATGTAAACTGCTCTGTTTCCTCTTATATGGAATCAAGGAACCAGACTACAGGAAAATGATTGTTTTTCTTGGTTTTTATAGCATTTTCGAACCCAAAACCTCAAAAAAGTCAGTGCAACTATATGTGCTATATATTTCCAACCCCCCAATTCCATCCATTTCTGAAAATTACAGCAAAAGCAAATGATGTATATTCCCTTTAACTAATTTAATTTATTAATTTAATTAATTAATTCAACATGTTGTTTATTAGACAAAATCCTAATGAGCCATAAACAATAATACACATGATGATGCAAAGTGCATGAATTGTTCGCATTTACCACCCCTTATCTCTGAACCTCTACACAGTCTGGGTTCTTGGTTCTTGGTTGGTTCTTCTCCTGAATACTCCACGTGGGAGTTTATACAGGAGGCCAGAAACACCGGGGCAAACCCCTTCTCTTAGCGATAAGTGTTTACTGGGTTCTTTTACGTGCATTTATACAACACACGGGACCTACGGCTTAACGTCCCAAGTTTAAACTTGCGCGGTGCACTCAAATTGCGCTCGACAGGGCTAACAAGTACCTGCATCAGCTCAGAAAACTAGAGATAGGCTGCATCCGAATCAGCTGTCTAGAGCTAGGTCTAGGTCTGCGCCCATTGAAAATACGCGGGGACGCGCTGACAATAGACGTAGCCGTAGCTCTGGAAGCCCGTTTCGGACACGGCCATAGATCAAAAATCCTATAGCGCCCTCAGTCGACAGCCAACGATGAGACAGCCGGGCCGACGGAGTGGAGATTTCTTGGTAAGCAATATTCTCGTAAAATTCAACATTCGGTATGACTTTCCAGGGATTTGAACCCACCCTATAGGTACCTAGCCATGTCAAGATAATACATGTGAAATACTGGGGCAAAAAATTTCGTAACAGGAGAGTTAAAAGTTATAAAAAAATTGACAATTGCATAATTTGCAGGCAGTCATCTGGCCCTACTCTATTAATTGACAACCCAATGATAAAACTCGGGGCTGGGTAACACCCAATGATAAAACTCAGGGCTGGGTAACTCCAGCAGCATGATACGCTGTGTGTACGCGTTCCCAATTGGGTAATGGTGTCTGACCTCGACCTCATGCAAAGGTCGTGACGGCGCGCTTGCGCACAATGCACTGAATGCACGGCAGATTCCCCTGCGCCGCGCCGATGACTGTTTCCTGATGAAGAGTGCTGTGTAAGTTCGCGGTACGCCTAGGAGTCGCGCTAGGCGACCCATACATTATGTCTCAGCTCTTCACTTCTGGGATGCTTAGGTGTAATAATATCAAATTTTCCGAGAAATTTTTGAATCTTTCTGGAGCCCACATGCACACGAAATTCGTCTGTTGATGGCAGCCATTTTGAATGTACGAAGCGATGACCCCAAAGCTGTGACGTCGTGCTTATGCAAATCGATCTTGTCGCTCAACAGGGGCGCGAGTTGCGATGCGACGGCTGTTTCTTGTAGTTGTACAATCTCTCAACCGATAGTATTATAGCGCGCAGCCATACAGTATGGGCGAATCAATTGTACAAGAAACAGCCGTCGCATCGCAACTTGCGTGCCTGGCCTGAGCGACAAGATCAATTCGCATAAGCGCGACGTCACAGCTTTGGGGTCATTGCTTCATACATTCAAAATGGCTGCCATCAACAGATGATTTTCGCGTGCATATGGGCGATTTCGCGTGCATATAAGATTCAAAAATTTCTCGAAAAATTGGATATTATTACACCTAAGCATCCCAGAAGTGAAGAGCTGAGACATCATAGAATACAACCATGATATGTAACTTAAGAAAATTTGCGTAATTTTTTGAGAACCTCCTCAGTAGTGTGCGATAACCTGGTGTGTGGCCAGAGGTTCAGCGCAGCACACCGCGGCCACATTAGTGGGGCTACTCAGCCCTAAATTGGGTTGTCATTTAGGGCTGGAGGAAGTTATTAATTTGGACTAGCAGGCATTTGGCAGGTACAAAAATGAATTCGAAAATGTGACAAAATGCAATGCGCTGTCGATTACCATGCATACCCCTAGAAGTATCGGTATGCACACACAACGAACCACCAGTCACACTAGTCCGAGTAACTTGGACCCAACTTATTGCCTTTTTTAACATACCAGACCATGTTCGACTGTTAAAAAAGGCGATAAGTTGGGTCCAAGTTACTCGGACTACAGTCACACTTGCCAACTGCACGGCGTGGCACGGTATGGCATAGATTTCAACCCCCCCCCAAGATCTCGGCCATCGACTGACGAAATTTTTTGAAACTCAGTACATGCATTGAGCTACTCATCATGAACGTACCCAAGAAATTTCATGACTGTAGGTCAAAAAGGGTTTTGGAATTATGACTAATTAATTATTCATATGGTAATTGTGCTCTGTGTACACGACGTATATGGGAAAGTTCAGTTTTCACGGCGCGTAGCGCCGAAAAATTTTTAAAATTTAAAATTGTTTTGTTTAAGGCTATCGCGGAAAAAGTTGGGGGGGGGGGAGGGTTAATAACAAATTCAGAACTTGCTGCTGATGTCATACAGTTGTCCAGCTTTTGCGTAATTTCCAGCCAAATGTGGATGATTCTTGGCATCAGTTTGTGTGTAACTCAATTGCAAGCTCGGTCCAATTGAACAATGTAAAAATGACCTCGCGCTAATCCTTTCTGTATAGTGCGCCCTCATAATCATGTGTGTACCGTCAGCCAGCTAGCCGTACAATATACGTGCGCACATGATATACTGCAGCGGCGGCAAAACATTGCATAAGGGATCATATAAACAGCCAGCCAATCACAGGGCTGCGCGTCTTGATTCAGCATAAATAATCAAGATGCACGCACTGTGATTGGCTGGCTGTTCTGATCCCGCATGCGATGTTTTTTTTTCCGGATATGATACGGCCATAACCAGGCGCAGTGCCCTTTAGGTGTGTATCTAACCGTGCTGAATCCAACAGGATCCAACTATATCATATAGCATATACCCGATGGATCCAGTTGGATTGAGCAGTAAACCCCTTGTGTACATTCCTGATGCAAAATGTTGGATTCAGCAGGCAACTGAACCGCATTATAACCCCATGTTGGACTCCGTTGGATTCAGCAGACAACTCCAAATAAGGCACAGTGGATTGAGCAGGAAACTCCGGTTGGAGTTAAACTCTTTTAGATTTAGCAGGATAGTCCTGAGGAACTACATGTACTAGGGTGTTAGGGTAGAAAGGAAAATGTTGTGGTCGGAGCAGAACCAGACTACTTATACTCGGCTAGCTACCTGTCATGAACTTCCTCTTTGGTTGATAAAGTAATTTTTTATAAGAAACAAATTTCACCAAAAGGAAGCACGGGGAAGTCTTAATTTTGGGGGAATATTGAGGGGTATGGGTAAGTGAACCCACATTCTGAGTATAATTTTTTATATTTTTTTATGTTCAAATCCTCAACTTTGGGAAGCAATGTACGTACATGTATGGCCCTGCGTGCAGAGTCTATTCCAGTGCGGGCCATAGACTAGGGCTATATATCTAGTGAAGTCACTACTAGATATATATACATGTATATCTAGTGACATCCCTAGATTTAGTGCTGGTATATTGTATAGCCCCATACATGTGGCTGACATACTGGACTTCCTACGTACATGTATATCAGCCACTAATGGCCATATGCCCTGTGCGTGGAAGGTCCTGTCGCTAGGGGAGCAGAAAACCACATTAAGTTCAAATGGAATTACTTTGTCTCTTTATAATCACACAATCACGTCTACAAACAAGTACAACTGCTTAATAGCAAAAAAACCCGTGGAATTCATTATTTTCAGAGGTCTAGTTATCTTTTAATTTTGGGTTTATTTATCAGTAGCATTTTAAAAAGCGAAAGTGGTGAAATTATTTTACAAAATTTGAAGTTTCTTAGTCCCAAATGAAATGCAATAAAACCTGTTTTGTGAATAAATTCATTTGTAGAGATATTTTAGGATTATTGAATCATTGGCTTATGTCACTAATGCAAATGTAGGCAAATGTTTTTCGGACGTTTTCATCAACTCTTCTCGTTAGAAATGTTATTGATCAGTATAATATCAATTTCCAAATCTACAGGTTTTACAAATGAGGAGCAATATTGTCTTCAGTTCTGATGCATGAGAAACCAGCTGTTTACTGAGCTACGCCAAATTCCTCCACCAGAAGGCCTTGTAAAATGTCAGCTTCCAAGAGATTTTCTGTGGTGTGCGTCCTCCTTAGCCTGTGTTTTAGTTATCTGCTTGTGAACTGTGCTGCAGAGCAGGCAGACAATGTGACAGAAGGGGTGACAGAAGGAGTGGTAGAAGCAATGACGAAAGGGGTGACAGAAAGGGTGGGGGATAAGTTCCCAAACCCCTGGCAGTACCCAGAGCAATGCCGACGACCGGGCACAGAGAAATCTTGGTTTTGTGATGTGGATGGTGTGCTTCCAAAGGAACAGGGTAAGGGAAACCCCCCCCCCTCCCTCCCTACCAAAAAGAACAAAGTGTTGCACAGTAGTAATGTAGGTTTGGGTCATACACGGCAGGTCAGGGTAAGTCAGGCGTAGTCATGGAGAACTTAATTGGAAACAAGCTTGATTCGTGTGCCCTTCTGCATTTTCACAATCCATTTTATCTTGACTCCCAAGTTTAAAGAGCGGTGTACTTCGACGACCAGGACGTTTTCTGGCGAATTTTGTGATGAACTTTAAGTTACTGAAATTGTCCTTCATGTCCTTTGTTTCCTTATCATTTGCACAGCTGACAGCATTGATTCTCTCCTGGTTAGCATCAATGCCAATGCCTCATGTGTTTGCAACTGCAGCGGTAACACAACACTTGAGCTTGCTGATGATGAGGGATATGTAATGGGTGTGGCTGTGGTGACAAGTCTGGAAGAAGATTTATCTGTGTGAGTAGAATATTACAAACTGAAGTAGTTAGGCTTTGTAAAGTGGGTTTATTTGGGTTGGCAAGGATACATGTACATGTAGCTGGGATTTGGTTTGGGAAAGCTGAATGGGAATGGGTTGGGTTGAACTGGGGCGTGTTTTCGCAACCCTAACCAGAAACCTCTTTGGGCTTTGGTCGTTGGTTGAGCATTTTCAAGACTGGTTGAGTCTGAATGATGTTATTATTATTATTACTGTTATTTCTGGTAATGAAACCAAGGATTCCGCAAAAGCGCCCTAGGCACTGTAGCTCACAAGCCTGAAGAAACCTGTAGAGAGTAGACAATGAGAAGAAATTACAGTTTTAGAGGTTGAAGGAAAATCTAAGAAGAATATTGTGGGGAAAATTCATGGAATCAGGTAGGGACTGAATACCCAATCCACATGTTGGCCCTGGCGCGATTCGAACTCGGGTCACAGTGGTGGAAGGCGGGGAAAGAACCGCTACGCCAACTTGACTCCCCATTGTTCAAACCTAAAGAGAACCAAAGTTTGGGGCTGGTTTGTTATGAATTTAAGATGGCTGAATGGCTGAGGTAAAGCAGACAATATTTGTTGTCGTCTTGACAAATACTGAATGATATTTTTGTAAATTTTGTATACGGCAATAAAAGATAATTGGTTAGTGCCATGGTCTTTTTAAGAACATGAAAAGTGGGATGAGTAATGTGCTAGAATGTTCTTGTGTTGGCAGAAGGGGTTAGTGTTTGGTGAAAATCAGAGAAGAAGTCTAGTTCATCACAAGTCCTTCCGTGTCCATCACAATTCCTCCAGTCCCAATTCAACTCACAAGCTTTTCAAATGAGCTTTGACAAAGGCATTCCTTTCTTATTGTTTATCCACCGTATTTGTGACTGGACTTGTGACGGACTCGACTACATCCCTGGGGAAAACAAAGTTTGACAGGATGGAACAGAGTGTCATCTACATGTACACAAAGTACCTTAGAATTGACCCTAGTTTCTTACTATCGCAAAAAGTTTATCTCAAATGGACAGATTTTACTATCATACCGCACCATGGATGGTCAGTGAAACGGCAGTCTTCTTTCTGCTGCACATGCCTCATTTGAAACACAGCAGTGTGAGCATTTTCTCGCTTTCAAGTCATTACCTGTTCCTGGTTTATGGTTGGAAAACGAGCATGGGCTAAAATAATGGGCTGGGATGAGTTGGGATGCGTTGGGATGGACTGGGTTCGTTTAGGGTGGGCTTGGTTAATGGGTTGGGTAAGGCAGCATTATAATACATGTAGGATTAGGCATATGGTTGGTTGTTTGGGTTTAGATTGGTGTGCGGGTTGAGATGGGTTACATTGGTTCAATTGGGTGAGATACGATGGCTTAGATAGGGATGGATGGGTTGAAGTTGTCCAGGTTGCATGTGGTGACAACATGAGACAATGAGCTGATGATACATGTATGTCAGCCCATGTGTCGTGGCATGTAGTTTTAATTCCATCTGTATGTACACATATAAACCCGCCTGCTGTTTGAAGAGTCACAAACAGTAAAAAAATAATAAATCCTAGAGCCATGCCTTTTACACAGGCTAGACACCAACAGTCAGATCATATTTCATGCAAGCATTGTGGCAAGTCAAATTCAGTCAACAGACAAAAGCATGCAGGAAGTAGACACAGCTGGCTTCTCAATCACCTACAGTCAAAGCATAGCTGCATCAAGTTAAACAGTCACAGCCAGTTAATCCTGCTTTATGTAGGCTGGGAGCTCTTAACTGTTAAAAACAGTCACTTGTTTGCTTTTGACAGCAACTTGGACAACTTGGCGCAGAATGTACGGTATGTTTGCATAGGAGGGTCAAAGCAATTTATTCCTTAGGCCAAAAGTCGGTCTCTGGTCAGCGCGCGCGTCGATTTTAATCATGCGCGTCAATTTTTTTTTTTTCCAAAATGTTCCGCGATAGCTCCAACAGCGATGGGAAATTGCACCAAGGCAAATGATCGAGAGCACCAAGGCAAATTATGGAGGACACCAATGTTCATGAGGACACCAAAAAAGCAAAATAGTACCCCACCTTGTCTGTACAATCCAAGCTTGAAGAAAAAAAAAAAGAAGCCGCGTCCCCACGTCAATTCCGGAACTTTGGTCTGACCAGAGACCGAATATTTTTTTTTGGCCTTACTCAAAGATTTAACTTGTGTGGTCAGTGTGGGTTTAGATTTAGAATATGGAGTGTGTTTTGTTTGCTTGCCTTTCAGAGCTAATCGGACCTATCATCTGGAGCGATTTGGTGATGCAGTCAGGCAAGACTGGTTCAGCGACCGTACCTGTGACGACAGCGCCCTCATCTTCACGCATTACATGTACAACTGCTCAAAGGTAACATGCTGCAAAAAATGCAGTTTATAATATTGTAGGTGCACTGCATTTTAATGGGAAGGGTCAAACGGGGTACTGGGTGTGGATAGTTGAGATGACGAGACCATGTGTATCCATCACAACAAATGATGGCCTCTGACTAGCACCCTTGACCCTAAGAGGGTCGAGGTTTTTGGGACCACTTCACAGCTGGGGGGGGGGGGGGGGGGGGGGGGGGGGGGGGGAGAAACCCTCGTACCTCGGGCGTGAAGCGACAAAATGGAATGAAATTTGGCACATATGAGCAATTTAATCTGAACATTGATTTTCATAAGACAAAATGTTTAATTATGGAATTTGCAAGTTAGCACACTGTTACTACAGCAAGCTGTACTATTAATGCATTGTGCCTACTTTAAAATTGATGGCATGGGTAATTAATGGTGCACATTTATACATGCTATTCCCGTACAAAAACCAGTAATGTGTCCTATGCACTCATTAACATGCTGTTGGTGCATTGGTGCACGTGTGCACCTGCACAGATTAGTAGTATGCAAATGGTTCACTGGCTCTCCCTCACAGTGTGCTCTACAGGACATGCATGGGGTCCTATTAAACTGCTAGGTACGGTACACATACATGTACCACCACATGTGGTCATGTACATTATGGCCTAATTGTTTTTCCCTTCTTTCCATCGCTAAAATGGCTGGAGCCAAAGTGAGGGCTATTATCCGCAACCAGGCCCTAACCAGTTTTAAGAGTTGACAAACATCCAAAGATTTGTTTAACCATTTTTGCTATCCATGTTGGGCCATATCCATGGTAAGGAGGCATTCAGTTTACTCGAGCACTAGTTACTCTACCAGCATTTCTCAGTTGTAGTAGCATTTTCTCAGCCTGTGGCGTGGAGCGTGGGGTTGCGATACCAGCTTTAAACATTTGTTCAATTGTAATATGCACCCAAGTGACTGGATTTTTAGGAACGGATAAGCTGTTGCAGATATTCATTTTATGAATAATTCATTTTTTTTTCTGCAAATGTAGATCTACATCTCCCTTGGTGATGCTTTCGACAGCCTTCTCCCCAGTCAGTCCCTGTCATCTATCTATGCTGCTGCCCAGCCAAGCCTGGACACAGGAAACGTTGGCCAAGCGATCACCGTAACCATCCAGAAACTGAATGCTGCTATTAATCAGGCAATGAGACCCACCGAGCCCCCACCCCCGAATAACTTGGTGTGGGGGATACTGGGTGTGATTACCATTTCATCGATTCTGCTGTTCCATTACTGGATCAAGTATTAATAGTACTGGGATGAGATTCTTCTGATTTTTGGTAGAATTCCGACCTTATTTTGTGTGGCAAAACATGTATTCAGGTTTGAAACCAATGCCAATGTACCTCGAATGCTACATTAGCAGCTTGCTTTATTTTTGACCACGTATCACCACACCACACCACACCACATGCCCTTGCATCAACATTGACCAATTTCCGACCTTTTTGTTATCTCAGTCACAATATCATCCCCGGAGAGAATTAACTTGTGATGAAACTCCAAAGTGATGAATAAAATCATATTTTTTTTGGGACAACAAATTTTGGTTGGTGCTTGAGTTGTGGGTTATTGCCACAGAAGTGTCAGGCTAGGGGAATTCCCTGGAAAAGTCGAGACCATTAGCCTGTACAGGACTTAACCTTTTCATGCCCATTTCATCATTGCCAGTACTGTAAAACGGTCCAGGGAACCTAAATTTGAAGGGATTCACAATACACGAATCCGATTTTGAAGTCACAGTGACAGTTCTGGTAGCCATTACTGGGACGCCTCCATACCTGAGCACCCATCACACATGCGCTCTGTATCTCTGAACACGTCACTAAAGGGGAGTGCATTGGGAGAACTACAAAGCGGGCTTTAATTTGGAGCGTCCAGTAATTGTGGAAAGCCAGTCCAGTAATCACAAAAAGTGGGCAACTGGGATTGGTGTATGCAGTGCACCACTAAGCAAATTGCCTTGCCGAGACCCCTTTTTTATTTCGCAGTTGACTTCTGCATAATTGTTCAGCAGTTTTACCCACAGTATCACACAGACAGGAAGCATTGCAAATACTGACCCTGATTCATAGGTGAAATTCTTACCTAAATCACACTTGTCCAACAAAAGTTGAAAAGAAATGGAGCTTTGTTGAACGTAGTTTCACGAAGACTACAAATGGTCAAATACAATGGATATTGACTTTCTCCATGATGCACTAACCTCATAGTTGGGCACTAAAAAATCACAGATTTTTTCAAGTATAAAACTCCCTAACCAAACTGAAATTAGCCTTTTTGATATATTTGAATCTGTTCGACTATTTACTTTCAAAGAATTAGCAGTAGCAGCTCACTTATTTCTGGCTTTGGTCATTTATGCGATATTGATCTTTGAGGTGCATGTACAAACAATAATTTTCCCGGTTTTTAAATTATAATGAAAATAAAATTGTGTGCAATAGTTTGCAAACATAAACTTAAATTCTGTTAAATCAATTCTAAAGATATTTTTTTGTATAATGTGTAAATGCCAGATCATATTTGATGCGAATGTTAATACGACGCAAATTTGACCGCATACAACATTTACAGCAAAATTTGCCCGAGTTAAAATGCGTTCAACTCTTGAGAATTCACATCTCAAAATCTTGACATGACGTCACAAATTTGCCTTTCGCATTCACTCCAAGTATGAGGTGTGTAGTGATAAACCAATATTAACCTTGCTTTAAATTAACTTGTATGGTACATGTATTAGAAATAGCAACCATTTATTTCATACAAACTTTGTAGCAGCCTTCTACATTTTTTTCCAGTAAGTTCGAGGTTTGTAGGTTTACAATTTTTGTGATCTTTCTTTTTTGTGTGATTTGCCAGGAAAAGTTGTTCATTGGTGACAGTAATGAAATAGTGTGTTTAAACAGGCATGCAACTTTTCCTTGGATCCGCTAATTTGGCCTCGTTTTTTAGTTGTCATGAATGCCATTAGAAATTGAAAAATACTGTACAGTCTTTGAGTTTCCTCATTTTTCACCTCTTAATTCCCAGTTGCATGCCTGTTTAAAGTGCAAACCATTAGATTGCACGTATGTAAACATACAGTATATGTCATTACAACTCAGGGCTATTATTTAAATGCAAATGCATTATAATTAGTAGCTCAATCTGCTCAAAAACATACATGTACATCTAGCATTCATATGCAAAATAATAGTTTAGTGATCATTGGCACTTTGTACTAGTAGAATTCAGATTTGTTTTAAAACCCAGTGTGCCTAGTGAATAGTTCCATATGCCAGTCTATAGTCTTCCATTGTGACAGTTGATATGCAAAAATATTCATTTTGTGTCATTTTGAAATCCAAAAAGTGATGATAATTGGTGATTTTGGTGGTAGTCGTGAGTATATGTGGGTAGCAATGATGCTGGTGATAAAGCTGATGAAATTATTTCATTTGTTTTTTAAGAATTGAGATATTATTTCTGCATTCTGCAGAACAAAGGCTTTCTAAATGATATAACATTCGGGGTTACTAATAGAAATATAGACTGCCAACTAAATTGAATGTGTAAAAGTAATTGAGAAAATCACGTTTTCTGTTACTGAAAAATTAATGTAAATGCTTCTCACATTCCATGAATAATATTAATGAAAAATCACTGAATTCAAGTACAGATGTAATTAAGATTATTTAAACTGTATTTTGTGCTTATGTCAAATGATGTACATACTTGAATATCTATTTTTGAACAATGTTTGAGTCAGTGTGTTTTTTACCATGTGTGTTTAAAAATTTGATGCACATGACTTTCCAAAACACATTTTACGGCAGTTGCGCGTTTAGACTTGAAATATATACTTAGCACTATCTCATGTTTATTTTCTGTTTTACAAAAGATGTTTGAATAAATACGAGATTATGAATCATAACCAGGCTTTGTAAAGTATGATGGTAGTCTTTACTCAAGTCACCGTCTTCTCGCTCCAAATTTACCAATCGCCATCAGTTGGAATGGAATCATTTAAAAATTGGAACCTTCCTTTGGAGATTTTCACGATTGGACTTTCATTTGTAGCATGGGAGTGTGTTATAAATAAAACTTATTAAGAGGAAAGCACCATAACTATTGCAAAGCACCATAACTATTGCAGTGACTTGACATTACCCTTTTACATGTAGTTATCAAATAAAGCAGGAGCTATCTGGTTTTATGGGACATCACTTTACCAATTTAGGCTATACCCCCCCCCCCCCCCCCCCCAAGAAAAACAAATTTAAAATGTGGTTCTTCTGGGCTCCAGTTATCTTGCAGTAAATTAAGTCTTACTTGAAATACTGCAATAGACTTTATTTACGAGTCGGCCATATTGAATTGAAGGCGAGGCAAACTCTTCATTTTTGGAACGTTGCAGACTGTATGACTTCACTATCTCCCCAATTCAGGTTCACTTCCTGGCCAAGTCCTGAGCATTCCCTGCAACCCACGCCATAAACGATTAACATTCATGCTCACTGACAGCAATTTGACAACCTAAAGTCAAAGTTTTTATAAGTACCTGAAAACGCAATATCCGCGAAGCTGTGGAAATCCGCAGGCACCGCCCCCATATGAACAGAGATAGAGGGTACGACTGGTGTCGCAAGCTCCTGATACGAGCTCTGTAACTCAGTCCCAAAATAGTATCTTTTATTTACTTGATATAATAATGGGAAAGGAAACAAACTTTCATGCTCGATACCTGAAAATGATTTAGTGCTTTGCAGCAGATGACCACTTTGGGTGAGATTGACAATTGTAGTGACATGTACATGTATTTTTTTGCTTCCCAGACTCGAGTCAAACCAATTACGAAACTTGCATTCATAACTACCTAAGACAGTTTACCTATTCCTATTGGTCGAGAGCCCGTCACGTGGCCGGTCTTAAACGGATGATAAAGACACGGCTAGCTGGTCTTAAACACTTTCCCAGTGTCACATGAATTTTGGACTCCTAAAAATCCAGTGCCTCTTACCATTTTATTGGTTGAACATTCACAATCCTCGCATAGGCATGCGCAATACTGCCAGTGAGTCAGAATTTTATAGCCCTAAATTCACAACGCAATGCCCCAGGTACACTCTGCGCCACATCGCGCAGTACGCGCGACGCGCTCGCCAATCTCCATAAAAGGAGTTGTTTACATCTTACCCGCCAGCTGGACACTCCCATTATTTAGCTAGCGGGGTGTTTAAAAAAACATGAAGTGAACTTGTTGAACAAAATTGGTTTTATTTGACCAAAAAGTTTGGATATTTTTTTACCGAAAAGGTATTTATTAATGGGAATAAATATGTGCTTGGTCGGTATTAAGCACTCTGTTTAAGACTGCTTGGAGTCTGGGTGCTGATAAATACCTTCGCCTTCGGCTGGGGTAATTGTTTGTTTGTTTTATTTCCATTCATACATGTAGCCCAAGGAACAGCCCGACATGTTGTTTCACCTATAGAACAAAAATGCTATGTCCTTAGGGTCGGTAATCAAGCTGTTATTCAAAATAATACTACTCTAATTCCCAGAAGAGTGTTTAGGACTAAGTTTAATCATTGAGTTAAGAATTCGCCAAGTTTCTCTAGCATTGCCTTTTAAATCATTAAGCTTATTTTGATAATACAAAGTTTTGGCCATACGCTTGAGTTTATTGAAAACATTATTGTATTTTTTATAAAAAGCAAGCTTGGTCGAGCTCTTACTCCTATTTCCATAATGCTTTTGTTTATTGTAACACGATTTCAATAAACCCGAAGTCATCCATTATCAGCACCCAGACTCCAAGCGGTCTTAAACAGAGTGATTAAAACCTCCCCAGCACACATTTAATCCCTTATTATAATGCCCTTCATAGTTAAAAATCTTTGACATTTTTGGGCCACGCTGGTCAGCATGTGTTGAGTTGACCATGAGTGAAGTCACATTTTTAGCAGCCAACATGTAGTAAGGACAAGTTTGTAGTTTGAATCAATTCATTCATTTCTGGGTGTTAATAAATACAAAAATGTAGCCACAAACATTAGGGTAAAAAAATTAATGCAAAGCTGCTCCCCAATGACCTATTAATATGTTTAACCATTTTTCATAAACAATTTGAAAATGCATTATTGATAACATCAACAATCAAGATAGCTGCTTTCAGATGAATGTTTAGTTTTATTAATTTATATCAAACATGGTCATAAAAACTTTGTTAAAAATATAACATTTTTATTGTTTGAATTTCAATATGAATGATTTGGTTTGCAAACAATGATTCTCCAATTAACAATACAATGTTTTAATATGAAAAAGTCAAATATTTACACAAAAAACCTCACTACAAAACAGATCGGTATTCCCAAAAAAGCAGATTCCCCAAAGTATTGATTTTGAAAAACCCAATATATTGTTTGATTCAAGTGTTCTCTAATACAAATTGCCTAAAACATGCACTTGCGACAGCACTGTTGATTTAGGATGCGTTTTCTCGCATCTCTTCACAAAACTCTACTTGGATTTTTGTGTCCTTCATGATGAATTGGTACCAAAGGTTTACAGACAACAAGATTTCACCTAGCATACATGTATAATTCTCAGGGGAATTTAAGAAAGTTGTCACAACCGTTGTTCACATTAAAGCAGTTTCACATTCGGCGTAAAAGTGAACATGGGTGCGAATTTCTGATGCCATGGTACATTGTAAGTATTCACGTTGCAAACTCTTAAGAATTTTAAGAAGGCTGCTTTGATATTGCGATCATACTTTCTACAGTCCGTCCACGTTTTCCTTTGGCTTATCATCTTGTGTTGGCTGGCTGCTTCGCCTCCATGATTGAGCACATGGTGATCTGGTCAGTCTTCTTGAGATTCAGAGAGATGGAGTCGAGGTAGTGTAGAAATCTAACAGTGAGAAGACAAACATGAGAGAGGAATTATTCCATGATAATAAGGGTGATTAAAAATATTTTCAAAGATTTTGAAAACTCACCCTAGCAGTGCTGTGTAAAGCCCGGTTCATACTTCATGCGAATACGTAGCGAATTAGACGTCATGAAAGGGAAAATACAACATTTGCAAACATCAACAAATAAAACTACCAAATCATTTTGAAATACCTTGCTGAATGACAGTGTAAAGCATCCTGTAAAATCATGGCACCTGGTATACTGTCATTTTCAAGAAAAGTGGTATTTTTGTTTCAATTTAACTGGCTTATTTTCAAATACTGGCCCCAGTTGACCATCGCACTTGTTTGCAATCGATTACACACCTATGAACGGGTACAAGCCAGCTAGACTGGTTCCCTGACCTTACAATTCCCCAATATATGTAAACTGCTCTGTTTCTTCTTAAATGGAGTCAGGGAACCAGACTACAGGAAAATGATTGTTTTTCTTGGTTTTTATAGCATTTTCGAACCCAAAACCTCAAAAAAGTCAGTGTAACTATATTTGCTATATATTTCCTACCCCCTAATTCCATCCATTTCTGAAAATTACAGCAAAAGCAAATGATGTATATTCCCTTGAAACATTCGCTGCGAAATTTGCCAGAGTTGAAATGTGTTCAACTTTTATGAATTCGCAGCGCGAATACTCCCCACGACGTCACAAATTCGCGTTCGCTTTCGCGCCGAGTATGAACCGGGCTTAAGAAATATAAACAATTAATGATACAATTCTGGGTGTAGGCACTTCTTTACATTTCTAGTTAAATACTGAAATCTTCAAAAAAGCAAATAATATTTTCCTTGTGGTTACCCAAAGGCACATGAGACTGATCTATCCTGCCCTGGCACTAGAACATGGACGATTAGGGCCAATTTTATCAACGTGATGGCAAGACATGTGATTATGTTTCTTTCTTTTTCACTTTGAATAAAGTTTGTGTTATCATTAAAAGCTGTGTGAGGCTCTAAACAACATTTCTGATTTTTTTTTAAAGCACAAACAGTACGTGCATAGCCTAGGTCTTGATATTAAAGGTGTGCTTTTTCAAGCTCTTAATGGTGAATTAACTCCAGCAGCCGATTTCACGAAACAGTTTGCCACTTTTGTGCGGCAACTCTAAAAACCCTTTCGCGAGTGAAATAGCATTTTTTTCCCTTCAAACACAAAGCTGTGAGAGTCTTACATCAGCCTTGCTAAGTTGTGCAATGGAGTACCAAAGTGTGACGTCATTTAGAACCAGAAAGTGTAGTGCAAAATGGAGTACGCGCACGTGTTGGTTCTCGGGCTGAATCACGCGCTAATGTCTTTCACACACATTTTGTGCGCGTGATGTATTCACTTCGGTACTCCATAACAGGCTCCACAACGATCACAATTTGCTGGTGAAATAGGTAATTTTCAGTGGCTACTCCACAACTTACGCCACCTTTTAGGTCATTTTATGATTGAACAAGCTACGCGCAATTGTGGCGCAAGCGGAGTTGCGCCATTGCGTCATAGTTCGTGAAATCGGCTGCATAACCGTAATACGTAGCACACCTCCATGCTGCATCATGGGTGCCAACACTAGATCCATGGCATCTCTATGTATGTTACATGCATTTTTGCATGTTACAGGCATTTTTGCATGTTACAGGCATTTTTGCATGTTACAGGTATTTTTGCATGTTACATGCATAGACTCACCAAACACATGTATCGAATAGACTTTACATGCGCTGATATTGTGAACTAGTGAAATTATAAATTTCAAAGTGTATGCCAACTTGATATTACGTCTACAGTTGGACGGTAGAAAGTAGGCCTAGTGGTTATCATTTTACATACTGTAATATTCTTGTTCTTCACACTTGTCACTTGTTGAATTTATACCTACCTTCGTTTGATCTTCAATTCTTCGCGTATCTGCTCTGATCGACACATGCATCTTAATGTCGGCAGATACTCCATGGATAACACTTGGTGATTACAGTGCACGGACAGTGGTAGTTTGTTCACTATGGTCGAGTAGATATCTGGGCTGTTAGAAGGAATGATCAAATAGGGTTGAGATTGTCAATTTAACAAAATCAAAATTATAAATTGGATGAAAGGTCTGAAAGATGCATTTCTTGCAATACTGATTTCTTTCTCTCAACTGCAAAAAGTCTGATTTCAGACTTCAGCCTGAAAAATCTCATGCCTGAAATGTAGTATTTTGGATTCTAATATTCTTTGAAAGCTGGTAGAATATCATGAGGCAACACCGGCATCTCACAAGGAACATTTTTGTTTTGTTTTAATAATGATCGAAGCAATTTTCAAAATCCGACTTGGTTTAACTTTTCAACTACAATCATGACAATGGAGTCCCCTAACTTGGCCAAATCTTGTTTTCATTCAATTTAAACTACCGAAAGTTATAATCAAAATGCTCGGGAGGGCAGGATGAATTTACCATTTTGTGCAATCATCTTGATCCAGCTTCAGGACACTCTCTCTGTCTTGGTCACATCTTGACTGAATCTCAGCTGGTTTTGTAATCATTTGTGGTGTTTCCTCTTGCATGTTGTTATGACAATTGTCTCTTGGCAACCGATGTAAGTGCTTGAATTGGTTGACAGCCTTCTCATAGTTTCTATGGCAACGGTTAAAACTAGCAGCTTCCAGGAAACCCCTGATGGACGAACCAGTGTCTAGCATCACACAACTGGGACCGTCAGATTCAGCAGGATCCAGTAAAAGTGAAGATTTGAGCTCTGCCCCCCACCAGCCATTTTCACTAAGACCCTTCCCATCATGCCGAGGGAAAAGTGTATGAGAATCCAAGAACGAGATGTCGTCTGCAAAAGTGGCCAGCGAAGACACCAATTTGTGGGTTAACAATGTAGCAGTTCTGCCATTGGACGCCGGAGGTTTGGAGTCCATTTGTGATTGGTCAGTTGAATTTTCCTGTTTTGCACAGAAAGAATCCATTGAACTGAATGGAGGTAGCAATGTGTGAATGTTTCTGAAGAACACAGATGCATTGTTTTCTTTCTGGAACCTTTCAGTGATTGCAGAACTTGTGTGAAGGTAGGATCCATCACTTCTGTGTATCTGATAAATACAAAAAAAAATACAAAGTTATTTACCTAAACGATGGCGAACTGAGGCATTTTAACTTTCAGGAATTTAATAGCTTAATGCTTGTACATGAATGCCAAAAGACTTTCCTTAACTAGTTTTCACGGAATATATATGCCATTTGTTAAGCACACGTGCAGATGACAGATTTTTAATCACTTCAAAACATCAGTGTTTATAAAATATGTCGGTGAAGGGAACAACCCAATATTGAATTTACATCACCCTGACGCAAATTCCATCTTATGAATAGTTTTATTGCAGTACCCGCTGCTACATCAGATTCGAACCAGCCAACCGATCCTGCAAGCTCGGAGGTCGATTGATAAGACGTCTGCACTAGTAAGCATGAGGTCGTGGGTTCGAGTCCCACCTGAGTGATTTTTTTCTCACAATCACTCTTGGGCAACGCCGAGTATAGTGTTTATAAAATACGTTGGTGAAGGGCAAAACCCAATATTGAATTTACATCACCCCGACGTAAATTCCATCTTATGAACACATAATGTTATGTTCCTTTACTACATTTCTCAACAATATCCAGTGTATGTGTAACAAAATGAAATTTGACCACCATTTCGGTGATCCAAGCCACCAAAAATTATGTGAAAATGAAAATTCCACCAAATAATCGGCAGAGTGGTTTGAGGGTTGCCGGAATGCCCCAATGCATCATAGGGTCTTTGTGTTTGTATTCGCCTAAAGGTACCCCTAAAAATAAATATTTCTTTACTTCTATAAAACTTTTATAAATGTAGGTAAAAACAACTTTCCAGTTTTCAAAAGGAATTCTTTAAAAATCCTGAAATCGGGAAAAATCCTTACAATTCTCACTACTGCTGGAGCACTGACTCTAGTCTCTACAACTCTGCTTAATCACACTAGCCAAAAAAAACTTACTAGGTGCATTAAAATTCTTTTAAAGTTGATCAAAGAAATTGACTGGCTTGAACCTGCAACTTCCAGAGGTCGCAGGTTCAAGCCCCTAAATCAAATCAAACATATTAACTAGAAAAAAAATCAAATACTAATAAGAGAACAAGTATCTGTTATTCAACAGAACACTGGGCTGTTTCGGCTGGTTACAAGTATGTGAATTAAATGGGAGAAAAAAAACAACAACCAAGTAACAAAAAGTTTGAATCTTACTTTTAACATTGAGGAGACTCCACTCCCACCACCAGACAGATTGCACAATCCCATGGTGCTTTCAAAACAATTGCCATGCATCCTGGTCACCGCATTATCATAACCATCGCCTTTGTTAGTCTCCGTGTCTTCCTCGCCAAGAACCTTTGAGCTTTTGTCCACTGTTTGAGCTTTACCAGAGTCCGAGTCCTCTGCCTTTGATCTCTGATCTGCTCCCGAGTTGACCCAGAGCTGTGCAGCCAGCCAGCAGCGTCTGACGTCACGGTCAAGCAGTGAGACGAGATGGTGGAGGTCCGCGTGGGATGCGTTGACGTTCTCAGCCAGGCATAGCAGCTGAAGGTGGGTGGCTAGTTGTGACTGAGAAGAATTAAGAAGCAAAGGTAAGCATTAAAGATGTGGCTTAAGGAGGCATTTTCAATATTCATCTGGAAAAAATACATACAAAAATAACAACATTGTAATGCTTATAATAGCGCTTTCCATCGTATCAACGATCTCAAAGTGCTTTACAATTATTCCTCCATTCATCAGGCCATGAGACCACGCAGCAGCCGATATCAGCGCACAGTCGGTCCTCTACCCTCACAGGTATCCATTCATACTCCTGGGTAAAGCCATGTTTGCACTGGACTGGTAAAACTTATCAAGACTGGTGTCCACTTAACAAATTAAGTCAAGTGAAGACAGCCAGTACACTTTCCAAATTGCCAAGTGTGGACTGTCGATTGTAAGTTTTAAGCTCCACAGTGGTACATTTTACAGGGTGCGGAAAAATTTCTTCGATTGAGTCCAATGCAAACCTGGCTTTGGCATCATCGTTAACAAACTTACAGAAGGTGGTTTCCGGAATGTCACCATTTCATATCTCTCCTCAAACATCTCAGGAAATCGACCATCTGTAATTATTAAAATAAAAACGTGGTTTATATTATTAGTTATCCCGCGAGCACGAGTGGAACACGGAGGCACTACATTTTTCGTGTTACACGAGCGCGATAACAAATATATCTTCAAGCAAACTTGATACACAGTAAAGTTGGAACTAGAAACTAGCACGCTTTACTTGAACCTTTTAGCAGTTTAGCGCATGAAGCAGAAATGACGCTCGCATCTTGGAATAGCGAAATACGCGGAGTGCGCAACGGACCGTGCGATTATAATATCACCATGGATTGACCAATCAGGATCGAGGATTCAAGTTTGCTTGAAGATAATGGTTAATAGTCAAAATGAGTAAGAATTTTAAAGCTATAGTCCATCATTTGCAGCTATCCAAAAAGTAACTGACGTAATTATTGTTGAAAAACGTGCTTGGTTGAAAGATAGTAAGGGAACTAAACTCCCTGTGAAATTATTCCTTCTGGCAAGCTGTCGTTTTGAAGAAATCAACGAAAGAAGGCCTTTCCAACGGTGCGTCTTAAGACGCACCATAGGAAATTTCCGTTAGTAGTTCGGTTTTTTTTATTCTGCGAAGCGCGTGCAAGCGTTGGCACTACGCATACGCGCGCGCGGTTGCTATAATTTGTCCATCAGTGCGCGACATCGCGTAGCTGCATTCGGCTAAGCGGAGAACGTGTCTCGGACGCTGAATTCAGGCCCATTTCAAAACATGATTCAGCAACTTTTGATATGAAATCGGATCCTAGAATGCTATTTTTCTCGGAATATACAGCTGAAGCTGAGCTGAAACTTCGTCAGGTTAGTTGTTCAGCACCCTTCTTCAGATTTTTAGTACGTTTGTTGCTTCAAACAAACAAAATGCACAAATTACAAATGATGGACTATATCTTTAAGTAAGACTCTAATCCAAATTTTCACCTCAAAATTGCTCTGAAAGTATATCATCGCGTCATCTGGATTAATTCCAATTTAAAACTTTTGCAGCACCATGTAAACTTTTCATTGATATGAAACATGCAGAACACATTATATTATGCATGTTTCATATCAATGAAAAATTTACATGGTGCCATAAAAGTTAGGAGTCATTCGAGACGAGAGAAATCTGAACCGAGTTACGACCTTGTTACTCGAAGCACGCGAAGAAATATCCATCAACTCACACTAAAAATCAGAATGAACCTGAGCAGAGTACATATAAATATCTGAAGTTGCTGGCTAGGGTTAGGAAACCATACCTAATACAGTCAATTCTAATATAAATCAATTAATTACAATCTGATAACAAATTTAATATCCGACCTGAGGTGGTGAGTATGATTGGTCTCTTAGTGGTCTTCAGGAATGTGGCAATGGCCGACAAGAAACCTTTGTCTTCCTCAAAAACAACATCAACCTGAATAAAGACAACAATAAACACAAACAGCAAAGTAAACAAGGTTTGAAACAAAATGTCCAGTGGAAAGGCACTCTCCACACATAAAACTTGTATGTTCTTCACTGTTTTGACTTTCTTGGGGTAAGTTTAGCTAATAGCCAACTCTAGCTCCATGGTCAAAAAAAATGAAAGACTTGCTCGGCTTACATCCTCAAAGAGAATGAGTGACGTGCTCGTTAGCCTCTGTCCTGGTGCACCTTCCTGACATCCACCAGAGATGACGGCAGCGGCTTGCAGTGGCTGGGCCTCCTTGGGGGTCTGGGCTGCAGACTTGGACTGTTTGACTTGAGATTTTTTGGGGCTCTTTTTGGTTGGAGCTGAATAGAAAAATTGTGGAAATCACAATCACAGAAAATGAACCAATCTAGAATGCAACATTTTTATGAGGGATCATTTCTTTACTAGAAAATGTGTAAAGTTTGAATACACAGTCCAAAAAAAAGTTTGGATTCTTTGGTGCATATGCATTTTTTAAATTTTTTATAATTCTCATTCCTTGCAACATGTACTTCACACCAATTCAAGATTGTACAGGCATGTAACAGTCTATTTGGAAGCTTTTCGTCAGCAGTTCGGAAACCTTTTTATGTGTTAAATGATGTTCAGAGTAACCACTCTCATTGAGCTGTCAATGAACAGCAATGTTTTGCCTACCTTAAAAGTAGAGTAGATCATTTGTGTTAGTTTGAAGCAACGAAAGTGCTCAAATCTAAAGATGGGTTCTTAACAACTAACCTGATGAGCTCTGTGAATGCTGTATATCCCAAGGAAACAATATTCTAGAATCTTGATTTCAATTCAAAAGTTATTATAAGATGGAATGTTGCGTCGGGGTGATATAAATCTAATTAGGTTTTGCCCTTCACCGACGTATAAACACTGTATACTCAGTATGTTACCTCCCGAGTGAAAGTTGGAAAAATCACTCGGGTGGGACTCCAACCAACAACCTCCTGCTTTCTAGTGCAGATGGCTTACCACTTGACCACCGAGCTAACGGGATCGGTTGGCCGGTTCAAATCTGATGTACATAGCAGCGGGTACCACATAAACTATTAAAAGATGGAATTTTGCGTCGGGGTGATATAAATCAAATTAGGTTTTGCAATTCAAAAGTTGCCGAGTCACATTTTGAATTGCGCCGGAAATCATCATCTGGAACATGTTATCATTCAACCAATTGCAGCTATGCGATGTCATGTGCTCAACTGATCAATAATAGCAACCGTGCACGTGCGCCGTGTTAACGCTTGTGCGCACCTATTCACTGAGTCGCCCAATTACAAACCAACTACTAACAGAAGTTTTAAAAATGTGTCACTTGGCTCATATTTGGAAATGACCTTCTGTTATTGTTTCCTTTAAAATGACATCATGCCAGAAGGAATAATTTCACAGGGAGTATAGTGCCATTACTATCAATAAACCAAGTTTAGCATTTTAACAATAATTTGGTCAGTTGCTTTTTGGATGGCTGCATTATGATCTACTCTACCTTTAAAGTGCTCACCAGCCATTATGTCACATGATACGCATTACTAATACATGTATCTGGAATCCAACATGTTTTATGCTTGGCAAACTTGCAGGCCAGTATTTCATGCTTAGAAAATCAGGCCACGCTCATGCATAAGCAAAGAAATAGCACTTAACTAGAGCAGAACAATTTGTGCTTTTCTTACATCAACTGAGTAATCAAGGACTTTGATATGCATACATACAAAGTTGAGTTACCGAGGATTATTACGCTTTTGTCTCAACCCTAGCCCCCTGGGGTATTTTTTCTAGAAACCCTGCTAAACGAAGTAGTGGCGCATCAGATTGGGGGGGGGGGGGGGGGGCTTGGGGGGCTTGAGCACCCCCCCCCCCCCAGAGGTTGTCAGTTTTTTTTTTTTAGTCCCACGCTTTTTTTTTAGTCCCACGATTTGGCCTTGGTGATATGAATGTGGCCTGTTTTCAAGTTGTATAACAGGGGTGTAAAAAGCACCACCAACGTCAAAATAGGCCGCTCCTCCAAAAAAACCCCAATTTTTTTTCTGCGGCCAAAAAAAGTTTGAAAAAAATGCAACTTTTTACAAATTTGTAAAAAAAAATTTTTTGAGCCCCCCCAAAACCAAATCATGGGTGCGCCACTAAAATGAAGCAGCGTGCAGTAATTGTCAAAATGACAAGCCTGCTTAGTGTAGCATGGGACACTTAATGTCTCAAAATTGGCTGTTTTGTTTTGCACTGATGTTGATGGCTCAATGCAGCCAGGTCCCACAGACTTTTACACTTGATCCGCTATGTTGTCTGGCTGCGTTAGGGTTAATAAAGAAATTTTGACAAAATTGTTGAGTGTGGACTATTACAAAACCTATCTCACCTTTGGTCTTTTTGCCACCCAGTTTGACTGCTGCAGCATCTGCCCCTGCTTTGTAAAACGCAGCAAAGGCTTTTGGGATAGGCGTCTTCTTGGTCTCCGGCTTGCCAACGGACTTGGGAGGAGACTTGAGTGGGAAGAAACTCTTGAGGGCGCCGCTGCTGTTGCCATGGTGATGTGCCGTCAGGTGGTGTGATTGGGTGGCCTCTCCCAAATCAGCCAGTATTTGCTTGCCGGTACGCTTTGACGATGCATTCACCTCAAATACCTGAAAATGCAAGAACATTTTTTTAAATGAACATATTATTATCATGAAGCAAAAACAAACCCCACCAAAATAAACAAATTCACTGAAATCTCAAGAAGTTGTCCAATACGAATAACATTTTCAGAAAATCAAACAGATGTTCACAAATCAGGGACATAAATTGTGTTTCCTCCAAATATGCAACAAGATACCCCAAAATGTGCAATCTATAACAAGAATATAATACATGTGCTATGGCCAATATACAAGACTAGGCAAACCTAATATAGCTGGGCCCAGACCAATTTGGACCATCTTAGGGGTCAAGGGAGTCAAATATTGGGCTAAGGTGATGCTTAACAAGCAGGTCTAATTCAAAAGTGACAGTCAGTCAGTGAGTCGGTCAATGAGATAGACGCAAAGAGCACTGTCAGCTGGCCCTCTGGAACCAGAAAAAGAAACCTTCCATGAATTATTTCATATACTCCATCAAACTGAGAACTTCATTGAGACATGGACACTTGTATGTGTGTAATGTGAGTAGAGTAAAGACAGCGTAAGTTGTTTACTTTGAATGTTTTGTTAAAACTTCTCTTATCAAAAGGAAAGCATTATTAACCAAATCTTACCTTGAAACCAAGTTCCTTGGCACAAGCATAGACAGCGGCTGTCTTGCCACAACCGCAAGGACCCACAATCAACATGGCGTTACTCAGCGAATCGTCGTCATCGTCACTATCGCTGTTGTCGCTGTCGCTTCCTAAATCAAAGTCACTGTCACTGTCTTCCATTGGCAAAGCTGCAAAAAATGTATCAAGAATAAAGGACTATCAAATTTGACTTATTGAAAATTTCAATTTTGTGTTGAGTTGCAATAAAATGACGTCACTGTCACATTATTTGTTTCTATAATACACATGGGCTTCAAATGATAAAAGTTGAAAAAGTCTTACATCTGGTTTACAGAAGATTTCACAGTTGTGCTCCACTAAAACGTATAAGAAGCATTTTTATATTTAGTCGGCCAAAACAGACTTTGATTTCAAGCAGGCCAACTTTATACATTCATTTTCCATTTATTACAGTGAGGTCTGAAATCAATTTGCCCTGTAATCAATCAAAACTCATCCAATAAAAACTCATCCCATGGTGGACCTTTTGCCATAAATGTAGTTGCTCCTATGTTTCAAACGTTGAACTTTTTATTTGCTTACTTCAAATCTTCAACATATGTTGGCTTTGTGTGAGTTTGGAACATCAATGTGAAAGGGGTGTAACACCGTCAAAGAGTGGAGTGTCATTTACCAATTTTACCAATTATTTGGTACTAATTAAATGTATACGTTTATTGTGTCTACATTTTATAAACTGTGTATTAAGATCATCACCATTTCAAAAAGGGGTAGGCATGTCACATTAGGCAAAACAATGTATTGTATTTCTATAATGCGGCTCATCCATTCCTGCAGGAAATTCTGGCAAATACAACAACAAACATATTTCCGTAATAACAGCCATCAAAAGCATAACTCTTGTACAAGTTGCAATTCATGGACATAGTGTATAATGAACTTTCAAGTGATGGACAAAAACGAATATGGCCAGCTCTTCATAACAGAAATTGTTCAAGTATGCTGCCATTTTTGTGGTCACATGGTTATCTCGGTGTCATTTCAAATCAAATACAGGGCGAGTAAAAAAAACCGAAACCCAAATGTCGGGACTATTGTTTTATTGAAGTTCTGCATGTAGCACTTTCAAAATCTAGGACATGAAAGCCCAATTCATTTCTTTTAGTACAAGAATCATTCAAATCATTCATGTACTTTTCAAGTTACGGAATTTTAAACACAACCACCATTTTAAAGTTCTGTTCACGGATCACAAAAAAGCTGTGCGTTCTTTCAGCAAAACGAAAACAATTCACACACATCCCTATATGTGATTTGTTTTCGTTTTGCTGAAAGAACACTGAACTTTTTTGTGATCCGTGGATAGGACCTTAAAACGGTGGTTGTGTTTAAAATTCCGTAACTTGAAAAGTACATGAGTGATTTGAATGATTCTTGTACTAAAAGAAACCTCATGAATTGGGCTTTCATATCCTAGATTTTGAAAGTGCTACATACAGAACTTCACTAAAACAATGGTCCAGACATTTGGGTTTCGTTTCTTTTGACTCACCCTGTATGTCCAGTCATGCCACTGTATCCTGCCCCCTGTGGTTGTCACATGACCACAAGGATGATCGTATCCTCAAATCAACTTGTTCGAAATTAAAGGATGGGCATGACCTTGCACCGCGCATTGCAAACAGGCCTGAAACATGATGACATCATGCTTTTACTTGTGCATATTCGTATGGGAGCCAGGTGCGGACCGGAGCCACCGAGCTCCTGTAAGAAAGCACGCTTGTAAATAAAGCGTGATGTCATTATGACTCAGGTCTTTTGTCTTCTCTACCTGGGAGGGTCTTGCTCCGTTGTTTGCCTTGTTGCCTCTTCATTTTCTTCTTGATCCTCGCAGTTTTCTTCTTCCATTCTGTCAGCCATCCAGTCAGTCGTTTCATGGCCTGTCCATTGCCGATGATCTCGGCACCTGTGATTGGTTGGTATTTCTCTGTCCATGGTAGACTGGCAAGTTTGTCTGAGACCCAACCAAAGAATAAAGTCGTTTTAATTTATGGCTGGGAAATATGCTTGAATATATGTCAAGAATACTAATGTATTTGATGGAAATCCCTTTTATTTTCCATCTGAACAGGTATCTTATCCTTTTTAGTTCTATTTCAAACCTTTTCAGCATCATAAATATGTCCAATTATTAAAGAAATTGCACAAGTAAAAGAATTATTAAAATGAATGTTTCTGTGTTCAAATCACTTCTTTTTTTTTTTTTTTTTTACATAAATGGCATTTTCTCAGCAACCCAATGTGCTGTTTTTATGACTTTTCAGTATTTGAAAGAAAAAACTCTCAGGTTTAATCTGATATCCAAAACATACAAATTCACAGATCACATTTTTGAAAAATGGCACATGTCTCAGGGTTGCGTTTTGTATGGGTCACCCTGTATTAAGTCTATTACCATAATGGTAAGATTTTCAAGTGAAACGAATATTTTTTTTTCCTTTGTATTTAGGTTGCATTCATATTAGGATTCAGCAGTTTTAATTATTTTCAAATTTTAGAAACTTTTCTTTTGATTCTCTTTATATGTAGATTCAGGTTTTCAGTAATTCCAAATACACTTGCAATTCAGTGATGTACCATAAAATGTAGAATTGTAATCAATTTGTTATCATTTAATTATACCTAACTGCTGCTTACTAACGGCTTACATTTTTGATAGAACTGAAAAGTTTTAACAACGATCATAATGTACAATTTTATAGCTGCTTTTGTTATTGCTTTGTTACCCCTTATGCCAACTCTACACACCAGGTCTCTATCAGGCTAGATCTCAATTGAACTGAGCTCAGATATAGCTTGTCTTTAGCACAGCAGTTGCTCTAAACATTGAGCATAAATGAGTCAAAAAAACTGCACCAACTCTTTACTGACCTAAATGGTTCTCGTTACAGCTGTATCAGATAAATATATCAAATTGTTTGGGTTTAGTATGGCAGTAGCACAGTGCTTAGAGCAGGCCTAGAATCCTTTAAATATTGCTTCATTGACTGGTATTTGAAAATTCAATAAATTGGAGAAGTGAAATATTCCAATATAAAACTTTTAAGTGTATTTTTTTTAGGGGCTGGCTACTACACTACTCACCAGCCTTGGACTCCACAGTCTTGGCTTCCACTGCCTCTTTGCATCCTTCTTTCTCTGCCTCTACCTTGCCTGGCGTCTTGCCTCGTCTTGTCCTCAGTGTCCGCCGTTCTTTAAGCTCCGTGGCACCGCCCTCCTTCTTGACCGCTTGCTCCGATTGTCTGGAGCTCCTTCTTGGCTTTGGTTGTTCCTTGCAATCTTTTGTTTCTTCTTCATCATCATCTGCAATTAAACAAAAAGAAACTGATTAAATTAGCCATAAACGTTCCCAGGTTTCACAGCAATTTGATTGAAATTGACTGAAATCGGATGTGAACCTTCAACTTCTTGATTACTGTTCAGGCGCTCTACTGAGCTAGCCAGCCTTATTGTGGTGGCTCCTCATTTAGTTGCTAGAGCGCAGGAATGGTTCCCAGGTTCAAACCTCGCTCCAGTCAATTTCTTTGTTCAATTGACATGTTAGACAGGTTATTATGATTCCTAATTTCTGATTTAAAGACAAGCACTTTAAAGGTAAAGGTTAACGATTTAGTACTTGTACTTGAGTACTTGTTCTCGCCAGGAAAACATTCTGCATACTTGTTATCATGGTCTCGGCAATGTGTTCATACTTGTACTCATGAAGATAATCTCCCATTGAAATTCTTAAATTTTTAGGAGGTACAAACAGGTAAAGGGCAACCCATTTCCCACCATTTTTTCACCTCAATTCACAATAAGCTTTTAGGAACTTGTTTTTCCACTACAATGTACTTGTACTTCTACTTGTGGAGACATACTTGAACCCATCCTTGCACACAAGGCAATGTACTTATACTCATACAGTACTCATGGCAAAGTACTCCTACTCACACTTGTACTCACGGCAATGACAATGACTATAACTTGCCTCTTATGACCCATCTACTACTACGTCTTCTGAGGCGAATCTTCCCAATGAACTCTGTTTCCGACTTCTCGGCAGACTCTTCTGGGGCAACCTTCCTTCTCTTGGAGGTAGCTTGCTGCTCCAAGACCTCTGACTTACGCTTGGCAGAGGGTTTCGCAGTTTTCAGCTTTGTGAAGTTGGTGTCTGGTTTTGGGCTGCCTTTGGCCTCTGATGTTCCTTCGCCTACAAGCAAAACCAAAAAACTCCAATAATGAGTCTTACCCCTAACGTCCTAGCCATTTCTTTGGGATAAAGACCTGGGTGCTACAGAACACTATGAGTGTTGTGCACACTTATATGCTGAAGTATTTCATACTACAATTTACTAGTAGTAATATTTTGTAGCTTTGGGTGAGGTTAGAGTTGTAAAAGATTTTGGGGAAACTCTGATTTCTGTATACATGTAAACTTTTTCCTTTTAATAATTTGCACAATCTTTCTGTGCAATGATTCTTTATAACTTCCAGTTCCATAATACTATTTTGTAATAGAAATGTTTGAAAAATGTCAATTTTCAGAAGTTTCAGTGAGATTTGAATCTGATTACCGGTTTTAATAATCCCACATACATGCAACTGTTCAGGCACGCTACTCAAAGTCAAGCAAGACGAGGCAATCCTATTAAAGCAGGACCCAGAGCATACAACATTGTATTCAATTGATTCAGAACGGCAAAAAATGTTAGTAGAATAATCTGAAGTGGTAACCATTCGCATGGAGCCTTGACTTATGGCCCACACATGTCGTGAAAGAACAACAGCGCCAGACTAAAGCACATGTGGTGTAGATACACAACACACATGAACATGCAAGCCTCATAAAGCACACGTGGTAAGTCCCACGTGGCAGTCAGTAAGTGAGATAGTTAACAAGGTAACCAGTCTAATTCACAAGTGAAAATCAGTTATTGAGATAGGTAATCAGTATAATTCACCAGTGACAGTCAGTCAGTAAGATTTGTAACCAGCGTAAGTCACAAATTAATGGTAGTCATTCAGTGAGGTAGGTTAATACCAGTCTAATTGACAAGCTACAGTTTCTACAGAAGTCTGGATGCTGATGACCCTTGCCTTCGGCTCAGATCATTATCAGGGTCCAGACTCCAATACTGGTCTTAAACATCTTGTTTAAACCAGCCAAACACATATTTATTCCCTTATTAATGGCATAGAGGGGAAGCACAATAACAGGAAAATCAGCAAATTTGAAGAATAGTGGAAATTATAGAGATTCTAAACAAACCTTGCGTGACTAATTATTCACTTAATGCAGGATATCCTGGGCGCGTGATCTGCGTGCATCAAATTTTACGAACAATGTCCCAGTTATGGAACTGACACGGATTAAGAATGAACTTGTGAATTGTCAACTTCTTAATTACCTTGCAGTGGTTTGGGTATCAATGGTTCCCCTTTCCGCTTGGCGAGGTACCGCTTGAAGACCCTGTTGACTGGGAATCGGGGATTAGCCGCTTTAATCTGATCCAGGATTAGTCGTTGGGTATCATGGCTTAACTCTGGGTGACCACTGAAGCTCTACAGGACAAAAGAAACAGATCTAGTCAGAAGTGAAAACACAATCAAAATCAAAATACATACACCAGGACATCGTTATTATTTCTGATTCTCAAACCAAAAACTTCTCCCGCTATATTCTGAACACACCTCGATATGAAACAGTGACACTTCTGGAAAAATATTCACGCAAACAATGAACATATTAGCCCTCCAGCTTTGCCCCGACGATCGATGTAAAGAATCTTGCTTATGAACACACAAAAAAAAAACATTAAGAAAATTGAGTTCAGCAAGATACGTGAACAAACAGTCTATATCACAACACTAATTAATGAGATTACATTGTAGTTAATGATAATTAACGCCAATATCAAAATCTGTCGTAAGTTTTTCCTTTTAGTGAGAATAAAGTTCCATAAATGTAACTGACTTTCATAATTTGCCATTTTCTGATTCACTTCAAGAAGACATCAAAATGTGGCATCAGTTTTTACCTTGAAAAATGGAGTTTTCTCTCCTACTGCAGAGCATCTGGTAAATTCTCCAAGTCTCATATGATGACCGACCATTTTTGATTTCTTGTTGATCATCTTTAATGTGCAGTTCCTGTCTGCTATAAGGAATTTTCCCAGACTGCCAGGAGCAGGTAGGTTCCACCAATCTCTGTTTCCATCAATCTCTGGAGCTGGAATCAGTGTAAATAAACCACTTTGGATGAATATCCTATCAAGTATTAATGAGGGGACTAGGGATGAGAAGGTCCCAAAAAAGGTAGGACAAAACCCCTATGGTAGGGTTGCGCTGAATATACTGAATATTTGAATATTTATTCACACACCGAATATCTGAATAGCACTTCTGTGATTTGAATTTTCAAAAAATGGGAGTGGTCTTGAGTAGATGAAGAAAAACGTTGTGGTATTATTTTGATCTTATAAATATGATCTTCAAAATAGTTTAAACATCTGCACTAGAAAGCAGGAGGTCGTGGGTTCGAGTCCCACCCGAGTGATTTTTTCCATCTTTCACTCGGGAGGTAACACACTGAGTATACAGTGTTTAAACGTCGGTGAAGGGCAAAACCTAATTTAATTTATATCACCCCGACGCAAAATTCCATCTTATAATAGTTTAAACATCCGCTAGTCAGCTACCCGGAAAAAAATATATCAATACATACGAACATGATGTTTGTACTATTGCATTTTGTTTTTGATGGGCACACACAAATCCTGGTCGGCTGATGCAATTGACCAATCGCGGTAGAATCGCATCAACGCAGCTTGTGACAAATTGTCTAATTACATGATATACAAATGGACGCAGAACGCACACAATCTGAGACAAACAACACTTAGTGTACAAAAACTCCATAGGGTTGTCTAAGGGGCATGGCCAACTCCCAAACGGCGATAGGTCAATTCCAGTGTTAGGCCCAAAATTGCTCACACTGACCAAATCACCATTTTATACGCCCTAAATGTTCTTTATTGAGAGCTGTGTAGCCCTGGCACTTGAGGGTTTGAGGCAATGTAGTTTAGTCGGAAAAGGGGGGTATCGTGCACCCTCGGAAATCAATTTCTAATCAACGTTTCTAGGTCAGAAAAAATGCGTAGAAAACGATTTGCTATGTTAAAAAATTCAAAAAATGTCCCACGTATTGTTTTTATGCAAATTAGTGCCGCCATTACCGAAAAATCTATTTTTAATTATATCTCAGCCAATATTGCAGATAACTGAACGAACTAGGTGTCTAAACCCATGTTTTCAAGGTCAGAGATCACAATAAAACTATTCTGGAAGTGACCACATGTGTCTGTGGCATAGGAATATGCAAATTAGTGCCGCTATTACCGGAAAATCATGTTTTTGGCATATCTCGGCCAATATAGCACATAACTACACCAGTAAGGTGTCTAAACCCATGTTTTGAGGGTCAAGTATCATTAGAAGACCATTCACGAAGTAACTATGTGTGTCTTTGGCATGAAAATATGTAAATAGTAAAGTGTCGGTTTATCCGCTCTTTGATTTTTAGCCAATATCTCGGCCAATATTGCACTTAACTACACAAGTAAGATGTCTAAACCCATGTTTTGAGGGTCAGGTATCATTGGAAGACCATTCACGAAGTAACTATGTGTGTCTTTGGCATGAAAATATGTAAATTCTAAATTGCCGGTTTATCAAAAAAGTGATTTTCAGCCAAATTATATTCAATTTCAGCCAATATTACAGTTTATTTTGAATATGATGGCTTAAAATAAACGTTGATCATTATTGCTTATCAAAAACCCTTATGTTAACATTAGCTGCAATATTGGCCGAGATATTGGCTAAAAATCAAATTTCTGATAAATCAACACTTTAGAATTTACATATTTACTTGCCAAAGACACACATAGTTACTTCGTGAATGGTTTTCTAATGATACCTGACCCTCAAAACATGGGTTTAGACACCTTACTTGTGTAGTTAAGTGCAATATTGGCCGAGATATTGGCTAAAAATCAAAAAGCGGATAAACCGACACTTTATAATTTACATATTTTCATGCCAAAGACACACATAGTTACTTCGTGAATGGTCGTCTAATGATACTTGACCCTCAAAACATGGGTTTAGACACCTTACTGGTGTAGTTATGTGCTATATTGGCCGAGATATGCCAAA
Source organism: Patiria miniata (assembly GCF_015706575.1). Taxonomy (NCBI): domain Eukaryota; kingdom Metazoa; phylum Echinodermata; class Asteroidea; order Valvatida; family Asterinidae; genus Patiria; species Patiria miniata. Next base: position 7,969,997 of record NW_024037067.1, read on the forward strand.
AACATAACGTTCCGGTATTTGCGGCACTAATTGCATATTCCTATGCCACAGACACATGTGGTCACTTCCAGAATAGTTTTATTGTGATCTCTGACCTTGAAAACATGGGTTTAGACACCTAGTTCGTTCAGTTATCTGCAATATTGGCTGAGATATAATTAAAAATAGATTTTTCGGTAATGGCGGCACTAATTTGCATAAAAACAATACGTGGGACATTTTTGAATTTTTTAACATAGCAAATCGTTTTCTACGCATTTTTTCTGACCTAGAAACGTTGATTAGAAATTGATTTCCGAGGGTGCACGATACCCCCCTTTTCCGACTGAACTAATGGAGGTCCAAGTTCTTATACAGACTTGGGATTTCAATTTAAGAAAATTTGGATGAAATTGGAGCGGACACTTACTCTATTTTCAAAATTGCGATGAGCTTCAATTGGGCGATGATGTGCGCACTGTGTATGACTGTGCATGGATAGCTGCATTTACTTCTAAAACATTTATTGGACCAATGAAAGTTGCACGCTTGTCTGATACATGTCAATATGTATGAGGTGTAATAAAAGCCAAACCTCACCCATCTGAAGAACATGGCTAATTGTTGGGAAAGGCGGATAAGATCGCTCTGCCTCTGCATCCCTGCTTCTCACTAGCGCATCACTAAACAGCTTAGCCCCTCCGGCTGCTCCGCCCACATCACTACGCACACTGTCCCTGCTGGTTTCATCGTCATCATCAGGGATGATCATCACGCTAGGGCTGCTGATCTGTCGGTCCAGGGTCTGCTGCTTTTTGCCGAGGGCTTGTCGGCCTTCTTTGGTGAACATGGGTGCGAGTTTCGTTGCTGAGAAAGCAAAAGCAGAAAGAAATATACAGGGCGAGTCAAAAAACACGAAACGCGAATGTTGCGACTATTGTTTTAGTGAAGTTCTGCATGTAGCACTTTCAAAATCTAGGATATAAAAGCCCAATTTATAAGCCTTCTTTTTAAGTACAAGAATCATTCAAATCAATCAAGTACTTTTCAAGTTATGGCATTTTAAACACAACCACCGTTTTAAAGTTTTGTCCACGGATCACACAAAAGGTGTGCGTTCTTTCAGTAAAACGAAAACATTTCACACACATCCCTATGTGATTTGTTTTTGTTTTGCTGAAAGAACACTTACCGTTTTGTGATTCGTGGACAGAACTTTAAAACGGTGGTTGTGTTTAAAAGTCCGTAACTTGAAAAGTACATGAGTGATTTGAATTATTCTTGTACTAAAAGAAAGCTTATGAATTGAGCTTTCATATCCTAGATTTTGAAAGTGCTACATTTTTTTTCTCACCCTGTACAACACCCTGTTCAATACATGATAATGCTGCCCAGATCCCCTCTTAGAAACTACAAATCTCAGATGAACATAAAATCTTTTAAACTGCAAGACATTAACCGATTACAATTTTATGTACTTTTTATATTTCCAATGGACATCACTTTTAACATTCTTTATTATTTATCACCACTTCATTTTGACAAACCTCCACACATCCCATATGATGATTTTCATGAAACAAGTCAAAGTTAGCTTCAAAGCAGTGAAACAGGAGAGCATCGAGCCCAACTATTTCCTCTGTAAAATTGTTTTAATGCAGTTAGCCCTTTTCAAACCTGAATAAACCTTACACGTATGTGTTGCTGGTGTCTTATAGTTCAACAATGAGTGCACAAAAGGTTTACTCATGCCTATTCCAGCTACATGTAAATAAAAACCATTGCCCTCCAACACCATCTTAACGCACAAGGTCTATCAATCTTACCCAATACTCTATTTACAGACATGAAATCTGATAAACCTTACGTTTTCTCTCTTGAGCCTCTGCGATGACTGCTTTCTTTTTCTCAGCACCCTTTTTTGTTGTCTTCCCTTCTTGTTTGCCCTTAACAACTCCCTCTTTTGGAGCGCATCGCCTTCCTAAAACATTTGTAAGATCTCTTTGCTTCCTGGTTTGATTCCCAGATTCAGGTCTTGTCTGTTTTTGAGCTACGTGTGTTGCACACTTTGTTCCCAAAGTGTTCAATTTGTGTTCAGCTTGGGATGGAATTGCAGATGCTTTGTTCATCTGCTGTGACTTGGCTCTCCTCAGTAACTGCCTGGCCTTTGTATTCTGTTCAATAAAAATAAATCAATTGTTTAAAAGTATTCGAAGAGAATTCACTGTTTCTGTGTCCCTTTTCTTCGTTAAAGAACCACTTTTATATCCACGAGAAGACACCCAATCCATGTCTCACTTCGTCTTTGATCTTTGGATCACACTAACCTTGTTCGTCTTTGCTTTTGGAGTGGATGTCAGAACAACAATCTCTGCTCGCTGAGAAGTCTTTTTGGCATCTGATCCTCCTGTCTCCTGTCCATCCTCATCACTTCTACGTCTAGACTTCTTTGGTCTTCCTCTCCTTCTATTTGTACCCTCTTCATTCCTTTTACTTATCTCTTCTTGAAATTCTTCCTCTGTATTTTCCTCTTCTGACATGCCGTCAAAGATACTCTTTAATGTCTTCTTTGCTTGTCGACCATTTTGGGTTTTCGGACGGGCTTTCCTCAAGGTATCATTGGTATTCGTTGAAGTCCTAGATTTGTTTTCTGGACTGAAATCTGCACATTTATGCCGTTTTCTTGACCGGCCCTGTTTAGGTTTCACATCCGATATTTCTTTAGCGTCTTTTGAGGTCTCAGTAGGTTCTGGTTTCTTCAACGCTTTAGATTCAGTTTGCTCCATTGTTCCTTTCTTCTGGAAGATGCTGTACACTGTCTTAGATTTCCTGCTGTCAGCTGATGCAGATGCATCGTCTGTACTGACAATCATCAGATCTAGATCAGACACACTTACGACAACGTTTGAGGTCCTCTTCTTTGAGGCTGGTGTCTGAACGTGCTCTGGAGAATGGCACAAATCAATGGTGACAGGGGAATTCCCAGGATGCATTGCTTCATCGCATGGGGGACTGTGAACCTCAGCTTCAATGGTGACCAGCTTTTGCTTTGGATACATCAGTGACAACGAGGAGGATTCTCTGGACTTACTGCCAGTTTTATCATCTGTGAACTCCGAGTACGAAATGGTCAGCACACTGTCATCATCTGGAAGACAAGTAGCTGAATTGGGTTCTGCGCCCCTCTCCTTTTGAGCACATTCTTTTTCTTGGCCAACATCAGAACCTATTTTGATGCATGTCTCTTCACTTTTTGTAGATGTACTGAACTTGCTTGGCTTGACTGAAGTTTTGGGGTCTTTCTTACTTTTTGTTTTGGTTATTTTCTTTCGAATATGCTTCTCTCTTGTCAACACTTTTGCTTCAGTCTGAGGTTTCTCCACAACATGATGATCCTCCATCATACCTTTGTCATTGATTTCCTTTATTTCATTATCAGAGCGGTAGTTAATTTCATCTCTATCAACTTGATTCTCCCCCATGGATTCGTTAAGAAAGTCCAAGTATGAAATCACTTTTGGGTTGCCTGTAGGCTCCTTGACTTCAAAGATGTCTGCATCAGAACAGGACGAGGCTGCATCATTGTCCAGCAAACCTCCATCGGGAATCTTATCTTCAGGAACTTCACCATCAAGTAGATTTTTCTCCTCCTTGAGTTCCAAGACCTCCCTTTTTTGCGTTTTGGTCCTTTTATCAACTTCAAAGTCATCAGAGCTGGAGTTCAGCTCCACTTTTT